>NC_041395.2:256731046-257931046 GCF_900747795.2 Erpetoichthys calabaricus | reverse complement strand
GCCAGCTGAAAGATATAGTCCCTCCAGCATGTCCTGGGTCTTCCCCAGGGCCTCCTCTCAGTTAGACGTGCCCGCAACACCTCACCAGGGAGGCGTCCAGGAGGCATCCTGATCAGATGCCCAAGCTACCTCATCTGACTCCTCTCGATGCGGAACAGCAATGGCTCTACTCTGAGCTCCTCCTGGATGACCGAGCTTCTCACTCTATCTTTAAGGGAAAGCCCAGACACCCTGCGGAGTAAACTCATTTCAACCGCTTCGCAATCTCGTTCTTTCGGTCACTACCCATAGCTCATGACCATAGGTGAGGGTAGGAACGTAGATCAACTGGCAATCTGAAAGCTTTGCCTTGCGGCTCAGCTCCTTTTTCACCACGACAGACCGATGCAGAGCCTGCATCACTGCAGATGCCGCACTGATCCGCCTGGCGATCTCCCGCACTATTCTTCACTCACTCGTGAACAAGACCCTGAGATACTTGAACTCCTCCACTTAGGGCAGGATCTCGCTCCCAATCCTGAGAGGGCACTCCACCCTTTTCCGGCTGAGAACCATGGTCTCGGATTTGGAGGTGCTGATTCCCATCCCAGCCGTTTCATACTCGGCTACAAACCGATCCAGAGAGAGCTGAAGATCACAGCCTGATGTAGCAAACAGGACAAACAGGACAACATCATCTGCAAAAAGCAGTGAGCCAATCCTGAGCCCACCAAACTGGACCCCCAAAACACCCTGGCTGCGCCTAAAAATTCTGTCCATATAAGTTATGAACAGAGCCGGTGAAAAAGGGCAGCCCTGGCGGACTCTCACTGGAAACGGGATCGACTTACTGCCGGTAGTGCGGACCAAGCTCTGACACCAGTTGTACAGGGACCAAACAGCCCTATCAGGGGGTCCGGTACCCCATACTCCCGGAGCACCCCTCACAGGATTCCCAGAGAAACATGGTCGAACGTCTTTTCAAAGTCCACAAAACACATGTAGACTGGTTGGGCAAACTCCCATGCACCCTCCAGGACTCTGCCAAGGGTGTAGAGCTGGTCCACTGTTCTGCGACTGGGACAAAAACCACACTGTTCCTCCTGAATCCAAGGTTCGACTATCTGACTTTCCACAATGGTGAATTTTTAGTTTAGCTTAATTTTAAAAACTATATACAGCTGCACTTTCAGATAAAATGTATATTGTTCATAAAAACATAAGAAGTGGTATTATTACACATTCTGAATTAGTCAATAACAGAAATTTACATTTACAAAAAAGAATATATGGCCATATATTAGTGTTGTCTGATCACAAACTCATTTTAATGCTTATTTCCACATCTAATGCACCATTATGAGTGTCATTTTATGGTACAATCACATATCAGAGCAGTTCCTAAAATCAGGTACATATGAAAGTATTATGGTCCATCACATTGTGTAATAGTACACTAAGGAAAATGAAAGCCTAACTGAATACTTGAAGTAGTGCATATGCTAAAAATTATAAACCTAGGTTCTTGTTTAAAAAAGTTATAGTTCATTCCTTATTGAAAAAATAAACAGAATTTCGGATACACAGAATTCACATCACTTACAGCAAATCCTAGCAGCATCTGGCTAGTTTTATGTATATGACTAAAACAATTACTTGCAACACTTTGTTTTCTTTGAGCATTACATTTTCAGTCTCTTCAGCACTTTTTCAGTAATTTTCCAAATTCATTTTTTACATCATGGCCGCAATAGCAGTATATCATTCACTCTTCCAGTGTGAAACCTGCTTAATCCATTCAGGTTTACCTGATTTAGCACAAATCGTGGAAATAATGCAATTAACGGAAATAACAGCCAAATCAAACAGATATATTTATTTGAATTAAACACATTAATTCACATACACATTCAGACATATTTTCCCTGCTTATTCTTAATAACTAATTCCATCTATAAACTTTAGGTTTCATCTTCTTAGTGTAACCTGGATTCAGAAGAGATCTTTGATCATATACCTGCAATAGGTTTTTCAGGATCTACAAATTGACTGTTGATTTATCTATTAGGATAAAAACACTTCACACATTGCCATCACATCTGATCAAATTCAAAAACAATTCAAGAAATATTTGTAGTTTAAGGTAAAATCATATAGTAATCAGTTTTTAAAAAAGTGACAATATTCAAGATCAGTCTATGACTGTCATGGTATGGCAAGGACTCAAACATAACAAGATGATTCAATTTTTGAGCAATGGTAATATCACTAACCGTTTTCTACACAGTGAAAATTATGTGAAGAATATCAGCTCCTCCCCATTGCTTTGATCCTGGATCTCCTTTTTACACTTAGTTTGCTTATATTTTTTGTTATTTCCATGTTCAATTCTGATTACCCATTCTGAACTATATACATTGATGATATTCTTTAACTTATTAGCAACATGTGCTTGGGCATCTTTCATGACATTTAGTTTCTTTGGGAAAATAGGTTGCAAATTAAATTTGTTGCATTCTGCTCTGTTTCCTGTTATCCTACATCTTCCTATATAGAACAAGATGGATGTTCTCTGTTCTGTCTCATACCTAAATTGTTGAGTAATTAAAATACTTACACACTAATGTTTCCCCTGCATTTAATCTAGTAATATACAGTAGAACCTCGGTTAGAGAACGCCTTTGATAACGAACAATTCGGATAACGACCAAAAATTTCACTAAAAATTTGCCTCCGATAGCGAACAAAATTTCGGATAGCAAACAGATTGCTACGTCATGCACACGCGACCAGCGGACAGCTTCCCATCTTCCTTTGCGCTCGAGACACGGTTACGAACAGACGTTCATTATCTTTATCGGTGTGCATCCTTCTTATTTAGTGATTTTGTTGCTTTATTTAATAATATATAGCCCTCAATCATGGCTCCAAAGAAGATTTAGAGAGCTGGTAGCAGTGCAGTAATAAGGCAGCGGCCAACAATTGAATTGAAAAAAGAAATTATTGCCAAGTATGAATGAGGCATGCGTGTGTCGGATATCGCAAGAGAATACGGCAAGTCAAAGTCGACAATCTCGACGATTTTAAAGAAAAAGGAGCAGCTTAAAGAAGCTAATGTGTCAAAAGGAGTGAGTATTATAACAAAGCAAAGGCCTCAAATAATAGACGAAGTAGAAAAGTTGTTGCTTGTGTATATAAATGAAAAACAGTTAGAAGGTGCTAGCATCAGTGAGGCATTCATTAGTGAGAAGGCGCTGCAAATCTACGAAGATTTGAAGAAGAAAACCCCAGAGACAAGTGCTTTGAGTGATTTTGTTTTCAAAGCCAGTCGAGGCTGGTTTGAAAAATTTAAGCACAGAACAGGCATCCACAGCGTCATAAGGCATGGGGAAGCAGCTAGTTCCGACAAGGCAGGGGCCGAGAAGTTCATCCTAGAATTCAAAAAAATCATAGAAGAAGAAAGTTACGTCCCGCAACAGGTATTTAATGCGGATGAAACAGGCCTGTTTTGGAAGAAGATGCCGAATAAAACGTACATAACGAAGGAAGAGAAAGCATTGTCAGGGCACAAGCCTATGAAAGATAGGCTAACTGTTCTATTGTGCAGTAACGCCAGTGGGGATTTTAAGCTGAAGCCGCTGTTAGTCTACCATTCGGACAATCCAAGAGTATTTAAGAAGCATAATGTAATAAAACAGAAATTGCCTGTTATGTGGAGGTCTAATTCTAAGGCCTGGGTGACCCGCCAATTTTTTGTCGAGTGGGTGACCGAAGTTTTTGCCCCGGCTGTGAAAGAATACCTAGAGAAGAACAACCTTCCCCTCAAATGCCTTCTCCTGCTGGATAATGCTCCAGCACATCCTCCAAACATCGACGAGTACTTAGAAGAAGAGTTCGACTTTATTCAAGTTCGTTATCTGCCACCGAACACAACCCCTTTGCTGCAGCCCATGGATCAACAGATCATTTCAAACTTCAAGAAATTGTACACGAAAGCCTTATTCAGAAAGTGCTTCGATATAACGAACGATACCAACTTAACTCTGAAGGAATTTTGGAAGAATCATTTCAACATTTTGAATTGTGTTCATCTTATTGATAATGCATGGAACCAAGTGACCTACCGTAATATGAATGCAGGACGGAGGAAACTCTGGCCAGACTGTGTTCCAGAGCGAGATTTTGAAGGATTCGAACCAGAAATTGTTGATGAAATTGTTTCCCTGGGCCAAAACATGGGGTTGGAGGTGGATAATAACGATGTTGAAGAACTTGTGGAGGAGCACAGTAATGAACTCACTACTGAAGAGTTGCAGCACCTTCAGGCTGAGCAAGAAAAGAATTTGGCTGAGGATATGTCTTTGGAGGGGGAAGAGGAAGGGAAGGAGGAAGTCCCAAGTTCAGTGATTAAAGAAATGTGTGCTAAGTGGGGGGAATTGCAATTGTTTGTAGAAAAATCTTTCCCAAACAGTGCGGTAGGCAGTAGGAGCCTGAACATGTTCAATGATAATGTGATGTCGTATTATCGAAAAGTGCTACAAAAAAGGCAGAAGCAACAGACACTGGACAAGTTTTTTTCTTCAACCTCAAAGCGACAGAGGACATCCCCCGATGTTCTCATGGAGGGGGATTCCCCCTCTAAGCAGTAATTCCACCCCTTCCTCCCCACACCTCCATAAAAAAAAAAGCATAAAAATAAAAAAAAAGTGTTTTGTAAATTAGTTTCGTAAAATTAAGTTATGTACAGTAAACAGTAAAATGTGTTTACGTATTAAAGTTACCCAGTGCTATTGTTTTCTGCCATACGTAGCGTATCTGTTATATGCCCTCCCTCCTCTGCCGTGACCCTTCCTCCTCTGCCGTGACCCTCCCTCCTCTGCCGTGACCCTCCCTTTGCTGTCGTAATCGCCTCACTAGAAAGGTAAGATTCCACATTTTTTTTATTTATTCCATGCTGTAGTGTCATTTCTTTAGTTTTTAGTTACAGAATTATGTTATGTGCTTATTCATAATGATTTTGTTCCTACACATTGCATTTTCAGTCGGTCATAGCCAAGCCTACCAATGCTACATGTCAGTCAAAACGATAAGTTTTCCTATGTTTTCTTATGTTTAAATGCTTTCTTTAATGTTTTTATTTTTATTTAACATCATTTGTACTGTATTATAACTGTTCCCATTTAAAAAACATACCTATATAGCCTGTAACTTTCATATATTAGCGAGTCAACAGGGGCTAGGAACCAATTATTTCTATTTCCTTTATTCCTTATGGAGAAAATTGTTTCGGATAGCGAACATTTCGGATAACGACCCACTTTTCGGAACGGATTGTGGTCGTTATCCGAGGTATTACTGTATCATAATTGTGCTTGCAACTTGTGTGACAATAACAAGACTCAAACTCTCAGCCTGCTAACTACTCATTCTTTTATTCTCTAAATATAACTCTATTATTAAATGTGGAGTTCAAGCTATGCATTAATTTTCTGAGTGATCTGGATTATCTATCATCATGTTTAAAATATTTTGCCATGAGAATATATTATTCCTCTGAATTAATTTAGAGGAGAAAAAAGCTACGTCTGTAAAAAAAAAATCTTATTTTAAAATAGGTCTTCTCAATTCTATTCCTGACAACCAATGGTGGCTGCAGGCTTTTGTTCAATTGACTTTCTTATTTAAAGCCCAACTTTTGCTGTTAATGAACATGTCACTTCATTAAGTGTCGTGTTCCTGCCCTCAATCTGCCATGTTAGAAACTTTATATTTGATTTTTCCTAGACAATCAGCAACTTTCTAGTGAAATAGACTGAAGAAGCACCTCTCAGTTCCTTTACTTTTCGGTTTTATTTCTTTATAAAAATTTTGTTTAAGCAATTTCTTTATGATGGAGTAAATGGTATCAAATTAGCTGATTTACTGCTGGCTGTCTTACAGTTAATATCCCATTAATTAATTATAAGATGTAAAAAAGTAAAGCCTAATATTGCTTGTGAACTGAATTCTGTCACAACAATAAGTAACTTTTTGATTTTCACAAAAACAAAAAAATAATTCAATTCAATATAATACATTTTTATATTGCACACTGTTTAAATTCATAGAGTCGAACACATTCACAAATACAGTATAATTACAATATACAGAAATAAAATAAACACACTGCAATATGTATAAATAAATATAAATACTGTGACAGGCCAATGCCTTTATCCAAGGTGACTTACAAGACTTCAGATAAAATTGGTCACATCTGATGGTTGATCCAGGGAACATTGTGTCACATGGTGTGTGGTCTTGCACTGATGGATCCTCAACAGGCACATGATACTCCGCTCCCAATGGAGCCAGATGAGGCTCCTGCAGACGCCCCTGCCCTTGCCCATCCTAGAGATGTGCTGGTGAAGATGGCTTTTCTGTTAGACACAGAGTGTTTCCTATTCTGTTGTGAACACATTGCAACACTGATGCGCTGGGACAAGAGAGGCTAGGCAGCTATTTTGGGCCCCTTTTTGACAGGGAGGTCTTACAGATCATTGCAGGACCCCACTTCTGGGATCATGTGCCTCGTGAGTCACTGTCCTGCTCCTGACAGAAGTCGCCATTAGAGAAGAGTCCAAACATGATTGACATGTTTGTCGAGGGTTGCTCGTTCATTGCTGAGGTAACCACAGGTTTGCAGTGCCACCGAAGCAACTTCAAGTTCACAGCCTCCCCGCATAACACCTCTGTCACCCAATGAGTGATGTGGGGAACATTATAACCCGGCCACTAACCTAGCCCCATCCCTTCTCGTATGCTGCACCTGTGTGTATTGAAGTGGCAGTTCCCGTTTGAATAAATACCTTGACTGCTCTTGTTTTGATTGGAATAAAGTTGGATTTCTTGAAACCTTTGGACTCAATGTTTTCTTTTAGGTGCATGACAATGACTCAAATGGCACAATATGCACTGTACACCTTTTAGATTGTCTCTAATTTAATCATTAAATATTTTTAGGTGTCACTTCCAAATATTATTTAAAGTAGTTAGACTGGTTGAAAAAAAAAACAGCCAAATAATTCTTTTTAGAGGAATATAGGAGACAATAACAAGAGATTAAAAAAACATTTGAAATGTTAAAACAGAAATTAAACAAAACAATCTAGTAAAGAAAAACAAACAGTAGGCAATGTTACAATTACTACTCAAGTAAAATGCCAGTAAAAGATCATTTATGAAGCTTCAGAGATATTCAAGAAGAAATCATTGTAAATGGAAGGAAACTGCAAATTAACTAAATAAATATTTCACTGTAAGTTTTAAAAGAAAAAACAAATGGAATGCAGAAGTAAAAACATGCTCAGAGTTTGCAGGTTTTAAAATAGATGAGTCAGACATGTTTTAAGCTCCCAATACATTGAAGTCCAATAAAGTCTCTGGACCGGATGGCATTTCATTAACTGTATAAACATCTTTCATGTTTTCAGTAAACATTTATTAAGCTATTTTAGTAGTCACTTCACTGAGAAGAAGTGCTGGATGACTGGAAAACTGCAAATGTGGCTCCAGTCTACAAGAAGGGAGAAAAAATGGACCCTCGTAATTACAGACAAGAATGTCTTACTTCTGTAACCTATTATGCAAACAGTAATAATAAATAAACAGTAAAAGTAACTACTTGAAAATAACATATTAAGTAAAGCCCAAAATGTATTTATAAAAGCTAGATTATGCCAAATTGATCGATTAGGTGTTTTTGAGAAGGCTGCTAAAATAGTTGACAAAAGCATACCATACTAGAAGCTGGTGACATCAGTGGTAACCTACAGTATAAAACAGGGTCTCAGTTTGGTGTACTGGCAGGGATGAAATAGGACAGATAAGAAAAGAATACTCAATGTGTAATAAAGTCATCAATGGAGTTCCTCGGAAATCTGTCCTTGGACTGCTATTATATATATATATATATCCCGAGGTTCGATTCTCGAGAGGGAGTGCAGCGGAGTGTGTACACCTGATGAGCCCAGAATGAGGGCGAAACACGTGTCGCGTACTCTTTGCATTTATTTGACAGTAAACTATTTCAACCATATATATATATATATATATATATATATATATATATATATATATATATATATATATATATTGACAACATAAATTCTGGTGTAATTAGCAAACTTGTGAAATTCTTTGGATACAAAGAACAGATACTGAGGAGGCAGCAAAATTAATTCAAAAAGACCTGGGCAGCCTTCAGAACTGAGCAAACATTTGGAAATGCTACATTATAGGCAAAAGAAGCAACCTCTGAAAAGGATTTAGGGGTTTATGTTAACACAACATTCTCATGGTCTAAGCACTGTGCCGAAGCAATTAAAAAGGCAAACAAAATGTTAGGTTTTATCATAAAAACTGTTCAATATAAATTAAGGGACATTATGTTTAAGACTATATAACACACTAGTGAGACTGCATCAGGAGAAAGTATTCAGGTGCATTCCATGACCTAAGAACATGTAGAACTCTGACAGGCTGAGAGAATTAAACATCTTTAGCTTCAAGTAGAAGAGACTGTGTGGGGACTTAATCCAGGTCTTCAAAGTTCTCAAAGGCATCAATAAAGACTAAATGGTGACTCACATTTGCAAGGACAACAGTGAAAATGAAGGGAAAGTCCATTTAAGACTGAAGCCAGAAAGCACTTCCTTATTCAAATTGATCTATTATTCTGAAACAAACTACCGACACATGTACTGCACAGTAATTGAAACAAAAAACTTGACAATCTTTAGGAAGTTTATGGATGAAATATTGGAACAATTTAGCTATCAACTAAACAAACGAACTTGACGGACAGAATGGACTTCTCTCAAATGTCAAGATTCTTATGTTCTTATGTGGTAGTTATCTACTCTTGAGAATGTAGGTTTGTAAATAACTGGTCCCTGGAGCTATTTATTGCCAGGATAGGCTCTGGCCGGACCATCAGGAGACAGACTAAGAAGGATTGTGAATGTTGTGTTATATTATGTTGGTGCTAGGGGGTCATATACCAGTGTGTGTGTTAGATGCCCTGGATGGTAAATAGGCTATAGCATCTACAAAACGAAGAGAAAATAGCAGCCTGTGTAGAGGTATGCAATACTTCTTCATAAAGTTAGGAGGCAGGTTCCTTAGCAGGTGCCAGGGACACCTAATACTCATCTACTACAGAAAGTATGGACATAAACGAATGGAAGGAGGTTGCACTACTTCCAGGGTACAGTCCTGGTCTGGGGTTCGTGTATTAAAAGCAGAGATACCATAACTGGCCCAGATTGTGGTTTGAGAGGTGCCTTATTACTAGCTGTTCACTGAGCGTGAAGCCAAGAGGAAAATTGAAAATGTTAAACAGGATAGATGAAGGAAGGCTGTAAGTAGAAAAAGACAGTGAGAGAGAGAGAATGACACAATTTAAAAAGTAGTCAGATATGATGTTTGAGTACCAGTAGAAGTACTTCATTAAATTTTTACTTTCACTGAAGTAATACAGGGCGGCACGGTGGCGCAGTGGGTAGCACTGCTGCCTCGCAGTTGGGAGACCTGGGGACCTGGGTTCGCTTCCCGGGTCCTCCCTGCGTGGAGTTTGCATGTTCTCCCCGTGTCTGCGTGGGTTCCCTCTGGGTGCTCCGGTTTCCTCCCACAGTCCAAAGACATGCAGGTTAGGTGGATTGGCAATTCTAAATTGGCCCTAGTGTGTGCTTGGTGTTTGTGTGTCCTGCGGTGGGTTGGCACCCTGCCCGGGATTGGTTCCTGCCTTGTGCCCTGTGTTGGCTGGGACTGGAACTATTTACAATTGCCTACAATTCTCACATTGTTCTGGCCCTGAGAGATGCTGTTAATCAGTACCAAAAAAACCCGACTTTGTAATGCAACAGCACCTTCCTTCTGAAACCCTAATCTTTGCAACCACCCCCCCAAAAAAAACTCTGCCTCCGTCCTGGGTCCCATCTTCTTTTAGCGTAAATCATACCCCCACGCTGTCAGTCCTCCATGCTGTACTCCACCCTCCCTCAATCGAACCCAACAGTCACTCCCAAGGGCCTTCAACCTGGCCGAGACGTTACAATATTATGCACTTCATTTATTCGAAACAGGTGGCACAGTGGTAGCGCTGCTGCCTCGCAGTAAGGAGGCCTGGGTTCGCTTCCCAGGTCCTCCTTGCGTGGAGTTTGCATGTTCTCCCCATGTCTGCATGGGTTTCCTCCAGGGGCTCTGGTTTCCTCCCACAGTCCAAAGACATGCAGGTTAGGTGCACTGGCGATCCTAAATTGTCCCTAGTGTGTGCTTGGTGTGTGCCCTGTCCGGGAATTGTTCCTGCCTTGCACCCTGTGCTGGCTGAGATGGGCTCCAGCAGACCCCCGTGACCCTGTGTTAGGATATAGCAGGTTGGACAATGACTGACTGACTGACTAAATTGGAAACTGTTTAACTTAAGTAGTAGCTGGTTTTCAAAATTTCTGCTGTCTAGCCGCACTCACCTAGAGCTAAATAAACACTGCACTTGAACCCTGAATCTGTCTTTTCCAGTTAACCAGCAACTTTTATGGATGGCCTCACTTTAGCATTTCAGTAATTGGGCTTTTAAGATTCCAATGGAGTATCTTGTGCATACAACAAACAAATATTGTTTGCATTATATATAACTTGTGTTCTCAAGATTTTACTTTTACCCATAAAATCTTGTTTGCATAAGAAAAAAAAAAAAACACCTCCTTTTGGGATTTCAGGAGCTTCACGTAAGATAATTTAAGAAGAGGAAATAAACATCTTAACATGCTTCTTTAAATTTGAAGGCAAATTCTTGAAAGCAGGATTTTTTTAGGAGCTGACAGGCAAAAAAGGCACTGTTATATCCATTAATCATTTTTGTATCTTACAAATCTGAGCAAAGGGTTCAAATACGACCACAGGGACAATGCACATCCTGTTTCCATGTCTTAATAGTGATCTGGTAAATTACAGTGTTTTTATTTTTTAATGATATATATATGGCGGCACGGTGGCGCAGTGGGTACCGCTGCTGCCTCGCAGTTGGGAGACCTGGGGACCTGGGTTCATTTCCTGGGTCCTCCCTGCGTGGAGTTTGCATGTTCTTCCTGTGTCTGCGTGGGTTTCCTCCGGGCGCTTCGGTTTCCTCCCACAGTCCAAAGACATGCAGGTTAGGTGGATTGGCGATTCTAAATTGGCCCTAGTGTGTGCTTGGTGTGTGGGTGTGTTTGTGTGTGTCCTGCGGTGGGTTGGCACCCTGCCCGGGATTGGTTCCTGCCTTGTGCCCTGTGTTGGCTGGGATTGGCTCCAGCAGACCCCCGTGACCCTGTGTTCGGATTCAGCGGGTTGGAAAATGGATGGATGGATATATATATATATATATATATATATATATATATATATATATATATATATATATATATATATATATATATCTATTGGCTGTATCTGAGGAAAAATAAACTATAACCTAAGTTGGCAACACACCTGATGGATATTTTTTATGAATTTAAAATAGCTTGGTCTGTATAACTAATAACAAGAAAAAGTAAAAACAAAGTAAAAAGTTTGCTATTTGATCTAAAAATGTAGTGGGGTAATAATGAAAGTGTGAATGAAATTTACTCAAGTAAGGAAGAAATAGATGAAAAATGTACTTGAGTAAAGGAACAAAGCAGTTGTACATTTTTATTTTACACCAATGTTGGTGAGCCACCCTACCTTGCAGCCAGGGATTTAAATCATAGGTAAGGCAGAAGGGTTTGTTTCCAGTTTATTTGTTACCTTTGCGCAACTACAGTGTGCTTAATTAGATGAAAAATCTTTAAAATATTTTTATATACTTTGGCCTGTTTAGTTTCCCTTTGGGTTGGTGAATTGTTATCGCATTGCTAGTACCATTTACAGGGTTAAGGTCCATCTGATAATTTTTACATATAACTTATTTTTTGCTGTAATAAACTGCCCACAAAGGAGGAAACTTCTATATCTAATATTGTAAAAAACTAATTTCTAAGTTTAAAACTCTGCCATTTAATTAATCTCTTTACTTTTCCAATGATATTGATTTATCTGAGGAAAGTGCAATTTCTAAATTACACCTTATTTACATAAGTACTCTGCTGTGCACTGCACATGTTTATTTATTTAAAGGCTATCTAGGAGCATTTTAATTTTTTGAAGATATTTTGGCTTCTGCTCTTGGTAGGCTATATTTATATCCTATTTTTAGACACCACAGTTCGCCAGCTTGTTTTGAAACATATGGAGCCAGGGTAAAACTTCAAACCATGTCAAAGATATTTCCAGTGATAAATCCCCAAAGTAATCAGCTTGGTCTTGTATGTTTTCATCTTGTCCTAAAGTATTTCCATTTTGGGAAGATTTACTATTGAACTTTACAGCCTTTTTTGGCATATACAGTACAGTAGTGTAGTGTAAAGCCAACACCTAATCTACAGTCACATATCATAGTTTTTTTTTCTTCTAATTCTTGCCATTTTTGGGCACATTTTTAAAACTTGGACTCAATCGCTTTGCTCTAGAATAATCAATTGATGAAATGTGTGATGTACTTTATTAAGCAGTGTAACAACTCTAGGGGACGTGCCAGCCAAACAACCCGACACGGACAGACACCAGAGGCACACTGATGTTTTAATTTTTTCTTCACCACATGGGAAACGCCTTAACCATTTCTCACAGGCACCACTCAGTCCCACAAACACAAAAGCACACAATACTAACAATTCTTCTCTCTTTTTACTCCTCCACTCCTTCTTCGGCAAGCTTCGTCCACCTTCCACCCGACTCTGGCTCCCCGAGTACTGTCCACTGGTCCCTTATATAAGGCACCTGGAAGTGCTTCAGGTGTTCGTTGCCTTACTTCCGGCAGCACTTCTGCGTGTAGCAGAAGAACTGCCCACACGGGCTCAGAAACAGCTGCAGCGACTCCTGATCCCAACAGGGTAGTATCGGACTCCATCTCCCATGAAGCCCTGCGGGAATCCGAGGTACAGCTGCCACCCAGGGGGGCTGCCATGTAGTGTTTCTAGTGTTCTGTCCACACTGGCTCCCCCGGTCCTTCCATAGCAGAGGTGTCCAGGCTGGGCAAGGGCCCCGGCCATCTATGACAGCACATATTCACACCATCATCCATCCATCCATTTTCTAACCCGCTGAATCCGAACACAGGGCCACGGGGGTCTGCTGGAGCCAAACCCAGCCAACACAGGGCACAAGGCAGGAAACAATCCTGGGCAGGGTGCCAACCCACCGCAGATTCACACCATCATTCACAATGCAATGGTTTAATGTAACAGTATATGAATATTTTCATTTTTTGATCATTTTCCTTTTTCTGTTCTTCACTATTTTATTTAAATTCTTTTTAGTTTGACAGAATTAAATTTTTTTTAGTTTATAAGTTAATTGGTGAGAAAACTTCTGTGCATTGTATTAGGAACAGCTAGACTGTCTACCCTTAAAAACATGGTGTAGTACTTTTATTTGGATCTTCTTTTTTTATACTACCTTCATTTTTATGTTGACCTCCAAAAAGTTGTTCAGCATAACTTTTAAAGTCTAAACTTTTAAAAAGTATATACATTAGCACACTTTATATTTTATTTATCGATGGACCCATGATATAAAAGAATGTCTTTAGTGAAAAGCAACATTAAATATAAAGTATAAGTACAGCAAACACAGACTTCTATGTTCTTAGGACAACTCCAAACATATGAATATACCATTGATTAAGTGATGATTTTAACAAACTAGTTCAGCCATAAAATAAACTTAAACATTCTAAATTAGGTGCATCAGACTACTATAGAATTATAAGGATTAAAAAGCTTACAAATGCTTTGTAAACGTTGTTACTTTAAAAAAAATAAATACAACATAATATATCTTATAGAAAATGTACAAAATATTGCTAATATTACCACACTAATGCCAAAAAGTACCAAGATAAACTACATACTGAATTTTGTTACATGGTTACTGTTGTCCTTATATTCCATGCGTTTACTGAGGTCTTACTTTCATGAGCTTCACCAAATCCAAATCCATGCAAGTGATATTATTATGGCAATAAAGAGAAGTGCTTTTGAACTTTACAAAAAGTAAACACAGAAAACCAACCAATGGTTTGGTGGAACAAATTAATTAAACAAAGGTCACTGCTTGGCTGTACTATACTGGTGGTATAGAATAGCACGGTTGGATATTCTGCTGACTCAGCCAGTGAAGTTAAAGGGGAATAGTATGTTTTTGAAATGAGAAATTCAGTTAGTCTGGTATATACAATATTACAATTGAGTAATACAAATATTACACAAAAAGGAAAATATTAAAATAAAGGGAAAGAAACATGCAATATGCATTGCTCTTTTTAATATACTGTACTCTTTATTACTGAACAGCCCAACTGCTGAATGTATAAGTGATTTCTTATACTGACCAATATCATTACGGAAATTCAAGTTTTTTTTGGAATTACTTCTGCATATGCTTTTCTAGAGACATTTTGTTAAAGATCTGCCAAATAAACACACAAAACTCTAAAAGGCAGATATGCAAAATGTTTGTAAAATATAGCAGTAAATACTAAAACCATTTGTTGTTGTAAAACATTCCATTGTTGAAAGTTCTAAAAAATCTAGCTTGAATTGCCAAATATGTATAGGATGTAAATCACTAAAATAATACTCAATGAATAATGTAGTCAGTGAAAGATGGTTGGTCATTGATCATCATCAAAAGGTTGAGTACTGACGTGGTGGGTGTTAGTGACAAAGAACCAAGCTTTACAAAGACAGGGTGTTGAATAGAAGGACTGACTGGGATATCAAGGAGTTCCATCATTTAGTAGCACTATCCCCATTGCTCAAAATCAGAAATGTCCTAATAATTAGGACCAAAATGGAGTTTTCTTACTGTAAAAATAAAGTGATCTAGAGCAACAGAAAATATACTGTATATATAAATTTAAAAGGCCAATAGTATTTGTAATCTACATAGCACTTCAAACCACAACATTTTGGTATGTTAATGAAAATGTTTTGTAGAAGACCATGTGTGTGTTTGGTGTAGCTGGCCTTAACATCTAACTTTTTAGTCCCAATTGTGGCCAGTCCCTATATTCAAGCATTAAATTGCTCAGTTAAGTAGGATTGGTTCAGTGAGATTACACTGTGAAGTGCACAGTATGACAGATTTTTGCACTCACAAAGTATGCACTTTGCATTTTTTCAAGAGAAGTAAAAAGTTACTTTATGTTCTAATAAATAAATGTCCAAGCACTGAAGCACAGCAAATACTCTGGCTGAAATCTGAGGAAACAAATCCATTATATTGGGACATGCAAGTATCAATTTCACTGTGTTCTGTACATTAATTCAATTAGTTAATTAAACAATATAAACTCTAGGTAGAAAAAAACAAAATTTTGTTAAAAACAACTGAATTAATTTTTTAAAAACTTTTTAATAGATTTTCTGCATAGTAGTGCCTTGATTAACAAATGCTTCTTAGAGCAGATGAAAGAGTAGATTCAGATATTTATTTATTAAAATCTGAAAATCTAAAAAAGGCCATTTTTGCTATACATAATAGGCATTAAACTGAAGAGGTGTTTAATCATACTAAAAATAGCTATGGCTGCCTTGTTTCAAACAGACCTCACTGAACAATGTAACAATTAAATGTTACTTTCATAAATATTATAAACAATCCTTTAGGTCAAAAGCTCACTATTGTTTTACATGATTGTTTTCATGTTATAAGTATCTAAAACATAATCATTTTTGGGTTGTTTTTTAAAAAATGAGAGTCATGGAATCAAAAGATTTATTTGACCAACCAAAATCTTCTTAGCCTGAGAAATAGTGGTCACCTCCTTATGAGGAATTTTCAAATGCTTCCTGGTCAAATGAGATATATGCTCTGTCTCTTTCTCTCTCTCTGTAACATGCCATGGGTCTACTGCTAGGCCGTCTTACCACAATCCATAGGAATTCCTAAGCTGAGGATAGCCACTCCAGAACAAAACTCCAGTTTACAGCAGAACACATATAAACAAATTGGAAAATATCAGAGTCTTGTTCAAATTGGATCAAAACCCAATAAACAGATCACACTGACCATCCATTTTTAACCTCCTTACTTTATAACATATATATATATATTCAGTGTCACAGGGAAATGGAGCCTGTCTGGCAGCATAAGGTGCAAGCTAGAAACCAGCTGTGGATGGGACAACAGGGCATACTCATGAATACACCTCATTTGAGCTCCTTTTAGAGTTGACATTCAACCTAACCTGCACACCTTAAAATATGACAAGTAGGAAACTGGAATAGTATAGACTGAAAGAAGATGGTGAGGATGATTTGTACAAAAAGTGAGGATGCCTCCTTGATGCCCACAAAGGGTGTGTTGTGCACATTAGTCCAAGGACATTCTGTTAGACTAGAATGCATCTTTGAAATTTGACTTTGACTATCTTCAGATATACTGCATGTGCACCATTCAGTATAACTTCCTGCATTTATGCCTTTATTCCTAGTGCAAGTATTGGTTCTTTGCAACGTTGAACTGGATATAAAAAAGGATCAAACAAGAGATTTGATTTGACTGTGAAAATAATGTTTTTAAAAAATCTGAAATTTTTACCTGTGAAGGAATTATTGAATAAAGCCAAGTAACTTAACCTTTGGGAGATTGTACAAATTAAAGTGCTAGTATGTTTAGAATGTTAAAAATAAATTAATTGTCAGAATAGGACAGCATTTACCCAAGTATGCACAGAGAATCTAATTGCTATATACACAATACATTAACTTGTATTTTGCAATAATGCATGTAGTGGAAATTCTCAGTAAGACAAATCTAGTAACTCTATACCCATTACATCAACATATGATCAGGCTGAATCTAACTATATCCAATTAAATTAATGTGCATCACAGACAAATTAAACAATGCAATTACAAGGGATATGACAGCTACAGTATACTGTACAGCATTTGTGGAGAACCAATATGTGTTTAGATAGGGGAGTTTTATGAGAAATCGTCAAATTCATTTGCTTGCAGTATATTATAAAACTTTATTACCTTGAGCTTTAAAACATTTTAATAACCTATATTAAGGGAAGCTAACCACCAGACCAGAAGATACTATGATTCTGGTATTTTTTATGTACATGTGTTCAGGCTGAGCTTTAGCACAGGAAACAGCCTGGTATGGCATGAAGATCTTCTCTAAATTAGTTCATGTTAACAGTGGGATCCCACTGGGATTAGTGCTACTGTAATAGCGTGTTTGGTTATATAGCACACATGCTAGGTGAATTAAAGTCAACAGATGTTATACCTAAACTGCACAACCCAATTGCTTTGCCACATCTGCGATACTGTGTGAAATATTAATCACTTTACTCCTGCAAAAAAGGCACAACAGCCCCAAAGAAAGCCCAAAGAGGCATCAATAGACATATTTCAGGACTATGGGATATGGGCCATAAGGACTGAAGGAGCTCAATCTCTTAAGAAAACAGATATGATCAAAGTTACTAGAATTATGAGGGGAGTAGATAAGTTGGCTACCATCTGTTTAGAAAATTGGCTCACAGATGGAAGCTTGTTCAGCATAGATTTTAAACTAATGTTAGGTAAATATTAATTCACACAGAGGACTTTTGATAAAAAGGACAAGTTACCTAGTAGAGCTGATTGTTGTATTTTACTCTCTCCAAATCTCAAATGAACAATATTTCAGAAACATTAGGTAAATAAGAAATGAAGATTTATTGTGGATTGAGTGGCTAGTTCTCTTCAAAATCTTGCTGTGACAAAATGAGGTTCACTATATATTTTTTTAAATTAGGCTATATAGCAAAGCTATCAACATTTGGTAAGAAGTGTGGCAAAGAACAAAAATTTAACCCCTTTATTAAAATTTCAGAGATATTACAAATAATATTGCTAAATTAAAATTGACATGTGAAAGAATTATAGTACTTACTTTTCTGAAAATGTCTAATTGAATTTCTTACGATACTATATGTTGAAAAATGGCTGTAATTAAACACAATGCACTTTAACATTTTTGGCTTGGCTGTAATCTATGGACAGTGTTGCTGAGATCACATAAATTACTCACTGACCAAAAAAAAAATTAGAATACTGTAACAATATTCACATGAAAAGGATGAACTTTTCAGTTTGGTGAAAGATACTATTACAGCAAGAATTATTAAGGGATTTGGTATTTTCACAGCAGTCCTTTTAGAATCCATCCATCCATCCTCTTCCGCTTATCCGAGGTCGGGTCGCGGGGGCAGCAGCTTGAGCAGAGATGCCCAGACTTCCCTCTCCTCGGCCACTTCTTCTAGCTCTTCCGGGAGAATCCCGAGGCGTTCCCAGGCCAGCCGGGAGACATAGTCCCTCCAGCGTGTCCTGGGTCTTCCCCGGGGCCTCCTCCCGGTTGGACGTGCCCGGAACACCTCACCAGGGAGGCGTCCAGGAGGCATCCTGATCAGATGCCCGAGCCACCTCATCTGACTCCTCTCGATGCGGAGGAGCAGCGGCTCTACTCTGAGCCCCTCCCGGATGACTGAGCTTCTCACCCTATCTTTGAGGGAGAGCCCAGACACCCTGCGGAGGAAACTCATTTAAGCTGCTTGTATTCGCGATCTTGTTCATTCGGTCACTACCCATAGCTCATGACCATAGGTGAGGGTAGGAACATAGATCGACTAGTAAATTGAGAGCTTTGCCTTATGGCTCAGCTCCTTTTTCACCATGACAGACCGATGCAGAGCCCGCATCATTGCGGACGCCGCACCGATCCGCCTGTCGATCTCACGCTCCATTCTTCCCTCACTCGTGAACAAGACTCCAAGATACTTGAACTCCTCCACTTGAGGCAGGATCTCGCTCCCAACCCTGAGAGGGCACTCCGCCCTTTTCCGGCTGAGGACCGTGGTCTCGGATTTGGAGGTGCTGATTCCCAACCCAGCCGCTTCACACTCAGCTGCGAACCGATCCAGAGAGAGCTGAAGATCACGGCCTGATGAAGCAAACAGGACAACATCATCTGCAAAAAGCAGTGACCCAATCCTGAGTCCACCAAACCGGACCCCCTCAACACTCTGGCTGAGCCTAGAAATTCTGTCCATAAAAGTTATGAACAGAATCGGTGACAATGGGCAGCCCTGGCAGAGTCCAATTCTCACTGGAAACGGGTTCGACTTACTGCCGGCAATGCGGACCAAGCTCTGACACCAGTTGTACAGGGACCGAACCGCCCTTATCAGGGGGTCCGGTACTCCATACTCCTGGAGCACCCCCCACAGGATTCCCTGAGGGACACGGTCGAACGCCTTTTCCAAGTCCACATAACACATGTAGACTGGTTGGGCAAACTCCCATGCACCCTTCAGGACCCTGCTAAGAGTGTAGAGCTGGTCCACTGTTCTGCGACCAGGACGAAAACCACACTGTTTCTCCTGAATCTGAGGTTCGACTATCCGACGGACCCTCCTCTCCAGAACCCCCGAATAGACTTTTCCAGGGAGGCTGAGGAGTGTGATCCCTCTGTAGTTGGAACACACCCTCCGGACCCCCTTCTTAAAGAGGGGGACCACCACCCCGGTCTGCCAATCCAGAGGCACTGTCCCTGATGTCCATGCGATGTTGTAGAGACGTGTCAACCAAGACAGCCCTACAACATCCGGGGCCTTTAGGAACTCCGGGCGTATCTCATCCACCCTCGGGGCCCTGCCACCAAGGAGTTTTTTGACCACCTCGGTGACCTCAGTCCCAGAGATGGGGGAGCCCACCTCCGAGTCCCCAGGCTCTGCTTTCTCATTGGAAGGCATGTTAGTGGGATTGAGGAGGTCTTCGAAGTACTCCCCCCACCGACCCACAACGTCCCGAGTCGAGGTCAGCAGCGCACCTTCCCCACCATATACAGTGTTGACACTGCACTGCTTCCCCCTCCTGAGACGCCGGACGGTGGACCAGAATCTCCTCGAAGCCGTCCAAAAGTCGTTCTCCATGGCCTCCCCAAACTCCTCCC
Organism: Erpetoichthys calabaricus; assembly: GCF_900747795.2. Classification (NCBI taxonomy): domain Eukaryota; kingdom Metazoa; phylum Chordata; class Cladistia; order Polypteriformes; family Polypteridae; genus Erpetoichthys; species Erpetoichthys calabaricus. Next base: position 257,910,958 of record NC_041395.2, on the reverse strand, counting down.
ATGCCTGAGTTTTTGCCTCAGCAACCACCGAAGCTGCATTCCGCTTGGCCTACCGGTACCTATTAGCTGCCCCCAGAGTCCCACAGGACAAAAGGGACCAGTAGGACTCCTTCTTCAGCTTGACGGCATCCCTCACCGCCGGTGTCCACCAACGGGTTCGGGGATTGCCGCCACGACAGGCACCGACCACCTTACGGCCACAGCTCCGGTCAGCCGCCTCAACAATAGAGGCACGGAATATGGCCCATTCGGACTCAATGTCCCCCACCTCCCTCGGGACATGGTCAAAGTTCTGCCGGAGGTGGGAGTTGAAGCTACTTCTGACAGGGGCTCTGCCAGACGTTCTCAGCAGACCCTCACAACACGTTTGGGCCTACCAGGCCTGACCGGCATCCTCCCCCACCATCGAAGCCAACTCACCACCAGGTGGTGATCAGTTGATAGCTCCGCCCCTCTCTTCACCCGAGTGTCCAAGACATGTGGCCGCAAGTCCGACGACACGACCACAAAGTCGATCATCGAACTGAGGCCTATGGTGTCCTGGTGCCAAGTGCACATATGAACACCCCTATGCTTGAACATGGTGTTCGTTATGGACAATCCGTGACGAGCACAGAAGTCCAATAACAAAACACCACTCGGGTTCAGATCGGGGGGACCATTCCTCCCAATCACGCCCTTCCAGGTCTCACTGTCATTGCCCACGTGAGCGTTGAAGTCTCCCAGCAGTACGAGGGAGTCCCCAGATGGTATGCCCTCTAGCACACCTTCCAGGGACTCCAAAAAGGGTGGGTACTCCGAACTGCTGTTCGGTGCATACGCACAAACAACAGTTAGGATCCGTCCCCCCACCCGAAGGCGAAGGGAGGCTACCCTCTCGTCTACTGGGGTAATCCCCAATGTACAGGCTCCAAGTCGGGGGGCAATAAGTATACCCACACCCGCTCGGCGCCTCTCACCGGGGGCAACTCCAGAGTGGTAGAGAGTCCAGCCCCTCTCAAGGAGATTGGTTCCAGAGTCCAAGCTGTGCGTCGAGGTGAGCCCGACTATATCTAGCCGGAACCTCTCAACCTCACGCACAAGCTCAGGCTCCTTCCCCTTCAGAAAGGTGACATTCCACGTCCCAAGAGCCAGCTTCTGTAGCCGAGGATCGGACTGCCAAGGTCCCCGCCTTCGGCCACCACCCAACTCACACTGCACCCGACCTCCTTGGCCCCTCCCATAGGTGGTGAGCCCATGGGAAGGGGGACCCACGTTGCCTCTTCGGGCTGTGCCCGGCCAAGCCCCATGGGTGCAAGCCCGGCCACCAGGCGCTCGCCATCGAGCCCCACCTCCAGGCCTGGCTCCAGAGGGGGGCCCCGGTGACCCGCGTCTGGGCGAGGGAAAACGCCGTCCAAATTTTTTATTCGTCATAGGAGGTTTGTATAACCGCTCTTTGTCTCATCCCTCACCTAGGACCAGTTTGCCTTGGGTGGCCCGACCAGGGGCATAAAGCCCCGGACAACAGAGCTCCTAGGATCATTGGGACACGCAAACCCCTCCACCACGGTAAGGTGGCGATTCGAGGCGGTTTTTAGAATGAACCAATTAAATAGAGTGCATCATAAAGATTCTAAAAATAATAGTTAATGTATATTAATAGAAAATTTTCTTTCAGTTAAATGCATTTTTGCCTTGCTGTCTTGGGTAAAACATACTGTAAAAACAGGGGAAACCTACTGAAGAAAAATATGTCTTTAATGGATTGGGTATTTTTATTAGACTCAAGCAATCAGTGTTAGTGTTAGAAGGAGATGTAGACAAGGCTTATTCTTTGAGTACATTTTAATAGATTTTCCCTCCCACTGCCACCTTCTTCCAATGACTAGTCCTCCCAAAGCATCCCTACTATATCAACTACTACTACCACTTCAGCTGGAATAACCAGTGATGAATCCACCTATGGTCACCAGTAAGGGTTGTCCGTAACTGATGACCAGGTGAGGAGACAACTTAGGAGGCTACACACAATCCACCAATTCTTAACACTAGAATCCCTGAAGCTTGCAAAACCATTCGTAATGCCGAGCACCTTAATTTTACTTGCACCTCCTCCTCACTGCGTTAATTGCTCACCAATATCGCCTTTGTTTTGCAAATGTGTCAATTGGCTGCAGGCAGGCAGCCGGCTATCCCATCCCCCACCAAGGCAGCTGAAGTCAGGCACAAAATACAGCTGGAGTCTGTTTATCTGGGAGTGAGGTGTCTGGAATTTTATAAGAAAATAATATATCATTATTTGAAATACATACATTTCATGTGTGTTCCATGTTTAGAACGATCTGTATAAATGTAATATGACATTTCTTGAGGAAAGAAATGTTGAACACATAACTAAAACAGAATTTTTTTCATATGCTATACTAATAACAACAAAATGTTGATGTTTCGTTGATTTGGTAGAGACTCATATCAAATGGTTGTTTTTGTTATATATTAGTACAATAATAGTGGCTCACCACTCAAAGCAAGATGGAACCGGGATCAAACCGGCAACATCTTGATTACGATGCTGTTGTACTTACCCCTACACCAGCAAAGCAGATACTTGTGAGACTGCTGCATTTCCACTGTGAAAGATACAAACACACACATGCACGCAAAGGTTTTTACTTCATATCGATTGATATTTAGACTTCAGTTTTCACACATTGACAGCAATATGTAAATGTAATAATTTCTTTTACTTCGGTTTTATTCTTAAATAAAAGCACACTTGTTTATTATACCTTTTGTGAAAGTGTTTATTTGATATTTAGACTTCAGTCTTCACATATTACACACTTCATGTCAACATTTTGTCATTAATATAGCATATGAAAAAAAATTCTGTTTTACTTATGTGTTCAACATTTACACAGACTGCTGCAGACATGGAACACACATGAAATGAATGTATTTCAAATAATGATATATTGTTTTCCTATACAATTCCAGACACCTCACTCCCAATGTGAGTATTTTGTGTCTGACTTCAGCTTCCTGGGTGGGGGAAGCAACAGTCCAGTCTCCTTTTCTCTTCACTCAGACTATAAATATAAACCAGGTCATGTTACTTGCAGAAATTTTTTGATGATTCTGAGCTTACTGGGTGTATTAATAAGGATGACAAGTTTGTTTCTTAGTGCAGAAACAACTGTCTGTAACTTAACATCAACAAAAACAAAAAGCTGGTTATTTTTTTGGTGTATCAAAAACTGTCTGGTCACTAGTGGATGTAGAGGTGGTGCACTGCTACAAGTACTTGGGGGTCAACATCAGTGACTGGCAGTACTAGTCCTGTAAGGCGGAGGAATTATATAAGAAAGGGCAGAGCACAGTCTTTTCTTAGGTGACTAAATTCCTTTAATGTGGGTAGTAATATCAATCACATATTCTACAACTATGTAATGGTCAGTGTGATTTTCTGTGATGTGGTGTGCTAGGCTGACAATATCACTTCAAGAGTGGCCCACAATATCAACAAGCTAATGAAAAGTGTACACTCATTTATGGTATCCACTCAAGACCATCTGGAGGTGATAGCAAAGGAGAGAAAGAAAACAAAACTGAATGCCATTATGAAAAATGTTGCATATCCCCTCTCTGACAACACTATCATTCACAATTTTTTCAGTCTAGCAATTATTCAGCAAAAGTATTCAAAGACACAGTACTGGGGTTCCTTTATACCAATGGGAATACACCTGCATAATGCCTACTAATGCCTGCTCTTGCTATCTATCTATTTACTGAAAGAGGGCTTTAGAATTTTGATCTTTTTTCAGGAAGTGCCTAGAACCACATTGTGCCAGACATGTCACATAGTGTAAACTAGATGTTCCCTGGGACAAATCGAGTCCAAGAAGGTCAGAAAAGAAGGCATGTTTATATGGTGTCACACAGGTGAGCTTGGGAGACAGTTTACAGGCTCAAATAGTGTAATTTCTCAGCCAGACTGGGGATTTGCGATATCACCTGGGGCCTCATGTATAAACGGTGCGTATGCACAAAAATGTTGCGTATGCCTGTTTCCACGCTCACATCTCGATGTATAAAAACTAAACTTTACATAAAGCTACACACATTTTCACACCACCTCAATTCCTTGCATATTCAAGTTCTCCGCTCGGTTTTGCAAACTGACAGCACCCAGTGTCAAAGCAGTGCTACTGTTCCTGTGTGCTTTCCTTTTATTTTTTAGATTCACATCCCTGATGCGGCTTTATCAAATACACTGAAATTAACTGCATATCATTTATTAGTTTAAGGCATCTGATTGTAATCAACCCATAACCATATAATGATGCACAGAATAGCCAAACTATTCCAAATACCATAGCTGCAATAGCATTGTTACTCTCAGTGCATCACAGAGTATTTATCCTACTGTATCTGAGTGTGGAATCACAGCTCTACAGCAGCTGATCAGAAAGAGTATTATCGGGATACGGCATTTAGCACATGCTGCCTCAGCCATGCGCACAGTCTATGTGAACTTTCCCCATACAGTACAGCAAACGCTTCAGAGCCTTTCCTGTAGGGACATCATGCTTCAGAAACAGTTTCATCCCAAGAGCTCTAAACGCACTCAATCAGTCCATAAAGTGCTCCTGGTAGAACTTATAAGTACAATCACTTCACTGTAACTTGCACTACAGTTATAATATTGCACAACCTGAGTCACTTTATAAAGCACATATTTACATATGATGACGACTGGGTTCTAAGTTGATTCAGATTTCCAAGCTCTATCTTCTTGAAGCTCTTGATATCATTTTCAAGATGAAATGCAGTAAAGTATGTTTATTACATTGTTACAGATAAATTTTAAACTTTATTTAAATAATGTATACTGTTAATAATTAAACATGTGAGGACACGGCAGACAGCGGTAGCGATGAACTGGCGCCCTGTTCAGGGATTGTTCCTGCCTCGCAGTGTATTCTTGCTGGGATTGGCACAACCTGGATGGATAGATGGATGGAAGAATTAAATATGTACTACGAAAATATTTCACTGTTCCATAAAACCTTTGAAGAAATGGCATTCTAAGCTTACAGATGGCTTGGCATCTATTACAGAGCTGATCGTGTGGCAATTGGTTACTTAGAAAGAAAAGGAAGGAATCGGGGGTTAGAACGTTTGAGAGAGGCAGTACTGCTGCAATAAATTATTTCATCGAAGGTCGCGCACCGCGCAGCAAGCATCTTGTGGGAGGAAGGATCAATCTCTGGACAGGGCACCAGGTCATCAATACAATGGGATCTGAGAAACTAGTAAATTAAACAATTTTAGAAGTTTATGACGTTCTACTTTAATGACAAAATAAGCTACGTGATTAAAGTGGAAATTTCGAGATTAAAGTTGACATTTGGACATTTTTTTCAACTGTGTCCCTATTTTGTTTTTGTTTTCTCTGTACCCTAATATGCTTCCATATGACACTCAGATGGTGGGCTACGACTCCCCTTTTCATAGGAACTTTGATATCTGACCACTTCTTATTTATTTCGGGGACTTTGCGACCTTCTGAACTTGAACTTTCAAGTTTCTCCACCACTCTATTACTTGATCAACTTCCTTTTGTTGTTTATATCACTGCTTAAACCAACAAATAGTACGTTTTTCTTTGCCTCTACTTGGTATTCACTGAAATTCTTCTTTTCCCCCATGCTTTTGCCATTGTCTTTTCACAGAACGCAAACCATAAGGGTCTGTTTATACTGATTTGCATATTCAGAGAGGCGTAATTCCGGGAGTCTGGGTGGGGTGGCAGAAGCGTATACATGCGCTACTTTTCACACTGACCGGGATTTATGTAGTGGAAGAACGTGAAAGTTGGCGTACGCACAGATTTATGCATCTGGATTTTTTTGTGTGTACACACATCTCCACTTTTGTCCATACGCCATGTTTTAGTGTGAATTCTACACACGCCATTATGCATGAGGCCCCTGATCCTTTCTCCTTTTGTCCCTCTGCAGATCAGCCAAAGAACCTGCCTCTCAATGACGCCACATCCGGCACCTTCCAATGACATTATATCCTGTATCCAGAACCCATTTTCCTGCTAAGTCAGTTCCTGCTCTGGCCTCCCTGACTCCACCTCTTCCTACTTTCAGCTATATTTATACAGCAGTTTTCAACATGGTAGTCAGTTCTGTTTTGGACTCCTGTCTGTAAAGATGTGTTTATTTTTATTCGCTACATTTTTTTCAAGTATATAGGATAGCCATCGCCAAACCTTTTTGTGACTTTTTTTCATCCTTATTACAGTGGCTTCAAGAAAGTATTTTTTGTTTTTTTATAATTTTGGAGCATTTCACATTTTTATTCATGTCACACAAAAGTCAGTTATCACATTTTTGTTTATTAAATATTTTTGTAACATTGAGTCATAGTCAAAAATAATAGTGATAATTGAACACAACTACATCTGTTACTTTATTACATTAAGTGCATGCTTTTTAACAGTATTTTACAATGGAGTTAAAAACACAGCACAAACAAGCTTTTTGTGGCTCTAAAATAGCTTTTAGAAAGCACACTCCAATTCAAGTGAAGTATAAACAGTATGGATTAATGTGTGTTAGTGGTGGAGGATCTGTGGTTAATTGTTATGTTTAGGAAAACTGAACATTTTCAAAAGTATTTCCAATACAGTAGTACCCAATAATTAACAAATGAAAAATAACTATATATACAATGAGCAATACTAGTATTACCCTCTGAAAGTAAAAAACAACTAAAATTAGTTAAAACAGTAATTTGTTAAAACTGTATAATTAAGTACAAACTTGCAAAAGAACTATTCTACAATGAGAGTACTATCTTAAAGATTTTAACTGCTGTCTAAAGTTACATGTAAGCAAGTGCCTCTTCGGGTACTGATAAATCATAACTCATGGTCAGTTTGTTATACATAAGTAATCAGCATGGCATAAACTGTAATCCTGTCCTGTCCTTGCTATTAGCAGCCAGCTATACCCAGCATCTCCGATCTTCTGCTCACTTATGAGCTGCAGTTCTATTTCTAAACTCATCCTATGTTTATGTCATTTAGGGCAGCTGCACCATGCATGTGTGGTTAATTGGTTCAAACATTGTCTAGCTGCAAGTTGACAAAGTCGGTATGTTAACAAAAACAATCGTCAGATAATATTAGTTCAATCAATTCAGTCTTACATATGCTTACATAACTGCTTTCCCCATGGAATTATTTCCAGAGAAGTGCCTTTTTTTATACTTCTATGGTTAACTTACCTAAAGCAGCAAGAGAAGATGCTACTAAATAAACTGTTTGGGCTCAAACTGTACTTGGTGTCTGACTCACTAGCATCATTGGCTATCCAAGCAGCTGTCAGACAAGTGAAAACAGTAAAATACATAAAAATATACAAGGTTAAACAACCCCTCTCAAGATAAAGTTCAAAAAATAAATTCATAGCTGTCGCACAGAACGTTAACCTGTTTGAAAACAGATGAGTCTGCAAATTTGTCAATGCTTTTCAATAGGAAATTTTTAAATTTCAAAACTTAAATAATGATCTGTTTAACACATTGAACAAAACATTGAACTGTCTTGACAAACATTCTTGAAGAATAAGCATGCCACATTTCAACAAAATTGATTCAGAGGAGGGCTGAGTTGATCAACATGGACAGACAGACTCACTGACAGATCTATCACAATAAGTGCTTTGCAAATAACATGCAAACACCTAAAAAGGGGCCAGAAGAAAAAAAGAGCACTTTGTGTGTGCTTGTCTCACATGACAGAAGTCTGTCTTAAAAAGTACTTCAGGTACAGTATATTCAATAAGAGATTCCTTTACAAGTTGTTGTGGTGTGCAACATCTGTAAATTTTGCTCTATATTTTCATTATATTTTGCTCAAGACAAAACAACAGATGAACGTAAATACAGGACACTTTCATTGGCAGTTAACATCAAAGGCAATTTGTTTTCCTGAATCACAGTACCATTTGTTTGATCTGAGCAGGAATTCAGGAGACCCTCAAGCTGTATTGATGATTTTATCACGACTGAAGGGAAGGACACCAGGATTAAATTGGTTTACAGCTTGGGAAATTAAGACATGCTATGGTTCAAGCTGTAATCAATTACTTTACTGTGAACAACAACATCAACGTTTATTTATATAGCACATTTTCATACAAATAATGTAGCTCAAAGTGCTTTACATGATGAAGAAAGAGAAAAAAAGACAAAATAAGAATTAAAATAAGAGAACACTAATTAACATAGAATAAAAGTAAGGTCCGATGGCCAGGGAGGACAGAAAAAACAAATAAAACTCCAGACAGCTGGAGAAAAAATAAAATCTGCAGGGGTTCCAGACCATGACACCACCCAGCCCCCTCTGGGCATTCTACCCAACATAAATGACATAAATCAGTCCTCATTGTATTCACGGTTCTCATGGAAGGACGCAATGATGATGGTCACGTGAACAGAAGGAGATGCCATGGGACTAGAAATTATAGTTTGAGACAGGAGACTGTTAAAACATTAGAAACGTTATTGCTTGAAAAAACAGATGTATTCAAACAGAGGAGAAAGTCTGAGCGAATTTATTTATCATATGTTCAGCCAGCAAATCAGGTGCATGTAGCAATCACATCTTGCAAAATCCCCCAGTAGAATTTTATAATAAATATGCCTCGTCTGAAGAGTGACATAAGAAGAGAACAGAATAATGTCAGAAGAGGGTGAGAGTGACGTCAGGAGAGGGTGACAGCAACGTGTGGCTGTTTTTCATCTGATCATCAGCAAAGCTTCGAACGCTAGATCACAAGTCGCCTGCGACATTCATCCTTGACATCTTTAACTTTTCATAAGCTTTTTCTAAAGACTATATATATATATATATATATATATACACAGACTTTACTATCAATCTTTTTTTTCTGTTATTCTTTGCTCTATTTGGTATTATTATTCATATAATAAATACCACGCAGCTTTTAACTTTCTATGTTTTGTCTTCATGTCTAGAGTGATTAAGTAATAAGGTAGATTTCTTTGAGCACCTGGTACAGCCGGAAGTTTGCCATACGCTCTGCGCTGCAACGTTTATTAAGGGCTGAGGATGTGAGCTCCACCCAATAGTAGGGAACAGTATGTGAAGTAAGGCATTCTTGGTTGATAAATGGCCTATAGCCAAGAATTTTGAGCCTTTGTATGTTTAAATGTATTTCTAGAGACAGAAGTAATATTTATGGTCTGAGATATATTTTAAACATCATATGTTGTTCGTGCCGAAAATAAGTAAGTCTCTTGAAGTGCTAAGAGTGTGACAGGTTGTGTTATTCATAAGGCACTTGTATGATTTAAAGTGCTAGAGGTTAACCAGCTGTGTGTATGTCATTCATAGGGCACTGTTGAGGTTCTGTGTGTATGTGTATATCTATGTAAGTGTGTGTTATTCTCAAGGTGCGACAACAGACCAACCAGCTAACGAACCTGATGAGTACAGTTACACTTAGGTAAAGGGTAAGTAGAGGGAAATATCAAGATAACACATTTGTTTCAAGATATTTGTTACTCCAGTGAAAATTGTCTATGTGAACTGCAGAGAAAGCAAAGGCCTACTCATTAAATAACCAGGAACTAATAAACATTTCCAGCAAGTCTAGATTTAAATCCATAGTGCACATCTTAATTCTTGGTATGCTGAGCTCCTATTAAAAGTTGTATATTTAATACATTTATTGTATGCTTTTTATACCTTTTGGAGTCATAGGATAAAAGAGAAATCCCCCTGGTGCATGTTGTACCTTTATGAGTCATGGGATAAAAGACAAATTCCCCAGGTGCATGTTTTTTTTTCTGATGACATTGCACTGTATAGCACCAGAAAATTGAATGTGGAAAGGAAGTTGGAAGAATGGAGAATGGCTTACTTTCATGGCCTATGTAACTTACTGTTTGTGTTCAAGTTTGGAGGGAGATGCAATTCTTGGGTCCATCCTTTGATCTTCCTGCTTATAATCATGTACGTAATATTAAAGGAATACTCCACCCTAAAATGATAGTTTTTTTTATCTGTTATCGCATAATCCACATATCAATTATCCAGTCTTTATGCTCACTATGTCCAAAACACATGTAGGTTTTACTAAAATATTGTTAAATAAATACCTGAAAAGTAGTGCACAAGCGTGAAGTATGTTCAAGTGAATTCCAGCCTTTGGACTGAAGACTGACCTCCACCCATATTTATTAGACTAGAATTCTGTCTTCAGTTCAAAGGCTTGAATTTGCTTGAATGTGCTTCATTTTTTTTAACACAACACCAGGTCATGAATCAAAGCCCACGATTACTGTTCATTGAGAATCGTTTTGCTTATGTTTTTTAACTTTTTCAAAGAATTCTAAAACATATCTTTTCAATTCTTGCCTTGTTCTGACTTGATTTATAAACTAATTTTTTTGCACCAGAGCCTCACATCTGCTTTTGTCTGGCTTTTCACTGCTGACTGATTTCTAATGAATTATACTAAACTATACCTTTGTGTATTCTAACTGCTTATTTCATGAATGTGAAATTTTCATTTAAATCAACACTGTGGGCTATCTGGAGAGAATGCAAATAGATAATCGAGTCAGCACATTCAGCACATAACTGTTGCTGAGATGTGATTTAAATCAAGGATAACATTTTCATGGTTGTTTGGCTTTCTAATGTAACTTTTTCTTCTCACTGCTTTACAGTGTACCTCACCTATGCCTCTAAGCTTGACATTAGGCCCATAGGGTCTGGGGCATGCCTTGCAAACTGTAGCTTGACAAGGTTGAAGAAACACAACCAAACATCACAGGCAAGGAAAGAAAACACACATTTAGACCACTACATTAAGTGCACAAGCAGCTCTGCAGGAGTAGTGAAAAAATGTTTCAATCTCTAATCTGTGATGGCTTTGACTGACCACATAGAATGTAAAGTAGACAGTTTTGAAATAGTATATATAAATCAAATAAATCATCACAAGGTAAACCTAATTCCAGAGGTACAAGTACTCTAAAACACTCCACCTCCGTACCAAGTGCTATGGATTAGCTGTATGTCAATGTGGCACTACTGTTAACATGAAATGTAAACGTTTCAGAAAGAAAAGACGTATAAATTTAGTTTTTTTTCCTTATATTGTAAGAATTTCAAAGGTAAAATAATTTTGCTTTGGTGAGTGTATGCAAAACAAAAAAAAAACAGGCTAAGTAACCATCATTAACAAAATAATGAGGCAAAACTGATGGGCAAAAACAAAAAAGGTCCAAACTAAAATTTGAATCCTAAATTATGGAAAATGAAAAGCTAGCTCAATTACCAATCCATCATCTGTAAACAACCTATTAAAATATAAGCATCACTAGGGCTAGATGAGAATCTGGTGTCTACCAGATAATAGAAGGTGCTGTGCTATAGTAAACAAGAGAAACAACAAGATATAGATACAGAATGCTTGTTGGTTATGTGGATATTGCCTTAGCAATGACCAAAAACACCACAGAGGATACTAACAAAAAATATCAAATGCTCTGTGTGGAAAACCTATAATGCACTGTAAGTTTTATCATTGTAGATGAAAGAAAAAGATTCTGACATGAACATGATTCTGTGTGTTTGAGTTTGTACATAGTGAACATGTTTCATTATGATTTAAACTACTATATGTTTTAATGTTAAGTGCACTCAAAAACAAAATGACTTATTGATATAAGAAAAGGACAAGGAGCTGACAGAAAATTGAAGGATAGTGTAACGGGGCAAAAGAGACTTAGGAAAATAGAGACCAAGCAACTAAAACAAAACACAATTTGGAAATCAAAGCCCAGAGAGGAAAGCAACAGTACTAACACTAAAGTTTTCTTTTAAATACTTCACAGATTCCTCTAACACTAAGCAGTTAAAAAGATGTGTAGCTTTGGGTTATATGACTTAAAGAGAAGATATGTGGATATGTGTACTGCCACCTTAAAAAGTGGCTACATAATGATGTCAAGAATCACAATGCAGTGCGATCATGTGACCAGAAATAAGCGGCCACCAGAAACCAACACAAAATGGCTGCATCTACGGTTTTCACAGTGGTACCCCGGCTCAAGTTTCTTTTTTTTTTTTTTACTTTATTGTGTTTGTCTATTTATTATCTATTAAATATTGCTGATTATGACTTTGTTTTCTTTTTTATGTACCAACAAATATATTTAATTGATTCATTACATTTTTTTCTGAGTAATGTCTTCTGGAAGTCAGTGGGACCTGAGGGATCGTCCTCTGCATATATAGTCAGGGCTGAGGATCAGTGTCTCTCATGAATCACTGAATTGTGAACACTCCTATTTTGGCATTACGAGTGAATTTTGTATTTTCTTGTAAGTGCTTATTGTCATAAACCTGGGGTTCCTTAGCAAACAAAGTGTCCACACCCAAAAAAGCTCAAAATGCCTACTAGAGGGGTGAAAATCTAGTAATGAAACAACAAACACAATCTTGATAAATTTATTATGAAGAAAAATGCTCTGTAACAAAATTAAGCCCAGAGGAGCACAAGAAGTCAAAAGAGTTGTCTGAAATAACAAAGGCAGTCCAAGGCAAGCAATGTTCTAATACACAGAGGGTCAGAAATCCAGCAAATCAAAAAGAAGAGAAAAATCACAATAGAGAGTCACCAATGCCAGCACATTCAATGAACCTCATGGGACTGTGGGCTTTCTGCAGCCTTTATAGGGCTGAAGGGAGTGCGTTGACTGTGATGAGCAGGTGGAATCGCCTCTTTGGGGACCAGACACAAAACAATTGGCACATAGAAAAAGATATGTGGACATATAGAAAGTAAATATTACACAAAAGTAATATGAAACACAGACAAATGTAAACAATTAACACCAGGAAGACTACGTACATAAACAAAGGAATCAAAAATGTACAAAAAGAACATACAAAAAGAATTTGAACACCATCCAGGGGAGGGGCCCTGACTGAAATAAAAATTTTTTTTTGATTATTTCTGATTTATGGACATTGGCTTCTGTTTAAGGTTTATAAATGTATTTGATTTTGGAGCGGTTTTGTTTTCCTTTTAGGTATAACCTCCCTTTTGAATCTCCTTTTAAAGTAGAAATTGTTTACATTTGTAAAAAAAATTATTTAAATATAAGGGACCTTTGTTTTATTATTGTGGCCCAGGGATTTGTCAGTCCTCCTCTAGCTTACTGATGTATTTTGAGATTTTTGCATCTTTTCTCTTTCATAGTCTTTATAAGCTGAAGCCTGCATTTGTGTTGGGGGGGAATTACTTTACTTTTTAAAAGATTTGAGGCCCAACCATAGAGCTAGAGATCCTATAGGAATCAAAACATTCAGAAAAGAGCAATTCAAGGTGGCACCACAGCAATGTACATATGAGAGCAATAACAAATATAAATATAAGTCAAATCAATGCAGAAATTCAACAGCAAGGGTCTCAGGATGCCAATACATGTGTTCATAACATTTTTTTGGCAGGAAGCATTGCTAAAGGGTTTTGCATGCCTTGCAGTACTGGAATAAAATGTAAATTTTATTTAGAAGCTCTGTTCTCTTAGTACTTCATTTTATATTGTCTTTATTTTGAGTATAGATAAAACTGTTTAACATGCTCAGTATTCAGTCAACCTACTATGACTTTCAGCTAAATTTTTCCTTCTCTTTTAATATCTTTATTCCTTTTCTCCTAGTGACAATGTGAAGATGATAGAAGTCCATTCCAACCCCTATACTTTCTTATCAGATTGGCACGATTGATCACACCTCATTAACAGGAGTTTTGCTACCATAGCAAGTGAGTTGCACTAAGTCTCATGATCTGTAATTCAGGAACCAACACCAGCATCCCATCCTGCTTTTAGAGGCAGCAGTAAGAGTTAATTAAACATTAAACCCTTTTCCATCTATCTTGTAAATATATTTTCTATTTCCCTATTAATTCTTAACACAACTCTGTCCACAGAGTACAAGAATCATAGGCAATTTATTTTATTTCCTTAGAATGCAATAATAACAGGAGCAATGTATTAAACTGAGTCTGCAAACATCAAGGACAAAGCTCAGGTTATCACATTCTCGGTCAGGTGAACACAATCTCATTTAAGACTGCTAGATTGTTGATGTTAGTTTTTCAAATAGCAAAGATCAAGTATGTAGGTGTGAGACAGAATTGTTACCAAAAACACAGTTTGGCTTTGCAAACCATTAAATCACTGATACAAAAATTATTGATCAGGAAAAAACACAACTCTGTGTCAAGAAATGGAGTCAAAGACAGAAATATAAATCATATATCATGTTTTCTTAATATGAGACAACCAGAATATTGTTCAGGGAAGACCTGGGGTAAAAACCTGAAGATCACAACAGAAAATAGAAATGTTGTTGTAAAATAATGTGACAAGTTGAATGAACATGACACACAGGTAGACTGACGTAAGCTGATGGTAAATGGGATCGGTAAGAAATGGGTAGCCACTGATCAAATTAGAGACAGTACAGTCCAGACTAGAATAAAGAATAACAACAAAGAATGGGGGATTCATTGGGTATAGAGAAACACAGAAGTACTACTTGCTGGTTGGCAAAGGGTCATCAGATTGGTACAAAACACAAAAACTGAGAATTTCATCTGTTTTGCCCACCCCTCTTTGAGCTATGTATCTTGTTTGAATTTTTGCATAACTGATGAAATTTCAACAATTAAAACTTTATTACATTCTTACATGTGGGCACTAACACAGTCCTACTGTAAATCCATAGACTTAGGGCTCGTTTATACTTCACGCTCAGAATGCGGACACATATGCATTATGGCTACCACACATTTCCAGCATTCATTTGATGTGTCCTCTGAGCAGATCCTCAGAAATTAACACGACACATGTGCGAGTTGCAGTACCAGCAAAAAGTCGGGGGGCGCAGTGTGATAAAAGTCGGAATGTGACGTCAGAGTCTCTGTTTACTATCTACATGTGACAGAAAGCCTCTATGCGGATCCTATGGGATTGATGTGCGTGCTTCAATGTTTGATGAATGGTTCGATTTGGTGAAGCAAAATGCCAACATACAGATGCATTCATGATGCTTTTATATTCAAGCATCGCATATTCCTGATCGTAATGACACAATACATTTTAAAAGTCTCACATAGTCTGTTGTGCCGTCTTTTTTTCTAGGGCTTCCTCCCGACCCGACTGCAGCAGCAAACAGCAACAGATCACCACACAGAACACATAAAGTTTCTTTTATTCCAACTCTCTGCACATTTAGAATCCTTAGATTTAGGCCTATACTTGATATCACTTTCATGATGAAATACATTAAAGTATGTATGTTACATTTTACAGATAAATTGTTAATTTCATTTAAATAATGCATACTGTTAATAATTACACACATGAGGGTGACATGGTGGCAGAGCGGTAGCACTGCTGTCTCGCAGGGAGTCACGTCGCTGGTGTTCCCTGCCTGGAGTTTGCATGTTTTCCTGCTGGGTTTCCACAGTGTGCTCCAGTTTCCTTCCTTCCAAAGATATGCAGATTTGGGGACACTAAAATGACGCTAGTGTGTGTGTGTGGGTGTGTGTGTGTGTGTGTGTGTGTGTGTGTGTGCTTGTATTCACCTTACGAAGAGCAGATGCCCTGTCTAGGGATTGTTTCTGCCTTGTGCCCAATGCTTGCGGGAATGGACACATCCCTGTATTGATGGATTTAATCAATGAACATCCATCTTTTTCAGAGATATTGTGGTAAGGTGTCATTGGAATTTAATGGGTGTTTCAGGCAATTCACAACACAGAGAAGTCAAACTTGTTCTCACCGTGATGATCTCTCACACTGCCACCTGGTGGATTTTCCAGATTTGCGTAAAGTACGCGTGCAAGTATAAACAGTAAAACGATTGCGTAGCAGGAGCGTCTGCTGGAAGTATAAACCTGGCCTGACACATACACAGCATTAAAATGTTGTCATTGGCTCAATGATGTGAGGTTAGAGGAGATCAGTGATGAGTGAACACTGCTGAATTTGATTTGCCTTGAGTTCGAAAAAATGCAGAAATGTTTGGGTACTTAAGTGAACTTGGTGAAATTCATTGAAGTCAATGATGAAGGAGAAACTGCATCTGCCAACTATGCTGGAACAACTATTGTGGCCAAAAATGTGATCTGTAACGTGGGGCAGCAGTGCTAACCACTGCACCACCCTGTGAGATAAAATTATGCTCATAGTTCACAACACTCCAAGATGTTTCTTTCTCTCTCTACAACTCCCAAGCTTCTATCACTACAATTACTAAACACCCACAGAGACTATGATGCAAGAATTATATACTCAGGTGTTGTTACTGTTACTAACTGATCTATGCTGCATCACCAGGAGCAGAACATTCTTAATCCAGCAGCAAACACATAAGAAACAATGAATCTATGCAGAACAATGAACTTTTTTCATAATATTCTCATTAGCTGGCCATTATGTATTACCCGAATGAATTCAGAATGCAGAATTCAAACGTGTCTGAAGTACCAATTAAGTATCGAAAACACGCATTCTTAACAAGTTATAATGCATGATGTAGTTCTGTACAAGTATATACAGCAGCAAAGCTGTCAGTTTACAAAGTGCACAGCCAACATCAGTTTTACGAGGCTAAAGGAGAGCACATTAGATCAAACATTGTACTGTAGATGGTGTACTCTGTACGAGAGTGCAGCTCACTTGCTGTGTTTTCACAGACATTGGAGACATGACAATCTAGGTAAATAAAGTAATAAACAGTCGGTTTTCTTTGTGTGTCTGCCTTTAAAATGTGTATGTGTCTCAATACATGTGATTGTGTGTATGTGATTCAATAATTATTGCACCAGTAATTCAATATAGCTGTACTCAAATAATTTTTTTCTCCTAAAACATGCTTCATTTATAGTCAAGTACAATACTGCATTGGTCCTTCCATTTTGACAAAGAAACTCCCCATTAATTATCGTATTGGAATTCACTATCAGGTCTGAGATGCCTGTGAAAACTTTGTGAGTTAGTTGCCATCCACCGCTGCACTCTTCACTCATGGCTTGATCACTCCATCTACTATGTGCCACTTTGCAGGTTCTCCCCACATCAAATTCATGCTGGCTGTGTAGTTCATATTTCAAGGTGTGTGATTCATGCTGACCTTGCAAAGCATCATGTGGCACTGGGAAAATAAAGTTTGACTAAGATGGACACATAAAAAATTTTTGCTGTGCTTTCTCAAATTTCACTGATCAATATCAATGGAGATTAAACTGATTTATTCTGCTGCATATTATCATTGTTGTGTTTAAAGAAATAACTGAAAACTACCTGAAATGTCTATTTGGAGGTAAAAATTTACATTAACCCCCAATACTGGTGATACAATTCCAACCCACTTACAGAAAACATTAGAAATGTCAGTATCTTTCATATCTTAATAAACAAATCATCACTGATTGATAAGCACAACAACCATGTAAAACATTCATGTCTTACAAAAAATTATAATTCAATAATTCTGACAGTTTTATTATGCCAATACAATCAAGCTCCTGCTAGAAAAAAAATTCTGGATTATTTTAGAATGTGTGAATTATTCAATCATGGTTAACAAGTCATCAGTAGGAAATATTGCCTTGAAATAAAGGCTTTGCAAATTTGAGGTACTGTTTTATGGATTGTTACATTTTCTAAGTTGTGTTTGTGGAATTTGTGAGTCCATTAGCAATGCATTATGTAGTTACTTGTTTTTATGTAAAAATATTTATGTAAAGAGCGGTGGGTTGGCACCCTGCCCGGGATTAGTTACTGCCTTGTGCCCTGTGTTGGATGGGATTGGCTCCAACAGACCCCCGTGACCCTGTGTTCGGATTCAGCGGGTTGGAAAATGGATGGATGGAATATTTATGTAAAGAATGCCATAAAATAAGCTGTAAACAAAAGTACTGAATGAATGATAATATAGTAGATAGATAGATAGATAGATAGATAGATAGATAGATAGATAGATAGATAGATAGATAGATACTTTATTAATCCCAATGGTATGGAGTAAGACTGCTGTCAAAAATAACTCGTAATAATTTAAGTCAAATTTACATTTCACATGTTTCAATTACGCTTGAGCTTCTGAAAATTATGCTTGTTCCTTAAAAAAACGCTTGCACTCCTAAAAGTTACGCTTGCTTCTGAAAATTACAGATACAATTCTCAGGTGTGAACAAACTGTCAAAAATACGTCATTGGACGCACAAAACATTCGCTCTCGAGGAAGAAATAATCAATTTCTGCTAATATAAGGTAGAATGCTGGAGTTATTTTTGACCGCAATCGAACTTCATACTTAGCCCCTTTACGTGGCTCCAAATGGCAAAACGCAAAAAACAAAATAAAACCGACACAATGGAATTAATGAAACAATGACAACATACAATTAACAATAAAAAGTGAGAGCATGAAATTAACAAATTAACAGCGGTGCGTTTTAAACTTTACATAACGTTTTAGCCAAGTGTCCAGATGTTTGATGTTGCGGAATGTTCCCAACCTTTGGATTTCAGCACTCATAGATTTGGGGTTGGGGTGGAGGGCACAGAATTATGACCACACCCTCCACCATTGGCAAATATGAATATATACAAAACAGATGTAAAGATCGAGGGCTTTGCACAATATAAACTTCTGAAGCAGCCCCCTCATGACAGCACTGCTTTTAAGTGAGTTTTTTTTTTTAGCTCACAATTTTGCTATGGAAGCACTGAGTTAAATTAACAATTTGTGCGGAGAATATTATGCCCTTATAATGGATGAATATCTAAGATAAAAATAAATAAGCAAAACAAATCAAAGAACTGTGAAATATGACAAAAAATATATAACAACATTAAATATGGTAGTTTGCAAGTTCTCCCCATGTCATTGGGGTTTTCCTCCCACGATCCAAAGACACGCAGGTTAGGTGCTTTGGAGGTATTAAATTGTGTGTGTGTGTGTTCGCCCTGCGATGGACTGGCGTCCTATGCTGGCTGGGATAGGCTCCAGCAGACCCCTGTGACCCTGTTCAGGACTAAGTGGGTCTGACTGACTGACATAAAGGAATAAGGAACAAAAGGCATTTTTCATTACCCATTTAATTATTTATACTTTAATATTTCATGTTGTTATTATGTATTTAGTGTCACATTTCACAAACTTTTATTTATTTTCATTTTATTTATTTATTTGTATATTTATCCATGCATCCATCAATTCTAAACTCACTTTATCCTGAGTAGAGGCTGAGTCACAGGGAAGCTGGAGCCTATCCCAGGAAGCATAAATCTCTAAACATCAAAGTTAATCCTGATCATTGAAAGTGGGAATGTGACAGATTTGCCAGTCAGTTTGAGACAGGTAGTCACATTGGTCTGTGCCAAACTCATCTGCAACTTAACAAAGGCATCTGCATTTTCTCAAAACTGTGACAACTAGGGTGGTCCAATGCCATTTAGCCTTTTACAGAGCCTGTTAAACATCACAGTTAATTTCTTTCATTGCCAAGTTTGCCAGTCAGTCTGGCCCATGTAGCTGCACTGGGACAGCAAAACTCAACTGCACTTTAACAAAGGTATTCACTTTTCTCTGAAAATTAGAATGGGTCAACGGCATACAACCCTGTATAATGCCAGTCGAACATCATATTGAAATCTGTTCATTAGATATATTGGAATATGACAAATTTGCCAGTTCACTTGACCCATGTACCCAAATTTCAACTGCAATTTAATAAAGGCATATTTCTTTTCTCAAAACTAATATAGCCCAATGCCCTCTAACCCTCTGCAGTGCCCCATTAAACATCTAATTCCATTCACTAGATATGGGAATGTGTGCCAACTTTGCCTGTCAATTTGACCCATGTACCCAAATCATATATAACAAAGGCATCTGTCTTGTCACAAAGCCATGAAAATGAGGGCTGCTCAACATCACCTAATGTTTTACTGTGCCCATTAAACATAA
The DNA here is from genome assembly GCF_900747795.2 of Erpetoichthys calabaricus. Taxonomy (NCBI): domain Eukaryota; kingdom Metazoa; phylum Chordata; class Cladistia; order Polypteriformes; family Polypteridae; genus Erpetoichthys; species Erpetoichthys calabaricus. Next base: position 257,890,867 of record NC_041395.2, on the reverse strand, counting down.
GAGTACATCTTACTTATTAGATATGTCTGTGTGCCAAGTTTGTCATTAAGATGGGCAAAACTGAACTGCCATTTAACAAAGGCACCTGTCTTGTCGCAAAACTGTGAAAATTAAGTTGGTCCAATTTGATGTAACTTCTTTGTAGCCAATCAGGTAGAAAATGTGGAAAATTGATTTCTTGTTTTCAAATAAAGGGTCCATTTTAGTGATGCACGTTAATATGTTTTTAACCTGTATAATATTTTGACTGGCTCTTAACATTGAATAAGAAACTGCTTTGCACAAGTTGTGTAAATAAGAAACTGGCTGAAAGCAAATAAGTTCATGCTCACGTGAAACAGTCATGCTCTCTCCATATTTCCGTGAGCTTTACACCAGACCTCCTATAGACTCGCGTGTGAAGTAAATAGATTGTCCAATGGCGCACTCCCATGATGGAATAACTCCGGTCCCCGAGGCCATGAGTTAGATCACAAACATGCAACACTGAGGCGGTAATTGAACTGATGACTAAACTTTAGCCCATATATTTTTGGAGTAGGATCACTGTCAAAAATAATTCCATCATTTCACCTTTGTGGCATATGCGTAGTAACAAAAATCAACTGTTTCTTCTTCGATAGAGAATGCCTCATGCATCCAATGATGTATTTTTGACAGTTTGCTCATGCTTGAGAATTGTACTCGTAATTTTCAGAAGCAAGCATAACTTTCGAAAGCGCAAGCATATTTTTTAGAAGCAAGCGTGATTTTCTGAAACGCAAGCATAATTGACACATGTGAAATGTAAATTTGACTTAAATTATTATAAGTTACATTTGACAGTGATCTAACTCCATTATATTGTAGTTAAAAAGTATGCAGTGTTAAAGCATTAACTTTCTATTGCCAAAAAGACATTTGCTTTATGTTCTGTCCTAGGGTCTTAGATGCCAAGGTACTTCAAACAAAGAACACAACAGTGTACAAGGAGTTTAGAAAAGTCTTAAAACAAAACAAACAAACAAAAGAAAAACTCAAAATGTAATAATTAAGGACAATGACGTAAGTCTCATTCTAATGTTTCCTGGTTTGAACCTTCATCTCCTTTAATACAGAATTTTATGGTTAAAATTTATATAGATCACATTTATTAACAACCCTATAGCCTGTTGCAAAAAGAACCATTGCAGTTCAAGCAGCATCAGCATATTTTGTCAAGTATACTAAAACATAATGAACAGGATGGTAAATCTCTGTAGTACTTGAATTAATATGCTACATAAAGACATAAAAAATATTCAGATTGTGGGGTGGACCCACACACTGAGATCCATACATGTTTTTAGAATCTGACTATGAGAAATTTGAAATGCTTAAGGAAAAAAATGATTAAACTTTTTTCATTTGGAAATGAGCCCACTAAGGTCACACATTTTCATTTCTGTATTACACATTGACTTTGGTCTACTCAAGCTCAAAGTGTCCTGCTTTGTTTGACATTCACATTTTGCAACATGACTTGAATATTGTCATATTGTGACAAATTAAGTGTGACCTTGTGGCACACTTACATCTTGATTTATAGCTGCACTTGATGATATAATTTATTTCCAGTGACGTCAGCTACCTGAAGTATGAAGAAATAATATGAATTAAGACATTCATCTTACTATGCTTCTGCTGATACCTTTAGAATTACTATATAAGGTGTTTATAGTGTAGGAAAAAATAAATAACTGATAAAAACGTACATTCACTTAATTTTTTTTTTTTTTTTACAAAATTACATTTAAAAGCTGCAGTAAGCTGGAGTTTAACACCAGCTAATTACAGAGCATATTCACGGGCACATTTACACTCACCTACAGTAGGACAAGGTTAGAAGCCCCATAATACACTTGTTTGGCATGTGAAAGGAAATCAAAGTAGCCAAAGAAAATGCACATTGACACAGACTGAACATTTAAAATCAACACATGTGGGAACTGGAGCTGTTTTTGTGATCAGGTCTCTGAAGCTGTGAGACTGTTGTACTGATCTGCCATCCTGGACACAAACATGATCTTTATTTGGGTAAGGGAATTTAGGTGGACAACTTTATTGAAGTTGATTTCTTGTCGCATTACATGGCAAAACTTTTACTTTGCTTCATTGTAGATAATTTCTGTCTTAGTAACGCATTATAAATTTAAACAACGAGTTAATGATATCACAACAGCAAATAAAATAATTTAAAGCAGAGTTTAATAAACTTTTGAAAACATGTTCTAGTTCAGAAATTCATTACTGATGAAAATACATAGAGTCAATGGAATTTGTTCATAATTTTCTCAGTTAATCTAACACGTTTCTGTTCATATCAGTTGTACAATTCAATCGTCTAACCAATTAATTTTATTTTACATTTCACAGCAGCCACTATTACAATGTGCTTCGCAAAGTAAATGAGAACACAATACAAAGCAGGAGAAGACAAGAAGTCAGATTAAGACGCAAAACAAATCACACAAAACTATTGTGACACTGGGATGAGCCTGCAGATGGCTGAGTAATAATAATGTAAATCAACTAAATTAAAATATATAGGAGGTAATTAACAGTGAAAATGATAAGCAGCATAGGAGTATAGTAAATACAGATTAGTGAGGTTAAAATGAATTAAGCACAGATACAGCAGATCAAAGATGCATAAGAAAAAATGTGTTTTTTTTGGTTGCAATGTGAATGCTAAACATTATAATTATTGGATTGTTACAAAGAACTAGGATGAAAGCTCCACATTGTAGGAACTACTGAAATTAATATGGTTTTAGAATATTATATAGTGAGAATATAGGACAATGTGGAATTTATAAAATATTTTACATGGTGAGAAATAACAACATGTGCTTACAGCTTTGTTCTGTATTGACTCTACAGTATACTCAACAGGATGACAGAGGCTGGTTGCAACTGAGGGATGAGCTCATTGGCTTTTTTAGTAGAAGCTCTCATATTTTCCAATGTTTTTCTGATCTTGGTTTTTGACAAACTCAAACGTAATCTTAGCATGAACCTTGTTGTTCCCTTTGGAGTATTTTGTGTTTAGATGTACTGTTAAGATTTTTTGGCCTTTTCCACTCTTCAGATGACTCAGACAGAATTGGCTCAGTCACTTATCAGTTAGTTTGGTTTGTTCGGGCTACACTTAGTTTCCATTATTTTGATGGTAAGTAAATGCATGAAGGTAATATAAAGTTGACCTTTACTGTATAAAAGTATGTGTAAAAGAGGACTGCTCCTCTCGGTATAGGTACCATACTGTTCAGATCAATACTGAAAAAAGTTGACTGCAGTGTTCTCTTCAGGGCTTCCTTTAAGATTTAAACCTGTGATCACTCATTCTTAGGGTGAAAATTCCACTTGGATAAATCTACATATATATTTGTTTGAAAAGAGTAAATAAAGAAAGTCCAGACAGTATCTATCAATGCGTCTAAAAGCTTTTACCTCAGGAAAAAAAATGAAGACTAAAAAAAAACACACAGGCCTGAAGACATTTTGGTCAAACATAAAGATAAAGACAAATGCAAATGCCTCTTTTAGTTTTTAAAGCCATTTGTCCCTAGCTTTTTTTATTGCAGAGTGGTGGGCAATGCAAGATAATATTATGGTACAATGAGCAGAGTGTTCTGACTGGTTGAGCACAGCAACATTACATGATTAATGGTCATTCTGGTAGAAAGCAAACAGAGTACAAGGAGTTTACATGGGATTGCGGTATTATAGGTTTGTGGGTCCATTATTGTAACATGTTCAGACTGAAAATCTGAGACAGTGTAACTGAATTAAGTATTTAAAAAAGTTATAATATTGATAACTACTTCTTAAAATGACTAAAATGAATGAAATAACATCATGAATACATTATGCAAAATTCATAGATGTCTCTAATCAATTTATATGACTTAGTCATGATGAAATATAAACAAAAATCAATACTCAGTGCTGGTGATCTGGTCCTACAGTGATATTTGTCACTACAGTACATCCCTGCTCCAGAAGACTGGGTTCAAATCTTGGGACCAGTCACTGTCTGTTTACAGCTTGTATTTGCAAGGGGGTTTATCTACTGTAAGTACCAAATAACAGTAACGTGTGTTAGTTGAACTGGACAATCTAAACCGTTTTGTGAAATAGGTCCTCTGCTTATCTGCACCGTTTAATTGTATAAGCATTGCTTATGTTAGGATCACTTTTCATGCTATGTAATCAACTCAGTGTGGACAGACAAAGGAGTGGAGATCAATGTTCTTTGGTTTTTAGATAATGGTTCAATGAATATATGGTTGGGTTTGTTTTCTTCATTAATATTTTTATACTATGGAAGTGATGCTATGAACACATTAGTCAACATTTGATAAAGTCTGTAAAATTGCCATTACACTTTGCTTCTACTCTGTTCTATCACAAAGTCTTTTTAGAAAATTGTTCATTCACATCCACAAACAACGCAAGACACTTGTCAACTGAGAATTACACATTCTCTACAAATCTAAATTGCTGGATGTTCTACATACTGTATCTGCCAAGGTTTTTATAATTATTTAAAATTGCTGCTAGTGTGGCCTCTTATTATATTGTATTACACAGTACACAGACAAAGTTAATGAAATATAAGGTATGTGATGGGTGAATACGGGTAGGAAATCTCAGTGAAAGTCATTTGACTTTGATGTGGCCAGTAGCTTTTAAGGCACTATGAGCGGAATCATAATTACACACAGTTGTCATGCCTGCTTTTGGTTGACAATAAAGTACTTTTTCTATTATGCCATGTGTTCATAGCTTTGTGAACAGAGTAATTCTTACTTGAATGCACTAATCAACATGCTACCACTCTCTTCTTCTTTTGGTGCTCCCGTTAGGGGTTGCCACAGTGGATCATTTTCTTTCATATCTTCCTGTCTTCTGCATCTTGCTCTGTTACACCCACCACCTGCATGTCCTCTCTCACCACATCCATAAACCTTCTCTTAGGCCTTCATCTTTTCCTCTTGCCTGGCAGCTCTATCCTTAGAATCCTTCTCCCAATATACCCAGCATCTCTCCTCTGCACATGTCCAAACCAACGCAATCTCGCCTCTCTGACTTTGTCTCCCAACCGTCCATCCTGAGCTGACCCCTCATTTCTACTCATTTCTAATCCTGTCCATTCTCTTGACACCCAGTGCAAACCTTAGCATCTTTAACTCTGCCACCTCCAGCTCTGTTTCCTGTTTTCTAGTCAGTGCCACCGTCTCCGACCCATATAACATAGCTGGTCTCACTACCGTCCTGTAGACCTACCCTTTCACTCTTGCTGATATCCGTCTGTCACAAATCACTCCTGACACTCTTCTCCACCCATTCCACCCTGCCTGCACTCTCTTTTTCACCTCTCTTCCACAATCCTCATTACTCTGTACTGTTGATCCCAAGTATTTAAACTCATCCACCTTCACCAATTCTACTCCTTGCATCCTCACCATTCCTCTGACCTCCCTCTCATTTACACACATGTATTATGTCTTGTTCCTACTGACATTCATTCCTCTCCTCTCTAGAGCATATCTCCACCTCTCCAGGGTCTCCTCAACCTGTTTCCTACTATCGCTACAGATCACAATGTCATCAGCAAACATCACAGTCCACGGGAACTCCTGTCTAATCTTGTCTGTCAACCTGTCCATCACCACTACAAATAAGAAAGGGCTACCACTCTTTGAAGCCATGATTAATGTCTCAGTGTAATAATAAAACATTACAAAATACCATGCTATGTAAAAATATATGTTATATATGTATCTAAATGATATATCTGATTTAACTTGTCAGCATGACATTTATTATAATGATAGAAGATTCAATGGTGTACAATGTCTAAAAATGTGAACATACAACTGCATCTGTAGAAATTGTTTTGGCAACAATGACATCAGTAGATTTATGAGAAATGTAAAATAAACTGACACACAAATAAAATTACCAAACATTCCTTATTTAATCATTTCTTCTATTCTAGTGTAGCACATACTACATATATGAGACACTATGGCACTTCTAGGGATGCTCCAATCAGGTTTTTTAAGGTCAATATCAATCACCAATTTCATGTTACTTAACCAGCCAATTCCGATACCCGATTCCAATTTTTTTTCTTTATCCCTTTACAAAACTTTTTACACTAATCTCTGGCATAACCAGATAAATAGAAGTCTTATGTCCCATATTAAAGTGTATATTTATAATTAATTAAAATACAGATCACAGGTGTTAACTGTTCATTTTTTATTAAAAAATGAAATAATGTAAGCTTACTGTTCAGTGACCATAAAATACTAAAATCAAAAAAAAATCTTAAAATACATATTTTAATCAATACATTATGTACAAAAATATTTATCCATAATACATATGGCAGAAAATAAAATAAAATGCTTCTCATAATTAAAAGCTGTCACATTGTTCAGTTTTTTTCTGTAATGTATCTACTGTATCTGAAACAAGGCTTAATTAAAAAAGTCAAAAAAAATATATACAGTACTATATATATATATATATACAGTGTTTATATACAGTATATATATATATATATATATATATATATATATATATATATATATATATATATATATATATATATACTGTATATATATATCCTCATACAATTAACTGATCTTGGCAATTAAACACTGTTTAAATGTAAACATAAATGCACTTCTACGTTTTAATCATTTTAAATCATTAATTGCACTACAGCTTTTTGCTGTCAAAATATACAGGTGTGTTTTTTTTCTTCATTGTATCAAATACACATTCACAATTCTTCAGATGTAATTATAAAATATGGATTACCATTTTAATTATGTAGTACTTGTTTCTTACCAAAACCTATGCTGTTTGCCACACTGCAACAAATAATAAGCACAGTACAAATCTTTAAAAAAAGCCTATTTAATAAGCAGAAATTTCAAATTCATCTTTTATCTTTTCTTTAATTAAAAGTGTAAGTTGCTACATTGTAGTTAAACAAGCTCACTGTCCAAACTTAAGCGGTGTCCATTTTAATTTAAAGAACAAAATAAAGGACTGAATTCCTTAAATTAGCTTTTCTTGCCGTTTGTCTAGTTGCACAGGATGACTTCTCTAATGACTTTTTTTCAGTATATTACTCCACTTTCTTTAAGGTAAAGGCTATGATACCAATCACCTCTCATTCGCTAATAAGACAAGTTTCCTCTCACTTCTCTTTGTTTATACAAAAGGGAGTTTGCTGCAAAAGAAAAAAGATGTGGCTGGTTCAATTACCATAATACCTTGTGCAAAGGAGCACTGCAACTAAATTATTGTAAAGTTTAGAAAAGCAGGTGTTGAAAAAGATTGTTTTTTGTGTTCTGCCTTTTTACCTTTTTTTGAGTGAAAATTGGCTGATTTTGATTGACGGCTGAGCAATTGAAGTATCGCTAAACTTTATCATCTCATATCACATAAATATTTCTAGCCAACATTATATTAATATGCATCAGGCTTTCTTTTTTTTTTACTTCAAACTTTTTAGTTACTTTTCTTACCATTTTCCCTTTTCGTTATTTTGATTTGAGTTATTCATTTAATTTTAAACAATCCCTTTGGAAAATGTTTAATGATAATAACGACAATAAAATCTGCCTTCTTTAGATAATTATAGAGCTACTGTTTAAATAGAAAGAGTTGCATGGAAGGATGATCACACTCAAAACACAACTCCATTATCTAAACAGTCATATTTATTACAATGCAGGAAGATATTAAATTGGAGTTCAGTTAGAACTCTGCATTAAGCATAATACATACATTATGAGGCTAGGGATCTGCACTGGCAATCGGAAGGTTGCCGGTTCGAATCCCGTAAATGCCAATAGGGACTCTGCTCTGTTTGGCCCTTAAGCAAGGCCCTTAACCTGCAATTGCTGAGCGCATTGAGTAGTGAGAAAAGTGCTATATAAAAGCAAAGAATTATTATTATTATTATGAAAGAAAGTGTGTAAGGTTTTTGCAATATTAAAGTCTTTCAGTTTTGCTGCATATCATAGGTTTTTTGAACATGAGATAATGTTCAAAAAATGTATGTAAACATTTAAAAAACGAATATTCCTACATCCCCAATGCAAATGTTCCTAAGCACTTGGCTTTCATTTGTATGCAAAATGACTATAATATCAAAAGTGACAGATACAGTAAAGTAGCTGGCATTGAAGAATAAAATGCAAAATGTTGTAAGCCTTAGCCTTTTATCCTAAGGGAAGCATCTTTTATAAGAGCAGTTAATGGAGCTGTTTTTCTTCTTGTCAAACATGTAATATAGTATTATGACTGTTTCATTTCTGCTCTGCTGCTCTTTGTATGTATCAGATGCAACACGACGGTATCACTTAAGAAACTTCACATCAAGTAAAAGCTGAAATTATAGAAAATGTTATATTACTTGATTATATTGTCAAGAAAAACTGAGCCAATGCCTAATAAATAAAAATTAAATCAATCAAGACTTGTTTTTATTTTTATTTATTATCACTATGATTGTATTCCACATTTAATATATACAGCGCATTAAAAAGCAAATCTATTTATAAACAAAGGTAAAGACAAAGACAGACTTAACTTCAGTAGAAACATCAATTGGCAGATTGCATTCCAGTTTTAGCATGACAAAACTGAGGATGTAATAGTATTAATATTAATAAAATATCCTGTCATGCATTTTAGAGTCCACTAATTGTGCTACATATTATCCTGCACCTGAGTCTATGAACAGAAGCCAACACTGAATATAATCCTATCATTTGAAAGGTACACTTTAACAAAAATATACTAACACAGAAATAGTGGACCAATATAGATTTAGCCAATTTACTTGACAATACGTTTTATTGTAGAAATACAAAATCCATTCAAACCTTTAAACCTTTTACACTTCATAAGACATAAGACACATTATTTTAGACAGAATATAAAGACACATTCATTAACACATTCATTAACTGCCTACTGAGCATGTGTCTTATGCCAACAGTTGACTCTATAATATATTTTTGGGTTAATCCTACTGAGTTTGTTTGGCTATTCTCAAGTTTTAGTAGTGAATTTCTATGAAAAACACCTCATTTATCCTGGGTGCTGGAGTTCAATCAATATGGAATCATAACTTAACAAGCTGAGGTCAAGGACACAACAATGTAAGTATCAGAAAGTGCAAAAATGAAAACTAAAACGGTTTGATTCTGGAATGGAAATCATGAGGTTTTTGAACAGAATACAAAGATAAACAAAGGTGCTTTGTAAATCGATATAATCTGAAAACATGTTCAATAATAATATAAGAGAATTCCTTATCAAATACAGTTTTACTAAAGGCTCAAGACATACAACATTCAGGAGAAAAAAACTATTTTACTGATCTGTGAAGAAGGTAAAAAGTAGTAGAACCATTCGTACGCGTGAGCAAGGCATTTTGCAAACAGGCCAAGTACAAAAATGAACAGTTGTATGATACTATGCACACACAAATACTGAAAAATATACTCAGAAATTTGGGAATGCAAACATATTGTTTCATTAATTTTACTGAACATATACATAGTTTAGATTCATGACATCCATACACTGAAAGAGAATTACTGATGCTTAAATATGCGCTGCATTGATAATGAGTTAAGCTTTTCTGTCTTTAATTTTAATAATCGGCCTTTCCTTTAATTGAATTGACAATTGTTAGCTTTCTTGGTTCCAAGTTTACACAAGTTATCAAAAAAAAAAATCGACTAAAATGAGGCTACATCTTGGGTGGAAACTTTTATTATGTAGGCAAAAAATATTTGTACTGCTCTGTCATGGTATAAATAGCTACTTTACTGCTATAGTAAATGCTGCCATTGCCAAACTTATTAGCCAATTACCGGCATACTCGTATACATATTAATTGTGTATGAAAGTGATAACTAGTTCACATGTGAGAAAGGCTCACAGCTAACTTTTTATTATCTCTTGAGACAATACCCGTACAAATATATCAAAAATATTGAGTCCAAAAACATTTTTGCATACATTTCCTTACTAATACTGTGAATGGTGAAATTAATTATTGCATTATTAATTTTTGCACTCCTTGTAAAGATTTCTGGATCCCCAGATTCCTACTCTCTTACTACCGTATTTTTTGAGTTCAAAGGTCACATTTGTTGCTGTGAATTATTTAATACCATTTTCACTGCCATTTTGTTCATCCAGTTGTTGGGACAGCTCCACGTTGTCAGGGGGCATGAATCCAGAGTTTGTGTACTGCCAGTAATTATGCCACAGGTCATTTCTGCCACTCATCCAAATTTGTGGATTCCAAAAACCTTTTTTGACGATTGGTCTTTTTTATGCTACTTTTATCCTGACTCCTTTAAAAACTATATCTTGCTAGAGCACTAGCATAATATCTGCTAAATAAACCTTATACATTTTAGAAAGTTGCCAAAGTTGGCTCAGGCCAATTTCAAATTGCTACAACTTTACATGTACCAATTATGTTTAAGGTTATATTTTCTAGAAAGATTACAAAATTTTTATTAAGTGGGAAAGTGTTTTTGTGATAGGTGGCATGACGGACAAGGGGGGAATGTGGTCAAGCCAAAAAAGAATCACGTTTGACATGAGCTGAACCAAAAAGGCCATGCATGAATAAAAGACGTAAATGACAATAAACAATTCATAAAGGAAAAATGAGTCTAGGACTTGATCAGAAATGATACCAGGCCCAAACCTGAAGTCACAATGCTATGAGAATATCCCATGTTGTTTACAACTTCCTATACACGTTCTATAGAATTTTCATTTCTTTGAGCGCAATGGACTAATAGAAATACAAACAACTACGAAGCTAACCCACAAATTTCAGAATATTAAATTACAAAATGAAGGAAAAAGCACAGGAACATTTGACAACCCTAAAGCAAAAGTATACGTCAAGGCTATTAATGATTTTAGAATTTGTTTTCTATCTACCCCGCCTTCACAGCGAATATTCCTTCAATGCCCTGACTTTAGCTTCTAATAAGGTTGAAAACTAATGTTAATATGTGTTGCATTAAAAAAGGTCTGCCAGGATAACAGTATATTCTGTATGGGTGAAGGTACTGTATTTACTTCTTTTACTTTCTTAATTAATAAGTATTGTGGAGACTGGCTCGGACACAGACAAGCAGACACGCTCATGTCACCCAACACACGTTTATTATACATATTTACACAGTCCAAGTGCCACAAACCCCAATCTTCCCCAAAGTCCAGGCCAACCACTCTGCCTCTTTGGACTGCCTCCTTCTCTCTTTCTATCACCTTGTCCTGCTTCCACCCAACTCCAGCCTCGAATGAAGAGAGGCGGCCCCTTTTATCCATATCTGGATGTGCTCCAGGTGTGCACCGGCAATCCCGCAGACACGCCCCAGTGTGGCGGAAATGCCGGCTGTCCTCCCGGAAGCACTCTGGGTGTTCCCTCTCTTCTTCCCCCCAGCACTTCCTGGTGTGGCGGAAGTACTGGAGTCCAGGGTCCTTCAGGCAAGGGGACGCCCCCTGGCGGTGACCACGGGCCCCTACAGGATTGGGCTTCCAAGCCCTGTACCCATGGCCCCCAATACAACCAGGGCGGACGCCCCCCCGCGGCTTGGAGGAGGAATGAGCCCTCCTCATGTCTTCCTGGGCGTCCCGGCCGGGCATGAGCCCCGTCCGGGTGCCACAGTGCCCCATCGCCAGCGAAGATACGTTGGTCTGAGCAACACAACCTGTGAGGGCGGTTCAACCCCAAAGTGGGTTCTACTATTTGTCCAGGGTCCAATCCGGCACCCTGGAACTCATTTTTTCGGCACCCCCTCCGAGGTCTTCGCGCCCCTTTGTGCTGCGCCACTCGCGTCTTCGCAGCCTCCGCCGGTCGCGGCGCTGCCCCATCACCAGTGAAGAGTCCTCCAGTGCAGCGGTCCGTCCCGGAAGGGCAGTTCCCCAACGAGGCAGGCCCTACTGCGCATCCGGGGTCCGTTCCTGCAACCAAAACAGAAAGAGGGGCAGACGCGCTGCCTGGACGCCACCACCTGATGTCCCTCTGTGCTGCGCACTGGCAGCGCTCTCCCATCCTAGCGGCACCCCGCAACTTGCCTGTTTGGCACCTCCTCCGCAGGTTCCCTGCCCATCTGATTGTATCTGACGGGTCCGCTCACACTGTCGTCTCCTCCACCGGCACTGGAGCTTCCCTCTGCTTCTGCAGAGGACGGCCCTTCTCTGGACGTGCGCACCCAGCTACATGTCCCTTCCTATCGGAGGAACCGGCATTCACCCCTCGATTCCTCCCATCACTCTTGGACGCCCCGATGGTCTGGGTCTGCGCATGAGAAACGCACAGATCCAAGCCCGTCTGCGTCCATACAGAACAATGGGAGACTGTCACAGGCTCAGGGCGTCGGGCACTAGGACCCAGGGCACTCATCAGCCCCTGTCCTGCCTGCCCTCTCGATGTTGCTCCCCTCACCTCGCGAACAGCCTGCACCGGCGCATCCGCTGTCGGAGATCCCCCTACTTGATACCGTTCATTCGGATCACAGCCAATTTCGGTGGGCTCTCCTTTATGCTGTACGGGGTCAGTTTTACTTACCTTCCCCGCCGTACGACTCTGGCCAAAGGATCCAGCGACGCGTCCTTCCACTGCAGCATGCAGCATCTGTGATGACGTGCCCACCTTCACCTCCACCTTCTGCAGGTCTGCAGGGAGCGCACGGAGCATTTGTAACAGCGGCGCTGCAGCCTGAAGGAACTTCTCCAAGACACGCAGCACTACTGGCAAAGACAGGAAGTCAGCCGGCGCAGAACCTACCTGTCTGTCAGCCCCTTGCTTCGACTGCTTCCTGTGGGCCACCTCCTCCGGCCCAATCGGGTCTCCCCCCAGCACGAGACTGGCATTTCTTGGTCCCGCCTCTATACAGTCATTGGCAGGAACCCAAGGCACACCAGCCAATCCCATGCCTGTCACGGGGAGGGACTTCCGGTCCGCGGCCATTTTGACTCTTCTCCTCCTAGTGCGGTGACGAGCTGGCTCTTTGGGTTGCAGTGTCTCCCTTTCCGCAGACTCTGCTGCTGCTGCCGCTTCTTGGAAGCCCCGTAGACCAGTGCGAGTCTGCCACTGACAAGGATCCGGGCAGCCCCTGCCTGCTAAAGATAGAACACACGCGGCCCCACAGGGCCGGTTGCCGACAAGCAGGGCACACACCTTACGGGTCCCGTCTGTCCGGGGAAATGTCCCTGGCATGGCCTCTCTCAACACCGCGCCATCCCGGGCGCCTTCCGCAACAGCACGCTCCCTGGAGCCCACTGCACCCAGGTAAGGCCCATTGATGTTTCGCTGCACCAGGAGAGAACCTCGTGACCGCGGTCCGCTGACGAACCGTTGGCCAAGACTTTCTTGCGGGGTTGTAGGCACGCCGCTCCCGCGTCACGTGTGTGGGCGCACCTGCTGTGCCGAGCTGTCCACAAAATTATTTTTTTCTGGGGTTCCCCGCCTTGGAACAGGTGGATCGTCCCATCTGGGATGCCATTGTGGAGACTGACTCGGACACAGACAGGCAGACACGCTCATGTCACCCAACACACATTTATTATACATATTTACACAGTCCAAGTGCCACAAACCCCAATCTTCCCCAAAGTCCAGGCCAACCACTCTGCCTCTTCGGACCGCCTCCTTCTCTCTTTCTATCACCTTGTACTGCTTCCACCCGACTCCAGCCTCGAATGAAGGGAGGCGGCCCCTTTTATCCATACCTGGATGTGCTCCAGGTGTGCACCGGCAATCCCGCGGACACGCCCCAGTGTGGCAGAAATGCCGGCTGTCCTCCCGGAAGCACTCTGGGTGTTCCCTCTCTTCATCCCCCCAGCACTTCCTGGTGTGGCGGAAGTACTGGGGACCAGGGTCCTTCAGGCAGGGGGACGCCCCCTGGCGGTGACCACGGGCCCCTACAGGGTTGGGCTTCCAAGCCCTGTACCCGTGGCCCCCAATACAACCAGGGCGGACGCCCCCTCGTGGTCCGGAGGAGGAATGAGCCCTCCTCCTGTCTTCCTGGGCGTCCCGGGCGGGCATGAGCCCCGTCCGGGTGCCACAGTATGTATTTTGACATTTTTTCACTGGCAAATACTTTACTCTGTGCTTAATTAATATATGGGCTGTTTTTACAATTCCCCCCCCAAAAAAACATATGATTAATGGAAGTTTGAAAAATACATTTCTTTACCTTGACAGGCTTAGTCATTCCATTTCATAAAATTACAGTCCACTGAATTCCCATCCAGTTCCTACTCTGTACTCTTATTCATTTTCATTACTTCAAATCACACAAGCTTAGACCATTACCAATTTTACATGCCCCTTGATTCAATAAATATCCCTTCCTGCCAAAGCATATAAGGTGAAACCAGTAACGCTTTGAACTCTTTGTGAGGCAGATGAGTTTGTTCCAGACTTTCTTACTTATAAACACCGATCAGCCACAACATTAAAACCAGACAAGTGAAGTGAATAACACTAAGTATCTTGTTACAATGTCAAGGGGTGGGATATATTGGGAAGCAGATGAACAATCAGCTCTTGAAGGTGATGGCAAGCATAGGGATCTGAGCGACTTTGGCAAGGGCCAAATTTTGACAGCTGGACAACTGGGTCAGAACATCTCCAAAAGAGCAGGTCTTGTGGGGTGTTCCCTGTATGCAGTGGTTAGTACCTACCAAAAGGGGTCCAGTAAAGGAGAACTGATGAATAAGGGTGATCGGTGCCCAAGGCTCATTGTAGCAAGGGGGAAATGAAGGCTAGCTGATCTGGTCTGATCCTATTGCAGCACAAATGGCTGAAAAACCTAATGCCAGCCATGCGAGAACAGTGTCAGAACACACAGTGCATTGCAGCTCACTGTGTGCGGAGCTCTATAGCTGCAGAATGGTCACAGTGCCCATGCTGACTACAATGGGGATGTTAGCAACAGAAATGGACCGTGGAGCAATGGGAGAACGTGGCTTCGTCTGAAGATCATGTTTCCTTTTAGATCATGTGAACAGCCATGTGTGTGAATCATTTACCTGGAGAAGAGATGACAGCAGGAATCACATTAGGAAAAAGGCAAGCAGGCAAAAGGAATTGTGATGCTCTGGGAAATGTTCTGCTGTGAAACCTTGGGTCCTGGCATGTCACCTTAACACATAACACCTACCTAAAGATTATTTCAGACCACATACACGCCTTCATGGCAGCGGTATTCCCTGAGGGTAGTAGCATATTTCAGCAGGATAATGCATCCTGCCACATTGCAATAAATGTTCAGGAATGATTAGACAAACGCGACAAAGAGTTCAAGCTGTTGACTTGGCCACCAATTTCTTAAGACCTCAATCCAATTGAGCATATGTGGGATATGCTGGAAAAACAAGTCTGATACCAGGAGGCCCCTCCTCACAACCTACAGGACTTGAAGGATTTGCTGCTAACATCTTTGTGCAAGATACCATAGGGCATTTTCAGAGGTCTTGTGGAGTCTATGCCTTGACAGTTAAGAGCTAGTCTGTTGGCTCACGAGGGACCTACACAATATTAGGCAGGTTGTTTTAATGCTATGGCTGACTGGTGTAAATGCATCGTAAACATTACCAGTAACATTTTATGCTTGATTTTCAAATGCCTGCGGTGGGTTGGTGCCCTGCCCGGGATTGGTTCCCTGCCTTGCGCCTTGTGTTTGCTGGGATTGGCTCCAGCAGACCCCCGTGACCATGTGTTCGGATTCAGCGGGTTGGATAATGGTTGGATGGATTTTCAAATACCCACTACTCTCATCATTCAAACATAGGACACAAGAAATGTGTCCATCACTTATCCAATCAAAAGAGTGCCTTCTATTTAAACAGGGTCAACATGAGCTGTGACAGTAGAAGGTGAAGGCACAAAGATTTCCTCTGCTTATGTTCTTCATATCAGTAATATTTTAAATTCCAGAGTACTGTATAGAAGGGCACAGACCTGAAATATGTAATGTAAATATCTTGAAACTTTTTTCTCTCTGATACATAGATAGATTAACATTTATACAGGAAAGTTATAAGGGTACTGTAGCATGAAAGTGACGTTTTCTAAATTAGACTGCTTTGCAAGAATTCATGAAAGTTTCTGTTTTGCAAGAAAACATTCTGAATTAAATGAATACCTCAACAAAGGAGCGTGACCTTCAGTGTCAATTGACCCTCTGCAGATCACCTAATGGGTTGCTTCTGATTTTCGAGGCCTGAAATTCACTTGTGCAAGTGATAAACTGCTGCACTGCTAATGCCTAGTAATCATTCAGCTGTGTTTACTGTACTGTTGAATCAATACTAAAATTTTGACTCCATTACCAATTTGTTACTAAAATAAAGAACCAGAGCAGGTTGGTGTGGAGGCTATTCTGAGTTTATTTATTGTTGGTTCAAAAACCACACCACCAGTGAATCTGTGTATGTATGCTTATTCTAAAAAGCAAAACCAAAAAAGCACATCTCTTCTTAACTACAGCAAAATTGAGGGCAAAACATAATTTTAGTACTTATAGTCTGATAAAGGTAAACCCACTCCAGAAAAGTACATTGCAGGCAGGTATGTTACACATATAAAGAATGGAAACTGTGAAATGATAACTTGCTTAATTAATGGATGAGTCCACTTAAAAGAAGAAATTGTTTGGGATGAATACCTGCAGCCACAGATCCCATGACTAATCTTGTAAATCCTCAATCTAGACAGTGTCACACACGTGTGATTGGGAGGCAGCTAAGGGTCCTGAATGATAGTAATTCCATGCCAGACCAGGGGGCGGAGAGGTGCACTGACTTTCTTTCTCAATCCCTTGCAGACCATCCACAGGAAATCCTGCATGGTTCCAGCGCCTCTGATTATGTCACTTCCGTTTTCAAAACACCTGATGACATCACTCCTAATTCTGGGCTCAAATACATTAATTCCGGTTCCAGCCCTGATGACGTCACTTCCTGTCTTGGCAAATAAAGCTGCCATCTTTGACAACCTGCCTCAGTTCTGTTTTGGACTCAGACCTGTGAACAACTCATCAGAATCACCCTTTTTGCAGCCAGGGAATATTATACTGGTGGCTGCCCCAAACCTTTCTTGATGTCTTTGGCTTGTCCTTGTGACAACATTGTGAACATTAATACTGTCTTAATTAAGATAAATTAAGACAGTATTAATGTTCACAATGTTGTCACAAGGACGAGCCAAAGAGCCAGTGCATACAATATATATAGTACATTTGGGGGCTTATAAATATTTTAATGAAATCCACATTAATTAAACTGCATTCAATGCATAGACTACACTCATTTGCTTTGGTGTTTTATATCACACTTTAAATACTTATAATGATTAGGTTTAAAGTAGTTTGTGTCAGTTTTTTAAACAAGTAGAAAGCTTTGTGAACTCACGCTGTGTGAAAATGCTGAACTTGTTAAATCGTCAAAATTCATTAATCTTAAATTTCCTTGTTTTTACTGTAAATATTTCACAGTGGTCAAGTTCTGAGCTCCTGGAAGGCATTGGGAAGAGGATGGGGTAAATGCTTGGCAAGATTTGATGCTTTCAAATGCTTTGGCGAGACAAGACTTGTAACATGACTAACAAACAAGAGCTGTAATATGATTCAGGTCATCTTTTTATTTGTCTTATATGTATTAATATATCTCACTTCAACTTATTTATTTATCAACAATTTGGGGACGACTAAGGTTATTAACAGTTTCTATCTCTTTTTGTAAACTTGAATTGATGAGTATGTAACAAAGCTCTGCTAGTGTATCATTTGGTTTTCTGCTAATTACACGCGGTGCTGCATCTGTGCATAGCATCAGCACACTTACTCCTTGCCTCTCTTAAATAGAAAGAGCTTACTTTTCAATAAAGGCCACATAAAAGCAATTTCAGTCATATTTTTATGTAGTAAAATTACCAAATTTTGCATAATGCTTGTATAGTACCATACATTACATAGTACCACACAGTACATTTTTATTTCCATGATTCAATGGCACACTAGTTTACAGGAAGTACAAACTAAGCATTTTTGGAGTAAATGTAGAATTTAAGTAACAAATATTTCATTCACCACTTTTCTTCAGCTCATAACACTAACATGTTTTCCTTCAGAGCAGACGTCTGCCTTTTCCATTTGTTAATGTTCTTAGAATGAATGAAATGGTGATCTATATTTATATGCAGAATCAGTTTCATTCAGATTAAAGTCAAAAAATGCAGCTGCTTGAGGAGAACACTGTGGTGAAATAACACAGATGGTTAATAAAAAAAGTTTTAACATCAAAAGAACCAAAGCAAATGGCATAGATATACAAAGCATAAAGTTTAATTGTAGGACTGTGTCACACACGTGCGCATGGGAGGCAGCTAAAGGGTCTAAAAGAGAGTAATTCCATACCAGACCAGGGGGTGGCGGAGTGCACTGATATTTTTTCTCACTTTCCTGCAGACCGTTCACGGGAATTCCGAATGGCCCTAGTGACGTTACTTCCAGTTCCGGACCCTTTGATGATGTCACTTCCGGTGAAGAACCCATAACCAAAGAGACTTCCTGTTCCGGCCCTTTTGATGATGTCATGTCCGGGTCTGAACCTATGGAAGAGGACCCTTCCACTTCTGCCCCCAATGACTTCACTTCCTTTTCTGGCCTTTAAAGCCACCATATTTGACTAACCTAGTCAGTTCTGTTTTGGACTCTGTTCTGAGCACATCAGCACATGACTCTTGTGTATGCTTTTTGTGACAACATTTACACACTAGAACCATCACCCATTTTTCTCAGTACTATAAACACCATGTGGCACCTGGATACTTTTGTTCCCACTAATAGCTCACCACTTTGGCTTTCCAATAACACATGCCTACTGCCCTACTCCAAAAACTATAGACAGCTTAATACAGCTTGAGCGAATGTAAAAATAAATAACTTTGTTAGCAAATACCATATACTGTTTGCATATACAGTATTTTCATTTTAAATTTTAGGATATATTTTCAATTAAAACAACAATATTTATTAGTAATAAGCAAAACAACTCATTTCAATGAACTGGACACTTAAAATAATAAATGACGTAGAACCTTTTTTTTGCAGAAATACTTTAAAAATTACAACCATACTCATATTAAAATTACAACCATACTGAGTGCAGTAATCCCTCCTCCATCGCGGGGGTTGCGTTCCAGAGCCACCCGCGAAATAAGAAAATCCGCGAAGTAGAAACCATATGTTTATATGGTTATTTTTATATTGTCATGCTTGGGTCACAGATTTGCGCAGAAACACAGGAGGTTGTAGAGAGACAGGAACGTTATTCAAACACTGCAAACAAACATTTGTCTCTTTTTCAAAAGTTTAAACTGTGCTCCATGACAAGACAGAGATGACAGTTCCGTCTCACAATTAAAAGAATGCAAACATATCATCCTCTTCAAAGGAGTGCGCATCAGGAGCAGATGTCAGAGAGATAGAGAAAAGCAAACAAATCAATAGGGCTGTTTGGCTTTTAAGTATGCGAAGCACCCGTGGCACAAAGCTGTTGAAGGCGGCAGCTCACACCCCCTCCGTCAGGAACAGAGAGAGAGAGAGAGAGAGATAGAGAGAGACAGAGAAAAACAAAGAAGCACAAATCAATACGTGCCCTTCGAGCTTTTAAGTATGCGAAGCACCGTGCAGCATGTCGCTTCAGGAAGCAGCTGCATAGAAGGTAGCAACGTGAAGATAATCTTTCAGCATTTTTAGACGAGCGTCCGTATCGTCTAGGTGTGCGAACAGCCCCCCTGCTCAATCCCCCTACGTCAGGATCAGAGAAAGTCAGCGCAAGAGAGAGAGGGAGAAAAGTAAGTTGGGTAGCTTCTCAGCCATCTGCCAATAGCGTCCCTTGTATGAAATCAACTGGGCAAACCAACTGAGGAAGCATGTACCAGAAAGTAAAAGACCCATTGTCCGCAGAAATCCGCGAACCAGCAAAAAATCTGCGATATATATTTAAATATGCTTACATATAAAATCCGCGATGGAGTGAAGCCGCGAAAGGCGAAGCGCGATATAGCGAGGGATTACTGTATATACATTAATACACAACAAACGGCATGATTTTTGACATCTTTACCGTGGCAATTTTCTTTTCATCAGTGTCTGTTTCCTTGCCCATCTATTGTGTTGGTTTCACAGTGAGGTGGCAACTCACTTCAATTTTCTTTACAGATAGGTACAGAGTAAGGTTGTCTTTTAAGCTAGAAGGTTATTGACCATGGGAATCAATGTAAAATATTGTCAAAGGTAACCTTTCTCCTACTGCCTACAACTCACATCACTTTAATCACGTTCCCGATAATCACATGTAATCTTCTTTCAAATAGGGAACAGTGTTTAGTATCATTTTGTTATTTCTATCAGTAGCTATCCAAAATTTGATTTCAGTCATATCAGGTTTGATCAACATTTCATTGGGAATAACTGCTCATCAACAGTTATGTTCTTCTCTTACTTATGAAACACAACATGGTTCTGCACAAAGTGTACCAACTGTCTGAAAATGTTAGCAAGCTGCTTTAGCTGCTACTATATATCAAAGACAGAATAAGACCATGAATGAAGCACTTTTCAAGAGTAAAAAATATGAATTGAGAATAGTTATATTGAAATGTTATTGCACATTTAATCTCATACACACACTATTGCATGTATTAATTCATAAACATAAGTAATGGTTTGACTGCAGATGTGTACAAAATCAAACAGAGTCAACTACTTGTTCTTGAATTTGCATACATTATAGGTTCTTTAGTGTCTACAAAAATGTCAGCAAGTCACCTTCCTGTGTTGGGCTCTTCACTTACAGCTAGCTCTGTACTAAATTTACCATCTTGTGTGTTCTCCTTTCCGCACATCACATTGATTACAGCTATGTACTTCCTATTCTTAGTTGTTTAAAAAACATTGTGATGCCATTGCCAGTTGAGTTTACTGTCATTTTATGCCTGAAATATATGTAGTGCTGACAGCTTTTGGATTTGTCTATTATTTTCTTCATAATGCATAGTGAAACAATGTGAGTGATTGAAAGTATGACGTTTTTTCTGTTATTTTTTTCTAGTTGTCTGCAGAACAATTCTGTAGCAATGCTCAGTAATGTTGATAACAGTGGCAGGAGAGGATTTGTCAAGATAAAAAGGATTGGAAAATGCGATAAAGTGTGACCCAGAGGATAAATGCAGCGAATCATGCCTGGGTACCAATATTTAATGGCATTGCTTCTGTTGGCAATAAGAGTTCTTTCATGTAAATAAAAAAATGTCATCAATCATGTTTTTTGAATAAAATTTCAGAGGTACAACAACATGGGCCTTTACAGTGCAGCAATTTGGGAAAGGTCAAGAAAGGACAGGAGCATGTCAAATACAAAAAATTAAATAATTAAAGATTTAAAAGTACACCACCAATTGGCATTTCCTATGGTGCTTCTAGTGTTAAATTTAAGGTTTCTAGACACAGATGACAAATCTAAGCATTTGGCTGCCACTACCATGTGTTCCTTCATACGAGAGGCAATCTGGATAACAGACAACAGCAACTACGCCTACACAGAGTCTGGTTATATTGGCCATGCACTAATTACTGTTACAATCAGGGAAAATTGAAACAAGTATGATAGGAGATAAGCCCTAGGCTGGAAAGGCAGAAACAGACAAGGATGAATCCCTATACTAAAGTCTTCTTTCATTTTCTGCTATGCTAAAGAAAAAGAGAAAAGCCTAAGAGGCATGACAGAGCAGCACCTAGGACTAAGACAGGTAGAAGGTCAAAAACACCAGAAGTCAGAAAGAGAATCAAATGACAAAACCAAAACACTAAGGAATGTCCAATGTCAAGAAACAAAGCAAATGTACTTTAACTATTTTCCTTAAATTTCCCCTAACTATAATAGTTCAGAAGTTTAGTTTTGTTTGATAAAAAAAAACAGATTTCAATGCACAGATGTCAAGAGCAACACACCTACCATCTGTTATAGGTTAGGAATGATGACTGAATATGTCGTGCGAACCTGTCTGCCACAATGCAGGGGCAGTTACAAAATGTCAGTGGGGCTTCAAAACCAAAATATAGAATTTCATCAGAATTACAATAAAATAATGTAAGTATAGCAAAAAGAAAGTACATGTACTGTATATACAAAATCTACAATTGAAAAGAAATAGATTACAAATCCCCTATTAAAACAATTATATGCACATACTGGGAAGTTGCAGGAGGTAAATGTTGACCAAATATCTCACATTCATAATGTTTTTGATAAGGTGCCACAAAATGTAAATAAATCTAAATAAATAATAGTAAAAAGAGTTCCTACATGCTGAACTCAATCTGAATGGGAATTATTGACTGGGGTGATTAGGTCTGCTCTTTGAATTGCTGCATTACTGAATTAAAACTTCATTGAGAAAAAAAATGAGAAACAATACTGCATTGAGCCTGAACAGTCGCTGTGATTGGACTGCAGCCAAATATTCCTGGCACTCATCTTCACTTACAATTTTAACTAGATGCACTAAAGATAAGCACACTGCAACATAGTCAGAGAAAAGATATTTACTTTCTCTTATCAGTGGGCTGTAATAGTACATAATTAAGTTTTAAATGAGTTAGAATATGTCTGAATAATAAAGCAAATTTCTCATATTATTCTACTACCATGCACATCCAAGTTGAATTACATCATAATGCTTAAAAAATGCAAATTCTAAAACAGAAATAGATACAAAAGCTTTCACAGAAGTAAAAAGAGTGTGTGTGCATTGTGTACCAACAAGAGAACATAAAGTGAAGCACAATGAAATGACTGCAGAAACATAACAGAATTTTCACATCATATTATCTTCATTAACTTTTGCAACTTTTTAAAAAAAAATTCTTTCCACTGATTGTATGAATAAAACTTTTATTTATATCTATCTCTACACTACTGATTTCTGTAAGTCCTCTTAAGAAAAATATGACGGAGTGGTGGCTCTGAGGCTAGGGATCTGTGCTGGCAATTGGAAGGTTGCTGGTTCAAATCCCATAAAACGGCAGAAGTGACTCTACTCCATTGGGCCCCTGAGCAAGGCCCTTAACCAGAAATTTCTTCATCCTGGGTATGACGTTAATCTGCATCCAGCCCTGCAAACATTGCAGGGAAAACTTGGGGGTTGGTGGCAGGACTGGCACTCCAACCACTGTAAAAAAACCTCACACTGTTCAGTGTGGTGCTGAGGCTGCACAGCTGCACTCAGATCTCAGTCTCAGTGGTTTGCTGTGTGGTGGGTTTGGCAACGTGCTCTAATCAGCACACACTCCCAACCCTCCTCTCTCTTAAAAAAATAAATAAAACATGTAGAAATATTAAAGTTAATTTAAATGTACAGTGTGTTTGTGTGTGTTGGACATTGGCATGTTACATTATATGACATAACATGTGTCTCAGAGGACATGGACGCTGGCGTCAAATAACAATAACAAGTGCAAATGGCACAATATGAAGAGGCAGATTCCAGAAGTGCACCTGCAAAATGTATCAGATTATGCTATAATAAAATGGTCTATTATGGCAAAAACAAGCAACCAAAGAATAAAATAAGTGTGCTTTAAAGTCTCAGTAATCAAAAAAAAAAAACAACAAAATCTTTTCTTTTAAACCAGGCCAAAACAAATATAAGCAGCCCCTGATAACCACACAACCCTACTATGTCCGTTTTTCGCATTACATTCAGATAGTTTAGCAGAAACTAACCTCAACAAGCAACCACCTCTCTTTATTTCAGAGCAGACTATACCACTGAGGACCGTTTCAAAAAACAGACCCTCTGGGGTGTTTTTCCCAAAAACGATTGATCTTAGTAATTAATGAACAACACAGCAAACGACATAGGTAAGGAACAAATGAGTTTTGCAAGTGTTCCCTGAAGCCCTTCATTTAACATTTAATAAATGGGTTTAAAATACTTCTTTGTTGGCTCCTCCCAAGTGTCCAAGCAAACAAAGCACAGGATCAATAGAATAGAATAGAATAAAATGCCTTTTATTGTCACTATACACATGTACAATGTGATTAAAAGCAGCTCCTCCAGTGCAAACATTTATGTAAAACACAACAAAATAAAAAAACAAATGGTGCAAAAAGTTGCAAAAAAAAAAAAAAATTTCAATTGTTACATCAGACGTGTGCAAATATAAAAAAGCAATAAAAACCAATTCAAACATACAAAAGCACACAAAATAAACACCAAATCAACTTAACATATTAGTTGAAAATCAATAAGTGGGCTTAAAATGTAACATGGCCTTTTTGCTAAAAAGAACAATGGAAAGCACTAATTGTAAAAAAAAAAGACAAGTTAAAACAACTTATCAAGAATGTGGCAAAAACAAAGATGTGTTGTTTTCCAAGTCCTGGAAACTGGAAGAGCAGATCCTGCGTATACTATGGCCAGCCATGGCTGAGGGAATATCTGGAGGTGTGAATATATGTTCAGATGAGTACCCAACACCTTACTCCAACCTACTTCTCCAATGGATCCTTCTACCTATTCCAGGGCTGGCCCATCTCTAAGGTCCACTCACACCAGGCCCAGTCTGAGGACTGCACCTGCACGCTGAATGTAATGCACGAAAGCTGCTCTTGCTGAAGTAGAAAGAGCTGCAGTAGAGAAAGAGGCATTATCAGGAGCTTATCCTGCTAAAGAAGTTAAAGCTGGACATACAGAGCATACAGTCTATACTGACAGACAATTCAACAGGACTCTATGTCAATTCTGTCTATATTAACATCAAAAACCGAGTTATTCATTCAAATTGAAATGAGCTAAACATAAAGGTGTTACATAATGTTCTATATCCTTTAAACAAATTTGTGTCAATGGATTTATCCACTCTCTTTGAAGTCACACATGCACCAAACAAGCTACGCCCAGTGTCTTGAGGGCTTGTTTATTTTGGGCATATTTTGCCTAACCTTTGTTTCTTGTTTTGTACTTTTACTTTTGTATTATTTTCTGCACATTAAATTTAAAGACAAAGTTTAAATTGTATGAATATACTGTACTAGGGGGTTCCCCCATGCTCGCTTCGCTCGCCAGCCACTTCGCGTCTCTGGTGCTTGTGCTGTGAAGAGGGGGGCTGAACCCACCCCAAGGACACGCGGTCACTCCTCTGAAACACCCTCTTAAACGGTGATAGAATGAGAAACAAATACAGTTTTTTTTAACCTCCTCTTTGCTCGATCAGCTGCTGGATTGCTGCCGTGCCGCGTGGTCTGCATTTCGCACGGTGCTTTGAACATTTTAAAGCCTGTACAGCAGCTGTCCTACTGTTTGTGTTTTATTTCCAGCCTCGAACGTGGTTAATTCTTTTGGCACAAAGTTCCGTCTCACAAGATGCGAGTTCTTGATATTTTTTAGTTTATAATTTAAAAACGGAACAAGAATCTGAAAATCTAACAACATCACATTAAAGTTCAATAAAATCGGAAAAAAATGATACCAAATATATACATGGAGATTTTAAAATAAGCCCGATTTAAAGCGTGACATAAAAAGGTCACCGTTGCAATTTTAGGCTTAGGATTTTATATATAGGGAGTAGATATATTGAAATTTTAACACAAAAAATAGATGAAGCAAATACATTTCTGATATTTCCTCTGGCATCCAGTCCAGCTTGGTATCTCTTCCTTTTCTCTATCACCACTTCCATGTTGTATTCCTCTGCCTCTTCAATGTCTTCTTACTGTTGCTCTTGAGAAAGTAATGTGGCACGGCAGCTTGTGTTACAATGCTGTGTAGTATAGCATACACTACAATAACAGAACATCAGCCTTCAGGGGAAGATTTTAGACCCTGCCAAGGATAAGTACATGCAGCAGAATTGCATGTTTCACTTGCCCAGAGTAAGAGAGGTGACCAAGAACCTAATTGATGCTCTGACTGAGCAGCAGAAAATCTGTGTGGAAATGGTAGAAAATTCCACAGGGACAAGCATCACTGGTACTTTCCACAGATCTGGGTTTTATTACAGATTGGCCAGACAGAAATCTCTACTCAGTAAAATGCAAATGAAAGCCTACTCAATGTTTACAAAAAGGTACCTAAAGGACTCTCAAACTGTGAAAAAGCAAGATTCTCTGGCCAGATGAAACCAAGATTAGTGTCATTTCTAGAGGAAACAGGGCACCACTCATCAAATGTGCAATGCCATTCCAATGGTAGTGGCGGCATCATGCCACAGAGTTGTTTTTCAGTAGCAGGGACTGGGAGAGTTGAGAGGGTTGAAAGAAAATGGAACAGAACAAAGTACAGAGATATCATTAATGAAAATCTGCTCCTGAGTGCTCTGGCCCTCAGAAAGTCCAAAGTTTCAACTTCCCACGGTACAATGACCCAAAGCACAAAGCAAAGACAACACAGGGTGGCTTAGGGACTACTGTGTACATGTCCATGAGTGGCACAGCCAGACCCCGGACATTGAACCTATTTAAAATATCACTAGAGAGACCTGAAAACTGCGGTCCAGCGATGATCTCAAACCACCCTAAAAGAGCTTGAGAGTATCTGCAGAGAAGAATGGATGAAAATTCTAAATCCAGGTGCGCAGGCTTGTCACCTAATACAAAAATGATCTTGCCTCATATTCAAGATGGCTCCAGGCTGTAGTCACTGCCAAAGTGGCTTCAATGAAGTACTGAATTCAGGGTCTGAATACTTACATCAATGGGAAGTTTCACTTTTTTTTGTCATTTTTAATAAATTTGCAAAAGTTTCTAAAATTCTGTTTTTGCTTTGTCATTCTGAGGTATTGAGTGTTGCTTGATGTGGGGAAAACTTTTATTTAAGTGATTTTAGCATAAGGCTAAAACATTATTGAGTAAGAAAAAGGTGAATGGTCTGCATGCTTCCTGTATCTGTTATATTTATAATACACAATGTATATGCAACATACAGGCACTCTTTTCCAAATAAAAATACATTGGCTATTAACCTTAACAGATACTGATTTGTCAAAGTCAGATCATCTGATCCTAGTGAGCGCCTTTCAAAAACTTTACCAAACATCTGTCAATACATTGACAAAACAGATTATGTGATATGCATTTTACAATAAATGTCTCTTAAAACAACACAATGAAACTGAAGTTATTTAAGTTCATCAGTTCGTCGGATGCAGAAATGTAAAGAGGGATTCACAGCTTACCTCACACTTCCATTACAAATGATTTCACTGTCTTAGATCAATAACTAATTTTATTGGATAAATGCAGTTACTAAGCATTTGTGAGCAAAAAGTCCTTGTTTCTGTGCATCACTGACTCTATTAACTAATCGCAGAGCATCTTATTTGGATAAATAAAGTGATATGTTTGCATGTCCGTGACTGCTTAAAATAGCTTTTATTTGTATTCATAAATATTAATGTTTGGATTTGATTTTAGAGACCCTACTGCAGCAAAAAGACATTCAGGGTTAACTAAGTAAAACTTATTGGTCTCTATATAAAAAGGCAACTAATGAAAAAAAAATGAAAGAATGCAGTAGAAAAAAAAGATTGACAAATCAATCACAGGTAACATTAACATGTTATTTAAAATAATATTATCAGTTAATAAAGAGGAATAATTCTCTGGAAAGAAAGAAAAGTACAAGCTAGAAAAGTTATTCCAAAATGACAGGTTATAAAGCATGTTTTCTTTACTTGAATGTGAGGTCTAATTTTTATTCTATATACATATTATTAATTTCCCACAAGTAAACAGGCATTTAGAAACTTTCAATCAAATACTGAAAATAAACGTGCTATGTCAGAAAAAAAAAACATTAAATGTGTCTGTAGCAGGTGGTTAGGAGTCATTAATTAAATAAAAATGTCAGCACTTCACTTTTCTTTAGCTCAGACTATTAGCAATCTGGAAGTTGCAGATGGAGGAATTTTGTCTATTGATCGTAACTGTCTCCAATATGTTAGCAATGAGGAGTACAGGTGGCTAGAGATTTTCCACATGGTGAACTCCAGGGTTATATTTAATGCATTGTCTATTTTGTCTTTTTAAAACTTTTTCTAAATAGTCGAGTAGGTTAAACAGATGAGCAGAAATGTTTGAAATTTATTGTTCATAAATGTAGGACAGTACTAATATTTCATGTTCTGGAAGAATTAATGCTAGTGTTTAATTCAGAATTTGGAAATACTGTATTTAATCAGACGTTTAACTGCGCACTGTAAGTTTAATTAAATATAGTGCTAAAGATTGAACTAGCCAAAAAACCTGGGACTAACACTACCAGTATAAAATAAAAAAGTGCAGTTTACCAACATGACAGAATTTTATACAGTTTAGAGGTATTCATTTTAAACACTTAAAAATATAAAAGAACTTCATTTAAAATACAGCAAATGTGACAAGTTAAAAGAAACAAATACATACATGCACAATATTATATTGTGTAAATGAATGAACATTAAATTTTGTTCTGTTCAAATCAATTTATTAATTTATATCACAGCACATGATTTGAGCATATACACAAATTTACAACTACTATATAATGCAATGCTAGTAAAGTACTAAACCTTACCAAATATACATTAATAAATTCAAAATGTAATACTTAAACATAACAAAACCAAGCCTTATACATTCCAAATTAACACAGGGTTTACACACTATTTTTGGAAACCTTAACTCAGCTAAATCTTTGCAGTCTTGTGGTTATACTACAAATCTGTTCCCTTTCTTTTATGCATTTTTGCCTATTTACCTGACTACACTTCAGTCATTTACAGCACTTCCTTTCCTTTCAGTCAGTCATTGTCCAACCTGCCATATCCTAACACGGGGTCACGGGGGTCTGCTGGAGCCAATCCCTGCCAGCACAGGGCGCAAGGCAGGAAAAAATCTATGGGCAGGGTGCCAACCCACCACAGGATGCACACACACACACACACACACACAAACACACCCACACACCAAGCGCACACTAGGGACAGTTTAGGATTGCCAATGTACTTAACCTGCATGTCTTTGGACAGTGGGAGGAAACCGGAGCACCCGGAGGAAACCCACACTGATACAGGGAGAACATGCAAACTCCACGGAGGGAGGACCCAGGAACCCAGGTCTCCTTACTGCGAGGCAGCAGCGCCACCACTGCGCCACCATGCTGAACTACCTTTCCTTTCAGTATTTCTTAAATCACAACTAATATGATAAGTACGATGACTTTAAAGGAATATTGGCTGTAAATTACATGTAACCAAAGTGAGAAACATTGCCATCACTATGAGGTACATCATTTAGGTGGCCAGTGAAGCCTTGAATTTCTTCATCTTGAAAGATGGCTATGGCTATGCCAAGGTTATTATAGTTAACAAAAACTAAATTCAAAACTGAAACTATTAATAAAAATACATTTACGTAAACTGAAATAAAATAATTAACAAAACCAAAAGAAAAACAAACTAAACGAAACTATTAAAGTAGCTGGAAAGACAAACTGAAATAAAATAATAATTTACTAAAAAAATGTTTAGTTTGTGTCACAACTGGATTTACACAAGTGCTAACCTGGGATGCAGGGGTCCCGAATTTAATCAAAATATATCAATAAGAATTTCATATTTTGTTTTTGAATAAATGTTCCTGCCATTAGTCTTTAACCCTTGTAACTTTTAACTCTAAGACAGAGAGCCATCCATCAAGAGCTACCCACATATATTCATCCAGTGATTGGCGGATGGTGACAGAGGGCTGGTGTTCACACAGCATTTGCAGTGAGACAAAGCAAGCTGAATACAGGTGCGTTAAGCATGTGAAGAAGAAAATGACTTATTGTGTGAGAACAATAACAGTTCTTCAGGAGCTGATAGTAACAGCATGATAGATTCTGGTTCAAGTGTTATGAACCATACCAAGGTAATGATTTTACTTTGAATGTGCTCGGTAGCTTTCATTCACTGGATCTCCGGGGCTCAAGAGAGAAGTATTAGATACAGCTAATCGCTTAAAGAATTTCAGTCTGTTCATAAATGACGACATGTTAGCTGTAATTCTGACTGAGTCCAAGATACAGTATGTACACAGCAGCTAATACAGCAGCACACACTAAGCCAAACTCCAGGCTGCATATGAGTCTGATGTCCGTTATGATGAGCTGACGCATTTCTTTGCACTTCTTGTATATCAAGATGTAATTCAAATGCCGGAAATGGGAATGTGCTGGTCAACAAAACCTTTACCATATGGACAGATAAATCACAAGTGAGTAACATTTCAGTCTATTTCTCGTGTCTGCATTTTGTTGACAATAATTCACCTGCCAGTTCACACAGGAATAATCCTTTTTGAAAATGAAATGGCACCGATCAAGAGACCGACAAGGTCAATGTATAAGATCAACATATTGTTGCTGATCTTCACTGAATTGTCAATGTCTCTACTGAACTACAGGTAGGTAGGTGAAG
Source organism: Erpetoichthys calabaricus (assembly GCF_900747795.2). Taxonomy (NCBI): domain Eukaryota; kingdom Metazoa; phylum Chordata; class Cladistia; order Polypteriformes; family Polypteridae; genus Erpetoichthys; species Erpetoichthys calabaricus. The sequence continues at coordinate 257,860,253 of NC_041395.2, read as the reverse complement.
AGAGTCTGCCAACTAGGGAAAAACTACACATACCAATGTGCCTTTGCATTTATTCTACATTTTATTAATTTATCATTTCTTAGTTTGACATTCCTGCATTGGGGCTGGCGCCCTGCCCGGGGTTTGTTCCTGCCTTGCTCCCTGTGTTGGCTGGGATTGGCTCCAGCAGACCCCCGTGACCCTGTGTTATGATTCAGCGGGTTGGATAATGGATGGATGGATAGTTTTACATTCACAGCTCAAAATACCTGATATTGTGAAAATAATCCTGTGGCAGAATTATGTTTTAAAATTTTTGTCTCACTCTTTTCAATCTTTTTCTCTCTCTCTCAAAATAGATAGTTGAAATATCATACTCTTTTTGTTCTTAACATCGGCCATGTTATATATATTGCATAGGAGGGATTTTTCGTGTTTTTTATCCAAATCTGCTCGGACAGGCTCCAACTTTCCATACGATACTACTCTGGATAAGTGGGTTTAGAAAATGTATATATTACTCCTAATCTCAGATGCTGTTTCTGTTATTTTGTGACTGTCAAATTAACTGCTCTTACTCAGGTCATTAAGGGTTTAATGATATGATGCATGGGCTATTCAAGTCTCACTGCCCCTAAACTTGACACTACATGCTTGTTTTACTTTGTTTCCCTCAATACAAGTAGGTGGAATCTGCACACTGATTTAAGCCTAAGAGCCCTGTTCTTCCTAAGCCCCCATGATTTTCACGATTACATCTGTCAGAACACAGTAGAATCTATTTTCTGATTTTTTATATCTTTTCAGGCTTGCAGTTGACAAAATTCTGTCTATAAGTTTTATGTGCCTGTGATGGACAGAGAGAACAATATGTCTGGTAGAAAATAAAGCCCAGTATGGGAGATTTTTGACTACAATATTGAAGGCATTAATTATAAGAACGTTGTCTTGGCGCAGGATATGTTGTGTGCTATAGACATTTAGAGAAAAAAATCCTCAATCCTTAAAATTCCCCTAAATTTCATCACAAATTGGCCCATTCTGGGCAAAAAAAGGAAAAGAAGAAAAGCTCCAACAGTCAGCACACATTTGTTCAGCACAAATGACATAGAAAATACTTTAAAATTAAATTGTTCATATTTAGTATTTGGTTTTGATTATGCTTGTTTTTATCAGACAAAAACAAAACCAGATAGTAAATCATGTAATGTAGTAAGCTTACAATAACATTAAACTCATATTCAAACCAGCAAAGTGTACAGTTCTATCTGATTGTGACACAAAACTAAACTACATAGTAGCTTTTCAACCATCCCTTAATTACTAAAACTAAAACTGAAACTTATATATATATATATATAAATAAAATAGAAATGTCATTGTGATATGAAAACTAAATTAAAACTAAAAATACATGATGAAGGAAAACTAAAATTAAACTGAATTTCCAAGTAAGATCATAAGGTCAGAAATAATATAGAAATAAAATCTAATATAAACAGGCAAAACTATAATAACCTTGGGCTATGCATGTGTAGCACTTAATATAAACTTAACCCTCTACTTAACCCTTGAATTAACTCAAGCAATAACCAGAACATAAATTAACCCTAGTGTTACACTCTATTAAACTCTCAAATTTACCCTAGCATTACATGGAACATAACCCCAATCCTCTAACCTCGAAGTAACCCTAGCAATGTGGCACACTAATAAACGCTTTGGACCTCAAACTCTGAGGCTATGTGTTCAAATCCTACTACTGATATTCCATGACCTTTAGCAAGTCATTACACCTATCTGTACTCCAACTGGAAAAACAAAATTAATGTAAGCAATTGTATCTCAAATGTCATATGATGCCTTAGATAAAGGTGTCAGTCAAATAAGTAAATGTGGCTCTATTACCACGTAAGGGAATCAATGATTGGCCACTTGGAGAGAGAAGGCAACCTTTTTCTAGGCACATCAAAAGTATGAATTATTTAATTAACACTAGAAATTAAAAGGTGATTGTCAGATATAAAAATAACACAAAATCTTGATATAAAGATAAAAAACAAGATACAAAGGTTGCAACAAATAAAACCCCAGGGCAGATCCACAGTAGTGTTATAATTAGGGCAGTTGATGCCCCCAAAACACCACAAAATCAGGCCAGGACCTTCACTGACCAGCTTAAAGGAGGCTCACTCAGTCACAGTCTAGCTTACTCCTATTACTAATAGCAGGCTTCAGCCTGACAAGGCCCAAAATGGAGAAAACAGGTAGTTTAAAGTTCAGAACCTCAAAATATGCCTCACCAGAGGAAAAAAATCTGGAAAACTCTGTGCCTTATGTCCAAAATGGAACAAGAATATTTAAACTAAAATATATATTTGAATGAAAAAGAAAGAACAAATATTCAAACAGCAGAAAAGTGTTGCCTAAAAAGGCAGTGCTAAGGCGATTAATTCCCAAAACACATATCCAAATCAGAATTCAAAGACCTGGCAAAAAACAAAAGCAATACTTTCAATATTCTGTTCTAATTTACTTGAGTATACAATTTCCTGGCTACTTTCACTTTTACTTCACATTTTTAAACACAACATGGCTGCTTTTACACCGATATATTTTGCTAGACACATTTATTAAAGCAATATTAAACTACATAGGCTACACAAATATGCACAATTCTTTTACTTGGTCAACTATCTAAAATACAAGGTCCCTGCTTTAGGAACAACCGCTTTACAAAAATTCAAGTACAGTGGAACCTCGAGATACGATCACCTCTGTATACGAGAAATTCAAAATACGAGGAAAGTATGAGTGAAAAATTCAGATCTAAATACGAGCATTGGTTCACGTAACGAGCCACGAGCCAGGCTGTGGGTATAGCTCGCGGCTTAGCGAGGGGGCGTGGTAGCAGTTGCGAGCCGCGATCTGCGGTGTCTGCGTTTCTCACTTAAGTGCACAGGTGGGAAACTGCCCACATCCATGATTGTTCCTGTGGCTGATGGGCTGCAGCTGCCATGTCCTCCCCGCATATATAGAGAAGCGCGAGCCGGTTAAGGGGGAGAAAAAGTAAAAGTAAAAGAAAAGAGAGAGAGAGAGAGAGAGAGAGAGAGAGAGAGAGAGCGCGCGCGCGAGCGCAGGCGGGCAGGGCGAGTGAGTGACTGCAGGCTCGCGTGTAGCTGAACAATGAGCTGAACAGGCGAGCCAAACAGCTGAAGCAGGACGGTGTAGAGAAGGTCAGCTGCATTAAGAGTATCTCGCCTGTTGCAGAGCCCTCAGGTGAGACGCTAACAGAGAAGAAGCACCGGGGATTGTCATCTGTTTTTTAAAGACGGCATCCTTTTGACGTTTTAACCTCGTGTTAAAGGATTGTTATTCTTGTGTATTTTAAACCTCCACTTCACAACTGTTTTAAGGATTATTTATTTAAAGATTTATTGAATGCTCTACTGCACTTCGGACACCTGTTTTGATTCTTTTAATAATCAGTTATATTATTTACCAGTGTTATTTATTAAAGGTAGACTACAGTGTATATATAATTTATCAGTGTTATTTGTTAGGAAAATTGATTTTTATGTTAATATATTTGGGGTGCAGAACGGATTAACTGGATTTCCATTATTTTCAATGGGGAAGTTTGTTCTAGATACGAGAAATTCGCTATACAAGCTCAGTGCTGGAACGAATTAAACTCGTATCTAGAGGTTCCACTGTATATGAATAACCAAATGTGCTTCACTGGTGCTAATACCTGATCCTCTGTGCAGTCATCCCAAATACACCTCACCACACCCTACACAATAGGGCGGTGATGAATATTAGTGATGTGCAATCTCTAGTTTCAGTAATTTCCATGGCTGATGCTGCAACATTCAGACATTCTCCTCTCAGCAGCCTGCTAAACAGGGCGGGGCTTTTTTTATGTAGTTCGGTCTTATTTGACCAACAGTAAGGGCCATTTTGGGAACAGGGAATGCTTAAAAATGTTTTCCGTTTAAATTAATTGTAATCAGATTATGAAAATTCACTTTACGAAGGGGTTTTCCGGAACAGATTAGCTTCTTAAAGCGGAGGGAGTTCTGTATACGCTTATCTTATTAGTGCCCACCTGACTGAAATAGAATAACACTGCATCAGCTTACAGTTACTTGGCTCAAGTCTAGTAATGGAGTCTTAAATTATTTTTGGTTTGTAAGAACTTTTTTATTTTTTTATACTATTTAGACTAGCAAAATACCCGCGCTTCGCAGCGGAGAAGTAGTGTGTTAAAGAGGTTATGTAAACATATATATACATAAACATAGTGTATATACATAAATATATACATATACACATCCACATATATATACATATATCAACATATATATACACATACATATATAAATATATATATATATATATATATATATATATATATATATATATATATATATATATATATATATATATATATATATATATACACACAGATGCAGACACATATACATATATATATACATATACATATTTGTATATCTACATATATATACACATATATACATATATATACATATACATATTTGTATATCTACATTGTCTACCACCTTCGCTAATCATTCTTGAGGCAGATTGAAGACTTAAGTGCCAGCTTAACTGAAAAATTAAAGAAAACATACTAAGTTTTAAAACAAATCAGTTTTAACGGGAAAAGATGCCGACGAAAGAAGAGAAGCAGCGGGACGCTAGGGTCAAGAGCTGCTCATTAAGCAGCAAGCGCATCAACCTCTGAGCAAACGAATGGTAAACGTACAGAGAAAGAGGATAAATACTATGAATGGTCACGTCAAGTGTATTCACTCCACGTTATCGTGGAGTGCGCTGTTACTGGTATTTTGATAAAAGAATCTGAATAACATATAAGAATCGTATAAATTATTAAACAGTAAAACATTAACATTTAAGAAGTAAAGATACATTGAGTACTACTGTAGTGCTTTCGGGTATAGTACATTTTTTGTTTGCCCATTACATGCATAAATGTATAAATTTTTTGGTGTACCTACGCAAGAACACGCGACATGACCCGGCAGTTAAAAATGTATCGCTCCAGCAATTTTAACTCTGTTACAAAGTCATCTAATATGGTATTGCAAACGGCAGCGGGAGCGTTTCTATAAACTCAATTTAAACTTACTGTTTACACCGTGCTTTGAAGATGCATAGTATGCGACACGTGTTTCGCCGTAATTGTGGGCTCATCAGGAGTACACAGTCACTGCACTCCCTTACGGGAATCGATCCTCGGACGTAGAGGCGAAGCCCCTAACGTTGTGCCACGGCGTGAGGTTCGTTCATTTGACAGCATGTAGATCGGGGTAATTACATTGCAGGCATTCGTAGTCTGATTCACAATCTGATTGTATGGGTGGTTACCTACCAGGTAACGCTTGTGGTTGGTGAGCAAGTCGGCTAACTTCTGCCACGGTGCCCTCTTTCAGTTGCGAGAAGCAGATCATACAATGGTTGAAATAGTTTAATATATATAGCAAAATCACCGCGCTTCGCAGGGGCGAATATGGTATTGCAAACGGCAGCGTTTCTATAAACTTAAAGTTACGGTTTATACCGTGCCTTGTTTCATATTCTTTTCCTACCTTATCAATTGTGTAATGTGTTTTTTGAACAGGGTTGATTAATGCAAGTGATCACTCCTGCTGCGTTCAGTCACTTCACGTGAGCCACTCTCTTGTGTGATGTTGCGATGTCCACGGGTTTATTTAATGTTAGCTAAGACCCGGCAGTTAAAAGTTTCTCGCTACAGCAATTTTAACTCTGTTACAAAGTGATGCAAACTGTCGTTTATACCTCGTGTCTTCTCATTAAAGTTGTATCTCGCGAATATGGCATTGCAAACGGCAGCGGGAGCGTTTGTATAAAGTTAAGGTTACGGTTTACACCGTGCTTTTTTATACCTCGTGTCTTCTCATTAAACTTGTATGTCGTGAATATGGTATTGCAAACGGCAGCGGGAGCGTTTGTATAAAGTTAATTTAGACTTACGGTTTACACCGTGCTTTTTTATACCTCGTGTCTTATGAAGATGCTTGTATGCGTCACTCACTCGCTTCTTATTGTTTCGCTGCCTATTGTGTAATGAATGTTTTCTTCTGCGCTCTTTGGGGCTCCTCCTTCTTTTCTACGTACTGACTTCACAGTCAGTTCACGTGATTACGTGGGAGGCGTGATGACGCGACACGCAACTCGGTCTCCTACGGCCATCTTGCTGCCTACCATTACAGTATATGGACAAAAAAGAGGTTCCAGTTATGACCATTACGCGTATAATTTTGAAATGAAAACTGCCTAACTTTTGTAAGTAAGCTGTAAGGAATGAGCTTGCCAAATTTCAGCCTTCCACCTACACGGGAAGTTGGAGAATTAGTGATGAGTCAGTCAGTCAGTGAGTGAGTCAGTCAGTCAGTCAGTGAGGGCTTTGCCTTTTATTATTATAGATAAAACAGGGTACTTTTGATACTTAAGTACACTTAACATCATATACTTGACAGTTTGTACTTCAGTAGTTTTCTCATGAAGAAACTTTAATTTTACTTTCCAGAAAGGCAATTATTCCTTAATTCTAGCATAGTATTTAGCACTTTTTAATACACATAAAATGTTTTAAGAATTCAGCTATGTAATGCAATTTTAATTAAAATGTTTAGTAAACAGGTAAGTCATATTTTTAAACAAACATTTAAATCTCTAAAACTGTTTCACTTATAGAATCAAATTAATTGTACATTTAAATGAAATGTTATGATATTGCTCTAAATGAATTGAAGGTTATGGGATTCTCTGCACGACATAATATATAGACACTAAGCCACTATGTATTTTGTCTAAAAACAAAGTCTGCATCGGTCTACATACTTTGTTACAGTACATTAAATTTTGATTTTGTCAATTTAAATGCAGTTTTACTTCATTCAAGAATGCAATGCCTTTTGGGTACTGACTGCAGCAATCAATCCAGATGTCACTGTACTGTATGGTTAGTTTAATTCTCAACCAACTGGACCATAACAACTGACTCCTTCCACAGAAAACAGGTTGGTTGAAAAATAATATATGAATGAATAAATGAATGAATAAAAAATGAAATGTAGTATATCACTAATGACAAAATACATACAATATACTTTCAAAAAACTTTATGCATACAGTACCTGATTAACAAAGATCTGAAATAAAAAAGAAACATAAATCTCTTACAGAAATAAGTGAATTATGTAATATGCCAAATTAAAACACAAAATAATGCTTTACAAGTTATTTTTTGTTCTTAAGGCATTTTGGACACTATTTCAGTACTGGTTGATAAAACATTTTCCCCACAAAAAAGTTAAAGAGCACTTTCTGATCAAACATCCTATAACCTGGGGCCTACAACATGATTATTTAAGTGCAGTGTAGCCCCATCTGGGCATCTCCACATTTGGTATATGACTTAATTTAAGTATATTATAACATAATAAAATATTTTCAGACCTGCTTAATCCAATTCAGCATTATGATAGGTCAAAGCATATGCTGGGAAAAACCCAACACAGCTCACACACACACCTATCTAGAGGCCAGTTTAGAGTCTAATCAATCTAATTATTGTACCTGGAGAAAATCCCAAGCAGACTGAGAAACAATGTGTAGACTCCACACAGACAGCAACCAGCTTACTGGGTTAGAACTTGGGACAATAGATCTATTAAGGAATAGTGTTAACACACCAAGTTTTACCTAAATATATTAGTTTTTATTTCTATATTATTTCTGACCTTACTTGGAAATTCAGTTTAGTTTTAGTTTTCCTTCATCATGTATTTTTAGTTTTAATTTAGTTTTTATTTCACAAAGACATTTCTATTTTATTTTCATATCTATTAGTTTCAGTTTTAGTTTTAATAATTATGGCATGGTTAAAGAGCTACTATGGACTTTAGTTTTGTGTCACAAATCAGACAGAACTGTACACTTAACGGGATAGGATACGAGTTTAAAAGCTTGCTATACTACATCGTTTACTATCTGTTTTTGTTTTTGTCTGGCATAAACATGCATAATCAAAACCAGATATTGAATATGAACAATTTTATCATTTTAAAAAATATTTTCTATGTTATTTTTGATGAACAAATTAAATTTAGGTGAATTTTAAGGTTTGAGGATTTTTTTTTTTACTCTAAATGTCTACACAACATATTCTGCTCCAAAACAATGTGCTTATAATGAATGCCTTTAATATTGCATTCAAAAATCTCCCATACTGGGCTTTTTATTTTCTACCAGCCTTATTGATCTCTGATTCCATCTCAGGCACATTACTTTTTTAAAGCAAAAGTGATTGGTCAGCAACAATATGCTAATCTTGTATGATGACCTATTCAGTCTCTCAATCAGTCCCGCTTTATTTTCAGAAAGGATTTCTTTTGTGCGAAGTGGCAGGTGAATTATTGTCAACAAAATGCAGGCACCTGAGAAATAAACTGAAACGTTACTCACTCGTGATTTTTATATCCATACGGTAAAGATTTTGTTGACCAGCACATTCCGATTTCAGGCGTATAAATTACATCTTGATATACAACAAGTGCAAAGAAAGACGGAACAGTAAATCGCTTTCTATTTCACACGCTTTATGCGCCTGTATTCAGCTCGCTCTGTCACCGCAAATGCTGTGTGAACAGCCACAGTTCACTGGATGAATATATTCAGGCAGCTAATGGTGGATTTCTTTCTGTTTTAGAGTTATATTAATTGAAAAGCTAAAAATTTTTTAGTAAATTGTTATTTTACTTCAGATAGTGTTTCCAGCTGCTTTACTAGTTTAGTTTAGTTTTAGTTTTTCATTTCAGCTTTAATTATTTTATTTCAGTTTACAAAAATGTTTTTTTAATAATAGTTTCAGTTTTGATTTTAGTTTTTGTTAAACTATAATAACCTTGTAACACACTGTGCCTAAATGACCCCATAAAGTACAATTTTATTCATCCTTTGGCATGCAATAATTATCACAATAACTCATTTTAAACACAGCAATTGCTCTTTTTAGAAAGTGTAACGATCACCATTTACCAGGAGGGTGAATTCTTTCCATTGTTTATCATCATGCATCCTGTTTTCTGTAATATTAATTTAAATATAATTTATTATTTACATTGATCACATAGTAACACTCTTGTCAGAAGACTGTTAGTGTGCTGCCGCTTTAGAGTCTTCATTTAATTCGAGGTCAGGGCACAGGGTTTGTATGGCATTTGTAAATTCAGCTGTGTAGGCTTTTCTTTGGTTAATGCAGTTTCTTTTACATACCAAATGAAGGTTACATTTATTCTATCAAGACAACCATTATCAACTCAAGGGTACAAAAGCATACCCAAAATTAGATTCCACTTATTCACAGGGCACCCACCCACAAACACTCACAGGTACAGGGAATATTTAGAGCTATCAGGTTAAAAGTCTGTATGTGTTTGTGTATGTGCGTATATACAGTACATACATGAGTCTGCACCCTGTAACAAGTTTAATACAGGACTGGTTCATTGCCGCTGATGCTGATTATTGCTGTACTGGAATAAGCTCAGAATATTCTGTATGGCTTCAATAACATTCTATCTATCCGTAAAAGGATTGCTAGAGGAACAAACGACTGGCACATGGTAGAGTATGAGCAAGAGATAGAGGTGAACTCATATTGGAAATAAGAAAACAGATAGAAGAAAGCAGTGGATGGTAAACTCTACAGGTATAATAAGTGCGGTGAAAGCATTTTATCTAAGGGCACTAAAGAAATAGTGAAGTCATGGCAAGATGCCCATAGATTGTAGAATACTGGGTGACAGGACAAGGTCATGAGCCAGGGAAACCTTTTTAACAGTATCTTAAGGTAAACTGGCTGGAAACAATAGTTTCATTGCCACAATTTATATGGCAGCACACAAAAGTTTACCAAAGTGCATCGCATAGCAGCATTTGGTTTATGAATCATCAATGGGATTAAGTACATGTCATGCTGTTTACAGGTACATAAAATTTTCAAGATATAATATTTCATAAATATTTTTTGCAGTCATTTTGACTGAATGTATTTTAGTACTATATTTCTATTTATCTGAAATTGTACAATTAAATCCATAATTAAAATCACTTAAAATAATGTGTAATATTTTCCCCCAAAATTCAAATTCACAATTATTTTTACAGCATTTAATTTTTTTTTTAAATTGATAGAAGTTAGAGGAAATCAAGTAAAAGTCATGGTTGAATCAGTGTCAATAAATTACAGTTTTAAATATATGCATGTTTAAAAGCTGTAGGCTTTACTCAAAAATGTCAAACATATGATGAAGATTAAAGTTCATGATATGTTTGCATAATCAGCATTATTCTAAGCTTTATTTTCAATATTTAATGAGATTTTATTTAGAAAAAACACTATAACTTTTGTATGAAAGCATAAATAAAGCAAATGTGCCATCAAATGCAGAGGTTGGCAAGTTTTTTAAGCCAAACTTTTTTTCCCCTGTATACCACCTGAAGGAATTGAAATGATTTGAAGTACCAGCATTTTTTTATCTTTTTCTTCAAAAGCAACAGACTCTTACTAGACACAACTACAGGTGAAATTTCCTCAAACCCATCCAAAAAATTAATTTGGGAATTTTTGTTGGTCTGTATTTTCTAATGTTTCGAATATCTGTCTAATTTAGTTTTTTTAATTCATTATTTTTAATGTAAAAATAGTAGTGTGATTTGATATGGAATACAAAAAGGCCTTTGAACACTTTACATTAACAAGTAATTTGTTAATAAATAAGTATATACTTACATTTGAATCCCAGTCAAAAGCAGGACAAAAGCATCTCACAAGTTACATAATGTACAACTTATGGTCAAAGAAGAGAAAAATAACAAATATTTCAAACATTGGAAACATTCTTCACCTTTAGTCTGCCAGTTTCTAAAACTTGAATTAGCAATTAAGTTTACCAAAACTAAAAGTATTGTAGCATTGACACACCAGACCTGTGACAGACTGAGAGTAATAGAGACAGAGAAAGAGGGAGAGAGGCACTTTGCAGACTGCCTGTGTTGGAGTGATCAGGACAGCACTTACTTGTTTTACAGCGTACTATTTCACAATAATCCATCAGTCTCAGCACACCATCCCCAGTGAATCAGCTCAACGAGGTGGGGAGCAAGATTTAAAGTTGGAACTGAACTGCAGTCTACCATAAAGACTCAGCTTAGACTGTGACCAAGTGCTAACCAAGTCTGTGCCTGCTTATCTTCACAGATTCATGAGATTGGGCGCATTCAGGCTGGTATTTCCATTAGCATTAGACCACTATATAACTAATGTAACTAAATAACTTTTAAAACCCACTCCCTGAGAACTGAAGCACTGGTCTATAGCTACATTGATACAGGACTATGCTGACACTACAATTTGCAGGATATTTAGTTATGTTTATTGAAAAACTATCTGAAGCAAGTCAAAGATTATCTTCAAGACTGGATTTTTTTCTATTTGTAGCCTCAGTAGAGTTGCATTTAGGACAGTAGAAGCATGTTTATTCAAGCTTTTCATATTTTTTTTTTCCTGTTGCTTGAGTATGAGAGTGTAGATTATCAGTGTCTGATCCACATGAGTGATGTGCCCCTTGTTTTATTGTAGGTTTCCACAGCTTAGTGACTTTCATATTTACCGTGACACGAAAGACAGTTGCTGCATGATGAACAGTGCTTAGAGGGCTAACATTATTCTTGTCTTTCTTCTCGATTGCAACCATTTTGCTTTTATGCCCCACATCTATTTTCACCATAGTGAACCTTCAAGCAACCTTCATGGCGGTTTGGTCATACAGTGCCATATGCACCACTTTCATTATGTGTCTGATGACCAATTCATATTGTCACCACAATCACTTTTTTCAGAAAATGGTTCAGTTTCTGTTAGTTCTTAAACCTGCTTTACAGCTTATCATTCACATACCATTGTGTTTTGGTTGAAGGCTCCTCTCCCCGCATGTTTTTTTTTTACAACATAATGCAGTTTATCCCCTAAATGGCAGAAGAATATTGTCCTGAATACTGTCCTACTGTTTACTGGCTTAAAACAGTAAAACTTCACCAGGAGTACTGTGACCCCACCCCCCAGCACAGCCTTGTGGATCCCCTGGGGGGTGGGGTCAAAGTACTCCTGGTGAAGTTGACATTTTTTAACCCCTAAAGCATAGATATGATTAAAACATGAATACAGAGTGTAATAGATTTACAACTGAGGTAGTGTTGATTTAAAACCTACAAAACGCATTAAACAGTCACTAAAATTTTTATTTAAAAGGCCTTTTAGTTTGCTTTCAGTGTTTTTTTTAATGCAGAATATATACTCAATGTAAGTGAGAACTGATGATAGAATACACACTGTCTATATGTACATTTCAGTGTATTTTATCAAGCATAGTTATGTCACAGCAGTCCTTGGAGTGTCTGGATATTCCCCAAGAAGAGATGGATGTTATTGAGGTCTGGTCTGCTAGACAGAGAGATCTGGTCTGCTAATATGACCCTTACCAGGAAAAGCCGATCTACACTAATGATGATGGGAGAGGTGATTTAAACTTTCAGACACTTTGCATGTATTTGACCAAATCAAACAACAATTAGTGGTAATTAAGTAATAACTTGCCACTTCACTTATGGATTCAATTTTTAAAACGACAGTGGTTTTTTGTTATTTCTCATTTTCTTGCATGCCATTACACACAGAAAAAAACCTTGTAATGTATATTTTTGTCTTTCTCTATTTCCCATATTGATTATTAGTATTAATTTAAACCAAGTTGAATTAACTAAAAGTCTCACCAACCACCCTCATACTTATCCCTTTCCTCATCTCTCTTGCCAGTTGAATGAGGGTTAAGACACACATGTAACTTTATTTGACCTACACTACTGAGAGATTGAAAGAGGAAAAAAATACAAAATCTTTTTTGTATGTGTTTTTCACAGGCATTCTATTATGTGGGAACTTGTTACATGATTAATAGGCAGTCCTGGAATGGTAACTGTTAATAATAAGATAAAATTTCACTTGGTGTGGGTGTATTTGCAATTGTACACAGTAAAATGGTGTCTCGTCAACATTTGTTTCCTGCTGCAGTTATTTAAAAACCTTTGAAGCCTACAATATATAAAACGTCATATGTGCTGTATTCTTTTATAAAATAAACAAAAAAATAGCATACTGTTGAAAGTATTCTTTCACTGATTACACGTGACTGCTAGTGTGGAAGCCTATAAATTTGCTTGCCAAGTTACTTGTTTAGAAATATGACGTCACATTAAACTAGAATCTAAAAATGATAAGAGAACACTAATATGCCCGTGCAAGAAGTGAATTTCAGAAGATGTTTTGTAGGAATCCACAAAATAAATATTTTACTTACAGAAATATGGCTTGTTTTTTTTTATGTAAATCTGCATTTTCTAGCAATGGAAGTAATGTTAGCTATTTTAGGAATACTGAGGCTTACTATCATCTGTATTTTTTATATGCAGCAGATGCAAATTGAGGATGGACTCCTATTTTCTGTATTACATCTGGTTCCAGACTGCTAAATACTATGAAAATGAAACATCAAACATGCTTTGAGACATCCACATTGAGTAAAATCTCAGCATGGTAAATTCTTTACAGTACATATGGTTCAGTGATCTAAAAGGCCAGCAGGCTTTACTGTATTATGTAAAAGAACATATTTTCTTGTAAAACTGACAGAATGAATCAAAGGGAAACAAGCTAATTGGTGATACATTTCAAAACATAGATTCTAGACAGCTTTTGACTCACAGAAACATTTACAGTATACAGATGAGGTATGTGACTCATTAACCATTCATTCATAAAACTGAACATATTTTAAGAATGTGACAGAATGCAGTCAACTGTAAAGATTATAAAGACTTTATACTACTACACAATAACGAAGAGACTAAATGTAAAGAATTCAATGGAAAACAACAGGTATTTGAGTACAATGGTTTTATAAGAAAAAAAAGCAAAAAATGAAAATCAATGCAATTTTTGACAAAAAAAAAAATGGAAGGAATGGGGAGAGGACATGCACAGGGCACTACCTCCTCCAAAGAGCTAGATGGCAGCCCCCTGGGTTGGAGCTGTGCCTTGGATTCCCATAGACCTATGGGTGAGTTGAAGTTTGGCACAGCCCTGTTGGGTTCCATGGGTGCCACCAGAGGGTGCTGCAGGAGAGTTGGAGCACCACTACATTGCGCTTCCACCACACCTGTGAGTACTTCCGGATAGTGCTGATGGGCCACCTGAAGTGCTCCCAGGGGTAGCATAAAAGGGATCGCCACACTACACTCAGGGAGTCAGAGTCAGGAGAAAGAGGGATAAAGCTTGTCAGAGGAGGAGTGAAGGCAGAAGGAGAGAGAGAGAGAGAGAGAGAAAAGGAGAAAAAAGAGACTTGTTTTAGTATTGTGCTTGTGTACTGTGTTGGCTGTGCAGCTGGGGAACAAAGTAAAGAGTTTCCCACAATGAAATTAAAGCCGGTGTTGTGCTTGGAACATTTATCCTGCATCTATCTATCTATCTATCTATCTATCTATCTATCTATCTATCTATCTATTTCACTTTAACTATTAAGAAAGCACCAACATTTTAGGTCTTTTTTATTCTTTGATTTTTATATAACTACTTTATATTACACCTTTGATGTACTTCAGGTTATTTGGTTAGTAATATTAAAAGGTGATCAGATAAATAACCTGGCATGTGCAAAAATGCAAAAAAAAAAAGAGAGAGACTGGTTAAAATTAGTGAAATAAGTAGAAATATTTAAATATGTACTACCATTTAGGTAAAAGTACTTTCTTTAGAAAGACTGAAAGAAAAAAAATATTCTATACAAAGTTATACTTAAAAGAACACCAACAAATAACACAATATTTAAAAATCATTTGGCAGAAAACAGTGATTATTCCAGCAAACTGTTTTCAAGAAGTCACAGTTGGCATGTAAGGCAGATTACACATGTGGAGAATAATTTCTTTGCTACTATACCTGGCATCTGATATCGAAAAGTTAAAAAATAATGAGAAGGAAAAAAATCAGTATGGTAATGGGGTTCATTAAATAAAATACAACCCAATGGTAAATTGTATATTGTGAAAATGTACAATATACAGTATTGCTAAAAAGGATTGCAATGATTATTGGACAATGGAAGAATAAAATGAAAACTGTACACATTTCAGAAAGAAAAACAATGTCAATTTGTTTATTTAAAGTATTCAGATATATTTCACTCTTTGTAGGGCAAAATATTAAATAGTTTTCCCTGCAGATTGAGTTGAATAACTGAAGAGGTACTTTTTATTTAAATAAACTTTTTTTTAATGCCCTTATATAATGCTGTATATTTTGGGGATTTTTAATATTTAACTTATTAGATGGTGTCCAGCATACCTAATTCTGCAGATTGCACTGCACCCACATGACTGCCATATTTTAAGCTTTGGGCTTTGCTGCATACAACAAAATGTTTTTCCAATATTGGAGACATCTGTATATGTCAGCTGTTCAAAAATATTGCATTTTCTGTAGGCCACCTCGGATTCTTGATCAGACATTTACAAATGAAGAGCTACAAGGGTTGCTCTGTAAAGCATGTTGCTGTCATTTGATAAGATGAATAGAATAAAGTAGGTTTATCTTCCTGATCTGGAGTAACACTTAGTAAAATTGTGCCAAGAAAGTTTGAGCTAAACACACCTGGGGAAAACTTAGCATTTTCCATACGGTATCAATAAAAAACTAAAATAAGATTACCTGCAATATGCAATATCATAGATTGGTATATTACTAATATTACTGAATATATAATAGAAATATTAATATTGACTAGGAAAGAAATTAATTGCTTAAATTCCTACAGTAATTTTTACAGTACCAGAAATGCCAAATTTGGTGACTTCATTTTGTTTTTTTACTATAAAATGGGCCATTATTGTACTTGGATTTATTATCTTCTCATATACGGTGTAACCTATATTTTTCTTCCAAAGCTTTCTTTAAAAGTATTAAATAACATGAAAAGGAAAACCTTACATTGTGACTGGATGTTCACAATGCCTGTCCAGTAAGCCCCAGCTTTTTTATTATTTATACGGTTTGTCACTAGAGTATTATCTATGCAGACCAATTTTTGTTATTATGTATGCATAAACACAACATTAAGGAAAAGCAAAATGTATAAGAAGAAGTAAGTTTCCTTACCTGATTGAATTAACATACTGGCAGGCTAGCATGCTTTCCATTTACAGCACTTCATTGTGAAGCATAACTTGGTATTCTCCCAGCTTTCCTTTTTTCTTTCTTGCCTTGGCCTCATCATTCTATAAAGACTTCCTCAACATCTAAGAAGTATTACTCTCATTCATCAAAGAACAACACTTAATTCCTCTGACAAGCTATACTTTCAAAGTCAGCTGTATACAGTAGGTTTGAGACAGCATTGTTCTTTACTAACCTTTGTTAATGTGTGGCTAAAGGCACCACTCTGAAGAGCATCTGTAGTGATGGATCTGTTTCAAATCCTCATTCAAATTTAAAACACTGCATCACTTTAGGCTTTAACAATAAGTGTCTAGTGTTGTTTAACATTCACCAGGTAGGACACATTAAATTTTTGATATGTATTGTTTGTTTATAGTTTGATCATTTTATTATTTATTATGATTTTTTTGTTTTTATCATATCAGATGATGTCCATAGAAGCTGTCCATCAAAAGTAGAAACAGGCTATTCCAAAAAGTGGTGTGAGAATATAAGGTTCTGATCTGAAAAATCTTGTAAAGTTGCATAGTTCACCTATAGTAAAGCATCTGTAATTAGGGACATTCTGACTTTCAGTTCAATTTAGTTTATTCAAATCACAGTATACAGTCATATGCATTCAAAATTCAGATAAGAATTTTAACAGTCACTATTGATGTGTTAAAATTTCAAGATGTGCACTGTCATAAAAATGTAATTAAACACTATCACTCTAAGAGATGGCCTACTCACAGCAGAATCAATTTTTTGAATCACTCACAACATATACTCAAGATATGCCAATCAGGTAAAATAAAAAAGCTGTACCCACCTCTTAATAGGATTTTTTGCAGCATAATGCTCCATGCAATAACACCATTGTATGAAAGCCCTGCAATGGTTCCTGAGATATATGTCAATGAAAACAGCTTAGTGCAGTTACAAGACCACAATCCAAACAAGCACCATGTGATATCCACATTGTTCCTTTACCCATTGTCATGACTGCTGGCAATTTTTATGTTTTAGTTTATGTTTTTTAGTGATGAAATAACTAAATATCTTCAACCTCAGCAAATTCATAATATTATAAACTCTTTCAACAATGTTATGTATTGGCTGCAGTGTACAGATAATTTTTAGTTTTTTATAGTTATTGAAAGTTATTTATGAAACGATTAGTCTTTAAAGCAGTAGTAGAGTACAAAATGGCCATTCCTTAAATAGTCAGTTTGAACTTAAATAATGAAATTAATTTCCCAGAATAAATAGGTAAAGGCCTTCTATGTATAGAGGAATAAAATAACAAAAGACACTTGTCATTTGATGAAAATATTTACTATCCAATTAGAATAACCTGTGTGGTAATTCTCTAGTGAAGGCAGAAAAGATTTATAAACAAGCTTAAGGCACTTGCTCTGCTCTTCTCTTCTAACCTCTGCCACAAAGATGATCTGACCTATGTCTCCGTTCAGTACTGCCTGGGACCAGAATTGAAGCCAGGCAAATATCTGTAGCTAAGCTAAAAGACTGATCTTATGATAGCAAAATTGAGCATGTCTGTAAAGAAAAGCTTAAATGTATCTAAAGAAATCTAAAGTATTAAAACTCTAAAAAAAAGTTTGAGCAAAGTTGTCAATCTGAAAGTAAATCATTCTAAAATACGGGAGCATGTGACAAACATCATTCCAACATTCTGCTTACTGTAATATGGCAGAAATGAAACTGTTTACTCCAAGACTTGAAAAATAATAGCTAAATACTAGTTTAGTCTTCACTGCACACAGTAGTTTATATGACAGAGTTATCATTACAGAAACTTTAATTTTTGATTGATTAATTGATGTAATTACTTCATCCTTGGCCTAACTGTGTCTGTATAAACCATGCTAAATGTACAGAATATGTTGAGTGTTACTAGACTTTATAGCTTCTTTGTAACAAGTGAGCAAGCCATTTCATATATGCAGTGTAATATATATTGACAAAACTCCAAAACCAGTTTCTCAATTTTATACAATTAGGTACATCTTTGTATTAACATTCAAATGTTTGACTTGCAATTTAATTTTACTTAACAACAAAAAACCTAACTACTATTCACTTAATTGAGGCATCTCATTAAATTATCTCACTGATAGATAGATAAACAGACAGACAGATAGATAGATGTGATGATTTCTTGAAAAGTGTAATATTCAGATCAAGCCAAAATCAATATAGAAAATCTGTTTTATTTGAAATGTACAAAGTTAGAGGTTATTGCAAATCATTTAAAAAATAAATAAGAAATGGGGAAATAGTAATAGGGCGGCACGGTGGCTGTGGGTAGTGCTGCTGCCTCGCAGTTAGGAGACCCGGGTTTGCTTCCTGGGTCCTCCCTGCGTGGAGTTTGCATGTTCCCCCTTGTCTGCGTGGGCTTCCTCTGGGTGCTCTGGTTTCCTCCCGCAGACCAAAAACGTGCAGGTTAGGTGCATTGCCGATTCTAAATTGTCCCTAGAGTGTGCTTGGTGTGCCATGCGGTGGGCTGGCGCCCTGCTCAGGATTTGTTTCCTGCCTTGCGCCCTGTGTTGGCTGGGGTTGGCTCCAGCAGACCCCTGTGACCCTGTAGTTAGGATATAGCAGGTTGGAAAATGGATGGATGGAAATAGTAATAATCCTGTAATTATTTGATGACAGACAGTATAAATTGTGAAAATCAGTTGCTGCTTAATTGATTTTAATGGACTGGTCATCTTTTTTCGGGCAGATATACATATGAACAGTACTTGCAGTTAGTAATCTGGTGTTTAAAAAAACTGCAAAAGCTGGCTTTATCAATTCAGTTTAATTTTATTCACATTTACA
Source organism: Erpetoichthys calabaricus (assembly GCF_900747795.2). Lineage (NCBI taxonomy): Eukaryota > Metazoa > Chordata > Cladistia > Polypteriformes > Polypteridae > Erpetoichthys > Erpetoichthys calabaricus. The sequence continues at coordinate 257,841,046 of NC_041395.2, read as the reverse complement.
TCTTAAGTTCACTGAAATTTATGCAAAATATATTGAAAGGCAAACTAGCACAAAATTCAGCAAATGACATGGAAGTAATCAATATTCATAGAAATAGAAAAATATGTAGATTATACTCTATAAGACTTATCTGTTGAAAAAATAATGGAAAAACAAAAAAATCCATTGTGATTTAATTTTTTTCAGAAAAAAAAATTATCCCCATTTCATGTGCCTTGCAATGTACTGACAGCACAACAAGGAAATGAATGGTTCCTAATCTTATGGTAAAGACATTAATCAGCATTCCCAGGCTGCTATGTGTCCCTCAGTAAAGTCTCGTTTACTGTAGAAATTTACCAAATAAAATCAAAGCAAGTCCTTTTAGACTGAGCGATGCTGCTGAAATTGTGCACTGGGATAAGCAGTTAGGGATGGGTTTTGTAATTACTAAAAATATAATCAGTCTAATGTATAAGTAGTTACTCTCCATTAGAAGTAGGAAACAACAATTTATTACTTTATTGTTCTATTCTTGAAATAATCGGCCAGTTTACACTGTACCACAGCACCAGGAGATGGGACATTTTTGTCATTCCAGCACAGGAACAACTCCCAAGAACTGATTATATCCCAGGCATAACATTTAACAATTTCCCTGGACATTCTAACAGTGTCTTCAGTGACCCAAAAGATATATTCCAAGACAGGTCAGAGTGAGAAAAAGAAAAGAGAAGACCAGCCTGGCCAATATACTTCTAAGGATCGACTGCATTTTAGTGGGAGTTCCCAGAACGAGTAGAATTGTCAGTGAAGTGCTTAAGAATACTCTACATGTTCTCTCAAGGGGAGAAAAATGTCTTCCCAAAACCTAGACAGTCACCAAGTTCTCCTATTAAACTAAAAGTCATTCAAAATTAAATGTTGGACAAAGAAAGATATAAATAGGGATGCAAACTATCAGGCCAAAAGAAACTGAAAAAATACTGACTTCAATGATTCTTAAATATTCCGTGAGGGAAATATATACTTTTCTTCCTGTCTTACTTTCCATCTTAGACTTTAGGGAGGTAAAAATCTCATTACAACAGCTTGACATATGTTGTGCAGAACATACTATTTCATTCCGTGACTTATTGACCTGAACACATTATACACTATACGTGTCTTGTGACCAATGCTAACAAATCAACCCCTAGAATTAAGCTCTTTTTCCTATTATAATCCCATGTAGCATCCAGATTTTGACAGTAAGATGTTTTACAGCTTCATTGCTTGAAATATGAAAAAGCATGCAAGTCAGGTCATAAGCACACTAGTTTTACGTTGTACAACAGCTTGTGGTAGAATATGTAACACTGGCACTACCATTAAAGAACATCTGAGTGGAAAGAGTGTAGATAAATACATAGATAGATATTTGTCCCAGGGGAAATTCAGATTACTAGAAATTTAGATAATAAAACTGAAGAAAATAAAGTATCTTCGTTTAATTTTTTGTCCATTCAAGAATGGTTGTTGTGATAGATTGGCACCTTTTCCAGGACTGTCTTCTACCTAGAAAAGACTCCGGTCCCCTCACAACTCTATACTGAATTAAATAGGTTTGCGAATATTACTGTATGTTATTTAACTTAATGAATTAGTGTGTTGCAGAGTGTGTTTATGTTATCGTACACAATGTATTAATTAAACGGCAAAAAAACTTTTTTCAAGTGTCCAATGTACCAAATTACAGTGATAAATAAATAAATGGAGAATTAAAAATGAAAACAATTTTCAATTTTACCCCAATTACATGTTTTCATTATTTAAAAAAAAGTATACCTATGAATTAATGTGTTAATGTAAAAGTTAGCTTGCACATATTATAAATAATACCTTTTGCAACATACAAAATATGGTATGTACTGAAACACAAATTTCTTTTGACTTTTTTGCAGATGAGGTTGAAAATTAAACATCCTACCATCTTGTTTCTCAACCCACTTTCTCCAGCACAGGGTAGTGAGGATGCATATAATGTAACAGAAACCAAGCTTAGCGTGGCCATTGTAGGCCACACTGACACATACAAATTTATCCAATTCAAAGTTGGCAAATAAATTAATGACAAGGAGACATTGGGGAAAACGTAAAAACTCAATGCAGACACTGACCGAGTTATGAATCTATTTCAGTGCTATTATTATTCCTTGTAAAGGGAATTGGAGTAATGGTCTATAACAGTGGGTGTTGGAACACATCCCAGATGGAAGGCCAATCTTAACCTGCCCCGGAAGATGACAATGCACGTAATAGAGTTCCCTTATGTATATAATGTCTGTAAGGATAACAGATGGATAGTGGGGAATGCACAATAAAAATGTATATATTCCTCAACCCTGTAACTACTGGCAGCTGGAGGTTGCTATTGAGGCTTGTGCACGAATGTCTGGCCCTTTTTTAATTTATGGGCCAGCAGTCTGGAAGAGCTATCAGTTGGCTGGTACTAGTAGTTCTGGGCAGACGATCTCAGGAGTTTGTAGGGCAAGATCTGGTCTGGAAATGCTTCATAGGAGATAAGAAGTGACCTAAAAAGTACTTCAGGGATCTGACTTAAAAGAGGCCATTGGCCATTCCTCCAGCGAATATAGTGTTGGATGGAGAATGAAATTTTACATGGAAGAAGTAGAGAAAGGTAGATAATGTAGACAGGGGAAGTTTGAAAGGTCTTTTTATTGTGTTTTAGTGCATCATTAGTTGTGTTTTTGCCTTCAAAGTCCTGTAATTTCCTTTGTTACTGAGTTTAGTTGTAATGAAACATTTCTTTTCCTTATATTTTTAGCTTCTTTCTGGCCCCCACAAGCAAAACGTTTGCCACAAATTATTCATACAGCCCCACTTAACCTACTTCAGGTTCCTGAAAAATCAGAGCTTATTCTGGCCACATTGGGTACAAAGCAGGAGCTAAGACTTGATTTAGTACATGACTGCTGTTTTTGATATATATAATGTAAACAGTGTCCTAATGCTTTTTTAAAATTTACATCCTTTGTATAGATAGAAATTAAATATATAACTTGTTATTAATCTCCCTTGCACTATTGACCAGGAAGACCGGGATTCGAAAAAATGGATGAAAAATATTACAAATTTAACATATGAAAAAGCCAAAAATTTTCCATAAAGGAATGTATTGAAAACAGTGCTTTTGGCAAGTTTTTACTATATAAGCCTCCATTCCCAAAAACAGCTAAAGGGAAACAATCTGCTACTGTTAATTTTATTTATTTGTAATGCTTTAATCCTGTTCAAGTATTATAAAAAGAAAAGAGTTTAAAGGATGTGCAGTTTAGCTAAACCAGTGTCTACGACATGGCTCAGTATTTTTGAGTGTGGGTATTTTTAAACTGTTTCCACCTGTCATGTTATTTCGTCTATGTCGACTTACCTTGTGCAATGGATTAACAGCTATAAACAGCAATTAAAAATTTACGTCAACTTTTAACCAGGAGACCTTCTGGTGTCAAAAATATCATCTCTTATCCATTCATTTATTTCATCTCAGTACTTTCCATACATAAATTAAAGTATTACACGTTTACACTTTCAGAATGCAATTTGCATGCAATTTAGTTATTTTTTTAACTATTCAGAAGCAAGCTCACATATAATTTGGAAACAAAAATACGATCACAGCCTGTTATTTTATTGATGTCCTCTACCCTTTAATCATCTAACAATGTCTGGTCTAAGCATTGCTTTGTACTCTGAAGGTGAGGAATACAGACTTGCTTCATATTTAAGAGCTATAATGCCCTTGCAATCTACAATATTGTATACTTATTGAATATTATGCAATGGCACAGGAGTTCCCTGTGTTTCAAACTGAAGGAATACATTCTGTTTGATTTTTTAAATGATACATTAGCTTGAAGGTTTAATTGATATATTTACTTATTAGGACAGGCTGTTTTCTTTTTCAAGGTTATGTAAAAATTTAGAAGGGTGTGAACATGTTTGTTACAGTTTTTATTTTTATTTCTGAGCTATTCAACTTTAATTTTTCAAACACCACATACACACATTAATAAGATGAAAGACAATTTTTTTCTAACCATTTTTGTCAGTAAGGGTTGGTAATATACAAAGCAGAAAAGTTTACACCTTGTCATTTTTGCTTTATAAAGAGAGGGCTTTTTTATGTTGAAAAGTGAGATTATTATGTTTCTGAACAAATATTTTACATCATAGTATTATCCACAGGCTATGTTTATTGCTAAGTGTCTAAACCAAACGAATCAGTGAAGACAAGGTTCAGTAGAATATATGCGCTATATACTGTATAGAGTAATTAATTCCAAAAAGCCCATACACAGTAATGAACCACCCAAATACAATGAAACTTCTATACAGCATGAAACATGTTACATTGTATGCTAAAAAGCGTATCTTTTAGACTGAAACAAAAACACTATACTTTGATACACATACTTCTATATTGAATGCACATTCTGTATTGAAAGCATAGCAGTTATTGCACTGAATACACTTTCATACTGAAATGTTGGGCTTTCCTATTTAAATATATACAATGCATACCGCTGTACCCCTATACACATACATGCTGTACCAAAATGTACACAATGTTTACAAAAAAAAATTAAATGAGATCACTGTAGTGTATTCTAAATGTGCATTAATATTGTCACTTTGTGGCTTTGCAGGCATTCTCATACCACTGCCATTCAATCCTTTCAAAGAACTTCCTTATTTTGTTGATCTATGTTCACATCGGGACTGTTTTATTAAGGCTTGTGTTGCTTCCACATAAAAAAAATATTACTTATAAACTGTAGATGTGTCCAGTCCATTCATAACTCACAATAATTGCAATTTCTCTGTTTCTGCCTCCTTAAGGATAGTCATAGATGAAAGCTCCCTCTACTTAGTCAATCATTCTGTCTTTACTTTTACAGGGACTTTCATGGTGAGTGCTTTTCAAATCACACTACAAAGGATAAATCAATATTATATTCAATAGAAATCAAACATCAGTAACAAAGGACCTTAGAAAGTAAAGAAAATTTAGTGTAACCTGCCCTAATGAGCCCATCCTACTAAGTATTTTCAATAAACATTTTTCAACAATAACCGAATGTTGTATGTCAAAGATGAAAACTATTACACCAATTATTTGAGCCACAAAGAAATGTTTTTAATACCTATTTTAGTTTTAGGTTTCATGTTTTTTATATTTTCTTCTTATTTAAATTTAAATAATCCACTTTTGTGCAGAATTTTCAGAGGTATCATCATTATTCACATAAACTTACAATTTATAGAAAACAAGACTACAGTTCAAAATGCAATACCGAAAGAAAAAACAGTCTTTACTTTACATTTGACACCCTCAGTCCAAAGATTTTCAACAAAGCAAATGTCATAATGCAATTTTCACAAAACTATAAATAACTGTACACTCAACAAAACAGAAATGGGCAAGATCAAGACAAAGGAAGAAAATTAAATGTCTCAGTCTGCAGGAGTACGGTATTCAAAATGTTCTAGTGGAAAGACGTATCTTCATCTTGAATTTTAAAGAGCAGGAGATGACAAAGTGATCACTAAGCAAAAAGAAGAATTTGACAGGAAATTAGCAGAAAACATATTAACATTATTTTTTTTTTGTTTTTGAACAAGTTTAATATCTTTTCTACATGTGAGAGATGAAGAATCTCAAAAATAAATAACACAGCAGGGTTAACACAAAATATAAGCCACAAAAAAAGTATACATAAAGGAAGACTTTTGAGTCAAAGTTTGTGATATCATCAAGGGATGATACAAACAGGTTTTAGAAGAAGAAGTGACTAGTCTAAGTGTTCAAGAAGAAGTAGTCGGATAATTTAAACTGAGCCAGAAGGCTCAATATTGACATATTTTTAGTATTCAATTTTGAAAGTTTCCTGACTTTAAACTGATAACACTTCTGAAGGAGTCAGACAGCTTGACATTAGATTAGGTCAAGCAGAAAAAACTGTGAAGGTGAAGGGGCCCCACATTGAAAGCCTAAATATTCATTTAAGATCCAACAGCACTGATCTAATTTTGATTCTAAACAAACTCTTAACAGATACAAATTTTTATACATGAATGCTGTGTGTGAGCTGGGGGGCTGATCGCACCCCTACAGGTTAAAAAAAAGACACTGAAAGACTACCTTCATATTGCTCCCTTGCTTTCTACAGCTGATCTATCACGTGATCCGCGCGGTACTTCACAGACTTAAAAGTCTGAACAGCACCTGTTGATTTTTGATTGATTGTTTGCCTTTCTCTCTCTCTGTCCTTCCCTGCTCCTGACTCCCCATCCCTTGAAGAGGAAGATATGTTTACCTTCTTTTAATTGTGAGATGGAACTGTCATCTCCGTCTTATCAAGGAGCATGTTTAAACTTTTGAAAAAGAGACATGTTTGTTGGCAGTGTTTGAATAAAGTTCCTGTCTCTACAACCTCCTGTGTTTCTGTGCAAATCTGTGACCCAAGCGTGACAGTGGTAAATGGTAGTGGGGGGTCATTGCAAAGTCATATTATGCAGTTAAGTCTGGTTTCAAAGTTGAGGTTTAACTGAAAGCAGTTGAGTATGTACGTGATGTGTGAGGTCAAGTCAGAGAAATTTGGTGAGCCAGATGAAAGAATTTGAAGAGAATTAGGTTAAAATTCTGAATATCCTCATAATTCACTATTGTTCTCTTTACTTAATTGCAAAATAATATGTCTTTTACGTATATTTCAAGCAATACCACTCACCCTAGTTCATCTATGAGTATTTGATATACAAATCAACAGCACACAATCAAACATGAACAAAATAATGTTTTGCTAAATGATTTTAGATTTTGTTGTATCACTGGAGTAAATTTTTACTCCACTTACATCTCCTGTCTTCTTGACAGATGGAGCAGGAAACAAAGTCTCCACAGAAATTGCAAACGTCACCCACAAACCAACTGAACAGGATTCTACATTTAACATCTGGTTCATGCTTGGTTATGCTATAGTTTCAGCATGACTTGGTGAACGATAATCCTCAGGAGAAGGTGGTGAGGAAGTAAAGAATTTCTTTAGCAGAATGATTTGATACCAGATCACCGAAGCACAGAATGCTACAGGTTTAAAGTTCAATCTACAGTTCCAGTTGTGATTATCAAATGGCATGGTAAAGAGTCAAGCAAGTAATGGAAGGTCATTGCCATGTAATTCAAACCAATCATTGGACACAACAGAGCTGTTTAATTGCGTGAAACATTTTGAGTGCCGTGCAAGCAATAATTTTAGTACCTACTCAAGAAAAAACACACAATTTAAGTACTTTTTTAGAGTTTGAAATCTAGAGTGCTGCTATTTTTCTATTAAAAGAATACATTTTTCAAATAGCGAGGTGGCGTTTTTCAGGGCCATATGCCCCAACTGGTGCCAATCTATTTTAGTTACCTTTGATAGCACTTATAAACATCAATACGTGCCATTGCCAGAAGGTTTGCACTGCCAGAGCCCTACAAAATGACCTCCAGCAGGCCACTGGTGTGAATGTCTCTGACCAAACAATCAGAAACAGACTTCATGAGGGTGGCCTGAGGGCCCGACATCCTCTAATGGGCCCTATTCTCACTGTCCGGCACCGTGGAGTTCGACTGGCATTTGGCATAAATACCAGAATTGGGAGGTCCACCACTGGAGCCCTGTGCTTTTCACAGATGAGAGCAGGTTCACCGTGAGCACATGTGACAGACGTGAAAGGGTCTGGAGAAGCCGTGGAGAACGTTATGCTGCCTGTAACATCGTTCAGCATGACCGGTTTGGTGGTGGGTCAGTGATTGACTGGCCCCTACGCTCGCCAGACCTAAATCCAATAGAACACCTCTAGAACATTATGTTTATGTTTATTACCAGAATTCAGATGTCAAACAGTTCAGGTAAACATTAGAATTTAAACTGTTAAATGCAGTATAGAATGCTGAAACACATTTTTATGGGATCAATAACACATATAATTCTAATTTATTTAAAATGGGGATATAAAGTAAATTAAAATGCACATGTCACATTATATTTCCTGAAATAACATCAGAGAATTTTCAGTTATCCCTCTATTCATTGCTGGACCTATTTAATTCAGTTCAAGGACATGGAGATTAAGTTTTCAATTATACAGATTTTTGAGTTGTAGCAGTTCTTTAGTATGATAAAGGTTCTGTGTTGTAAAATTAAAAAATATGATCTGAATTTGCTTTAAACTGGGTATGGAAAGCAGAGAAAGAAGAGAAAAGGCAAATAAGTAAATCCATTTACCAAATGATGTCCTAAATAGTTAGGGTAAACAAAACAGCAGATTTTGCTGATGTATCACATTAAATAGATCCTTTCCTGAAGTTCCGCCAAATTAACTAATTAATTATTCCATGCCTAGAAGGTTATTGAAATGCCTGAACCAAAGACAGATGTCTCTATGAACAATGTCTGAGCTTTACACCTTGATTAACGTGTTACATTGTTGGTATAATGTTTATCTGAGCCACTCCCTTGACACTGTTTTGGGACTACACTGAATAATTTCAGAACGCAAATTTAAAAAAAAAACATGCTGTATGTTGCTCAGAGATGTGAATTAATGGTGTTATTAATGTACCACTCTCATTCCTTTTGGTAACTAACAGCTCTTCCTCCCTTTCAGTCAACTACTCCTCAATTTGCTTCCAGTATTAATCAGTCCAGGAACAGACAAATACTTTATATATTCAGTAATATTTTTCATCTTGCTTTCCATATACAGTAAGCATTTCCTCAATATTTTGTTACTTTTATTTACAAGGTTACACAGCAACACAGTGGTTAGTGCTGCTGCTTCATGGATGTAGCATTGTTTTACTATTCCACACCTGTTACTGTCTGTTAGTTCACATCTTCTCATCATCCAGTTTTCCTTTCACATTCTAAAAGACATGTATATTAAATTAAATGTGTATTCTACATTTGCTAAAAGACCCGTGGGCTGGCACTCCATGTAGGTTTGGTTCCTGTATTGCACCCAAAGCTGCTGGGATGGTTGTTTACATTTTTCACCTTGTTTTGATGTATTAATGCATAACATTAAGCTGAGCATTTTGGGAATCAAAAGTATACAATCCCATGGTTGTCAGACAGCCATGAAAAGACAGTGCTGTTACCAACCCAACAGAACCTCCTAACCATGTGTTTGCACAGTCTACGTCACTCTGCAACACAACAAAGAGGCTGGAATAGTTGATAATAAACATTGAAAGAAAGAAAGAAAGATTTTTTTAAAATTTTGAATTGAACTTTATTAATCAATACTCAACAAGTCATTTACAATAACAAAAGTAAAGCAAACAAAGAGAACCCCAACTTACCCCCCAAAAATATTTAATTTATATGTCAAATCAGAAAAATCAATTCATTATCTTCAAGTTTACAAATTGCCTCATGAACACACCATTTTTCCTCAAAAGAATTCACATTTGCAGTCATTCTGTAGAATTCATATTCCAAAAAAACACCCTGGCTGTTTGTTCACATTGTTTGACTTCACTTTCTCTTTTCTAGATTTATAAATGGCCAGCTTGGCCTTTCCAATGAGGAAATTACCAATCATACATGCATCTCGATTATTCTTATTTACATTAATACCATAAATAAATACACAATCATTAAAAGGCGAGTTAAGAACACTAAAAACAGGGGTAAAAACATTGAAAAGAGGGTGAAGTTTAGAACAGAAAACAGTGAAAAATGGTCTCTCTCTCTCTCTCCACAGAAAGGACATTTGTCCGTGACTGAAGGATCAAGCAGTGAGAAATAAGAATTAACAGTGATGATGCCATGCAGCACATGCCATTTCAAATCGCCAGTTCTTTTGTTCAATGGTGATCTATATAAGTTCCGCCAAGCGGCTCCGGTGTCTCTGCTCCCCCAATTTTGCTCCTCCATGGTGTTTCTAGTATTGCCAGCACACACAATCTGTACAGCTTTTTCCCCATAGCACTGCCTAATGAAGCTGGCCTGTGCTGTAGATAGCATGCATGCATGACTTCAGTATCCTCAGGTTCCAAACCAGTACCACAATCACATCAGTAAAGCCTTCACTTGACTCAGGTTCTGCCACTGAGTAAGACATTTTGCTTCAGCTGGGAGGTTGGCATGGATCTTTTGCAGCAGCTGGTTAGCCTGGCTCAGTGAATGAAGTCTCATCACCTCCACCATCTTCTCAATGCTGTACCAGCAGTGCTTTTCCAGATCTATTAGGTGGCAGACCTGGATCATTGTAGAGTTCCTTAGGGCTCGTTTATACTTCATGCTCAGAATGCGTACGCACCCGCATCATGGCTGCCACGCATTCTTAGCGTTCATTTGATGCGTCCTCTGAGCAGGTCCTCATAAATTAACGTGACGCGTGCGCGAGTTGCAGTACCAGCAAAAAGTCGGGGGGCGCAGTCTGCTAAAAGTTGAAATGTGACGTCAAGAGTCTCTGTTTACTATCTAAATGTGACAGAAAGCCGCTTTGCGGATCCTATGAGATCGGTGTGCGTGTTTCAATGTTTGAGAAATGGTTCGATGTGGTGCAGCAAAATGCCGACATACAGATGAATATAAAAGCACCACGAATACAAGTGTTACATATTCCCGATCATAATGACACGATACATTTTAAAAGTCTCACATACCGTCTTCTGTGCCGTCTTTTTTTCTAGGGCGTCCTCTGGTCCTGACAGCAGCAGATCACCATCAATAGATCGCCACACTGAGCACATTAAATGTATGATATTCCAACTCTCTGCACATTTAGAATCCTTAGAGTTATACTTGATATCACTTTCATGATGAAAAGCACTAAAGTATGTATATTACATTTTACAGATAAATCGGTAATTTCGTTTAAATAATGAATACTGTTAATAATTACACACATGGGGGTGACACCGTGGTGGAGCGTTAGCACTGCTGTTTTGCAGGGAGCCACGTCGCTGATATTCTCTGCCTGGAGTTTACATGTTTTCCTGTTGGGTTTCCTCAGTGTGCTCCAGTTTCCTTCCAAAGATATGCAGATTTGGGGCTTTGGTGCCGCTAAAATGACGCTAGTGTATGTATGTGCTTGTATTCACCTTGCGATGAGCTGAGGCCTCGTCCATGGATTGTTTCTCACTCGTGCACAATGCTTGCTGGAATGGACACATCCCTGGATTTAATCAATAAACATCCTTTTCAGAGATATTGCGGTAAGGTGTCATCAGAATTTAATGGGTATTCTAGGCAATTCACAACACAGAGAAGCCGAACATGTTCTCACCGTGATAATATCTCGCACTGCCACCTGGCAGATTCCTCCAGATTTATATAAAGTACGCGCGCAAGTATAAACACTACAACGCTTGCGTAGCAGGAGCGTCCGCTGCAGCATGCGTCGCGTGAAGTATAATGATTGGACTTTTACAGGCCGTGTGACTTTGAGGTCCAAGATTGGGTATTCAAGAATCCACAAGACACTGGCAGAGCTCCAGTCAACACGATACTCAAGAAGATTCTTCCAAGCTCGGAGCAGACTGCTATAGAAAGGCAGAAGTTGACAGCTGTCTATTATACATTAAAAAAATGTCTTATGAATATTTAGCTTTTCTACTTGTACATCCAACAAATAGTCATGATCCACCCTATCAAATGCTTTCTCCTGATCAAGAGAAATGAGCCTGACCTTCAGACCAAAAAGCCTAGATATACAGTATGCATAATATCTCTGATTAGAAAGATGTTGTCATGTATGGATCTGTTGGGTGCACAATAGGTCTGATCAGCATGAATCAGACAGGTCATCACTTCTCTCTGTCTAATTGCTTTAAAGAAAAAAAAAATTTTATAGACTGTGCAGAGCAGTGCCACGGGCCCTCAGTTCTTTATGTTACTTAAGTATCCAGATTTGGGCAAAAATGTGACCACTGCTCTGCGACAATTCATGGGAATCAGTCCCATGTCCACACTCTCCCAGAATACAGCCAAGAGGTCAGGTCCCAAAACATCCCCAAATGTTTGATAAAATTCAACTGGAATCCCATCAATTGGTGGAAGCCTTCCCTTTATTTAAACTCTCCATGGCAACCGTCAGCTCCTGAAGAGGTACATCTTTGTTTAATTCAGGTTGAGGTTCCTCAGGAAATTTTGGCAAAAAAAGAAGAACTTTCTGTAGACTTCCCTGGCAACTCTTTAGAGAAGAGCTCAGAATAAAAGTTCACTGCCCTTGAACAAATTTGACCCATTTCTCTCAGTTCTTGGCCTTCTTGTGATCTTAAACAATGAATCATTCATCTCTGACCCGGTTTCCTTTTCAGTCTAAAAAAGTATTTAGTGTGTGCATCTGTTTCTGCCTGAAAGCGGGAATGGACCTGTGGTCCTTGAACTTTATAGTCCCTACTTGCCTCCTCCAATGTGCCCAGAAAACGATAAAACGGGAGCTTTAATGCTGTAAATTGGGCAATATAAAATCACAAATAAATGAGCTGTGATCGGAATGGGCTGTTAGGGTTAAAAAGCAAGAACTAAAAAGACTAAAATGATGTTTAAAAGTATACAGCCTATCTAGTCTGCTAGAGGGAGATAGAGTCACCCCTAACCTGTGCCCTTATATACTGTCTGGTGCCCCCATTCATCGTCCTCCACACGTCCTGCCGCTCATATTGTTCACACAGAAGGCACAGTGCCCAAGCAGACAGCAGGTGAGGCTCCAAATGGTTCCTTTCTAATTCATCATTTAATGTACAGTTAAAATCCACCCCCTAAAATCACATGATTGTCACTAGTTAATTGGGATAATGCGCTGTTCAACAGGGCAAAGCATTTCAGTCTTTCTTTTCCATCAGTTGGTGCATATACGTTTGAGCCCAGGAAAGTGCTCAGATTTATTGGATGGAGGATCATTCTTCATATTCCCTCTTCCAAGGCTTATGGTCACTCAAAATGGATTATCTATACATATTGATGTATTTCTATAAGAACAAAAAGAATCCCTTGGCACTATCACCAGAGTCTCCCATGTTCCTTATTTCAAAACTCATGGTGCTACAGTCTGGGACCACAAATAGTCTTTTGGCCTGTACGCATTAAGGAGAGCTATACAAAAATAAATTTACATAACTTTATATAGTGAATACTATATGTCACTGTGTTGCCTTTTTAAAGTAATATTTAGAAACATAAATATACTGTATATCTTAAAGCCAGTTCTTTAGACATAAACAATAATGACAGTTTTCTAGCCATGAATAACAAAACAGTGATCTCCACCTCACAGTAGACATGTGAGAAAACTTTAAAAGCCTTGAAGAATGAAAAATAAGTAAACATCTTTACCCCATGTGAAAAAAAGAGACATGGTATTTCATATGTTTAGCTTTCACAAGGTGCGTGAATGAAAAAGAACAAAGTGGTTATCAGAGGGGAAACGAAACCAGGGGAAATGAAGAGTGCAAGACCACAGTGGTTGTGAAAAGAAGTTTTTAAAGAAGAAGGAAAAGATAGAAGTTAGTCACTGGTTTTGTGCTGGATGAAAGTGACAGACACAAATTAGAGAATTAGATAAGGTTTTTCTCTTTTTTAAAAAGTGTCTAAAGTCCTGCAACAGGATGCAAACAGAAATATTGCTATGTCTGTTATCAAGTAATTGAAAACATTCAACAATAGGCTTAGTGAGCCTTTTGATCCTAACAGCTTGAATATACTTCCTGAAAGGATCTGCGAGCCCTCTGTCCTTTACAGTTATGTATACTTCTGTGAACTTTTGACAAGTTATGCAATAACTAAGGCTTTTGAACAGACAAGGGCTTATTTTGCAGTGCTGAATTTTCCTGAGAGACCAGATATGATCATATTGTTATAGACAAGCAATTCAGTGGCTCCCGTTATAACAAAAATATCCTGAACACTGCATTGTGAAGTGAGCTGCACAAATGAAGGTTACATAAGTTAGATGATCGACAAACAGAATACATGAGTGAATTACAAAAATGGATTTCTGTGGAAGGATCAGTCTGTAAAATATGGTATTCTTTCAATGATCTCTGGAAACAGTATAATGTTAAGATGGAATTGAAGGACAAGAAGGTTTGAGTCCTGCTCATAGTCTTTGCATAAAAGTTGTAGGGTCAATCCTCAGCCAAGTCAAGACCATGGTGTAGACATTCTTTATCAAAAAAAAGAATCCTCATTATCAATGCTTCATAGTAGAACTCAGCTTCTTTTAAATAGACATCATAGCACCTGACAGACTATCAAAAAGGAGGGGGGGCTTTTACTGGAATAGAATCAGCTACAGAGAAGGTAAGAGTGATTAAGAGGGTTTGTATTAAGCAGAAGTGTTAAATTGATGGAATATATAATAGAATAATAGTAGTTTAATTGACTCTTAACCTGAGAGATGGATGGTTACTGATAAAAGTGGTCATTGAATTCATGAAGCCGGCTTTTAGAGCATGAAGTAGGGCCAATATACTTGTCAGAATATGCTTTGTACCCGTCTCATCCCAAAAACCATAGACATGACCATACCAACAATGCTGTGCCCTTGAGATCATATTAAGACTGAGTGTGATTACAAAAAAGAAGTAGGTGAACTAGTTGAATAGTTCAGCTTATACAATTTTACATGTTATTAAAAGTGTTTCACAATCATGTCATAGCATCTCCTCTTCAAAAACAAAGAACCAGCAAGAGCATATGTTGTGCATCCCTCGTAAAAATCATGAGATGTCACCCCACATTAATTCATTACACATGTATATGCTGAAATGAAAGCATTAAAGTATCTGATTTCTGTCAATTCACATTCTTTGCAGTTTTTGCATCTTTCCTCTAATAAGCAGTATACAGTATGTCTATCAAGACAAGGGGCCTCATTTATAAAGCTTGTGTACATACAAAAAGAGGCTTGAAATGTGCCTACACAACTTTCTATGCAAATGTCCGGATTTATAAAAGAAAACTTGACAGGGGAATGTGAGTATATTTACGTCAACTCTGACCCATGCATACATAACATATCAGTGAAACTGTAAAATGACGACACCTTTGATCAAGCATTGCAATGCAACCAAAACCAACTATGTGATGACTTGCATGCATAATAATTCATATTATGAGCGTTATTAAAATGTGTGTTAGCATGGCAAACATACAGTATATCACCCCTCAAAAATGATGAATATGATGTACAAACTGTATTTTAGTTCCTTTTTAAAGAGGGCCAATGCTACAAATCTGCATTGAAGAACTTTTTGTTTTTTGTCAGTATATATCAGCTACATGTTGTCACTTCTGAGGGAATTTGCCAACAGGTCATGAATATCTTAGCCAAGCTTCACTCCATCATACCTGCTGTGCCAGTAACCGACCAACAAGATACTACAACCAGTTTTTGTATGATGTGGATGTACATACGAAAAACAAAATTGTCAATAGAAAAAAGGCAATTTTCAGCAGTGTCCAGTTCTCCTAAGGTAATCGGAGCAATTTATTGCACTCATATTGCAATAAGGGCACCGAGCAAGAATTAAGCTGCTTTTGTTAACCATACAGTTAGGTCCATAAATATTTGGACAGAGACAGCTTTTTTCTAATTTTGGTTCTGTACATTACCACAATGAATTTTAAATGAAACAACTCAGATGCAGTTGAAGTGCAGACTTTCAGTTTTAATTCAGTGGGGTGAACAAAAAGATTGCATAAAAATGTGAGGCAACTAAAGCATTTTTTTAACACAATCCCTTTATTTCAGGGGCTCAAAAGTAATTGGACAAATTAAATAACTGCAAATAAAATGTTCATTTCTAATACTTGGTTAAAAACCCTTTGCTAAACCCTTTGCTGGCAATGACAGCCTGAAGTCTTGAACTCATGGACATCACCAGATGCTGGGTTTCCTCCTTTTTAATGCTCTGCCAGGCTTTACTGCAGCAGCTTTCAGTTGCTGTTTGTTTGTGGGCCTTTCTGTGCGAAGTTTAGTCTTCAACAAGTGAAATGCATGCTCAATTGGGTTAAGATCAGGTGACTGACTTGGCCATTCAAGAATTTTCCACTTCTTTGCTTTAATAAACTCCTGGGTTGCTTTGGCTGTATGTTTTGGGTCATTGTCCATCTGTATCATGAAACGCCACCCAATCAATTTGACTGCATTTAGCTGGATTTGAGCAGACAGTATGTCTCTGAACACCTCAGAATTCATTCGGCTGCTTCTGTCCTGTGTCAAATCATCAATAAAAACTAGTGTCCCAGTGCCACTGGCAGCCATGCACGCCCAAGCCATCACACTGCCTCCACCGTGTTTTACAGATGATGTGGTATGCTTTGGATAATGAGCTGTTCCATGCCTTCTCCATACTTTTTTCTTGCCATCATTCTGGTAGAGGTTGATCTTGGTTTCATCTGTCCAAAGAATGTTTTTCGAGAACTGTGCTGGCTTTTTTAGATGTTCTTTAGCAAAGTCCAATCTAGCCTTTCTATTCTTGAGGCTTATGAGTGGCTTGCACCTTGCAGTGCACCCTCTGTATTTACTTTCATGCAGTCTTCTCTTTATGGTAGACTTGGATATCGATACGCCTACCCTCTGGAGAGTGTTGTTCACTTGGTTGGCTGTTGTGAAGGGGTTTCTCTTGACCATGGAAATGATTCTGCGATCATCCACCACTGTTGTCTTCCATGGACGTCCAGGTCTTTTTGCGTTGCTGAGTTCACCAGTGCTTGCTTTCTTTCTCAGGATGTACCAAACTGTAGATTTTGCCACTCGTAATATTGTAGCAATTTCTCGGATGGATTTTTTCTGTTTTCGCAGCTTAAGGATGGCTTCTTTCACCTGCATGGAGAGCTCCTTTGACTGCATGTTTTTTGTTCACAGCAAAATCTTCCACATGCAAGCACCACACCTCAAATCAACTCCAGGCCTTTTATCTGCTAATTGATAATGACATAACGACGGACTTGCCCACACCTGCCCATGAAATAGCCTTTGAGTCAATTGTCCAATTACTTTTGAGCCCCTGAAATGAAGGGATTGTGTTAAAAAATGCTTTAGTTGCCTCACATTTTTATGCAATTGTTTTGTTCACCCCACTGAATTAAAGCTGAAAGTCTGCACTTCAACTGCATCTGAGTTGTTTCATTTAAAATTCATTGTGGTAATGTACAGAACCAAAATTAGAAAAAAGTTGTCTCTGTCCAAATATTTATGGACCTAACTGTAAGTAGTTACATTCAATTAATACACAAGTCATCTAAGATGTGACTGGCAAACATCGTGTCTCAGTGTCATTATATATGCCAGGTGATAGTGGCTACCTGCTCAAATGATGGTCCCTTACACCTTTCCTGGACCTCCAGAGCACAGAGGAGAGGCACTACAATGCCACACATGATCTTGCTCTCTCAACTGTGGAGCACAGCAAGGTACTACTGAATGCTGGTGGCAGGGTTTCAACATGTCAGACGGGGGCTGCTCTACCAGCCAATGAAGTTCTGCGGTATTGTGATTGCATATGTATAAGGTTGATTAGCATGCTTCATATATGGATGTTTTAGGGTGGCGTTTGAGAAATACATGTATTCATATTTACAAGGTGATTGTGATTTCTAAACAGTAAATTTTATAGAAATGTGCATATGCCAGGTTTTATAAATTTATTTATTTTTTTGCTATACACAATTTCTTGTTTTTTTGGTGTGTGCATATTTTCACACTCAAATCCATGCACAGTTTTATAAACTGTTGCAAAACTTATACCTGATGTCTGTCTATATCGGGTTTGAGGAGCTGGTCCTCCACCTACAGGCCACAATATACATTTTTTATTGTAATTATTAGGTCATATGTTGCAGCTATAGCCAGAATTCTTAGCAAAAAGAGTTTTTATGTAGGTTGACCAACTGTTTCTTATAAAGTAAAAACAAATATATAACTCCCATATTAAACCCCACAATAGTACTCAATTACATACAGTTTAAGGTATACTCTTTTAGTCTATTGTAAATGTATTGCAGAGTGTTCCATGAAACAATATGGTGCATATGAAGGGCAGAATATAAAGGGCAAGTTTTTAAAAGTATATATTCAAACACACATTTTTTGTTTTCTAAGCAACTTCAACAATTTGTTCAAAGCAGCACTTCTACTTTTGCAATTTTAGACTCAAATTCAGTTTACAACACTATACATGTTAGGGTTTTTGGTGACACAGATGTGTTGTTCAGTCATTACATGGGATCAGACTTATAAAACTTGTAGCTTTCCATGCAAAAGGTTCTAAAAGAAAACTTGTTAGGAAAAATTGCTTACATTTACAAAAACTCTGACCCATCCATACACAACATTTTGAAGAAAGATGGAAATAATGACACCTTTGATCAAGTAGAGAAATGCAGCAAACCAGCTAAATGAAAGTTCACATGCAAAATAATTCATATCACCGAGCCATATTATACTGTGCAATGGTAAATCTTCAAAAGTGATTAAAATTCTGTATAGACTGTATTTTAGTTCCCTTTTATGAGGGCCAATGCTGTGTATTTGCACTGACAAAGCTTTTTTTTTAATCAGCTTATATTATTTGCCTGTTGTCACTTATAAAGGATTAGAGACCAAAGCACAGTAAAAACACAGGTGTGATTCACTCCCTACATACAGAAAGCTATATAAATATCATGCCCCATAGTCTATTTAGAGCCTACTGGTTTGAAACAACATGTCCAACAAGGCTGTGCAAATGGTCATATATGATGTGAGCAAGCTTTTAGGGACCAGTCAGGTTTTTTTCACATGATGATGAATGGCTTATGAGCAAATTTAGATTTTCAAGAGGCATTCTCTTGAAACTATGTGCTGAGTTGGCCCTGCCATGCTACACCAGTTCAGATCCAGGTTTTAACAATGGTTGGCTTTCCGGCAACAGGCACCAACCAGAGGGACCTGGCCAATAGGTCAGGCACATAAAGCATAATGTTGTTTATATTTATGCTAACATTGGTAATGCAATTTCATTTGGGAAAGCAGCACTTGGGCAAATGTTGGCGTCTTCTTTAATTGCTTTGCATTTTGCCTCTTCAGTAGGCTCTGGCCCACTTAAATTTAATGCTCAAGATCAAACTCAAGTAGACTTTATTGTCACATCATCTGTAGGTGGTCAGTACAGTAATAAAAAATTTTGCTCCCCAGGACCATGATGCAACACAAAACAAGTTCTATATGGATACTGTAGGGAGGGCTACATGCAAGGATTACACATATAAATAAATATATAACTATGAATTTAAGCAATTAAAGAATACTGTGCAGTTTTCATATGCAGTCATTATAATAGTGCAACATACTGTACAATATGAATAGACAAGACATTTGTAAACACTTGTTTGGATGTTGGACATGGGGAAACAGAAGACAGGCCATTGTCAGCAATTGCTGAGAGAAAATGTTAGTTTGTCTAACATAAGATTGTTAAACAGTAACAGAGAACAGATAATTTTGAAGCAGAAGAGAATTTTAAGGTAGAAGGCTATTCAGTTGTCTAACAGTCTGGGGAAATAAATTAGTGCACAGTCTGTTCGAACTGGTGTAGATACTATGGTATCTTCTGCCAGATGGCAGGAAGGTAAACAGTTTATGAGAGGGTTGGGAGGGGTCATTCACAATGTTAGGCGTCTTACAAATCAAGCTTATGAGGAAAATGTCCAGAATGGAGGACTGACAGGTCCCAATGATTTCCTCTGCAATGCGCACAAGCTGCTGCCGGGTACTGTGATCTGGTACATTACCATACCACACAGTGATGCATTTGGTCAGGAAATTCTCTAAGGTAGCTCGGTATAACCTTGTAAGTCTTCTTACTTGCCACAGGACATACAGATGCAGTTGTGCGTTCTTAGCCACAGAAGAAGTGTTGAGCGTTAAGATGAGGTCTGGTATCAGGTGCACACCAAGGAATTTGGTTCTTCCGACTGTCTGTACTGTAGATTCCTCAGTGTGAACAGGGGAGTGGTGGACTCTGGACTTTCTAAAGTCAACAATCATTTCTTTTGTTTTGTCCATGTTTAGAGACTGGTTTTTGACCTTGTACCAATCTTTGAGCCACTCCACCTCTATCCTGTATGCTGTTTCATTTCCTTTCTTTATGAGGACCACCACTGCTGTATCATCAGCAAACTTGATAATGCTGTTTGAGCTGCACTTTGCAGTACAGTTGCAAGTCATTAGCATGAACAGGATTGGTTTGAGTACTACCCCATGGGGGCATTTGTGGTCAGTGTGAAAGTGTGGGAGATGTTGTTACTAACACTGACTCTTTGTGGGCTTCCGATTAGGAAGTCCAGGACCCAGTTGCACTGAGAGGAGCTAAAGCAAAACAGGTGTAGTTTTTCTATCAGCTGCTGCCAAATAATGGTGTTGAATTCTGAGCTAAATCAACAACATTCTAACATTGGTGTCCTTATTTTCCAGATAAGGCAGGGGAAGGTGAAGGGCAGTGGAAATGGGATCCTCAGTTTTAGCAGTTTGGATAATAAGTGAAATGCAGGAGTTCACAAGTGGTGGGAAGTACAGCATTCATGAATCTCATGACTAGCTGCCCAAAGCACTTCACAAATATCGATGTTAGTGCTATGGGCTGGTAGTCATAGAAGCATGACTCTACAGACTTCTTCGGCATTGGAATAATGGTGATAGCCTTAAAGCAGTTCTGGACTACGGCATGGTTCAGCTAGGTGTTGAAAATGTTCATGAAGATGCCCACCACGTGGTCTACACATTCTCTGAACACAAGACCAATAATACTGTCAGGTCCAGCAGCTTTCTGTGTGTTTACTCTAGAGTTTTACGCACACCAGCTGTGGACAAAGAGACAGATTGTCTGAAAGAGGGATGGTCTTCCTTGGGGGCATGTTGATCAGTGCCTAAAACTGTGCTTACAAGTCATTTAGCACATCTGGGCTGGAGGCATCACTGTTACAGGCTTGTGGAGAAGTCTTGCTGGGTGTGATAACCTGAATGACTCAACATACTGTATGCACCGCACGTAATTTGTATGCTTGATGTAACCATAAACTTTCTGTCCATATGTGCGTTTTTGTACAAAAGTAGAAGTAATGAAACAATTATAAACCATTACTAACCCTCATCTATTTTGTTTCTTTTTGGCCCAGCAGCTTTCTGTGTGTTTACTCTAGAGTTGTACGCACACCAGCTGTGGACAAAGAGACAAATTGTCTGAAAGAGGGATGGTCTTCCTTGCGGGCATGTAGATCAGCGCCTAAAACTGTGCATACAAGTCATTTAGCACATCTGGGCTGGAGGCATCACTGTTACAGGCTTGTGGAGAGGTCTTGCTGGGTGTGATAACCTGAATGACTCAACATACTGCATGCACCACAAGTCATTTGTATGCTTGATGTAACCATAAACTTTCTGTCCATATGTGTGTTTTTGTACAAAAGTAGAAGTAATGAAACAATTATAAACCATTACTAACCCTCATCTATTCTGTTTCTTTTTTGGTATCCTGTTGTAGCACCTGAAGATGCTGCTCTACTGCCAAGCTGTTCTCCTGCCCATTGAAAAACCATTTGAGAAACTGAGAGACTTGGAATCTTCGGATGTAAAGATTCTGCCATCTGACTGATTATCCCTGCACAAACTCTACTATAAATTAACCAAGAGGGGGTGGGTGGTTAGTTGGTCAAGGTCTACGGGACTGGAACTCTGTCTGACTTTGTCTATTATTATTGAATGTGGATCCCTCAGAAGTTTATTTTCTCTAAGGATGGTGCTGAATGGAGTTTTTGTTTCCTCATTACTGTTGTCAACTAGTTCATCAATTAATTAATGGGCAGATATTATTAGTTTCCATTAATGTTGATCAGTTTCAAACTACTTTGTTATCCTGTGTGTTTAAACAAATCTGTGCCTTTATGTGTACTAATTCTGTGTTTAGCAATTTGCCATATTTATACTAAGCAGCACTCTGTGCCTGCACTTAGTGAAGAGCACTATATAAAAATAAACTGAATTGAATTGAAAAGATTAATTCAATCAGGTTTATCGGCATTTCTCCCAAAGAATCCCATGGGTCTGCAGTAATTATATTTACTGTGAAAACTATCTTTTCAACATTAATCGGGAAAGACTTTGATACTGAAGTATTTTATCCTAGTATGAAAGTCAGACAGAATTAACTTAAACCTCCTATCAAAATATTTTTTTAATTCAGGGAGTTGTTTACAGACCTTGCAGTTTAGTTGGGGGAACCTCCACAGGCATAAAGGGTCAATAAAGAACGGGCAACATTTGATATCATTAGAGTTCTATGTGATATACAGTACTGTGTAAAAAAACCATGTAGTTAACTATACTTCTCTATGCATTTTAAAGTCATTTTTTCCCCTGATGCCTCCTGCTTAATTAAAGTATATTTCTTACAATGACCATGAAAAGGCAGTCTAAAGCAATCCTTTAACTAATGATAAAAAGAGTAATAAACAATGACAATACAGTTAATTTTAAAAAATTACATTTTGATCATAAATAAATCTAGAATTATCTGAATAATGTTTTGTTTTAATATATGTCCTTGTATCAATTTATTTTCTGAGTTCACTTATTTCAGTATTTAGTCTCTGGTGTCCAGCATACTCACTCTCATATAAGCCCATACCCAACATGATTCAATCAAGATTCATTATTCATCTTAGCCTACAAACTTTCAAATCAAGGACCCCCAGGAAAAAATCAAGTGTATGTGTTGCCCTGGGTGCCAGTAGCCTTGGCATTGCACATTTCCTGGGGCATCGATAGTCATGAATCAAGTATAGACTAGAGCAAAGAGGTCACAAACAAGCAAGGCTGATGCAAAAAGTGCTTTGTGAATTTTATTCCATACAAGCAATACCCAATAAATAAAGCGTGGTGTAAATCTGTTTCTACAAATAAATCAGTCATACCAAATCTGCTTCCATAAATAATAAGCCATAAAAACAAGTGCTTGTCGTGGGAGTTAAAATCAATAAATAAATAGATCAAAACAATCAATAAAATCAAGAATAATAACAATTAAAATTGGATAACTTTCTTCTATTCTCCTGCAACCCTTGGTGCATATCTCTTCCTTGCCTCCCCCACTCGCTCATCGGGGCTGAGACAACAACAAGCCCTCCATCAATCAGATTCCATACCAGCCACCTAAACCAGTAACCCATTGGGATGCCTGGCACCATTGTCCCACCTCCCTTCCTTGGCAAATGTTGGATGATCCGCAAAACCAACAGGCACTTCTGTGCCCTTAATGTTAATTGGGACTGACCAACCCTTGAAGTACCATTCCACTCACTCACCACGGGGCCACCCGTCTGACTTTCATCCTGTCCACTGCAATCCTTTTCTTTGTTCACACAAACTATCTTTCTTGATTTCTTTTCTACCAAATGTCTTCCTCTTTCTTTCTCTTTTCATTCTCAATCACTTTCTGATCTCTTCTTCCATTTTCGATTTCAGTTTTGTAATGCCAACTATCCTACTCAGACTCCTTAAATATACTGTGAGTGCAAATGCTCTGCTCAGTGATCTGTGAAGAGTCAATAAGGAAGCTGGCTCAGCTGACTGCATTTGCAATCATCCAATTCCCACAATGCACACCAACCAGCGGCACAGCTTTGTAGTTGTAAGTATCCAAACCCCCTGAGTCTGACATGTGCTGTATTTTCGAACAACTAAAAATCATCAACCGCCCCAAACCCCTGACTCGCTTCACCACAGAGTACAATGGTAGACTCCATAAAATGACAGTTTCACTAAAAGTTATATTCATATCCTTTGAACTGTGAGGCAGCTGAATTATTAAGGACAATATAGTAGGTGTCTTATGTATAACAATTTGCCAATACTTGCCAATTTCCAGTTTCCCCCGAACACAGGCTTACAAGTTATTTCAATTAATGCTAAAAAATAAATTAATCAATTATATATACAGAGCCATTTTTGACATAGATGGTTAAACTTTATAAACTTTAGCATTTATGCTTATTCCTTCATTAATTGCTGTTAATTCATTGGATGTTGTCAATCCATTATCTTTTATGTGCAGCCATTTCTATTTTGTATATAACTAGGGATAGTTTTTTTCTGTTAATCCAAATTTGCTCAGTCTCTTTGTACTTTTTCATTTATCATGTACCTACATACTTTAGGTCATTGTTTTGTTATGCAACGAGTACATAAGAAAAAAAAAACAATTAGCACATGTGTTTGGTAGCAGACATTTTTCAAAGGAATGATTTAATGCTTGAGAAGAGATGGTTTTCTGCCAAAAATTCTGCAATGCTTATTTTAATAAACAATATACTAAAATAAAAACTAAGTAAAAATCTAATAATAATTTAATGTTTAAAAAAACAATTTCTAACCTCATTTTAATGTTTCAAAAAACATGATTTCTAACATCAAATGCATATTTCTTAATTTAATTTATTTAACAGAACTGGAATAACTACAAACAAAAATGAAATCCAACTATCTGTTTTCTAAGCCCTCTATTTTTAGTACAGTGTTGCAAAGAGCCACAGAATCTCCTAGCAACCCATGACAGAAGTAGAGACACAGTTGGGGAAGGGTCACTTACCCATCTCAGAGTACACCAACACAGAACCCCACACAAGGCCAATTTAGAATTGTGATTCAAAATGTCTTTCAACTGTAGAATTAAAGTGTTGACCTTGGCACAGGGAAGTGTGAGGGGTTTATTTTTAGTTAATTACTAGTTTCACTTTTGGAAAAGCCAATGATTAATGAAACTTTCAGCAGATATCCAATTATGCATTCTCTTATGTTTCTTTCTTATTATGTAATTGTCATATGAATTATTATCAAAATAATATTTTAAGTTGTATAAACTCTTTGAAACTGCTTTTATTAAAACACATTTTTCAAATAAGGTTTGGCAGAAAATCACTTTGTCAGGTTTGTAATATTTACTTCTGTGAGATTGCATCAGAGTATAGACATTAGCTGGTTAATAACATTTACTGAAGAGTAATATCAAATCCTAAACTCAAATTAATTCAAAATGCAAATTTGAAATAATGCTTTAATTTTCCATACCTTTTTACATTTGTTCCAACTTTAAGGCTACCTTTGTGAAATCAAACTTGTCATCTGAAAATTATTATTTCAGAATTCCCAGCCTTTGTTGTATTGTGATGACACTTTGCTACTGCTTAGGCCTGTGCATTAATGTAGATTCAGTTACTGAAGTGGACATACAGCCTAAATTAGTCGCAACTGGAAACAACACTGCATACACTCCTACATAGTTCAAATAATATTACATTGGTTTGAAAAAAACAACACACAAAACAGTTAATGTTTGCTCATTAATTTTCAGTATTTAAATATGGAATTTCTGAAGGCCCACTAATTGTGCACCTCTGAGATTATGCATTTCCGTTAACACATTTAATATAGTATGATTGGAGAAAGTTGCTTTAAATCATCAAGGAATGTTTGGCCAATGTGGAAATTTTAAAGTACTAATTAAATATATTTTATTTTGGAACGATATGCAGTCAGATGTGTGCAAAGCTGGCTCCCCGGTCTAAATGTAGATCGTGTCTTGGGCCCAGTTCAGTTAGAATAGGGACCATCTTTCTGCAACCCTGACCTGCATATGCTGGTCAGAAAATGAATGGTTTGATGGATAAATGTTAGCCTTGTTTATGACAAATAGAGAATAAATGCATAGCTTCCCATAATTTATCTTGACTGTGTATGGTGCTATATTAAAAAGTGCTAATTGGTTTCAACATCTTACTTTCAAAGCATGCACAAATCATGCATTTTCTTTTCTAATTTTGTAATGGCATAAAAAGGTGAGCCTTTTTTTCACCTGCAAAGAGTAGCAAGACTCTCCTCCTTTATAAAGTGAAGCTATGTGGGGTTTTTAAGTAATAGATGGGATAACTGTAACCATCGTCAGTCACAGTTTATTGTCTTGGGTGCAAGGAATATACAGTAACTCCTCCTGTATTTCTCTCTATCACTGACAGCTAAACTTCAGTTGTATAGCACACCTCGATTGTGTAACCACATCTTAATTCAGCTTTGGTGAACCTTCCTTCTTCCTCTTCAGAGCTCATTCCAGATATCATCTTGTCTGTCATTCCAGATATCACCTCTGTTTAATCACTCATCCATCCACGCTATTCGCAAGTGGTGCTGTTGTACTAGCGGGATTCACCTGGATTTTGTTTTTTACCCCAACTCTATATGTATATAGAGATGTGTTGGTGAAGATGGCTCCCTCGGATGACCCAAAGGGTTTCCAATGCGCGGTAACACTGAAAGGCTGGGCAGCTGTTTAGCCCCATTTTTAACAAGGAAGTCCCTACAGATCTTTTTCCTAAAAGGCTTGAAGTTTATCACTTCCTGAAGCAACAGATTCTCCTCCGTGTGGCTATGGGACGTCAGTTTCAGCTATGGCAGATTGATCCAAATCGCCCCATTCGGGGACAGGTTCAGGACTTAGTGGATCTGATCCAAAACTGGTTTCATGGAGATACCTTCAAGTGCATTGTGGAAAAGCTCACTATTGACACAGTCTTGTCAGGGATCAACAAAAACCTTTGTGATAAGATGCTCTGGAACAATGTCCACTCACTGCTAGACCTGACCTGCAGACTGGAGGGAGATTGAAACTGATCTTTCAAGTGAAGTAGGGGACGACCCCTCACCTGAGAGTCTGAGACAACTGGAGGGCTCTTTGTATCGGGCATGCGCATCTTCAATCTCCACAAGCCATCCAGCAGCTACGTATCCCATTGAAACAATGGCTGGAGAAGCGCGGGGTCCTGCATTGGGCCCCGGGGAAGCAGGGACTGACACTCCCGACAGAGTCTGCATGCTTGCAATGGGCCGACAGCAGCCTAGACTTTGCATTTAAATAAGAATATGTCACAAACAATGCTTATTATATGGAGTGGAAGGGTTAGGGGTAGGGTTAGGGCCCGAATTTCAAAACACCACACCTTTAGATTAAGGATGGTTTCTTATATTGGGTGATTTCTGATTGCATAGGAGAAGGGCAAATTGAGCAGCTGGTGCTTCCAAGCAGGCATAGAGAGTCAGTTTTAAAAACTGCTCACACCTAGATTTTAGGGGGGCAACTCAGCACGGAGAAGACAAGGGATCACATTTCAAAATGTTTTTATTGGCTGAATATGGGCCAAGATGTACAGTAGTTTTGTAAAGCCTGCCCAGACTGTCAAGTTGCTTCCACTCATAGACCTGCTTGGGCTCCCATCTCACCAATGCCTATGTTAGAGGTCCCCTTTCAGAGGATTGGGTTAGATATTGTGGGCCCACTTCCCAAGATTAAAAATGAAATGATTTTAACATTACCAGGGTCATGAAGCAGCTGTATTAAAACCTTGCAATTAAACAATTGACCACCACTATTTATCATCCGCAGGTGAACGGCCTGACTGAATGGTTTAACAAGACTTTAAAACAGATGATTCAGCAGGTGGCCCATAACGATCTGACCTCCTGGGACAGCAGGTTGCCCTTTCCCCTGTTTGGTGTTCGGAAGTCCCCCCAGGCATCCAACAGCTTGTGTCCATTCGAACTGTTATTTAGCTTCTGGCCACGAGTGGTGTCAGACATTTTTCAGGAAGAATGGACAGGAGTTCGTAATGTACCGCAATGGGTGATGGGAACATTGAAGTAGTAGCTCCCATTTGAAAAAATACCCTAACTGTTCCTGTTTTGATTGAAGTCTTCAGACTCAGTGTTTTCTCTTGGGTGCAGGACTGATTTATTTATTTTTCAAATGATCTATTTTAGTGGATAAAGTGGATACCCACTAACCTAGGTGTACAATCCTGTATATATATCTATATCTATATATATATATATATATATATATATATATATATATATATAGATACAGATATATATAGTTAGTTAGTGTCAGGCATTATTATCTTCGCATCCAGGATGAGTATGGGACCCTTAACTTGTCAAGAAAAAGGATCAGTGGGGAAGGCTCCTTTAAAACCCCATCTGCTACCTTATCCCATCGGCATTCTAGGATCTCAGTAACTTGTACTGCTGAAAGTCAGCATGGGTGTCACCTGGGGGTTTTCCATATTATATATATATACTGGCCATCCCGCGCGGCTCTGCCTACATAGTAGTGAAACATGACAAACTTTAAAAATCAATAAACAAAAGGTATTGCTAGCTAAGCAGAGGCAAGGTACACTACAAAATGCAGAGGTAGACCGACTCCCAACTCCTGACGTCACTGTTCCCCCTCCCCTCTACCCACAGCCTCTGTCTCTAATTAGTGGTAATATATTGCTCCTGCAAGCGAACTATGATTCTTAGCCCGATGAGAGAAGTCGCAGAATCAACCAGAATCTTCAAACAAATTATGGGAAAAAACCTGATCTAAATTCGTTAGGTAGTTATCTCATGAAAAGCGGACAGACATGCAGACAAACAGATGTTGGATTTTTTTATATACTGTATAAAAAGGTGAGGTGTGAGTCCCTGTCTTGCACCCCAAAACACAAGGCTGAGTCCCAGTACTTTAGCAAAACTAGCTTCAACTTGAAACAGGTACAGCATAGTTATTTATTGTAGCGGGATCTACCACTCTCCTATACACAGACACAGCAATCAGGCAGGGTCGTGTCCAGGTTAATGGCCAAGTAATACTGCATTTACAATATTCCTTGCATCACTCATCAATGGCAAACGACTGCAATCTTTTAGGATTTGTTTTCGCTGCAAGCTGCTTCAGCACTGGGAGCCTACGGTTGCCCCGGTGACGGATATGCTGTCTTCCACAGACATGCCTATTGCGCTTCGGGACGCTGTTTGGAGTGTCATCCCTTTAGGAGGAGCCCCAAAACAGTTTAGGAACCTTACTATATATATATATATATATATATATATATATATATATATATATATATATATATATATATATATATATATATATATATATATATAATATATATATTGTGATAAGAAAGAGTCTTAGACATCACAAAGATTTGGGGCTGCCACCCGTATATTGTTTTCCTGGTGCAAAAGTTGATTAAAAGTAGCACGATGTGCAAAGGACAGAGTCCAGAACAGAACTGACTCGCATTGAGACAAGACGGCGGTTTTAACAGAAAGGGTGGGAAATGATGTTTATCAGCGCCAGGAACCAGAAGTGACGTCCTCAAGCCTGGAAGTGACGTCATCATCGGCACCAGGAACCAGGCGGGATTTCCCAAGAAAGGTCTGCAAGAGACTGAGAGAGACAGTCAGCACACTGCGCCGCCCCCCTGGTCTGGCATAGAATTACTATTATTTAGGCCCTTTAGCTGTTTCCCATGTGCACGTGTGTGACAATTTTATATATATATATATATATATATATATATATATATATATATATATATATATATATATATATTTACTAAGGGGCTCTGCCCCCTGCTCACTTTGTTCACCAACCCACGTGTTTGGTAAATCGGATAAACAATTTTAAAAGCTTTTTTTTTTTCTTTGGAATTGTTTCAATTTCATTATTTGCACTTTTACTTTAAAGCTTCAGTAAAAACAATAATTGGAATTACCTTTTCTTCAAGATCACATTGAATTTTGATTCCGTTTTTGGAGATACATTGTGACAACGCAACATATAACTGCCCGTGAGTGAATATAGTTTCTTTTTCTCTAATAAATAATCTGACTTTTTCTAATGTTTGTCCCTGTGATTTGTTAATTGTCATAGCAAAAGCTATTCTCATGTGAAACTGTAAAAATTTTAATATGAATGGCCTATCAAGATCTCCTTTGGTGTCTAATGTTATTCACAGAATATATACTACATTACCTTTCTTGTCACCTGTTAAATTTGCATCGCTTCTCCGTGATCGTAAATATACACCTGACCGAATTATGTTTTCTTCGAAATTAAACTTGTCGTTGTTGTGGGACCACAGATTCTCATAGCGTATAGTCCATTATTGTGTAAATCTACGTTTTGAGCACTGAATGATGCTAAGGCGAAAACATTATTGTAGACTCTATTTTGCCTGTAGTGTTTGTGGATTCTGCGGTGGGCTGGCACCCTGCCTGGGGTTTGTTCCTGACTTGCGCCCTGTGCTGGCTGGGATTGGCTCCAGCAGACCCCCCGTGACCCTGTTTTCGGATATAGTAGGTTGGGAAATGACTGACTGACTAACTGTGGATTTCACTTTCCCCAAACATCAAATCTTTTAATTCTCTTGAATACGCCTCCTCATTGTGTAGAAACACTACTTTTCCCTGATGGCAACACGAATTAGACGATGTACAAGTCCCTGACTTAAACTTCAAAGCCTTATAATATTTCCATACTTCTGACATATCACCTATGTCTATATATTCGATCTCTATTTGCCTTTCCGTTATTTTACCAAGTAATAATTTCTCTTAGTAAAGATCGCATTAGCGCTAACAATCTTTTTTTGATACTTTCAAATTTTTCTGCTTTTATATTCTGCAACTTGTTCTGCATGTATATCGCACCTATGTTTTTAATGTGTCTTTTGAATTCCACTGTTTTCATTATCTCTAACCTGCTCTGCATGTGTTTCGCCCCCTTGTTTTTGAACATCTTTATGACGTTTTACTTGGTTTTCTACTCTTTGTCTTTTATTTCTGACCTTGCTTTGTTGTGCTATTTTTTCAATTACACCTGGTCCGTGATGATTATTTTCTCTTTTTTGGAATAATAATTTCCATTTGTCTGCGCTAATGCGATCTTTACTATCTTTTTTTTGATACTTTTGAATTTCACTGCTTTCATATTCTTTAGCTTTCTCTGCATGTGTATTGTGCCATCATTTTGTTTTTGAGCCTTTCGAATTCAACTGCTTTCATAATCTCTTATCTGCATTTTTTTCTCTCCAACGCTTTTGGGTCTCTTTTCTCTGCGCTGCTCTTTCTTCTTCGCTTAGTCGTTGACGTTTCATCTAGAACGTATTGTCCTTATATGTTTTATATGAGCTGAGAGCTCAGGATCTGTGTCTGATAAAAGCCTTTACATGACATAGTTTTGATGATCGTGGTCTTATTTAAAAATGGTTGTAAGTAGTGCGTGACTTGCAAGAATCTCATGTTCCACATCCCCACGAGTCGGTCCTGGGACAATCTCTTGGCAGCAAATCTCATGTTTAAGGTACCCGCGAGAGGCTCCATGGCCAATCTCTTTTGTCTCGCGTACTTTTAAGTGTCTTCCGAGAAGATCACGTCTCATCTCCTTGGTCTCCCATCCAAGATTTTTTTTTATAATAGAGAGATAAGCAAAGGTATTGGATATAGTTTGCATATTTATGGCTACAAATTCACAAAGGAGAAAATGAATCACATATAGTCTTTTATTCCTGAGGTGTTACCATCAGAGGAAAATAGTTAGACATACAGGAATCAAAGGCAATGCAGTATAAAGTATACCATGCAGTGCATGCAAGAGGAGTGATTTCTTGAAAAGTATAATATTCAGATCAAGTCAAAATCAATACAGAAAATCTGTTTTATTTGAAATGCACAAAATTAGAGGTTATTGCAAATCGTTTAAAAAAGAAATAAGAAATGGGTGCGTAAAATGGGTAGTGCTGCTGCCTCGCAGTTAGGAGACCCGGGTTCGCTTCCCGGGTCCTCCCTGTGTGGAGTTTGCATGTTCTCCCCGTGTCTGTGTGGGTTTCCTCCGGGTACTCCGGTTTCCTCCGACAGTACAAAGACATGCAGGTTAGGTGCATTGGTGATCCTAAATTGTCCCTAGTGTGTGCTTGGTGTGTGTGCGTATGCTATTTGCTATATATGGTCTTTGATTCCTGTATGTCTAACCATTTGTGTATTTCTAAATGGCGATAGATAGATAGATAGATAGATAGATAGATAGATAGATAGATAGATAGATAGATAGATAGATAGATAGATAGATAGATAGATAGATAGATAGATAGATAGATAGATAGATAGATAGGAGCTTCACAGAAAGACCTAGAGAGAAAGTTCCACAGAGAAGAAGTTAATCCTGAGATGATTTTTTTAGGTGAGCTTATATACTGCAGTAGCCAAATAACAGAAGATCTTAATTGTCTTACTAGTTTAAATGTAAGCAGAGAGATAGACATTTTGAAATGGTGGAAGGCTCTACAAGCCGTACCACTTCCTGGAGTCTGAAGTAATTATTTCAAAATCTTCAACATTCTTACAAATCAGTAAATATAAAATACTCTGCAAATTCCTTTGAGTAAATGCAAGGGAAAGACACAAGTGTAACACTAACAGAAGCATTCAAACCAATATTCTTTTTTTTTCTTCTAAGTCCAGGATTACCTGGTAAATCACATGCCTAAGCCCTTCTTTGTCTGCACAGCATGCATCTATATCTCAAGAATCTGTTGTTTTTTGCTTTTCTAGGCAGTCTTTTTGTCTTTCATAATGGCAGTAATGTTAGTTTTAGGTATTACAGCAAAAATATATTTTGATAACTTTAATCATCAAAGATTAACTGGTATTTCTCCCTAGAAATAACAATTAAAAATGTACAGATTCTGTACATTTACGTATGTATGTCTAATATCAGTAGCCAATTTTAGAAACTACACTTTTCAGAGTAGACAATAATTATATGCCTTACAAAAATGTTACTCTTCACTCTCCTGTTTTTTATTTTTGACACTGGTGAGTGTGCTCTCACTTGCTGAGTATTCTGCAAACAAATGATTTATCTGGATTGTTAAAACCATGCATTACTTTAGACATCTCAAATGTTTTCATTGGCATTTCCTATCATTTCCTACAGAATTTAAAATAAGTGTCACATAATATGCCATAATATATTTACTATGGAATTATAACATTGCAAAATGATTTTCAATTTAAATTGTATCTAGTTTTATCTCCCTGAAGTATAACAGAGCTCAGCAAAAAAATTATTGACCAAGTAATTTAAAAATTAAATGTCTTCAGATTAGCTCTTACAATGCAAGACTAAACAGACCTATTGTATGTAAACTTTTTTTCCACATAGTATTACAAGAACATCACTTTAAACATGCATCATTTTTTAATGGGCAATATGGCCAAAACTAATTCCCAGACACACTTTGTACAAAATGAAAAACTACTATTTAGTACAACTACTTAGGACTATTTTAACTTATGGCTAAACTTGTGTAGAATGATACAAAGTAGAAAATCAACCATAACTATTATTATTACTATTATTATCATAATTATTATAACAAGAGATGCCAGGTACAAATAGGAGCTACAGATTATCTAAAGAATTCAGCAGTTTCCTATTATATTCCACTTTTACTACCCAAGCATTGTAAGTTAAGCTTCAAAAAAAGGATTTTCAGTTGTATTAAATAAAAATACATACAATTTTATTGCAACTAAGCCTTCATTGAACAAATACATTAAACATGCTTCAGAAGTTTATTGCAGGCTGAACAAAAGATAATGCTCACCTTACATTTAAGCACATGCCAGTATATTTTGATGCGGGCTGTTGAGCTGCAATTTAGAAAGAATGCTCACAGCTGAATTATACACCTTACTTGTCAATGGGTGTGTGGACTAATGATCTATTAGTCTGATATTTCGAGTGTGTAGAAATATTATTTATATATGCAATTAAAAATTGTCTTATTACTTACCAGTTAAATTTCAGATTTGCATTTGGGACTTGCATTAACATAATGACTGGAACGGACCAAGCATCAACTTCCCAACAGTGAGAATTTCCTGAAAATTTCCCAGATTATCAATGAATTACATTATTATCATCTTATATCTTGCCTGAAGAAGGGGCCTGAGTTGCTTCGAAAGCTTGCATATTGTACTCTTTTTAGTTAGCCAATAAAAGGTGTCATTTTGCTTGGCTTTTCTCTACATTGTACTTTGTATAAATATTAGTGCATCTGAACTGAACTGATTCCTCTCCACTGCATTTTTAATAAATGCTTTTGATTTTTGAGGAAACCAAGAAGCCACCTTCACGTTCCACTTTACATTGCGCACACATACAATAAAAAAAATACTCAAGCCAGTTATAAGTTTTAAAATGTATGATGTGTCACTCTTGGTGAGGAGATGGTGATAAAGGTACGCAGGACACCTTTGTTGAGTAAGTAAATTCGCTGACGCTCACTGATACCAATCATTTCATAAACACAAGGGGAGAATGTGCAATCTCCATGGAGAACCTGATTCTATGAGGTAGTAACAGCAGCTCTGAGCTACTGGTCTGTCTATGCTAAAACATCTTTACCTAAACTTACTACACTTGAACCTAATTAAACGTAGGCGAATTGGTTTTGCAAAATTGGCCTTAGTGTGAGTGTTTGGGTGTGTGTGTTTGGCCTGTGACGAACTGGTGCCCTGTACAGGAATTATTCATACCTTGCATATAATGCTTGCTAGGATAGGCACTAGATACCCCGTGACCCTTTCCTGGATAAGAAGGTATGAAGATGGATGGATGGATGAATGGTTGAATGCCTAAAACATCTGTTCAGTCCTTGTCATTTGATTGCATGCCATATGTCTGCTCAATATTCTCTCTCACCGAAGCACAAACGTGAATGCAATCGTCAATGCAGTGACAGCAGGCAGTATGTTTGCAAAATAACGATATAAGCTTCCATATAGTGAAAGAATATAAGTGACCTTTTTTCAGTTATTATGGTCTAGTTGTGTATAAAGACAATAATACACAGCTGAGCATCAACATTCAATAACAGCACTTGGTGGTGACTTTCTAAGGTCAATCTACTCTCCAGGCCCTGAAGGGACTTACAAGTGGCAAAGTGAAACTTACAGCTGGTCTCCTTTTAAATTGTTCGATTCTCACAACAATAGTACATGTTAATTGATTTTTTTTACATGTGGGCCTACTACTCTCAAGCTCCATTAGAAAACTCGAGAGCAAGGTTGGTCATTTTTTTAAAAATCTAAAAATATCCTTTACTTTAGAATGCAATTTCATGTGGCAAATCAATTTAAACAACGAGTGTGAAGAAATAACTTTGACCAGAAAAATACCAAACTTTTCCTTTAATTTTATTAAAGTATTTTTATTATTTTATTATTGAAAATTGCATAACTATAAGATGACTACAGCTTTTTGAGGGAAATTATTATCTGCACACTTCAAAGACATTACTGAGATTAATAAAAACACTGTACTTTAAGATTAAGCTCTGTAACTGTCATAATTTAAACAAAAAATAAATAACATTTTTCTGTACATACAACATGAATCACTGATTTTTTTTTTCTTGAAAATGGCAAACATCAAGAACATTAACCAGCTTCATAGTAAAAAACAAATCATGGATGGTAACTGTGAAGTACTAAGCTTCAAACTCCATAAACAAAACAAAGAGAATTCTAGTCAGAAAGTGCTCAACAAGGATTAAGACAGGTATAAAGAAAAACGTGTCTCTGTTTCTGAAAAGCATACAGCCACCAGAGAACCCACCATTCAGCAAATAGGAGTGAACCACCATGAACTACACAACAAAAGTACAAAGGGGGCATCAGTTACATAGTTATTCATGCTCTGCAGCAACCAAAACAAAGGATACATCAAGAATATACAACAAAGCTGTACTAAAAAAAGAGAAAGAAAATGAGACGTGGAGGCATTGTGGCACATCATCTTAGAAATTAATCCGCAGACATATCTAACATTGTCAACGAGAAAATGCATATATAGTATGAAGTTTGGATTGGAATGCATATTTATCAGAAAAAGTAAAATGGGAATCCAGTTGGGATATCCTTTTCATGCTAAAAGGAAACATCTGCACAGAAACATAGTACGTCTGTGTTAGGGCTAATTGCTTGGTTCATAATTAGATTTGTTTAAATAAATAAACACTTTCGTCTGAACACAAACCAGAATAACTATAAAGCAAGAAAATTAAAAAGAAAGAAAAGTTATGACTTGGCTGTTACAGTCACAGTGAGGAATAATGCAGGTGTATTGCTGTTGGTAATTAGGAGCCCCAGTAGTGGCCTGTGGCTTCGGTGGACCTCTCCTGAAGTGATGTTAGCAGCCTAGCAGTCCAGAGTGTATAAAATCACACTGGGCATCACAGAGTTATAGAAGATGTTAAGGATGTCACTTCCCACAT
Source organism: Erpetoichthys calabaricus (assembly GCF_900747795.2). Taxonomy (NCBI): domain Eukaryota; kingdom Metazoa; phylum Chordata; class Cladistia; order Polypteriformes; family Polypteridae; genus Erpetoichthys; species Erpetoichthys calabaricus. The sequence continues at coordinate 257,804,798 of NC_041395.2, read as the reverse complement.
TAAAGGAACACAGACAGGACTGCTGTTGTGGTCCTCCAGTGTTGCTCACATCCGTATCAGAAACTGTCCTTGTGTCTCACAAACTGAGGTCTGCCCAACAGATAGTTCATTATCCAGGACACCACAGGATCGTCCACCTTCATATCACAAAGTATTTGTAAAGACTAATAAATAAATAATAAAGACTGGTGCAGAGTATGACACCAAGTAAATACAATGCTGTTTCTGAACTTATATTTTAAGTCAAACTCATGTAAAATTGCATGATACCATATTTACTAAGATTATGATGGTTCTCACCTGAAGTATACTTAAAGCATACTTTAAGGCATTAAAGAACAGATAGAAGAAAAATAAAATGCTAAAACATATTGTTATACAGTAAAACAGTGTTTCCCAACCATTTGTATGTGGTTGCATGTTTTCTGTAACCAAAAACATCCCAAGGCACACCACTATTTTACTAACTACAGACTCACATCTCAGACACGTGCTCAACTGTCTGAAGGGGCAGGACTACGGGAGAAGCCAGTAAAAAAGCAAGATTTGTGTTCGCAGACACAGCACTTAGTGAGCACTATCGTGGTATCTTTCTAGCTGCTTCGTCACTTTGACTGCACTCTCTGTTTCAGAGGCAACTTGTACAATATGCCTAATATCCACCGACAATATAAGACTTGCTGGCGATCACACACCCAGGAAGATTGATTCTAGCAGCCATCTAACACGTCCAAAGTGCTCTAAGTGTTGTGTCTGCATCACAGCGATTGTGGAGCTTCTTTTATGTCACCTTCTCTAGGTAGTCCTGTCCTCTACAGATAGGTCTTGACCACTCGCAAAGCTTGTCTCTCTCAGGTTCAGACCCAGGTGTGCTCCATTAATATTTCCACGGCACACCTAGGTAGCTTTCACTGTGCACCACTGTTGAAAAACACTGCAGTAAAATCAAGGATTTACAAATTATACTTGCATTTAATATTATATATTCTGCATCTAGTATTGTAAAACACTACAGTAAATAATCAATAAATCAATAATAATAAATCAGTCATGAACATATAAACCGAATTGTGTTGATCAAAGTCGTTAGGAACTTTCTACTTGGTGTTTTTCAATTGTTTTTTCTGAATATTTGTGAGATATTCTGCAATAGAGAAAGAATGATCCATGTAAATATTTATTGCTTCAATCGCATCATTAGATGTGATTCAGAAACAAAATTATGATTATTTCTTTATTCAAAAATTTTTAGGTTTCCAAATGCGCTACAAATAATGTTTCATAATGGAAATGCCTAAAATCCTGTATTCCTTAATTAAAACTAATGTTCAGTTTTCTTCCCCAATTTAAGCACCACATTAACAGTGAAATGTGCAAAAACTTCTCTTTTTCAATGTTATTTTTTTCTTACTTACTTTTTTTTCTTTCAGTATAGACCAGGGGTCCTTAATCCCAGTCCTGGAGGGCCGCAGTGGCTGCAGGTTTTTGTTCTCACCTGGTTGCTTAATTAGAAAACAATTCTTGCCAATAATTTAATTGCATGGCTTGTTAGTGCTTTAACTCTGCTTTAATTCTCATATCCTGGATTTTCTTCCCCTTTCTAAGGATATCATCCAAATGATTTGAAGGCTAAACTGGATGAGCAATTCTGAGTCCTTCACTTTTTTCTCTTCACTTTCCTCCCTAATGTTTAATGAAATCAAATAGTGCATGATAAATACACACAGGTGTAAATGGTAACAAGCTAAATGGAGAAATGCTGGTTTCTTTTGTAATTTGCATCTTAATGCTAATAAGGAGCAATTAAAAACAGAGAATACAGCTGTTTAAGACTAAAATAAGCAATAAAGGCTCAAAATCTTAACGAGCAAAACAACTAAAGTGAGGCAGAAGTGTGCTTCTTATTAAGCAATTGGGTTGGAGCAAAAACCTGCGGCCCTGCAGGACCGTGATTGAGGACCCCTAGTATAGACAAAAGATGGATACTCTGAAGCATAAAAATAATCTTGAATTTGTCCTTAAACACTTTTGCTTTTTCTTAATATATATATAAATATTACTTCTTAACAAAAAAGGTAAACCATTCTCGGCCTAGCAGCTTTCATAATTATAAAACAATTTAAAATAGATTCCTCAGCAAGGATTAAAATATTTTGAAATATCTAATTATAAGGAAGCTGTTGGAATAAAATCTGTAACTTTTGTTACACAGAGTTGTAGCAAAGTAAGAACACTCCTTGAAAACATTTCAATGCTATAAACAGATTAAGGTGAACAAATCTAACAATTAACAGAAATGTTTTCAATACTTGGGTGTAGCATGTTTTGGCAGAAACACCTTTATGTAAGCATTCTTTATAAATGAACAGTATAGTACAGGTGTTCAGATCAACTGGAAAATATCTTTGTTCATTTTTCCCACACAATTGATTTAAATGTGTGAAATATAAAAATCTTTCTTGCATGTCCACTTTAAATTGCCTACACTATTTTAAAAGAATGTAAATTGTCACTCAGGCATTTCAAACTTCTTTATTTCTTCAAGATTACACACTGTTTTTAGCGGGTTTAAGGTCACTGTTGTGTTGCACAATCCATACTGCATTTGATTCAGCTTTAAGATTTTAACTGATTTTTTCAAATTATAATCACATATTCTCTTATACAGTACATTGTGAAATTTATATTTGAATTAAAGAAAACAAGCTACCAAGACACTTAAGGATCAAGGCAGAACCAAATCTTAATGCTCTAACCATAATGCATTATTGCTGGTATAAGGGTTTTCTGAGTAAAGGTAACTATTGTTAAAATTACATCCGGCATTTTGACACAACTCCAAGTTTGACTTATCTGTTCTCATCACATTGTTCCAGAATTATTATTCTACACCCAGATGATATCTAGCAAGTAATATTTGTTCTTAAAACAGAATATAAATGAATCATTACGTCCTGACCTTCTCTCCTATGAAGACCACATGTATGCTAAGATTTTTACAGTTGACTCATGTTCCTCGCTATAAATTATGGTATGGCTAGGATTCATGGAGTATCAACTGCTCACTATGTGGGAAAAGCAGAGTTAGGGAGTAGCAGGTTTACCCCAATACTTGAACCCAAAGTAAATTTCTAGAAAAACATGAACATTTCATAATATTTACTGTCAGTGATACCTTTTGCTTGTATTGTAGAACTTTTTTAAAGCAAAAAAGTTATTTTACTGTGCTACATTTCTGCCACTTGTTTCCCTTATATTTAAATTTTACATGTACAGTGGGTAGCGCTGCTGCCTCGCAGTTGGGAGACCTGGGGACCTGGGTTCGATTCCTGGGTCCTCCCTGCGTGGAATTTGCATGTTCTCCCCGTGTCTGCGTGGGTTTCTCCCACAGTCCAAAGACATCTTTTGTCTATTCTTGTTTTATGGAAAGTAGTATATTTAACTTAATGAAAAAATCCACTGTACATTTTTTAAAGCACTGAAAACATTAACATTGTTTTCAGTACATTAAAAGGCTAACCAAAATCAAATAAGTTGAGCACTTGAGTAGCTTTTTGACTTGACACTTTTTACTTTTACTCAAGTAAATGTTTGCATGAGTGATTTTCTTTTAACTTGAGTAATATTATTTTTAAAGTAACAGTACTGTTAGTTAAGCACCGAGATTGAGCTACTCTACCCATCTTCTATGAAGAAGGCGGCACAACCTTATCTTGGTATCTTCCAGTGATTTTGCTTTATTTTTTTTATTTGTAGCCACTTGATTAGACCCTGGTATGACTGACTTCAAATTTTTTTTGTAAGATGCTGTTGAAGCCGTTCAAGACTTATGGGCCTTAATAATTTTCTATGGCCTCTGCAAAGTAATATTAACACACATTTTCTATAAGGATTTGCTAACCACAGTAGACCCCAGCGAAGTCACGGTTCAGAGTTCGTGGCCTCAGTAATTCACGGATTTTTCCTTAGAACTTATCTAATAATTATTAGCGGAAAACGCAAATATCCTCCGCAATTTTTATGGCTTTTTCCATGGCAATACTTTACTATAGAGAGATCAGGAAGCAACTGTAGAGGAAATGCGGCTTGGGATGGTGAAAGTAGCCAATAGAATTTGAAACTGACACTCCCAGCAGTCCCTTCAGTGGCTCTGATTGGTCTTCTACTGAGGGTGTTGGGGCTATTGGAGTCAAAGGATGTCAGCGCGGCTTTTAAAAACGGGGCCGGTGACCAAAAGCAAAAAAAAAAAGTTTTTGTAATTTGTGTTTCAAGTTCCTGTCTCTCTGCCTGCCTTCTGTTGGGTTACCTGTACTTATTTGTTTTGTCCTGGATTGTTTTTTGTTTGGCGTCTGCATTGTCTGCCGTCTGCCTGTGTACATGAGGACTGTAAGTGGAATCATGGCCATCCTGCAAAGAAAGAAGCGCTCCTGAACCCGTCTTCACCATTCCAGGAACTAGTGGTAGGACTACCTTTACATTCACATTCAACATGCGGATCTCTGGACTATCTATTTTCATCATTTCATTTCATCCGTTGCCGTTTTTCATGAGCGTTTTTCATGATATACTCTGTGTGTTTTGTTGGTGCTTTGTTGCATTTAATGTGTAATCGCTGTAAGGGGAACAGGGGTGGTATCGTTGTTTTCATTTATTTAATTTGTTTTCATTACATTCTTTATTTGCTGTTTAATTACTGGATTGCTTTGTTTTTGCCTCTGTTTGTGAGTGCGTCCCTGGAATCTCCACCATAAAAATAAATAAATCGCCATCTTCTCAGGCTTACTTGTGACTTCTCTGTCGCGTGATATGCTTCTTGTGTGACGCTATGCTTACTTAAAAGCCTGAACAGCACCTGTCCTTTTTGGCTGATTGCTTTGTTTCTCTCTCCTCCCCCAGACATCCTCTGCTCCTGTTGTGGGTTGTGCTCCCCTATGATGTTTGTCTATTCTTTAATCGATAACTAACTGCATACTGAGCTCATTTTACTTCTGAAAGAGACATGTTTGTTTGTTTGAATGGTCTGAATAAAGTTCCTGTCTCTACAATCTCCTATGTTTCTGTGCAATTCTGTGACCCAAGTGTGACACCCTGCAGCCTCACTATCTCTGGGATTGAGACAGTGTCAGCGTTTACCTCTGTGCATTTGCATATTGTTCCAGTAGTTTTTTAAATAGTTTTTACAGTATATTAGCAGTGTGTAAAATGATCAGTGTTGCAGTAATTGTGATGCTCTACAGATGGAAAAAAATGTGTTCTATTAAAATTTCACTTTTTCTTTGTGAATTGTGACATTTACAGTACTTAAAGTGCAGCAAAAAAGTATTTGGCGTCCAGGGATGCATTAACCCCCAAGTATGTGGCAGTTTAAGGGTTAAAGCCTTGCACCTTCTAAGGCTTCTGGCAATGAAAACGCGCTTGCATGAATTACAGTACATATAGCGGTAACATCTGCATTTTATATTCTAGCACTGTTGGAGACATAGCAGTACAGTATACAGGTTTACCTTTACATTGTTTTTTTTAGGTAATGTACTAAGCTGAGTTTGAGATTAAATTAAAGTGTTTGAGGGCATATTTAGGGTTTAAACTATAAAAATAGGCATTTTTTTAACCACATCCAAAATTCACGTTTTTTTACAATTCAAGGGTGTTCTAGGAACATAACCCCCGCAAATTTTGGGGGTGTACTGTAGTTTGGTACACCTGATGCAGATTTTAATTGGTTTAAGTGATGACTGACCTAGTTGTATACAGAAATTCTTATTTCTTAATTTTCTTCTCATTAAATACATAATGTAGTCTTTCAGTGTTATCTGTTATATTTGGTCACACTGAACTATTGATAGCATCAAGATGAGGTCTAGAGTTTGATATGTTCACATATGTTAAAATATACAATACGTTACATGAGTGTGCTTATTTTGTAAGAGCTTTTTATATTGCAAAACCTCACTGCAAATCTCTTGTTTCAAGAACATAAAACAACAATAATTTCCTGAACCAAAAAAAGTGAAATCGTTATTCTTCATGAAAGTATAGTTACAACTTTAAGTAACCAGCCTTCTTTATCCATAAATATTAATATTTAAAAATCATTATTAGTGCTTCATATCATTACTAATAAAATAAATATTTTTTTACCATGAAATATTCTTAAAAATGTATTAGCTATTGATAGTAGATTAAAAAGGTTACATAAAGCTGTGGTGTAGCTGTGAATTAACTAAGCAAAAGTGTGAGGACTGCATTGTGTAAAAATTAGTGTTCTAGTTTTTAGTAGGATATACAGTATAAGGACATTTTTCCAACAAATGCATCTACAGTGGTGTGAAAAACTATTTGCCACCTTCCTGATTTCTTATTCTTTTGCATGTTTGTCACACAAAATGTTTCTGATCATCAAACACATTTAACCATTAGTCAAATATAACACAAGTAAACACAAAATGCAGTTTGTAAATGGTGGTTTTTATTATTTAGGGAGAAAAAAAAAATCCAAACCTACATGGCCCTGTGTGAAAAAGTAATTGCCCCCTGAACCTAATAACTGGTTGGGCCACCCTTAGCAGCAATAACTGCAATCAAGCGTTTGCGATAACTTGCAATGAGTCTTTTACAGCGCTCTGGAGGAATTTTGGCCCACTCATCTTTGCAAAATTGTTGTAATTCAGCTTTATTTGAGGGTTTTCTAGCATGAACCGCCTTTTTAAGGTCATGCCATAGCATCTCAATTGGATTCAGGTCAGGACTTTGACTAGGCCACTCCAAAGTCTTCATTTTGTTTTTCTTCAGCCATTCAAAGGTGGATTTGCTGGTGTGTTTTGGGTCATTGTCCTGTTGCAGCACCCAAGATCGCTTCAGCGTGAGTTGACGAACAGATGGCCGGACATTCTCCTTCAGGATTTTTTGGTAGACAGTAGAATTCATGGTTCCATCTATCACAGCAAGCCTTCCAGGTCCTGAAGCAGCAAAACAACCCCAGACCATCACACTACCACAACCATATTTTACTGTTGGTATGATGTTCTTTTTCTGAAATGCTGTGTTCCTTTTACGCCAGATGTAACGGGACATTTGCCTTCCAAAAAGTTCAACTTTTGTCTCATCAGTCCACAAGGTATTTTCCCAAAAGTCTTGGCAATCATTGAGATGTTTCTTAGCAAAATTGAGACGAGCCCTAATGTTCTTTTTGCTTAACAGTGGTTTGCGTCTTGGACATCTGCCATGCAGGCCGTTTTTGCCCAGTCTCTTTCTTATGGTGGAGTCGTGAACACTGACCTTAATTGAGGCAAGTGAGGCCTGCAGTTCTTTAGACGTTGTCCTGGGGTCTTTTGTGACCTCTCGGATGAGTCGTCTCTGCGCTCTTGGGGTAATTTTGGTCGGCCGGCCACTCCTGGGAAGGTTCACCACTGTTCCATGTTTTTGCCATTTGTGGATAATGGCTCTCACTGTGGTTCGCTGGAGTCCCAAAGCTTTAGAAATGGCTTTATAACCTTTACCAGACTGATAGATCTCAATTACTTCTGTTCTCATTTGTTCCTGAATTTCTTTGGATCTTGGCATGATGTCTAGCTTTTGAGGTGCTTTTGGTCTACTTCTCTGTGTCAGGCAGCTCCTATTTAAGTGATTTCTTGATTGAAACAGGTGTGGCAGTAATCAGGCCTGGGGGTGGCTACGGAAATTGAACTCAGGTGTGATACTCCACAGTTAGGTTATTTTTTAACAAGGGGGCAATTACTTTTTCACACAGGGCCATGTAGGTTTGGATTTTTTTTCTCCCTAAATAATAAAAACCATCATTTAAAAACTGCATTTTGTGTTTACTTGTGTTATATTTGACTAATGGTTACATGTGTTTGATGATCAGAAACATTTTGTGTGACAAACATGCAAAAGAATAAGATATCAGGAAGGGGGCAAATAGTTTTTCACACCACTGTATTCATACTGTGGTACGTTCATAAAACTGAATTATTAGGACCATGCAAAAGTTGAGCAAAAAAGTATCAAGGCAATCAAATGTTGTTCCTTTGCAGAACACTGCATCTCTTGCTAAGATGTATTAGATCCATTTGAATTGTTCATATCATTTTACAGAGAAACATCGAGCCTTTCCGTTATTGTAGTTGTCAGAAATGTTGCAAATTAGGTTGAATGGCTGGTTTGTCAATGGCTGACACATTTTTTGGTGGTTCTGTCACAGCATACTTTTCCTTTGGTGCCGCTAAAGCTAGAGTCTCCTTAGATGATGACACAATTGAAATGTTTGCTCCAGTCACTTTCTCAGCCACACACTGTTGCATATTGTGTGGCCGGACATTCCTCTTTTTGAAAAACCTTGATATTTCTGTTTGTATTGCCATGTCAGAAATAATCCCTCAAAATAAGAAACTCTCTTGGTGTTTGTCAAAAATACTCAATTAAGTAACTTAAGGTTCTGTTAACTGTCTAATGACTACTGCAAATCAGGTTACACATACACCGCAACACCACCCCATTTGTTTATTTATTGAAAATTCAGTAAACTAATGGGATTTGACAGACCACTTAGAAACTGAAGGAAACATAAAATAACGAATACCCAATTAATTGCAAAATTTTATGGAAAATTTATATACAGTGAACTGCATAGGCCCAGCCAGGCCCACCCTTCTATACATCACTGCTGTATTTTTTACATATTAAAATAATAAGAATACAACAAGCTATTTTAACATAATTTGGTACTGAAAGAAAAACATCCAAATAAGAAAGTGCAACATGACAACAAATCGTTTTATAGTGTAAATGAATAAGCATACTACAGTAGTATATATTTGGTGGGCATATTTACCAAATTAAAGGTCTAAGTAGGATTTCTGTCTATACTCTCTCTAAGGATATACTGTTTTGCATGAACAGCTTTTAATTATTTGTTTAAACCTGATGTGAAGAGAATACCAGGGAGTGAAGTTGAAACCTGGGGCAGAGAAACAGCCTAAGTGTTAGAAAAATGGACAATGTCTCACAGGTAACTCAGAAACAGAGAAAGAGTATCATACTAGCCACAATAAAATAACTAAACAGTCCAGAAAGACAGTTGCCACTAGAATGAGATTTATTCCGCACATGAAAAAAAGCAAAAGAAGGAGTGCTGAATCCAGGGTGGGAATATGAAATGTGCCTAGTAAAAATTTAAGGTGTCAGACAACTCAGTTGACATTATCAGTTTCTATTTTTGAAATATAAGTTAGGGTTTTTCACTAGTTGGGACCAGTGTGTATTTACAGATAAGTCTGCCAGACAGGATTTTTCATTCCAGGCACAGTTCAGACGTACAGTGGAACTTGAAACTGCCAAACTGTATAACACCTTGGATGGTACAGAATCTCTGTAGGGAAACTACTGATTAGCACTAAAAGATACATCTAGGAGAATTTAGTGGAAGAAACAGCTGCTCACAATATTCCAAGCCACTAAAGCAGAGGAGAGTATTGAAAAAGAATTGTTTGTTTTGAGGTCTGAAAGTACATGACACACTCTCATCTCCTACAATTGCCTATACTGTATCTAGTTAGAGACAATGGCCAGATATTTGTTTGCTCATTTTTGTTTACATATTTAACAGCTTGCTTTATTCATCCATATATGTGTTAAAATAAAAGACTTAAAAGCTGTACGGTCATTTTATTTTTTCACTCACACACAGATGTTCCCCATTTTTAATAGGTACATATCCTTTCCGTCAAAGTGAAGTGCCTCAAAGGTAAATATTTGCATGCTTTATATTGGAAAATTTAATTTTTAATCACATATTTTTCTTCAGAGAATATCTCTGAAAAGGAAGAAATAGTAAATAATAAAATCATAAAAATATGAAAAACCCAATATGTACAGTAAGTATTTATTACCTAGTTTAGCAAGTTGTTAAACAGGCTGTTAAGTGTATAATAGACACACATATTTTGAATAGGCTTCTCTAATAAATGTATACATTGTTATTTGTGAAACTGACTTATAGGGTCATATTCGTTTGAAAATTGTGACAAGGTGCAGTATATCTTGCCACAAACTTTTATAGAGATTTATCAGAACTCTAGATGGCCCATTTAAGGATGTTTATTCCCTGTACTCTGCAACATTAATTTTTTTTGTGAATCCTGACAAGATTCTACCACCATTACTTTGATGGTTGTTTCATATTTTTTTCACATTTGTACAATAGTCTGCTTTTGATCTTGTCATGTACTCTTCTTACTCTTCTATAATTCTGACTTGATTGGGATGTGTTTTTGAAAGTATGCTCCACAGTGTGGAATGTTACAAAAAGAGGGAGTATTTATCTTGGTCTTACTGCTTTGAGGCATATGATCCATAATTTCCTGTACACAGTCAATCAATAAATTCCATCACTTGTTGGAGTAATACAGTATATTATACTGTATCTGCATCAGTCTTACAACTGAAAAGTGAATGTATACCCTTTTGATAATATGATTACCATTTTTAAGATTTGAAAATATATGAAAATATCTTGACATGCACAAGCAAGGCTACATTAGATAGGCCCTGCACCTACAACGAAAGGTAATGCACAGATGTTAACCACGTCCCCCTTTCCACCAGCAAAGAGGACAACAATTCTCAAGGAGACTTGTTACGTCACCTCCCGTGTTTCAATGGATGCCCTTCCCCTTTCACGGGGACGACTATATAAGAATGCAAAACCCTGGAGGTCGTTGTTCACTTACAAACCAGCAAATGATAGTGCCAGAACGTGTACCTCTGAACAAACTAAAGCTTTGTTATTCCAAGACCCCAAAAGTCTTCACCCTTTTTGAATATGTTGTGTGCTCTACTAAAATATAGTGTGTTTGTGTACTTCTTTGACACAGTGTCACTGTGACCCCCTGTGACACTTTAAAAAAATTCCTTGCACAGGTCTCCACCTTTGACCACGGTGAACAATACCTGGCCCTTACATCTGGTTGAAGTCTGGCAATGATGGTGTGTCTGAAGACGGGAGCAGGTGTGAATGAACTGAGAGCTCCTAGTCAGAACCCTGCACATCAGCGGCACTGGGTATTGGGTCGCTAACTGTTGGGACTGGGTGGCAGCTAATTACAACAGACTCTTGTGTGACTGAGCAGACCTATTTAGGGACTGGACTGCTCACACCAGCTCTGGATGGGCCTAAAAAAGGTGCTCACTCTATCAATGCATGGACAGATTAACACACCTGTTGGGTCATTCCATTTCTGTGGTCAACATTAAAATAAGAAAAGTATATATCTTGAAGTTGGCAACAGAGAATGTGAGGACTCTCCTGGACTGCCATAGTGCATCCAATAGACTTCATCAAAGAACAGGACTGTTTGCAGCCAAGTTGAACTGCTATAACGTCGACATTGCTGCCCTGTGTGAGACCACCAGGCTTTTGGATGAAGGTTCTCTAACAGAAAAAAATATATGTTACGCTTTCTTCTGGAAAGTTTACCTCTTAGGTGGATAACATCTCCATGGTGTGGGACTGGCCATGAAGAATGCATTCTTGCCACGGCTAACAAATATCCCTGGCATTAGTGAAAGACTAATGACCCTCTGTATCCCCCTGGCCAAGTAGCATTTCTCTTTATCTAATTGTGCTTATGCACCAACTGTGGCATCTGAAAATGAGGCTAAGGAAAGCTTCTACCAATCACTGGATGAGGTTCATTGCAGGATTCCCTGGAGAGAAAAGATCTTGCTGCTAGGTATTGTAAAGCCTGAGTGAGACAGAATAATACAATATGGAGTACAGGTCTTGGCAGATATGGTATTAAACTTGCCAATGCAAATGGCATGAAATTGTTCACTCTGTGCTCTGAGTACATAGCCAACACTATCTTCCAGCAGAAAAAAATTAACATAAGACATCATTAATGCACCAGTGTTTTAAACACTGGCACCAGATTGACAATATCATACTGAGGTTCAGTGACATCAGCAACATTTTCTTCCCCCATGCCATGAGAAGTTCAGAATGCTGGACTGACCATCATATTACTGTGGCCACAGTCCATACTGTATAAAAGTCTGCTCCATTTTTGGCTTCAAAAACCCCAATAGAAGTGACTCATTTGCCCCCACCTGGGAAACAGAGATGCAAGGAATGGTTCCATCACTCCCTAGCTGAAAAAAATAGCGTGCCATGAGCCCATCTTAGAAAACACCTTGGACCAAAAGTAAGCCTCTATCAATGTGGCACTGTAGGTGGTAGCAGAAAAAAAGCAAAAACCAAGAAGACCAGTTTAACAGTAACTCATATCATCTTGCTGAACAATATGCACAAGGCACACTGGGAAACCCTAAATAACCTTTCCAGCACCATCAGGCAAAAATGGCTGGTAGCTTAAAAGAAATTACAAAAGACAATTCGGACCTGTGACACCCCTTGAAGTTGGAATGTGGGCACCAAACTACACACTGGGCATCCTTGTAGTTCGAGACCGAACAGGATCAACATGAGAGATGTAAGACACACAGCCATAGAAAAAAATGGTATGTTTAACACTAGATTCCCTGAAGCTTACGATTTTTTTCGTTATTCCTGACCTCCTTAAATTTTCCTGACATACGCCAAGAAGCCAGTAGCTCCTTATCACTGCACTAATAGCCCGGTTGCAGCAGGGCAATGCCTTCATCTAACTGAATGGGGGTGGAGGGTCTGCTAATGTACACATTTGCAAAACAAAAGCAGGCTATTAGCACAGTGATAAGGAGCTATGAGCTTCTTGCCGTATGTCAGGAAAATTTAAGGAGGTCAGGGACAATGAAAAAAATCATGAGCTTCAGGGTTTCTAGTGTTAAACACTACAGTGCAATGTATTTACAGGTGCAGGGACAAGAACAGGTGCAGGGAGAGTGTCATATGGGCTTTATAACACAGTCCAACAGCAATGATACACAACAAACAATAAAAATGTTGATTATTTATAATAATTATAGGTGAATGTCTAATGTATCATAAACAAAAAGAAAAATTTTCCAAAAACCCAATTTATTGCACTTCCAAACCCTCTGCAAAAAAACTTACACTTTGCTCTCACTCCGGTCAAAAGATGACCTCTGCAGGCAGAAAGTGTCTTTTATACTTGGGTGCCTTTTGACTGATCAGTCATGCCTCACACCACCACCTTTCACCAGTCATGGCTGATGTGGCCACATACAGCCTGCACAACATGTTACACCTCTGCAAGGCCTCTATTAATTACATTGCTGCCTTGTGTGTGTGTGTGAGAACTCAAGGAGTGCCATACTGGCATCTTTCAATACTATGGTAAGTTTATACTTTATTTTTGAAATGGGATCCCTTTCCAAAATGCCAATATTAAACTAAATACTCTGCGCTTCTTTCTCCACAGCAGCAGGCAGATACAGATATGCCAGTGCTTAGCCCAGGCAATACATGAAGCTATGTAGGCCTCCATAAAACTTTCATAAGTGCCCAGACATTTGCGTCTCATACCACGGTACGGCTAAAGTAGATTTAAAATGCTGACAGATGCACTCTCTCACCATTCAAATGTTTAAAAAGCGAAGTACCTTTATTTTACTTGCCTTACATTCTTTCCAACAGACTGGAAAACAGGACTTGTTATCTTTATCTGGAGAGGGAAAGCTGATCACCTGGTTAGCAGCAACTACAGAGGGCTAACACTGCTCTCAGTGCCGGGTAAGGTCCTTGCTAAAGTCATCCTCAATAGCAACCCTGAACACTTGCTCACCTATCAATGACTGATACAGTCTGGTTTTATATCTAAGAAGTCTACCATCGACCACATCCTGGCACTGAGGGTTCTCATGGAGCGCAAATATGAATATCAGCAGAGTTTTTTTGTAGCCTTTGTCAATTTTTGTAAAGCGTTCAACTCAGTTGATCAAGCTGTCCTGTGGGACATCCTGAGACTTAACGGGATATCTCCAAAGTTGTTGGATATCATGGCCGACCTGTACACTGGTACTGTGAGTGATGTGCAGAATGGAGGCAGAACCTCTGTGTTTTTCCCAGTTGATTCTGGGATTCGTCAGGGGTGTGTTCTTGCTCCTACTCTGTTCAATGCTTACATGGACTGGATGTTAGGCAGGGTCATGGAGTTCAGCAGCTGTTGGACATCTGTTGATGAAGAAAGATTCACTGATCTTGACTTTGCCAACGATGCTGTGATCTTCGTGGAGTCAATGAAGGCACTGATCAGGGCTCTTAAAGAGAGAGTCTGGGTGTCTTGGCTTGTAAGTGCCCTGGATAAAAACCAAGATCCAGGCCTTTAATGACCTCTTGGGCACGGCTATCGGTAGTGTGTCTGTTTGTGGATATAATGTCAACCTTGTTGAGGGGATTATTTACCTGGGCAGCAACATTAATGTCTCTGGTGACTCTTCCTAGGAAGTCAGTATATGGACAGGGAGAGCAGTCCTGATATCTTTGCAAAAGGACGAAGGTCCAAGTCTTTAGAGCCCTGGTGCTTCCTGTTTTGTTATATGTTTGCGACACATGGATGCTATCCAGTTACGTGAAATGAAGACTGGACTCCTTCGGTACTGTGTCTCTTCGGAGAATCCTTGGATACTGCTAGTCTGACTTTGTGTCGAAAGAGCAGTTGCTCACGGAGTCCCAAATGAGGCACATTACCTGCATTGTGAGGGAGTGTGAGTTACGGCACTGCAGCTATGTGGCACAATTTCCCAAAGGTGATCTGGCTCACAGGATCCTCATTGCCGAGGACCCAAGTGGCTGGACAGGCCAAGAGGATACCCTCATAACACCTGGCTGCATCAGGTAGATGCCTGGGGTGGTGGGAATGGCCGTGTGTCTGCCTGGGGGGTTGCCAACCAGGATCCCAAGCTGTTTCGTCATGTGATGGGTATGGCAATAGGCTGTACCAATGAATGCTTCCCTACCTGACCTGACTTTTCATACTATCTTCCTCTGTACTTCAAAAGTTGTTTTTGTATGCCCTGGTAATGCCTTGCTATGCACATTACCACAGGACCATGTAAAATGAATGGTGGACGAAAAGGCACAGGAGATCCAGTCATTTGTCAATAAGAATGACATGCATCATGTCACACAAAGTATGTAGCAACCTGCCTAGACGAAAGAGGGCGCTGCTGCTAACCCTGTCTTCTCCTTTTTCCACACAGTACCAGGAAGCCACCCAGAGAAGGCCATAAAGTACCAGGTGTCCCGGGAGGAGGCGTCATTTATTGCTCCGCTAGAGATGCCTTCTTGCCATTTCTTTGTTTATTGTTTCCTGGATACAGGACGCAAGCTATAGAGCATTATTTCTTTTTCCCTACTTTATGTTTGTCAACGGACAAAAAAACTTGGCTCCCCAAACATTTTTGGAAGTGGTTAAAAACTCCACTGCCATCTCTCCTAAACACCTCCATGCTTCCACAAGTATGTCATCTAGACCAACAGTCTTTCTGTTCTTCACCGTCTTCATAGCTGTCCTTACTTCCTCCTTGCTAATTCACTGCACTTCCTGATTCAGTATTTCCCCATCATTCAACCTTCTCTCTCTCTCTCTCTATCATTCTCGTCATTCGTCAGCCTCTCAAAGTACTCTTTCCATTTGCTCAACATACTCTCCTTGCTTGTGAGTACCTTTCTATCTTTATCCTTTATCACCCTAACCTACTGCACATCTATTCCATACACATTCCATACACATGCCCCACATGCAAAATGACTTGTGGTTCCAGGATAGAACTTAACAGCCATCAGAAAACTCTGTAAATGTCATGATTTGACTCGATTGACAACTGAGAGAGAGATCAAAACAAAACAAAATGGGGCTATCTACTGAAACTCCACCTGCACATGGTGTTCCTCTTTCTTTTACAATTTCAAATTTGACATTTTTCTTTTTCTTTGATCTGGTTAAAGTTTTGCACATCATTGAGGAAAAAAGTTGTAGATTATATTAATTTTCAAAGTATGACACAATAATATATTCAAGTGCAGGGCCTAAACATTCTAAGGTCATTATATGTAC
This sequence comes from Erpetoichthys calabaricus, assembly GCF_900747795.2. Classification (NCBI taxonomy): domain Eukaryota; kingdom Metazoa; phylum Chordata; class Cladistia; order Polypteriformes; family Polypteridae; genus Erpetoichthys; species Erpetoichthys calabaricus. The sequence goes on along the minus strand of NC_041395.2, from coordinate 257,788,779 downwards.
TGTATCTGTGTACACTGTATATTTAGAGATATATAAGCATACTTTACATTTCAATGTAATGGGTGCCATCTTCATAGCAACAAAATTCTCTGTTCTCAAACAAGTAGAAACTGTAGATCTATATGTAAAAGTTATCCTGTTTAAAGAAAAGGACAAACCATTTTTTGACTTAACTGTGCTATGTCAACTATTCACACTTTGAAGTGTTGTAGGGAAATAGTTCCTTAGATACTGCTGGCAGTCACATGAAAGAAATGATTGTTCAATTTGTTCACTGTCTCTGAAGTATCTGAAACCTCCTGAGTAAGTGGCAGATTATGGCATAGGCAGTAAAGGCAATGCCTTAGGGCTGAAAATGATCGCAGATGCAAGACTATGCCTGTCCAAAAAACCAGAGATCACAACAAAAATGTCACTCATATTCACACCTGCCCACCTCTTTCACTGTTGTGTGGGAGTGTTGTCCCCGGAAAAATCTGAAAGCAACCAATGAAAGGGCAGCCTCAGGTCACCTGCTTGTCAAAAGATCAAGGACTTGCATACACTGTCCGAAGGGGTGGGACTACCAGAGAAAACAGCAAAAAAGGAGCTCCAATATCAGAATTTGCAGACACGGAACTTAGTGAGCAATTTGCTGGCATCTCCCAGCTGCTTTGTCCTTATACCCACTCCTCTCTAACTCACAGGCAGCCCAGTATCCACTGTATCCATTCTGTGAGACTCGATGACAACCACACAACCAGGGCAAGTAGACTCTAGCAGCCTGGAGATGGGTCTGCAGTGCTCAAAGTACTATGTCTGCAACATAGCAAAACTAGAGCTGCTTTTATGCAAGCTTCATCAGGTAATCTTTTCCCCTTCAGACAGGTCTCGACCACCTGTGAAGCTTGTCCCACTCAGGTACAGACCCAAGTGCGCTACATTATTAATTCCACAGCACACCTGAGTAGTTCTATTGGTGTACCACTGGGCCACAGCACACTGATTGAAAAACACTGCTCTAGATGACTGTAGCTACTTTCATGCCGCTTGCATTTTTCGAAAAGATGTTTTAGGTCTCATTTTCTTGTCATTGTCTACAATGCACTTGAAACAGCAAACAAGGAAAGAAAAAAGGCATTATTTATGCCACATCCAGTTACCGACAACTCTGTTTGATATAACAAGTGCAGGAAACAGTCTGTGTATAAGCTCGTCCTCAATTGCTTGCCACCTTCTCAAGTCATGTCGGTCTGGTCTAAGCTCCTTTATCTTCTTTTTTTACTTCAAGTGAACAATTTATGAAGGGGACTTTTGGAGGTAGACTTGAAGTTGCCATCTCCCTAAAGTCGTGCTCATTCATCTGTAGTTACATTAATGGCATCATTGACGTGAACAAGAAATAGTGCATTGACAACTGCTTAATCACATTAGATGAAAAAAAGCTAAAAAAATACTACCTCATTGTCAATAAATGTGAGAGTGTTGTCCCAAGAAAAATCTGAAAACAACCAATGAAAGGGCAGCCTCAGGTCACCTGCTTGCCAAAAGATCAAGGACTTGCATACACTTCCATTTGGCCGGTGTCCTTCACTCAGGAAATACAAGTATTAAAACTGAAATTAAACAAATACAAGTCAAAACCAATTTTTAAAGGATGTTGACATGTGCTGACACCAGGCACGTTGTGCAAATAAACAAATGTATTTCATGTTTATTTTGCATTACCTAATTAATTTGAGTTTTTGAAATATTTTCACCCCATTGCCCTGCATTACAAACTGCCATTGATACACGCATATATTATCACAACTGTAAGCTCCAATTCTTCTATGGCGTGACAAGAGCTATATCTCAAATCCTGCATGTCATAATACCTATGCAGTTAAATGGGTAAGTGTGGTTGTGTATGAAGGTGCTTTGCATACAAATTGTATGACCCTGGACTGAAAAAGGCTGTTAAAACTTAAAAAGAATGATCTTTGCAACAAACACATAAATAAAAAATTCTTTGATACTTTTTGGTGCCATTTATTACCAGTTTGAAAACAAACATTTATGTTAAATTGACATTACTGTAAATTAGCACAGTTCTACAGTGGTTAATGTTATTAATGCTCCAGGAACTTTGGTTTGAATCCCGGTATATCATACTAATAAGTGCCAGATTATTACAACTAACATAACACAAATTTATTTTGAAAAACACCATGCTTTATAAGTTAAAATTGTCTGACTTGTATGTTACATCTGGTGTCTAACAATTCATGCATTACTAAATCTTTAACAATTAATCTAAAAGTAATTTGAACACACAGTGTATACTCACAATACCATGGCAATGCATTAACAATGCAACATTTTCCTTCGTGGTTCACTTATTAAATCGACCTGTTTATGCAAACAACATATGTAATGCGAGTGCCTCTGGAGTAACACATTTAAGGACTGAAAAGCATTTGACTTATGAGTAACACATTTAAGGACTGAAAAGCATTTGACTTATGAGGTGACATATCAAATTCAAAAAGCTTTTATGGAATAACATTTTACATTTTAAATTGTGCTTATTTATGTAAAAAAGGTAAAAGTCTAACACAAAAAAAAATAGTTAAGCTGCCATGAATGGTGAGCAAGTCTCCATAAATAAGTACTTAATTTGTTAATGATAAACTTATGGCGTCACTCTGTTTAATGACGTCTAGTCTGATTGGAACTATTGCAATAATAGCCATAAGTGCAGTTTAATTTGATTAATGTGCTAAGAATGCTAGAAGTAACATAAACTGGTAAATAAACACTAACATAGCATTTTTTCTTCAAATGAGATGTTATGTACTCTCTTTTCTAGCTGGCATATGAATTATGGGAAGCAATATGTAAAGAGAAGAGTTAAGACAGTTCACACAACTCTGCAAACTGCAATTTAGTATTGGCTGGCTTATTTTTTGATGATTTTATAGACTCAAGATTGCATATAAAATGTTTTATGAGAATGTGGAGTACAGTTCTGTTTTACTGAAAAACAAGCAAAAATAGGACACATTGGCTTTTTAAGCAATATTTGTTATTCCACACCTCTAAAGCCACTGCATGTTTCTAAATTGTCTTTTTTAAGAATACTGAATTTTATGGCATTTTACAGCATATGTCAGTACACTTTGTACTCGATGCAGCAATTAAACAGAAAGCTTAATTGTCAGCATTAATTGCTACAGTAGTGATGTGGTACTGGCATTACTTCATTGTGTAGTACACACTTTATATGATGCATTACATGCAACATTTGTACAAAAAATTGGAACATTTGGAACTACTGTCTGGGAGCCAAATTAGCTGAAGTGATTTTTGATGTTTTTCCAAATGGCCAAAGTACAACATTTATTCATTCATTTGCTTTAAACAACTTTATTCTAAAAAAGGGTAGTGAGGGATCCGAGTCTATCTCAGTAGCACTGCACTTAAGGTAGGAATCCGTCTTAACCTGGAATTAATGAACAATCTTTACCAATCAACTCAACTTGAATAGTTTATACATACTGTATTGGAGGAAAAAAGGAGTACCCAATGAAAACTCGCCTATATAAACAGATATGCGGTAATGACAGCAGCAGCAAGGGGCAAAAGAGTATTGATTTGGAAGTGAAACAAAAGGTTATTAAACAAAATGAATGTGGAAAATCAGTGAATGTTATTGCTCACAATTTAGGCATGTCACACTCAACAATCGTCACAAACAAAGGATAGGCTTTACGGCTAACAAAAATGTGACGGGGAACTATATCAGATACGGAACAATTACTAATGACATGGATTGAGGACCAAACCCAAAGGCAAATCCCTCTCAGCACAATGATGATCACTGCTAAGGCACAAAGCTTGTTCAAGATGATTAAAGACAAAGCAGGACCAGAGAGTATACATTATGGTATCTGTTTTGCATTCTAAGAAGTTAGGGCATGTTGGTAGTTTCTGGACTAGAGAAGAAAAACTGGATACTGTTACCGACACCACGTGAGATCATATTGCACAAAAGAAAAATGTAGGAGGAAATGATTAGAGGATAAAAGAAGCAAAATAGCAGCGACAAAAATCTTGGTGTTAAAGCAAGCATGATTCAGAAGACCAAGAGAGAAAGACTGTGCCAACCATTGAAAAATGGCACATTAAACAAAAGTCATAGTCAAAAATGCTCTTGCAAAACATTCTGTATACTAATTAGTTAAATTAACCCTTAGTAACAAAAATATTTTTTGTGTATCCCAATATGTATATGCTGAGCACCTTACCATCTTAAGTAAGCATTACATCCTAAAGTAACACATCATATGACCTTCTTATATAACCGGCAACAAGTGATATCCCTATAAACCACATCCCTGTGAAAAGCAAAGAGCAAAATGGTGTTGCAATGATGTCTATTGTCAGAATGATACCAATTATAAGCAGCATGAAAAACGTGTAGAAAGTGAAAAACCTGAATTTTTATTAGGTGAAAAGGCATAGGTCACAGAAAACCTTATCAGTTGTACAAGAATAGGTCTTTAACCACAGGATTCTAATTATTATAAAACAGTGAATTCCAGAAGAAATGCCTGGGAGGGTGCCAAAGAATCTAAAAACACAGCATGCTTTGTAATCTTTGAACTGAAGGGAATTTTCTCCATTGGAATCTTTAGGTTGTACTTATTGACTACCATGAATACAAGCTAAGTGTATATTTTCATTTCTTTTTATGGTGATGAAAGGGCCATTTTAAAAAATGTATGTACTCTAACAGTATATCAAATATGTTAATTAACGTATACCCCCTGCTGAATTAAAAGATGTAAATATTTATCCATCCATCCACCTTCCAAATCCCCTGCAGAGTAGAGTTGAGGGGAAGCCAGAGTTCATTCTAACTAGCATCAGGTGCAGTCCATCATAGGGTGAACACATACAAACACATACTATGGTCAATACAGCATCACCAGTCCACCTAACCTGCATGTCTTTGGGCTGTGGGAGGAAATAAGGGCACCCATAGGAAACCCATACTAACAACAAGCAAACTCCATGCAGGGAGCACTCGATACTGCAAGGTCTCCCTAATGTCAGAATATCACTCTCAAACTCATTTATATACAACCTCAAATCAGAAAAAGTTGGGACAGTATGGAAATTGCAAATAAAAAAATATGATTCTTAAATTTACTTTGAATTTTATTTAATTGCAGATAGCATGAACCCAATATATTTCATGTTTTGTCTGGCCAACTTCATTTCATTTGTTAATATACTTGTGATGTGTGGGTCATAGACTTGCACAAGAGAGAAGGAGGTGAGTGCAGGTTTCCAAATAAGTCAGCTTTATTGTTGTCAAGACAGGAACAATCAAAAGCATTTTCAAATGGAAGTTGTCAGTTCAGCACTCAGAACCCACAGAAAGCCAGCGATGACACTGACGTCCACACCAGGAAGTGCTGCTGGAAGAGAATCCGGGCGGACCTGGAGTGCTTCCAGGTACCCATGCAGCACTTCCGCCACACCAGGAAGTGCTGCAGGAAGATCGTTGGGGAACACCTGGAGCACATCTGGAAACAATATAGAAAGGGCCACATCACTCCATTCTGGGAGCCAGAGTCGGGAGGTGGAGGACAGAGCTTACAATGGGAGGAGTAGAGGTGGCAGAACAAGAGAAAAAGAGAAAGAAAATAGAGAAGATGAAAGTACTGAGTTATTGTTGTGATTGGAGTACTGTGTAAGGTGCTGTGTGCTAAATTGGAAAACAAGAAATAAAAAGCGTGAGTTTTGTAAGTGTGCCTCTTGTGTCTGTCTGTGTCGGGTTGAATAGCTGCTACACCCTCTAGAGTTGTCACAACATCCATTTCCTGCATTTCAGCCCTGCAACACAGTCCCTAAAAGTATGGACGGTAAAGCATTCACCACTTTGTAATATCACCATTCCTTCTCACAACACTGAAAGACATTTTGGATACCAAGCAATGAAGCGTTTCAGGTGTTATTTTGTTCCATTCTTTCTGCAAACACATCTCTTAAGGTGTACAACAGTACGGGGTCATCATTGTTGCATTTTTTGTTTCAAAATTCTCCACACATTCTCTACTGGGGACAGGTCAGGACTGCAGTACCAGTACTGGTACTCTGTTCTTCCGCAGCCATGCCTTTGAAATGTGTGCAGAATGCGGTCTTGTTTTGCTGAAAAATGCCAGGACAGCCCCAGAAAAGATGTTGTCTTGAAGGCTGCATAAGTTGCTCTAAAATCTCAATATACTTTTCTGCATTAATGTTGCCATCACAGAATTATAAATTACCTTTGCCAAGGGCACTGACACAACCCCATACCATGACAGAACCTGGCTTTTGGACTTTGACGCTGATTCTGCACACGGTTAACATAAGGCTTCTTCTTTACACAGTAAAGTTTTAAGTGGCATTTGTGAATGTAGCTCAATATTGTACTGCTTGATATTTCCTATAACTTTTTCTGATTTGGGGTTATAGTTCAGGTCATGCAGATGCCTCAGTGCCCACAGAAGTTGATGCCGCTTCTGGATATGGTTAACATAAGGCTTCTTTTTTGCACAGTAAAGTTTTAAGTTGCCTTTGTGAATGTAACTCCATATTATAGTGCTACACATTTTTCATACCATTGCAACTTTTTTGATTTGGGGTTGTAGTTCAGGTCATGAGCTCACCTATGCAGCATTGAACAAGAGAAACCAACTCTGAAGAAGGTGCTAGTCTAGGACTAACTTAACCACACACCCAACACTGACAGGTCCAAGATGGAATCACCAATTAGCCCAACATACACATTGTGACAGGAAAAGCTACATTTTCCTTTTCTGGGGATGCTCTGGTAGCAAAGAAAACACACTATCTTACAAATCTACGTAAAAAAAAGAAGTTTCAACTGTAAAAGCGTGCACGTCTCATGGTAACAAAAGTCTTTATAAATTCTTGTTTCTCTAATAAAAGAGTCACCTTGTTGCTGAAGATTTACTAAGTCCTCTTGAATGTTTTTAAGTTCTTTTTAACATCAGAACCCAAAATCGTTCCAAACAGTTTGAAATAAAATGTTTTGAAAAAGGACTGTTCATCAATTTTAATTTGTGCAACGCAAAGCACAGATTGTGACACCATCTTTGGGGAAAACTGGAATATCTAGAGGAAACCCACACACGTGGCAAGAAGGTGGACACTCTACAAAGACAACAACTAGGTATGGATTCAAAAACAAAATGCTAGATCTGTGAATCAGCAGCACTAACCACAGCATCACCATTCTCAAAGCTGTTAAGATTAAGGTAATTAATAATTTTCCCACTCTGGGTGAGTACCTAATCTCCTGGCTCGTGTGTCTATTATTGCTGATATAACATTTGGTTTCTCACAGTCTTCTACTGCAAAATGGAGGATCAGAAAATAGTTGTTTGGAGAGTTTATAGAATATGTGCTGTATATTTAGCTTGGTTGTAATAACAATCAAAGCCTGTCAAATACTGTTATGAATGGGATACTAACACTAACATATGAAAAAATGAAAGCCTGGCTGCTAAAAAAAATGGATGGATAACCAAAAAAGTAACTATATCAAGATATAATACAGAAACAACAGTAAACAACGGGTAAGAGACTAATAGTCTCCCAATAGATAGATGACATTGGGGGAAAGGGTGTTTTGCCTGACATAATTCCTGCTGTTCTATATTATGTTAGTGAGGTCTTTGCAAGTGTAACTGACATATATTAAGAAAACAGGGGCACAGACTGCAGAGACCCCTGAGGCAATCGGGGACTGCTTTGCGAGGATGTTACCAGAAGTTTTATAGGGCATTCCAGGGCTTGAAAATCATTCAGGATTGGGATCCAGAAGTAGTCCCTGAAAAAGCCTTACAAGATTCTCCACACCACTGGTTAGTCAGGAACAATTCATTGTGATAGGCAGGCAGGCAAATTCATTATTAGTGATATTAATAGTCACATTTCATAACAAAACAGCTATGAAGATGCAAAATTTATATTTTTTCCCTGCTTTAAAATAAATTAAAGAAATGATTTAATATCATTTTTAGGCGAATCTGAAAAGCCAAACAATGGATTATATAACTAATGGCAATATGAAATGGTCAAGTTACATTTCATTTTATTCATGATTTTTTCTTTTTTACATTTTTGATTAACATCCTTTGTTTCGTTGCTAGAGATCCTGAGCAGATGCTTAAGTCTTTCATTGAGTCACAGTCCCTAGAGTGGATTAAATTCAAAATTAAAGTGTTGTGTGCCTCTGTGATAAGCAGTAAAATGTTGCACCTTTCAAATCTGCTGCTACCACCTCAGCACATTAAAATTACAAATGTGCAGCTGAAGGCACGGCAGAATAAGCCATCACTTTAATTTTAACAAACTGCTCAAATTGACAAGTAAAAATTAGCTATAAAGTCCTTCTGCAAACATACTGGACAGCAGCAGTGCTTGTAAAGACTGTTTAGGTATTAGAGGATCCATAAATTTCAGAGTGACTGTTAGTTTACTCTGGAATGTGGGATTATTACTTTCCCACATTGACTGCAACAGTATACCTTGCTCTTAGCCGTAAATGATAGAAAAGAGGCCTTTAACATTCTAATATATATACAGTTAATGGAGTCAGAAAACCCACCTCTACGGAGACCAAAATGTTACAGAACACTTTGATATGCCCGATTACCATAAAGTACTGTTTAATAATTTTACGTACTTCAAAGTGTTTCTTGCTTCAGTGGTTAGAATTAGTTATCAGTCAGTCATTATCCAACCAACTATATCCTAACTACAGGGTCATGGGGGTCTGCTGGAGCCAATCCCAGCCAACACAGGGCGCAAGGCATGAAACAAACCCCGGGCAGGGTGCCAGCCCACCGCAGGGTACACACACACACACACACACTAGGGCTAATTTAGAATCACCAATGCACCTAACCTGCATGTCTTTGGACTGTGGGAGGAAACCGGAGCGCCCGGAGGAAACCCACGCAGACACAGGGAGAACATGCAAACTCCACGCAGGGAGGACCCGGGAAGTGAACCCAGGTCCCCAGGTCTCCCAACTGCGAGGCAGCAGCGCTACCCACTGTGCCACCATGCCGCCAGGGATAGTTATCAATACATTAAAACATAAAACAATTTGTATGGAAATGTGGAAAATCTGTCAAGTTTTTTTTTTTAATTTGTTCAGCAAAATACATTGTTCCAGGCATGTCCAAAATATGCGCACACATTATTTTTTTACAAAAACTGGAATTACAGTGAATAAAAGGTCAATTTTCAGATTATTTCGAAGAACATTTAACTAATGTGAATTGGCAGGTGAGACACCTGTTTGTCAAAAAGTGACAAACACATAATTTCAGGCAAAACCATATTAAAATGTACATAACTTGTATATAATATGGCAGTGTTTCTCAATGGAGATAGATAGATAGATAGATAGATAGATAGATAGATAGATAGATAGATAGATAGATAGATAGATAGATAGATAGATAGATAGATAGATAGATAGATAGATAGATAGATAGATAGATAGATAGATAGATAGATAGATACTTTATTAATCCCAAGGGGAAATTCACATACTCCAGCAGCAGCATGCTGATAAAGAAAATATTAAATTATAGAGTGACAACAATGCAGGTATAACAGACAGTAACTCTGTATAATGTTAATGTTTACCCCCCCCGGGTGGAATTGAAGAGTCGCATAGTGTGGGGGAGGAACAATCTCCTCAGTCTGTCAGTGGAACAGGACATTGACAGCAGTCTGTCGCTGAAGCTGCTCCTCTGTCTGGAGATGACACTGTTTAATGGATGCAGTGGATTCTCCATGATTGACAGGAGCCTGTTCAGTGCCCGTTGCTCTGCCAAAGATGTCAAACTGTCCAGCTCCGTGCCTACAATAGAGCCTGCCTTCCTCACCAGTTTGTCCAGGTGTGAGGCGTCCCTCTTCTTTATGCTGCCTCCCCAGCACACCACTGCGTAGAAGAGGGTACTCGCCACAACCATCTGTTAGAACATCTGCAGCATCTTATTGCAGATGTTGAAGGACGCCAGCTTTCTAAGGAAGTATAGCCAGCTCTGTCCTTGCTTACACAGAGCATCAGTATTGGCAGTCCAGTCCAATTTATCATCCAGCTGCACTCCCAGGTATTTATAGGTCTGCACCCTCTGCGCACAGTCACCTCTGATGATCACGGGGTCCATGAGGGGTCTGGGCCTCCTAAAATCCACCACCAGCTCCTTGGTTTTGCTGGTGTTCAGGTGTAGGTGGTTTGAGTCGCACCATTTAACAAAGTCTTTGATTAGGTCCCTATACAAGTAATACAAGTAATACCACATGGTATGTGAATGTGCTTAATGGTGCTCATCCTGTGCAATTGTGAGAGTAAACACAATGCAAAATCACTATATTGAAAATGTAGATATTTAGTAGTTTTAAAAGATAAAAACTTTAAAGGGACACCAAAATAATGATAAATCAAATGATGAAGTGTGCGGAGGAAATCATGCCTCTAAGTCTTTTCAGAAGCAGTGCTGACACAGCACAGAGTTCCTCATTCACATTTTCCGTCAGAAGGCTGTACTTAATAAATTGCATTGTGGTTTACTTCAGTTTTCCATTGATTTTATACCAGTACTTGGTATGTTTTATATGGCTTCACCTGGGAAATTTTGTTAAGATAACAGGCATTGTCCCTGCGTGGAGTTTGCATGTCCTCCCTGTGTCTGCGTGGGTTTCCTCCAGGTGCATCCAGTTTCCTTTCACAGTTCAAAGACATTTAGGTTAGGTGCATTGGCGATTCTAAATTGTCCCTAGTGTGTGCTTGGCGTGTGTGTGTGTCCTGTGGTGGGCTGGCGCCCTGCCTGGGATTTGTTTCCTGCCTTGTGCCCTGTGTTGGCTGGGATTGGCTCCAGCAGACCCCCGTGACCCTGTAGTTAGGACATAGCAGGTTGGATAATTGATGGATGGATAACAGGCATTGGTTTTAGTACTGCTGGTTAATCGGGTGTATCAGAAGTACTATGTAACGAAGCACATTTTCTGTATACAAAATTTGTATGTCTTTACAAAGGGATAATGTTACTGTACTTGTGTACTGGTTAAGGTTTTGGATCTAGGACTTCAAACCCTGAGGTTGTGGGTCCAAATCCTACTACTGATACTGTGTAACCATGAGCAAGACAAGTCACCTGGCCTGGGCTCAGATTTGAAAAATAAAAGAAATGTAACCAATTGTACCTTAAATGTTGCAAGACGCATTGGATAAAGGTATTAGTCAAATAACAAGTTATAATAATATTATTAGGTCAGCTGCTTACTCTTGAACATGCTATACACAATTGCCCATGAGTAAAACATTCCTGCATTAGATCAATTCCTGCTTTTCCTAGTGACTTGGCATTTATTCATGGTCATCATAAAACACAATTTTACAGGATAGTGTATTCTTTAGAATTGAAACAGATAATCAGCAAAAATAAAGCAAAATTTAATTATATATTATTACCATCATTAGATGTTTATGATTTCATTTGTTTACCTCGTTTTTTTCCGTGTTTTTCTTCTGTTGTATGTGGTCCCCTTTTAAAGTCTGCAGATGCAAAAGTATATGAAAAGAATTTTAGAGCTGGAATTGCATCCTTGTTCAAAGAAAGCAGTTATGCACATAAAAGCTATACTTCCTGACGCAGAGCAAGCTGCAGCTTTTTTTTTATAGAAGCTCCATATATCTTACTCTTTTTCTTTTTTTTCTGAACTTATTTACTACTTACTAGTCTCATTTAAAATTAGAATTTATCTGGATTCTGGCTTGTCAATGATAGTAGCCACTACAAATCAGATAAATGGATTTTAAATTTCCCACAAACTGCAATGCACACAAACTCAGGTGCGGTCTTATCAAGACTGCACTTCAAACGGGCTACAAACTTGGATGGAGTCGCAAAGAGGACTCAAATGCAACCTTATGCCTGTAACACCTGAAACAGTAAGGGACACTGAGAAAATGAAAGAGAGGTGTTTTAAATACTTCCATAATCAGCTACTTGCTCTGCAATTGCAAGTGGCTAAGCAGATTTAGTTACAATTTACCACAAGAGCTGTGTGTCCACAGATAGAGAGTGCAACGTGCCGGCCTGAGAGTAAAAGAAAGGCATAAAAGTTTTTGAGCTAGTGTACCATTTATTGTAATGGAAAATGTTTGATCACCGTCAAATAAGATGGATGAACTGTATGCGCCTATAGTGGGCCATGGAGCATACAAGTACAGTGGAATTTTGTGCTTTTTAGAGAGCTGGCTTAAACTTGATATACCTGACCTTACTGGATGGATTTCATCTTATTCATGCAGACAGAGAGTGTGGAAAAAAGATGGGGGGGGGGTTTAGGGGTGCGGACTGGTCATTTATGTGAATTAGGAATGGTGCAAAAGAGAACATATTAAAGTTAAGACTACAGTTGTAATTCAGAAATGAGCTGGGGAAATGAGGACGCACACATTCTGCAAGGAGTAGGTGAAAAAGTATTCAGTGCCTTTATTTAAATTCAAAAAACACTGTTACATCCATATTAAATAATCCATAAAAGCAGGGTATATGGAGGTTAAAATATCCAAAAAATAAAAATTTTCCATAAAAACAAGATTAAAATTGCAGGCAGAAAATGGTCCTTTAAAAACACACAAGCTATGGTGCATTCTTCTAAAACTGATGTCTCCTCTGCTTACCTCACATGGGATCCTGCACTAGATGAGACAGGCACAGCCAACCTTCTTCCCAGGCTCGGGTCCTTCCTCTCCTATAGGTTCCCAACAGAGCGCAATGACAAGCATCACTCCTTTGCTTCCCGCTGCCACTCCTCAGCCTTACGCAGGAGCTCCCTACAAGTACTGGGTCACTCCAGTTACTCCATAAAAAATGCTCAGCTGAGTGGCACTCTTCAGTCCCTGAGCATCAGGCCTGTACTCTGTTTCTGTCTCTGTTTGTTTCTGTTAATCTCTCTCTGTCTCTCTGAGCCATGCAGGCTACTTTAATATCAGCTTGATTGGGAGCAGATGTAACCCTCTGCCCACTCTGAGGCGTGAATGCGGCACCTGACTGATCCGCACACTTTTGCATTGAGTGTGTGATCAGCCAAGTACCACAATCAACCCTGGAGCAGCACTGTCATGCACACATTTGCAGCTTATCAGTCTCCAAATGAACAGATTAACCCAACAATTAAATACTAACCTTAAAATTGCACATCATACATATACACCATATAAAAAAAACTATCTAAATGTACCCAGGACATATCCAAATGATTTATCCAAATTGTGAAAGATGTCATCAAGTGACCATCCGATTTGGTCATACTGCATGTTTTGGGAGTGCTCTATACTCAGACTATTTTGGTTTAATATTTTAACATATTTCTCAGATAGCTTTGGATAAAAAAAAATCTATCCCAGCCCCTTAACAGGAACATTTGGTATAACTCAATGGGGAACATTAACAATGAAAAGTCTGTTGTGGTATCCTATATTATTGTTAATTGCTTTTATGAAGACTTACCTTGCTCTACTCCTAACTCTCCTACTATAACTCAAAAGAAAAGTGTATTATCTTAAACTGGAGAATTAAATATCTATATGAGAAACTGATTAAGATTTTTTTCAGAATTTGGCAAGAATTTATTAATACTATTATAAATAAGAATTCTGGTCTTTCCCAAACATTTTTGTGGTCTAATTTTAGGAACAATATTAAACTAGGCCTTGTAATCATATAGTTCTCTGAACTGGTTAAGAGAAGGCAGTTGTGTTTCTAAGGTTTTGATTTTTTTTAAAATTAATGTCTGTACTGTACAATTACTTTTATTGACTGAATTATGTTTATTTGTGCTCTACAATACCACATAAAGATAACAAATGGGCTTTTTTCTCTGCTGGGTGTGATGTTTTTGAAAAAAATGACGGTGAAGCAACTAGCAGTAGAATAAATGAAAATAAAGACTAGGCCCCATTCTACTCCATTTGGGGTCCCAATAAAGAGCATCTGACTTGTCTAGTTTCTATAATTAAAACTCAAACTTTTTATTTTTTTACATTTTTGCCATTCCCACTTATTATTGAGACATTGTTCTGCTTTTTCCCAACTTAAAGATCTAAATTCTGTTACCAGTTTTTATAAGCCCCTGCTAACTGGCAGTCTTCCTCCAATGAATTACTGTAAATACCAATACTGTTTTTAGCCTCTTGCAGGCGCATTACTCAAACCTTGCCAAATTCATTTAAGCAACATCCATCACAAGCACAAGCCCTGTTGTATTAGGTTTTTAAATAAAAGGAAAACTTGCTTTATAGAACAATGGTATTTTTACTTGTTTAATATGCAAGGCAAACCTTTCCAGATTGAATTGTTGATTAATCTGAAACAGATTCTCCATGGATAATTGAAAAAAACATTTCATTCTGATGCTTCTTCTGAAAATACCATTTCTTAGACCACAACAATACATTCTAGTCACACAATGTTTTTCTCTATTGCAGACAAGGTCACTAAAATTAAGAAACATTGCTGGAGGATTAGTGGTTCAGAATTGCTGGCAGTTTCAAAGCAGAGTTAAGACAATTGATAAATCCTTCAAGTGCGAGTGCACACAAAAAGCCTGATTCTTTCTTTAAATAAGGGATTTGTGCCTTATGTGGTTCACCCAAACACAGAGACAGTATCAGACAAGAGGTCAACATTCCTGTTCATTAGTAAGATTAAACAGCTGTCAGATGTTAGCTTCAAATAAAGAACAGTTTTACATGGGAATGAAGCTATCACATTTAATGTATTTAGGTTAAACAGAAAGTTAAAGTGCATACAGAAAAACAGAATTTTACATCCCAGACTGTTTTCCTTGTGAGGAAAGTCAAGCACTTCATGATGAAAAGATGAAATTCTTTTATTGGTATTATTGGCTAATCATTGTCATCATAGGGATTTCCAATGAAGAAGTAAAATGTATAAGCTATAGAAATTTACAGTGAAAACAAATTCCCACATTAATTTTTTTGCAAGCTAAAGACAATACCCTAATGATAGAATGCATAATGTGAAGAAGACATCTGCATGTGCCTCCCTAATATGAAACAAAACATAATATATTAAAAAATGTACAAAGTAAAAGAAAAAACAAACAGAAAAAAATAAAGTATAAATGTAAAAGATGACATAAAACATCATATGGTAACTTACACTCCAGAAACCACCAATAAAATACAGTCTTCCTCCCTATTTCTATACTTCACAGAGACATCCATGGACTTTGAAAGGGACCAACCATTTAATCTTCAATGGGGTTAATTTCCAGAGATATCACTGCGATTACTTTAATTTAGAAAACCCAGGTCTGCTTCTTTCAATTTTCTGTGTAATTTTAGTGTTCCTTTTACTTTTAAAGTCTTATTCTAACTGCAGACTTTTTAGTATAATTTTTCATGAAAAAAGAAAAAGGTTCAGACACTTATATTTTACATACTTTCAGTATACAAGAGATTTCTCCCCTTTACACAAAATTATGTATATATAAATGAAGCACACAGCATATCAGTTTAACATTTGTATCACAGAAGAGTGCTGTCGACACCAACAGAGACTTGTTAATTTAAGTCTCTCTTGTTAATTGAACTTTCATTTTTAATGTTTTTATATTAAAATGAATGTATATCTGTACCCTAGGTCAACTCACGTTTTATATTTTTTCATATGTACACCATGCTTAATGTTAACACTGAATTATTGTTAGGAAGATTCATAGTTAGAAATTTTTTAACTAAAACATTTAATAATGTTTATTACAAATATATTCCCACTGTGCACAGAAAATTTAAACAAAATGTTACTATCATTCCATAATAGTAGAAAATTAAAAACATTGACAAAAATGTAACACTTTAATTTATAACCAAAGGGATGCAAAGAAAGTGTAAACATGCATGCCCTCGTTATATCCACGTTTGCCAATCACTAAGATTTCTGTTTTTTCCTTATTTAGTTTGAGAAAGTTATTACTCAAACAAGAAAGTTACTACTCATCCACTGTAGTCAGTAAACAGGCTTGGGTCAAAACCATTAAAAAAAATCTAGCAAACAAAATTCTTAAAAACAAAAACAAGAATCAGGAGTCAAAATAGAGCTTGGCTGAAAAGCAGACTAGATTAGCTATAATACAGGGATGAGATCTCAGCTAGATTTGGCCAAAAGGCACATGGCACTCTGAGTCAGTTGAATAAAAATTCTATTGTTTGATGTGAATAAAAATTAAGCTTTTTGGCCACCAGACTAAATGCAATGTTTGGCTTAAACCAAACTCTGCAATTATCAGTATCACACCATCTGCACTATGAAGCATGGTGGTGGCAGCAGCATCATGCTGTAAAGATGTTTCTCTTCAGCAGGCCCTGGTAGGCTTATGAGGATAGAAGATTAAATTAACATAGTAGGGAAATCATGAAGGAAAACCTGATGCAGTCTACAAGAATCTTGAAACCTGAGAGATGATTGTTTTTCAAGCAAGACAACAACCCCAAGCATAAAGTCAAAGCTACACAGAAATTGCTTAAAAAAAAACATTGTTAATGTCCTTGAGAGGCCAAATCAGAATCCAGATTTCAATCCAATTTTATGGCTGGGCTTGAAAAAGGCTGTTCATTCACAATCTCCATGGAACCTGACTGAGCTTGAACAGTTTTGCAAATAAGAATGGAGAAAAAAATCTATTCAGGTATACAATCACTTTAATATTCTTGTAGCAGTGTTTGAAGTAATATTAGATGAGATTAAACTATCTAGCAATAATCTCACTGTGATTCAACATTATTGTTATATGTACATTTGGCCCACTTATGGCTACATCTTGGCTAATTGGTTACCAAGAAAGTACAGTTATTGTTTAAGCTTCAGTTATTATATCAAACTTTTAACATTTTTAATCAAAATTAACTGCATATTAATCACAATTAATCATATATCTTTCAAGTATAGTAATATGTTTTCTGTAAAGCAGAAATAATTTGGTGATTAATTTGTAATAAAAAAAACAGTTTTCATAATCACTTTGCATATTAAATTATTTCAGTTAGTTTATTAAACGGACCACCAAACTCCCACCCTGGGTTGCTATAATATTTGGGAAAACCAACACATATTGTTTGGACTGATATGTTGCAAGACAACATACCAAAAGCACGACAATTACACCAGCAATTAAATATTAAAAAACACAAGCATAAAATCATAGCTCAGCTTTTGTGACAATCAGGACTGTTATTTCTCAGGTTGTGCTTAACTGCATGATACACATGAGTCAACTCTGCAGCTATTATCTTGAGAGGAGAAGTCATTAATTAGATTGAGAATAGACTGAAAATTCTAAATACAATATGTGTCTGAGTGGGTTATTTATTTGATGTTTTAAATTGCATATTATTTCCACTTTAACAACAAAATAGACCTTTTCACTGTGTCCATAAGTTTTTTTGTCTGTGGCTGAAATATACTGCCATACATTCTGATGCTGTTGTGAAGGTGCAAAAAAAAAAAAAAGATGGCACAGAAGATGTACTGTATGTGAGACCTTTAAAATCTATTGTGTCATTATGTTGGGGAATATGCAACACTTGAATATAAAAGCACCACAAATACATTTTGCCTCACCACATCGAACCATTCATCAAATATTGAAGCACACACACTCTTTTCCTTTGCAACACTTGCTAATAAAATATGCTGTTGCCTCTTGCAAGATTTTGATAAAGAACTAGGGGGCTCCGCCCCCTGCTCACTTCGCTCGCCAACCCCTGGTCTTGGGTAACCCGAAATAGATTTGAAAGAGATTATTGTCTGTCTTGGTAATTGTTACATATGTATCATGTTCACCGTCACGACATCTGTAGGTCTATGTAATACATGTAAATGACAATAGCAGTGTAATTGTTATGTTATTTAAGTATAGAATGTCTTTGAGTTTGCGCAGATCTATGTATGAGATATATTGGAGTGTAAAGGTGTAGATGACATACAAAGGATATCTTCATACACCACATTTGTAGTAAAGATGGCGTGTTGTCCTTGAATGAGTTTTTCTTGGTATGGAATTATTATAATCTTGACGTTACCGTCACATGCATGCCGAACTCTTGAGAAGGCTACATAAAGTTATCCATGTCTAAATACAGGCTCAGAGAGGTAAAGGCCGACCCTGTCCATGGTCTGTCCTTGGGATTTGTTGATGAGGTATACGCTGTTTACTGTTAGTAATATGGATAATTGCACTTACTGTTAAAATTACCTATTTCCGTTAGTTGAACTCTTTCGTTTCTGAGCCGTGGCTCCTTTGCTTGCGGTGCATAGGCGCATGCGTCTTCTGTACTATCTCGTGTTTGACTATGCTGTGTTTTGTGGACGTTTGGGGACTCTGTACGTTCTCTGGTTTCACTGTGGGGCGGGACGCAGAAGCCTCTTCTGTTTGTGTTTTCTGTGAGTACTTATAGTGTTGTATTACTGTAATGAGATTCACATATGCTGTGGAGTCCGGATCTAAGGGGCTTCTGTAATATCTCGGGTTTTTGCTTGCAGTGCTTTAGAAGCGTGTTGTAGGCGCCTGCACCTTCCGCACTATGCCGGGTTTGACTATGCTGTGTAGTGTGGATGTGTAGGGTTTTGTACTCTCTTGAGAGGGCTACATACAGTTGTCCATGTGTAAACTCTTTCTTTTAGGAGCCATGCCTGCTTTGCTTGCGGCATTTCAGACGCGTGTTGTAGGCGCCTGCGTTCATTGATTCTATCCAGGCGGGCTCGTGGTTTACCATTCTCGGTTAGCCTGTGTTTTCTGTGGTTGTACTGTTAATATTGTATTACTGTAATGTGCTTAATATTGTATTACTGTAATGTGATTGACATATGTTGTGGAGTCCGGATCTGTGGGGTTTCTGTACTATCTTGTGTTTATGCTTGTGGTGTGTTAGAAGCGCGTGGACCATGCTGTGTAGTGTGGACGTTTAGTTCAGAAGCGCGTTGTAGGTGCCTGCGCCTTTCGTACTTTCCCGTGCCTTCCGTACTATCTTTGTGGACCTTTGGGGCCTCCGTAGCCTCTTCCGTTTGACTCTGGGGTGCAGCGCAGAATCCTCTTTTTTGTGTGGCCGTGTCGTTAGTCGTTAGCTATGGGCGCGTTGTTGCTTCATTTCTTATTTACGTTAGTTGAGCTCTTTCGTTTTTGAGCCATGACTCCTTCGTTCGCGATGGATCAGACTTCGCTTGCGGTTTATGAGACGCGCGCTGTAGGCGCCTGCGCACTATGTCTCCTGGGTCCATCGCCATGTACCTGCGTCCGTGCCTTCCGGTTTACCATTCTCGGTTAGTAATATGGATAATGATTGACATTTTCACCTGCCTGTGTTTTTTTGCTTAAACTGGGGCATTCCAGTGGGTGGTGTCTGTTTAAAATTTTCTTCCACGATACAATCAAATTAAACTTAAAACCAAAATTCAATTCCCACCCAAAAGAAAGAAACAGGGTGCCAGCCAACAAAGCAAATCTTGAAACAGCAAGGAAGGAAGAGTGTCCTTTTCCCAGATATAGAAGATTATTCTAAAATGTTATTGATTAGATCCTGCACATATTTTAAAAAAGTTCTGAACAACTCCTCTGAGTGAGAATTACATTTTTTCATATTTCAGATAGTATAGGACATCAGTTACCCATTGACTTAAAGGTGGTGGGTTGGGATTCTTCCAGTTGAGTAAGAGAAGTCTACATGCTAGTAGTGAGGTAAATACAATTACAATTTGTTTGATCTTCTCCAAATTTAATCCCATCTGGGAGTACACCAAACAGAGCTGTTAATGGGATAGGTGTGATTGTGACACCAAGGCTATCTGATAGGCATTCAAAGGTGTTTGTCCAAAACAATGTTAATTTGGTGCATGCCCAAAACATGTGGCCTAGTAAGGCTGGAGTTGGATTGAAATGTTCACAGGTTGAATCTTACCCTGGGATCATTCTGGATAGTTTTAATCAAGATAAAATTATGTGTTTTGTGCATATGGAGTTAGAGTGTAATCTGTGCATGGCTGCCTTCGACTCCTTTTCTGAAATGTTAAGTGAAAGATACTTTCCCCTTTGTGCCCTGGGACCTTTGAACGGAAGAGACTTTAAAATGTTTTTATAAATTGTGAAGATGCTATTTAAGTCTTGAAGACTGATCGATATTTCTTCTGGAACAGAAATAGGTGGAAGGTGAGGATAATTGGGCAGGTTCCATTTAGCAAAGTTTCTAGCTTGAAAGTAGCAGAGAATTTGTGTTGATGAAAAGTTAAATTTGAATCTTAATTTCTCCCAAGATGCAAAAACATTATCGATGTACAAGTCTCTAAATGTTTCATTCCCAGACATTTTCCAAGCATTAAATACTGTGTATGTTTGAGGGTGTAAAAGAGTGGTTGTCATGTAAAGGTGCAACAGATAAGAGCTTCTCTGTCTTAAAGTACCCACCTCACTGGTTCCGTATTCTGAGTGAATGAAGCGCAATTGGATTATTGGTGTATTGATGATAACTTGTATTTACTGGGGTACAGAGCAGATAATATAAAAAAAGTACTGCAAGATTTTAATTACATTGCAGATCAGGCTTGTGTATATTCATCGATTTGAGTCAATGTCCAGGGGCCTCATGCATAACGCCATGCATAGAATTCTGGCGTACAGACAAAAGCAGAAATGTTTGTACGCACAAAAAAATCCAGATGCATAAATCTGTGCATTCACCAACTTCCACGTTCTTCTGCTCCATAAATCCCAGTCAAGAGTGAAAAGTAACGCAGGTGCATGCGCCTGCTGCCACTCCCCAAACTCCTTGCAGAATTACACTCTTTGAATTTGCAAATCAATATAAATAGCCCTTAAGCTCAGCATTCTGTGAAAAGGCAATGGCAAAAACAGTGGGGGAAAAAATTGTAGGACATACAAGTTATTTCTTTCCTTTTATTGAGATTTCATATCTATCAGCATTGGTTTCATCTATTGCGGTATTTAGTAATGCTGTATATGTATGTTGCATTAATTACTCATGTGCAGTACCGATCCATTTGAACTGTTACATGTCCTGAGTCAAGTGATATAAGGTTAAATTATTGAATGTGTAGTAAAATTATGTGACAAAGAAACCTGACGTTTGTGACATGCTTTTACTAACACATACAATCTGTGAGAGCACACACTAACTCTCTCCTCTGACCTTCTTAACACATACACACAAACACACATTATAATAACCTAACTTTCTGTAATACACTTAATTCCATCAAGAGCAATGGGGATCACAGTCTGTCCTACCAGCACTGAGTATGAGGCAGGGTGTAGCCTCATAAGGGGCTAATTTAGACAAGCCAATTTACCTAATTTGCATGTCTTTGCAATGTATTAAGTTTGACGCAAAGCCCATGTAAGCTCAGAAAAAATGAGAAAAACTCCACATAGACCTCAGATATAATAATAATAATAATTCATTACATTTATATAGCGCTTTTCTCAGATGTAGGACTGGCACTTAGGAAACTGGATCCATTCGGGAGTAGTGCTAACCACTGCACTTTTGTGCCTTTCACACAAACACACAACATAATCTGAAATTTATGGCAAAAGGCCCAAATCTTTATTGAGTACTCAATATCTTTATTTCTTTCAACTTTGAGCACAGAACAGATATTGTAGATAAAAAGTTCCAGCAATTGTACTGATGCAGCCAAGGGCGACACTTCTCTGGACTCAAATGTAACTGAAGGGTAGTCTGTAGTTTTTTTCTAGTTCTTTGTGACCTCCTGATGTACCATATACTTTAATTATGTTAAGAGAAACAGTTTAGTTTGTTTTCCTCTACAGGTACACTATATGCCTAACTGTGGACTTTCAGTGACCAAACACTTTAAAAATGGCTCATTAATCTTTTATATCTCAATGATCATTGGCAAATCATTCCTGAGATCATCTGAAATCTTAATTGATATAGACACTTTCACAAACATCTGTAGTTAACAACAGAATAATACAGCATAGTAGAAAGGGGCGTTCAATTTCACAGATCACTGTCATTTCATGGATGGAAGGGATGATTTAAATAAAACCCAATTATCCAACTAATTACCATTGAAGTTTATATTCCTTGTTCATAACTTTGTTGTTTTGTTGGATAATGTCAAGAAAAACAAGATTTGCATTATTTGTTTAGTCACATTGTACAGTATTTTCATTACATAGATTCATCAAATCATGTTTAGGTCAAATTATTGCAAACCATCTCATTATGGTATAAGGTTTACAAGCCTTTTCAAACTGCTGTTACAGTTAAGTGGAAATGAAATGTTGCATGATATGATAACATGACCTTATGTAATTGGAAGAATCTCTGTCTAAAATTATAACTAAGAAATAGATACTAAATTGTGTACAGTTCAAAATCACAATACAATAGCTGCAATAATAAAAGGTAAAACTAAGTATAAGACACACCAAAAGCAACCAAATAAATCTCTAGGTTCCCTTCTGGCCTACCTTTTAAAAGTTTCCATATGACTGACTAGTCAGTGGAGAAAATCACTTGCCCACCTTTGAAAACACACAGTCTTAAAACACTCTCTTTTCACATCCTAGTCACTCTTTTTTGCTCACTATAGTACCTGACTGCGAGTGAAACAATTATCCCAACTTCTCAACTGTACACTTAAATGGTTTCTGGCCAAGATCAGCCTCTCAAATCCTAACAGAGAGTTCCCTTCTGGGAAACTCTGGACTGACTTGCCCACATTACCCTGGTGGCCCATGTCCGCTCATAGTTCTACAGTATGTAGAGGCATGCTGCTGCTGTTGATGATGTGGGTTGTGTACATTTCTTTTGGCCTTAAATGGCAACCTAGCCCTGTCCTATGCCAGTAAAGTTTCAGCTCCTCAAATCCTATGCTAACTGGAAATGATCTTGCAATATAAATTTGAATCAAAGTCAACTGCTCATGACAATTCTCTGTGACGTCTTTATGTTACTTTCATATAACTGTCTCAGAGTGACCAACATCACTACATATGTCTTCTTCATTTACTCTGTAATTATCTTAAGAATCAGTAGTTTTGAATTAATTACAGTGTTCCTATATATAACATATTAAAAGAAAGAAAGTGTAATTGATGTGTTCCTTATAAGTTTAAATATACAGTATGCCATGTGCTTTTTATAACTGTTCCTACACTCATGCATGATTTTCACAACATTTCCAACACTCTCCCTCATAAATGAATCCTATTTTTAAAAAAAAAAAAAAATCAGTATTCTCAGCATGTTTGAGTAAAAACGAATATTAGCTTTTCAGCCAATCCATTGCTGGATTTAATAGAATTATTGTGGTCTGTCTAGAGCTTGTTGCAAAAGCATTTGAATTTTTCTGGGAGGTGACAGTCCACTAATGAAAAAAGTGGCTATTGCTGCTAGTCTGCCTTTCAACACAATTTTCAGGATGACTGCAGCCAAAGCAACGTGAGCTCCTGCAGGAGGTAAAGTCTTTCCTCTCTAGCAGAGCAGTAATGCAATAACACAAACATGCATCAAGAAACTAATCGAATATTTATGGCTTAGGCATAAAACTAAAATCTGACTTGTGCAAGGATGGATCATATTGCAAATGAGGGATCTGAAACAATGTAATAGTACCACTGTATGAGATATTTAAGTGCAAGCCATACTTACTGTCATTTTGTATTAATGTTTTATGTTTAAACCCCAAAGAAAATATGATTGATGGAAAATGGCTGCAAGGATCTTTACAACTCTTTGCACTTTTGGTATCACATGTATTTGTAAAAGATGTCAACAAGAAATCAACTAAGAACTTTTTACTGTACCATAAGATGCATGAAAATAATTTAAGCATAACTCCTCAATTAAACTTAATTACATCTCATCTCTTAATGTGTTGGTTCAATTATAGCAATCCAAGTTTTAATTTAATCAACATCAAATTAATAAGCAAATATTTTGGAAAAGTTAAGTCAAATCCTAGCTGCAGACAAATAAGGTTTCGATAGTATTTGGATTCCAGACAGTGATAAATGCCATTGATACTTGAAAAACTATGCACTAATGTTTGAGCCTAATTGTAATTTGGGTCTTTGGCTGAACAATCAATCACAAGAAAATTAAGCAGGAATTTTACATATAAGAATCCATGATGTTATTTATTATTATTTAATAGTTATGATGTCCTAATATATGATGCAAATGCTTTGATGAGGTCATCATTGCTTAGAGTTAAGTTTTCTTGGAGAGTTTGTAAATGTTGCCAAGCATGGTATTCAAAATGCATCTGGTCTCTCTTGTACCAAATCTCTAACTTGAAACTTCAACTATAAAATTAGTCTTGGGTTTATAAAAGTGCTCACCAAATACAGTCCAAGCTAATCTTACAGCAAAGAGAAGTAATCCCATCATAATATGTCTGCTAAGAACTGGGAGAAATCTTACAACTGAAGGCTCAACCTGAAATGCAGATTATTTCTGAATTTAAAAGTACATGCGGTCAAACATTGATAGATGAAAGTCTCTTCCAAGCAACGTGTAACAATTATTCAAATTGATTTTTTTTCTTTGGTGGAGGCACTATTCAAATTACTCTCAATAAACAGATCAGGAAAAAAAATAGCTGTATCCCACCATAACATGAAAATGTAAGATACACTATATAATGAAAATAATCTTGACCTGAGTAATCATATTATAATTTAACGTAGTCAATGAATGCCTAACTTGACCTTTACAAAAATACATCATTTATCAGAGGTCTTGTTGGTCTGGTAAATTTTATCAATAAACAACTTAAAAGAAAATAATCCAAAAATAATGTGTGCCTGATTCTATAATCATGGTGTGTTGGAGATATGTTGGCTCAGTTACAAAGACTCAGATGTTTCATATTTGTCCTGGAATTATATCAAATAAATATTATGCTTGCTTTAGTAATTACAGGCATTTCAGTATTTATTTCTCCTCATTTCCAAGTGTCTATGAGTTCTAAACATTTATTTTTCTTTCTCTGATCTATAGCTCTATTGTGTATTTTTCAGAAAATACATTTAATTTTTCCTTTGTTTTCATTAAAATTTAATATTTTTTTGACCCTCAGAAATGTATTTTGTGAAGTAGATTTTGACATGTTAGTCTAGAGCAGGGGTCCTCAATCATGGTCCTGGAGGGCCGCAGTGGCTGCAGGTTTTCCTTTAAACTAGTTTCCTAATTAGAAGACAGTCCTTGCTGATAATGAAACTTGTTATTGGCTTGTTAGTGCTTTCATTCATCCAAGATAAGTTTTAATTGCACTTTCCTTCTCTAAGAATATTATCCATGTGGTTTGTGGACCAGAACAGATTTAAACTTAATGGTCCTTCCAATTCCTCTCTCATTTATTTCTTAACATTTTTTTAACACAGATACTTCATGATGAAAATACACAGGTTTAAAAGGAAGCACATTAGGCTGGGGAGCTGCTGGTTTAGTGGTTATGTGCATTTCATTATTAACTGATGTCTGTTTAAGAAAATAGGCAACAATTAAAACTTACATGTAGCTGCTAAAATATAAAATAGGCAGTTAAGGTTCTAAATTGTAATAGGCAAGATAACTAAAATTAAGCCCAAAAATGTATATTGATTTAGTAGTAAATAAATGGGTTCTAAATAAGAAAGTAGTTGAAATGAAAACCTGCAGCCACTGTGGAAGTCCAGGACTGTAATGTACAATGTAACTAAAATTCTTCTTTAATGAATGAAAGTGCTAACAAGGCATATAGTTAAATACCAAATTTTGTTATCAGCAAGGACTGAGTTTTAATTAGGAAACTGGTTGGAATGAAAACCTGTAGTCACTGTGGCCCTTCAGGACCATGATTGAGGACCCCTGGTCTAGAGTGAATGCTAGAAAAAAACATAAGTTAACAAGCAAAACTTCAAATTAATTCTGCCACAATAACATGATCTTCACAGTGAGATATTCTACCTATAACAACTGAGTTATGGCTTTTTAACATTAAGCAGCGGCAGTTGAAACATATGATACTTAAATGGCATGGCAGTCAAAGCATCTATACAGGCATCACTAGGCAACACTCATCATATCTGGTAATAAGCACACTAACTAATGGTTTTACACAAGTAAGGCATATTTCAAAATGTAACTGTGTAATTGAAGAGCTCAGTTCCAAAATCAGCTAAGTACAAAAGATACATTTTGGAGATAAATAGGAAAATCTGGGTCCGTACTTAGCAGATTTTGAAACTAAATTCCTAAAAATATTGCGCTACACTGTTGCAATTAGCAGGTTTTGAAGCTCAAACATATTTTCGGCGCATAACCAACTGCATGAAAAGTCACAATCACGTGTTCACTAAATTTTACCAAAAGGTGTAATTAGCAGATTTTGGAACTCACATCTTCAATTGTGGTGACATAATGTTAAAAAATGCAAATCAAACTATAATGTGTAATTAAAGATAGGAAAGTATGAAATGTTTGCACTGAAAGTAAACAATACATAATTTCAAGAACAAAGTAGATACATCTCTCTGCTTCTCTTTGGTTGTTTAACACTTTTTTCAGAAATGTGATTTTTTTCCCAGTGTTCTGGTCAGGATACTTGCATTCCATTCCATTTGAAGAATGGGGCATCTACATTCATCCCATCCTTTGAAGAGCAGTTTCTCAGTCACAGAGTTGTTACATTTTTATGATACCTTTTTATTCTGAACACTTGTCATTAGGACCATGCCTGTGGAGATATAAGAGCTTGTACAACAGACTGTTATGGGACGCAACAGACACTAATATCTGCAGTCACGACTAAGGATAACCAATAAAATAACACTAAAACTAACTGATATTGTTAGTAAAATTCTTTTTGCCACATTGGTGCTTACAAAAGTTGGTTGGATGAATTTTACAACTTGAGCAACTTCAAGTATTATGGCCATTTATAGAACAATTGATTTTTCACATAATTCTGAGCTTTCTGAATACCTTTAACGCCTCCACCAATGCTGTAAAAGTCTATGTGTCTTACTGTGCACCATAGTGTCATGCTATCCCCATTTCACATTAATTCAGAAATCTGAACTTTTTAATAATCCTTCATACTTGCTGAAACTGAAAACAAAGTGATGGGTGTTCTTGATCTTTAATGACCAAAAAAGTGTTGTGTTCATTAGAAACAGCTGAATATGACGTAAATGGTTAACTGCCCATTTACCTGCCAGCTGGAAAAGGTTTCTCATTGTTAAAAAGACTTAAGATTTAGACAACATACAGATTATACAACTACCCTTTACATTCTAAAACTGTTCAGGCAATCAATGATGTTTACTACTTGGGATCTGCAGAATACATATTATTTAATACACATAAATGGTAGGGAAAATAGAAAAACTACCTATAGGCCATAATGAATACGTAGTTAATACGTATTTTAAGCTTTGTCAATTACATTTTTTCTGTAGTATTTGGATTTATATGGTGATCTATATATTTATCTCAGATAACAAATATATAAAACACTTGTACACAGATCATTAAAATACTAAAATATAAACATAATTTTGAATAGCTTCTTATGAATTAATGACCATTAAAGTAGTGATAGTTAAGTATTTGTTAAGTGTCTTCTTCAAATAAACAAAACAAGAGATAACCAAAAAATGCCAATTAATAAACAGTGATTCATTAAAAAAAATTGTACTGTTATTTTAAATTTTTACTATCATTTTAGTAGCATTGCAGCTTGGATTATGGTATTAAATGAAAAGGATGAAAATGCCACCTGTTATTTCACAAAATTTTATGGGGCTTAAAGGATCAATTAAAGTTTAAAATGACTCATTACTACCCCATCACTATTCCAAATTGATCCATCATTCTTGTTTCAGGTTCAAGTGGACACATCTGAAGTTAGAGCAGTGGCTGTTTTGTTCCAGTGATTGCCATCCTCTTGTAAACTACATCCTTGTGCGTTTCCGTCAGAAACTTTAAACACCAGCAGCACAGACTTATGATTTAGAAAACTGCAAATAATTGGAAATCAACTGACATTTGAAGGTCTGTGAAATTCTTTGATTGGGC
Organism: Erpetoichthys calabaricus; assembly: GCF_900747795.2. Classification (NCBI taxonomy): domain Eukaryota; kingdom Metazoa; phylum Chordata; class Cladistia; order Polypteriformes; family Polypteridae; genus Erpetoichthys; species Erpetoichthys calabaricus. Next base: position 257,760,581 of record NC_041395.2, on the reverse strand, counting down.
AATCGTAGTTTCTTTTTTTTTCTTTTACGATCAAACTCTTTCAACTTTAAAATGCCATGACCTCACAGTTTTGTGGGTGTGTTGCCGGGTAATGTCTTTTAGCGCAATAATATTAAACAAAAAATAATACAATACACAACAATGTGTATTTTTTATAACAATATTTTGAGATGACTATATCTTGAATAACAACTGGTTCATCTTTTGCCAATGTGCATATTGATGTCCAGAGTTAACATTAGTTGCCTGATGACAGTGTTTAAAACTAGTGCCCAACTGATTAAGTTTTTTAAATTGATAACAATATTCATATATGGGCAGCAAAGAAGGCTGACTACTGATACATACTGTACCTATATTCCTGGTGTGTTTAAGTTTTTCAAGGAAAACATGAATACAAAAGACATGAAGTGTATGATATTTTCACAGAAATCTGTTTTAACTGAACACATTATCAATTTTAATATACATTGTAAAAATAGTAATGGTCTTAGAAAACAGGCATGTACTATAACTTTAGTGCATCTCTCTACTAGATTTGAGTAAGCCAGTTTTACTCTCACAATGGCTTTTCTAAAAGGAAGAGATACCATTTGTTTACACATAAAACAAGTCAATACCTTAGTATTTCTAATCGAGCAATGGCAGACTATAGTAGAGGCAGCAGAGTAATGAAGGAGTGTTTTGTGTACTGTAAATTTATAAACAACTGGATCTATCAGAAAGATAGAAAACTTTAAACTTTGTAACTTTTAAAAACTCTCTGAGCCAGTAATGAATTATATACTTTAAAAAAGAAAGCAATTTGTAAAAAAAAAAAGTGAGCTTTGGCAAAATCAGTTTTCTTTAAATATAGTAGAAAACCAAAACGTGTCAATAAATAAGGCACTTTGTAACAAAATATATAAAAATCCTTAATGGACAAAGAATAAATTCACTTATAACAACAGGCATACACTGTCAACCCTGTTTTATTCAATTTGGGTTTGCAGAGGGATATTAAGTGCAAGGCAGGCTACAGGTAAGAAAAAAAAGTGTCAGTGTGTGAACAGGGTCCACTCATAATCACAATCACATTCACACTGAACTGAAATCCATTCCAGGTAACCTGCATTTCTTTGAAGATGTGGGAAGTACACTGAAGCGTCCAGTGAAAAATCTATGTAGACACAGGAGAACTTGCATACTTCACATAGAACCAGCTCCAATAACCACTACACTACCTCATTTACTAAGTTTACTTACATTTTTCTTCACCTGCAAGGGACACATGATACAATGAGACCGTGATAATATACAAGGTTTGCCCAGAAAGTATCCAGCCATGTAATATGAAAAATTGATACATTTAGTGAAGAAGATACAAGAAACATTGTAGATAGGACAATGACGCCTCAGCCCCCTTCAAAGTAGACACCTTAGGACCTCACACAGTTCTCCCTGCATATATATACATATATATACAGTATATATATATATATATATATATTGTGAGAGGTAGCCTGAACACCAACAGACAAACACCGGTACTATTATAAAACAGAAGTTTATTTACAATGAATACAACACAGTCCCGCACAGCACACAGTGCTCCCGCACCATTCACCCTAAATCACGGGCCTTTTAATGTCCGTAGGCTGCCTTTCTTCCTTGCGCTGGAGCTTCATCCTCCTCCACCAACTCTCGCTCCCCGACTGTAGGAAGGCGGCCCCTTTTATAGTCACCTGGATGTGCTCCAGGTGTGGAAGTGCTGCATGAGCACCTGGAAGCATTCCGGGCGTCCCTGGAAGGTCCTTCCTCCACCTTCCCAGGTGTGGCGGAAGTCCAGATCTCCCGGACACTATGAGGCTTGGGGCGCCCCCTGGTGGTGGCCACGGGCCCCAATGGGTTTGAGCCACCACGCTCCATCCTCGTGGTCCCCACACTATCCAGGGCGGTTGACAAAATCCTGCTTATCTCATTCAATGATCACTGCTGCTGACCAATCTTTGCAGGAATCGCTGTTTAGTTGGTACACTTGCATCATCTTTGCAAAAAACTGCAGCCTCACAGGCAGCTGAAAAGAAAAACATTAGATTTTGGAAATGTACAGTATATCCATCAAAAATCCTGTCACATGCAGCATTATGATATATTGCACTGGTACTGGCTGTAACCCTTATCCAGTGTTTTTATAATAAATAATCAGTGAGCCACTGCATTTTGAAACATGATCAGTTCTGCAGGAGATGTATATCAGGGTTCCAGTTCCTTCAAGAAAGCAACTCTGTGTGGTTGTGCAATATAGACATGCAGATTGTGCAAGATGAGTAGAGTGTGATTTTTTTTCTTTTTTCCATGGATGTTTTTCACATTGTTTGCCTTTGTACATCATTGATCAGTATGAGTTTTTATTATATCACACATTTTTTCTTACTATATTGTATGAAAAAACAAAGTTAAACATTTATCTCGACCATTATTACAAAGTACATGGGGTATGTAACATATACACAATATAATTTTTGGGTGGTGTATTCTTTTAACAAATAGGTTTGTAACTAAAGAGGATATTAAAACCATCTGGACATTTACAGTAACATGAGCAGGGCTATGGAGTCAGTAAACAAAACCTAGCCGAAACAAGGAACAGCTTTTATAGCACTGGTTTTACAATGCATGCTTAAAAGCAACAGGTACTCTGCCAGATAACAAATACATTTTAATAACAGAAGTAAGAAGCAGACCAACTGCTGTTAGGCAAGTTTTTATCGGGGGAACGGGAATAGTGTCCAGGGAACCAGTAGTAAAATTTACCAAGAAATCAACATGTGTAAGGTCAGTCTCAGATACCTCCAAAACATTACTAAAATGTGGGGCTAAAGGCATTACAAGAGCAGGGATAGACTAAGTGCAAATTGCAGCCTTTATTGTAATTGTTGCTTAATATTTATAATCTTTGTGTGAAAGTGCTGCCGAATCTGCTCACAGATATTGTCTTGATGGTCCCAGGGAGTTCAATAAAGTGCAATAAAATATGACTTTTGATGATCTCTAAATGCTAGCAGACGTTAAGCCTGATTTTCTTCTTCTTCACTCCAACCTGTGGCCCAATGAGCTCATCAGTATATCAAGAGGACTAATGATGGAAGGAAACAGTGCACACTTTCTGAGGGTCACATCTGTTAAGAATATTTTAAAGTGTACAATTATAAAAGTCAACACTTTCTTCTAATGACTGATCAGAAGGTTAAGATAACAGAAGAGGATATTGAAGATGAAAAATAAAATCGATGAATTTTATACTATGAAAAGTTTCAGTACACTGACTAGCATAGTAAGGTGGCACAGCAAGAAAATCAACTAGTACCATAAAATGATTAAAAATTCCAATATCTATTACTTGAGTATTAACAGCAAACATATCACTTGTTATATCAAGATACAATATACAGTATGCTCATATTTATAAGTAGGGCTGCTCACATGCTGAGTTAAAGTAAGACTGTCAATGATTTTAGAAACTTTGAAGTGACTGAGCAGCTTTGGGTATCAATATGACTATTAAAGTCAACTAGGATAATTAAATTCCGTAAAGGTAAGATGTACAAAGCTTTACAAATTCAAAAACACTTCTAAAAATGAAGAAAAACATTTAGAGGAAAGTAAATCAGTAAGATGATTAGCGGCTGCGAGGTGTGGTACTTTAATGCCAGACAGACAAATGAAAAGTGATTTTAAACAGGTGAAATAGTGACTTTAAAATTCTCTATATAAAGTATAGCAAGATGCCTGCACAAGTTCAAAATAATTATACTGTAGTTCACCTTAGCAACTTCATTTAATCAGAAGAAAGTCTCCACCATGATGCCATGCCTCACATACACTTTTGCGCTTGATTATAAAATCATTTAAAACTAATGATTTATTCTTCGATAATTCTTCAGTTTATTGTTTTTGTTATTGTGAGTGCAATGTTTTATGTATATAGCATTCCCTGTTATTTCAAGCACGCTGGTAGACTAGCGTGTGAGAGCTTGAAGTTTTTGTTTGGGTTTTACAACACATTTGCAAAATAGCCAAAACAAATTATATTTTTACCTGACATCTGGCACCCCTGATTGTAATAGCATAGTCAGCAAAACATTGCAGTCATCAGCTGGATCTGACATTTGGAATTGTAAAGAGTTTCTTCTTTTCTGTTTCTAGCTTACAAATTTTAATATATAAGCATGCATTTAAAAGAAAAAAGTGTTTTTACATTTCAGCTCCACAAGACTAGAAATAATATTTTTGCAAGAGAGGTATTTAACTAGAGATGCACCATAACCATTTTTTGAGATCAATATCAGTACCATGTACTTAATGAAGTCTGTAGGCCGATACCAAATAATGATACAAGTACTTTTATTATAATGAAAAGAATACTATCTTTCAACAATAAATAAATGAAAACAATACAATATCCATATTACTAACCGAGAATGCTAAACCGAGAATGCCATGGGCCGTAGCCGCAAAAAGACGTACTGCGCAGGCGCCCCAAGAAATGAGGGGCAGCGAGAGGCGGATGAGGGGCCGCGAGAGGCGGACAAGACCACAGAAAAAAGGAGTGAGCACAGAATAAAGGAGTCAAAGAAATGAGGCGCAGCGAGCACAGAAAAAAGGAAAAGGCACAGAAAAAAGTAGTCAAACGCAGGCGCTGCACGAAACCCATTGCACACAAAACTAGCACACAAAAAAAAAGAAGACGCTCGCGCACAACAGCAAGGCACCCAAACAGGCACCGGACGGGACACACACCAAGAGGGGGATTCAACAAGCCCCTGGAACACAAAAAAAAAGAACACAAAACCACCCCACACACCCTACAAGCAACGGACGGGACACACACAAAGAGGGGGATTCAACAAGCCCCTGGAACACAAAAAGAAAGAAGACGCTCGCGCAACAACAATCCCCCCCCCCCCCCCCCCACACACATCAATAAGAAGTGACATCCAAAGCCACATTTCTAAAGGAAACGTCCATATTAAACATTCGTCATCTCAATACCTTCACACTAGGCAGCATAGGTGTCAGCATAGGTGGATCTCCTTACAATAAAGCACTATTAACCGTTCAACTGCAGAAAAGGCTACATATTAACAGTGAGTGCGATCCTCCTTATTACTTATCCATATTTCGCATGCTGAGGAACAAACAAGTCATGAATACACGGTCACGGGTACAAAACGATTCGGATCGGATAACGGGACTAAACACACGAACACGAATGAAACAACAAAATACACGGCGGCGCATAAAACGCGCTTCGGAAACTCCAGGAGAAAAAATGTCTCGGATCAAAAAACGCAAAGCTCAAGTAACCCCGTTACAGAGACGTGCCCAAATGGACAGACACAATGAACGTAGACGCATACAGCGCGCGTCTCAAAGTGCTGCATCGAAACAAGCACGATTTCAAACCGAAAGAGCTTGCGTCTCAGACATACAAAAAAGGGAGCGAAGAGACAGAATAAATGAACGCAGACGTGTACAACGCGCATATGAACTGCCAGAAAACAAGCAAGCAAGACTCCAAAAGCAGAAAGCTCAACTGACCGACATACAAAAACGGACAAGGCTCGATACAAACAATGCACGACGTAGACTGAAACGGACTTTTCGCAAAGCGGAGGCGAATCAATTAAAACTCCAAAATAGCGCGTCACAAATAATGGACATGCAACAACGCGGCACTCAAACGCCACAAGCAAAACATGCCCGTCGTGGACATCAACGCCAGACACCTGCTAAACGCTTACGCCAGTTGGCTGACAACGCCTTCAATAATGAGTCCACTATTGAGGAAAATTCATTGGGATTAATGAATGTCATTTGCAATCATTGTCATTCACTTAACTTCCCAGAAGAAACAACTGGCAATACAAATAATGAATTTACACGTTGTTGTCAAAAGGGGCAGATTAGACTGCCTCCTTTACATTCATATCCTGAATATCTACAGAAGCTTCTAACTAACGATGTGCCTGAAAGTAAAAACTTTATGAAGTGCATTAGATCCTACAATAGTTCATTTGCTTTTGCATCTACCGGAGTACATATCAGGCCACCAAAAGGCAATGGCCCATACTGCTTTCGCATATGTGGTTAACACAACGCACTATATTATGTCCAAAAAATGAGACACGGCTCTTTCTAAGCTCTGACAAAGTTGACTCTGATGACGACAATGAACATCTGAATTTCCCCTTAGAATATTTGAACACTATTAACCCGGCCGGATGACCACAACACAACCTTACCCTTAAAAACGGAACAATAATCATGCTATTAAGAAACCTTAACACTAAATAGGGTTTATGCAATGGCACACGGTTAGTCGTCAACACCATGACACACAATGTTATTCAAGCAACAGTTCTTACAGGATCACATGCTAACAATACTGTTCTCATTCCTAGAATTGACCTTACGAGTTCTGACCTAGAATTACCTTTTACATTGAAACGCCGACAGTTCACCATTAAACCTGCATTTGCCATGACCATCAACAAATCACAAGGACAAACCATGGACAAGGTTGGCATCTACCTCTCTGAACCCGTTTTTGGACATGGACAACTTTATGTTGCCTTCTCACGTGTTCAACGTTCATCTGACGTTAAAGTTAAAGTTATAAATGATCCATGCCAAGGAAGACTCATTCAAGGACAAGACACCATCTTTACTACTAATGTTGTATACAAAGAAATATTCCAATAAAACATTACTCTATGCCAAACACTCTATTTTTTATTTCTATAGGCATCATCCAAACCTGCACACTATTCTATATCTAATTCATACATCTCACTCTTTGTCATGCCCCAACGCCAGGGGTTGGCGAGCGAAGCGAGCAGGGGCGGAGCCCCCTAGTTTTTAATAAGCCATAGTGAGTAAAATATTTTTTGTTTAAGAAAGAATAATTTATATTATTTAATGCTGTTTATTAGGATTGCTAATAACTTTAAATGTTTCAATATTTAGCCAATAATAGCTAACTTTTTATTACTCATTTACTCATAAGTAACAAGACCTTAATAAAGGCTTCTTTTGGTCTTCACAACATTTATAAAATATCAGTAGATAGGTTATTCGTCTCTGTGGCACACTGGCACACTGACATGATGGTAAAATTACTTGTTAATATGAAGGATTCAAGGGTCTTATACTAAATATGTAAGTTAAGCCACCTCAGACCACTCCAAAGTGAAGTTTTGTTAGTAGGTCACATTGCAGAAATGAATAAACACTTTACTGATGCTTTGTAAGAGTTATGAAGACCCAAAACAGTGTTTGTCAAGGTATTGTTACATAATAGTAAATGAGTAATAGATGCATTTTTGCTGTACCTAAACTAAAGTGTTACTGGAATTAAAATAAAAAGCTGCCACCTAACTGTAATTTTTGGCAAAAAAATAAATATCTATCTTAACTAATCTTTCTAATGTTAGATATGGTTTTTTTAATAAACAACAATATTTCAGCTCTTTCACAGTATTTTTTCTTCTATTATCCATAACTCAGAAAGTTCTTCACTGACCAGTTTTCTTCCTAATTAGCCAAGGAAGTGACTCACAATATATTGCTCGTCCAGTGCTGGGGAAAAACTGTCTGGTATCTGGTGTGGCGGGCAGTCGGAACTCCTACCTGGCCAGGATGCCCAAAGTGTGGAAGGACCGGGGGAGAGAGCATTTTTGGGACAGTTTCTCCCCAGGCCTGACAGAGGGCAGCCCCCTAGTTTCCAGAATGGGAAATCAATCCTGTTGGAGCCTGTGGCTAATGCCAGGGGGCACATGGACCTTTCCAGGACCTTATTTGGTCACACTTCCATCACACCTGAAAGTGTGGCCGTAAGAACCTCATTAGACACCTGGAGTCCTACATTCGGGGGCCAGAGTTGGAAGGAAGAGGACATAGCCTGAGAAGGAGTAGAGGCAGAAGGACTGGCAGCAAGTAAAGGACTGAACTATTTATTGGGGGTCAGGTGGTTGGTGCACTGCACTGTGGGGAGCAGGGTGAAATGCTCCCCAATTGTAAATAAATGAGTGCTGTGTGGCAAAACCTTTCTCCTGCTTGTCTGTGTCCAGGTTGGCTTCACACTGGATACTTGGTTCAAGTATGTCTGCACTTCAAGTTTATTGTCTTGTGTACATAGTTGAATAACATATTTCCTTAGACGATTGACTGTAAGACAGTAATAACAAAAGATACACACACACAAACATTTGAACTGTGTTTGTGTGTTTTTGTATTTATCAATATTTTAACGTTTTTTTACTAGCAGAGCATCTGTAAAGCATGATGTGCTAATGCCTCGTCCAAAGCTGTTTGATGAGAATGCACATGAAACCCCAGCCCTTCATAAAAACTGGAATTTGTGTTCACAAGTTGACATAATCAAAGAGAAAGTGTTCTGACATTTTATTCTACTTAATCAGCTCACACTGCTGTCAGTAACGGTTAGATTTACCCAGAAAAAGATTTTTTTTCATCATGAAGTAGCCACAATTGCATATGCATCTATAGTGTTAGATGTCATTTTTTTAGTGTAATAAAGTAAGTGTTTTCCTATATTCTAAGGTTCTGGAATACAAAGGTGCCAAATATGTACTTATGTACATGTTTGCAACAATGACAAATAAGAGCAATTATTTATTTTCATCTTTTGAGCAATACTGCATGAAATGTGTTCTGGGGTTTCCACATAGCAGTGATTGCTGCAAGGGATGATGTCAGTGTAATGTCACTATTGATATAGGTGATGATCGGAGTGTTGGCATCCCTCAGTGCTGACTGATTTTAGCACTAGTTAGGGTTCTAACAAGTACTGTAGGCCTAGTGTCACGTTATTTCTTTTGGTTTTGACTGTCCTTTTTGACTTCAGCTGTGAAACTGTACTTGCTTTGTTCCTTGAACTTGTTTGTCTTTCATCTGAATCCCTGCTTTTGACCTCTGCATGGACCTGACGTTCCTCACAATAATCTTCAGGCAAATCCAACTTACCTCATAACATGAACAAACATTAAGAGCATGAAGTTTTGTTAAATATACTGTTATATATAAACTGAGAAACAAGAGTTTTTATGTGCTTTACATATAAAATAACACAAGGTGCTAAAGGATAAATTTTAAGTACTGTATCTCCTCTTTACTGTTATTTGTTACTAATCTAGATGTTATCATTAGAAAATTAGAAAATCATTAGAGTTTTCTAATGTTTAAATTGGTAGTGCTAACTTATATAAAATCAGCACATTCCCTCAAAATTTGCATCACAAGATAGACCTGCATCAAATGACAGAGTGTGTGATACAATTCTGGTGACTTCAAGCAGGGTAACTCTGGAAGGAACAAAAGTCTATCATTATGCTCCAGTTGCCGACACAACAATCTGGACCTCCTCTATCCAAATTAATGTCACAGTGCAATATTAGGCAACACTGGGAAGATACCTTTCTATAATTCATCTTACAGCTGTACTTAAGACACACCTCTCCAGAATAAAATTATCTTATTAAAAATGATCTAAACTACTATTTTGAACAATGCTATTTAGTTACAGCCTCCCTTGGGCATATGTTTTGATACTATGATAAATTAAAACTTTATGGGCATCAGTATTTCATTATCTATGAGATACCATTGGACTTACAACCATTCCATATCCTCTTAGAGCAGTGTTTAGTGTTGGGGCTCACACAGTAAGTTGTTAGTGCATGGAATAATCTTGCTAAACTTGAAGAATACTAATGCGCTGTCAACCGTTATGTCTTACCTCACCTAAAACTAGAAACAAAATTAAATTTTATTTGCATAGAACTGTGCAGAACCTGTTTAGAATTTGACAATGATTCATTAGTCCTTTATTAAAATATGCCTTTTGCCATTTCTGCTTAAGGCCGTTTGATTAATAAATATAAGGAAGCATAACATAATGTGCTTTCACTGCTAAAATTGAAAAATATGAAATATATGTTTGTATTATTTAAAAAATAAAGTTTAACACATTTTCAAAGAGTAGATAAATAAGGATTGTTGAGATATGATAAGCTTCATCTGGCCAATTCTCAGAAACATCTATGAAAAACACAGTCCTCAAGAAACTACTCTTTAACATTACGAACCAAAGTTCGGCATGAGGGTATTCTTTTCTAGTGCCTTGTTTGAAGAAGAGTAATCATATATAGTGAACTAGGAAAATTATATTGTAAACTGAATTACATTTACCTATCCAGAAACAAAATATAAGAGTCACGTCAAACTTCTAATTAAATACCTAAAGTAGTACTGTTAGTTATGCTGCAACCTTTTACAGATCTCTAAAATTGGATAGGAAGTTTCTTTTTGTTATGAAATGTGTTTGATCAAAGTTCATTTGTGATGGATATGCACTTTTAAAGTGGGTGAGTCCATGGCCAGCAGCTTTACATATAGCAGTAGATAGGACAATATCAGTCACATTAATGGGCATCTTTATTATTTTTGATGTTTGTGACTAAGGCTTAGAAAATGGCTACTGGAAAAGGTCAATAGTCATAAGGTAGCAAAGACCCTCTTTTTGAAAATGTGCACATTTAAACAATATGTTTTACTGTAAGCAAGTCTTAATTAATCCAATAGTTATCCAAATCAGCTGCATACTGATGTAGGGAATAGTATAAGTGTGTTGTTTTGCACTTCTGGTGAGCTAAGATATCATAAGAATTCTCACCACTGTTACAAAATAGCAAGATGATTTTTTATTTCCTTTCTGGTGAAATACAGACATTGAAATAGAAGATAATTCTGAAATCTCAAATTCAAATAGTTTCCACTGCAAAGAAGTACTTTTCTTATTGTTACCTTTAGTCATATTTCAGTACTGGCAATTAGCTAGTGCATAGGGAAAATATCTGTACTATATTTGTGTTAAAAGTGCATGAACAAAGCCCATATGTCTATTTCATCTTGCTACTTGAAAATCCCTTACCCAGTTTTTGCTTGCAATAACTATACAGGTACATTATATATTTTTTCCTTTTGAGCACTCTGCCATGTGGCAGCCTTTACAGAGGCTCTCTTTCTCTTTTTAAAATGGATTTAGAATTATTATTTGAATTATTAGTGGTTTAAATGTAATTAATTAATGTTATCAATTAATCATTTTAAGATGTGGCCTCTGGCTTGTTATCATACATTTTTAAATGAATTTTTAAACTAAACTTAAGAGATGCTGCTCTCAATGCAGACCCGTGCATCGGCCCGCCTCAACTGCCTCTCAGACAAGCTGAGAACTACAAACGTCACATGGTGAGCATAGAAGATCTGATGGCTGCCTACATCTATAACATCTGAAAATATACTGTAAAAGACCTCTAAAAATGTAAAGTAGGATGTTTTTAAACATTCACGTATTTACCAGGTAGCACTGTAATCACCACCGTCTAAATAGCCCCACTGTTACTCCCTGTCGGAAGAACTGCTCAACCATAAATGAAAAGAGTGAAAGGACAAATATCTGGAGAAAGGTCAAACAGTTACATGCTCATCTGGAGATTAAAGTAAGCGTGTTATGGTGAGCTGAGGTACTTTGATATTTGTGTACTGTGGAGAAGCGGTTTACACCTCTTATTTCAGATGTTATTTTAATGCTGGACAGGTTTCATCAGACTGTGGAAAAAGCAGGAAGAGGAGTAGAAATGTTTGTGAATGTGCAGTGATAAAAAAAAGGGAGCACGGTATAATTATAACTAAATGTTTAATCCAAGCATTCAATTGCTGACTGAATTTGTCCATGTCACTGCCCAGGAAAGTCAGTTACATAATCCTGTCTGATTCAGCAACAGAAATGATTCACTCTGTGCCAGTATTTTTTTGATGAATCATTCTTAATGCTGGTGACTTCAAAGAAGGACTCAAGGTCTGTTAGGCTTGTTACTTAAATGTACACTGCTCTATCCAAATATTAATGCCTTTAAATATAAACCTGTGACATAATCCAAAGTAACTGGTGAGTTGGGAGGCTACAATACACTCAAGAACTTTTGACAGAAAAGGTAAGAGAGAAATACACTGAAAATTGTTACGATTGACAGCATCAAGAACAGACTTTAATACTGGGGTTACAGAAGCAATTTTAATAGTGGCTGCCACAAAGCCAATGTCAAGGGATATATTTATTATTCTTGTAACAGTTGGGGCAGGATTTAAGAAGTGTGGTGGGGATGGGATCCATTACACAAGTAGTCGTCCTTATCTTACATAGCAGATCATTAACAAATGCAGATGTGATTGGCGAAAATTTATAAAAGGAGCTGGATGGAGTGAAAAGACAGGAAAAAATATAAATCGATGACGGACTCGTGTTTTTTAGATTTTTAATTTCATTACAGAAAAAGTAGGGGTACATAGGCCAGATGCAGGTTGAAGTAATTTATTAACTACAGAAGACAAACCCCCTTGGGTTATAATGGACACTTTCTATTATTCTGCCATAATGTGTGTTCTTGGCTGCGGTTAGTGCATCTCTGTAAGCCCATTGATGGTCAGAGAAGGTCTGGACATCCACTGTGAGGCCAGTCTTACATGACATTCTATCAAGGCATTTACCAGCTGCTTTCATAGACCATAATTCTGAGTTGTACCATGGAGATGAATGCAGAAAGGAAACCTCCTTATGTTTTAAAGGATCTGTTTTATCTAGTGCTGAATGAAGTGCTGAGTTATAGTAGTCAATAAGACTGTCTAGTATTGATGGAATAGGGAAAGACAGAAAAAGATCAGAAATGGACAGACCAGGGTTCATACACATTTTTACAAAACAATTTCCAAGACTTTTCCATGACCATATGTTCTCTGAAATTTCTGTGTAAATTTGAAAAACAATAATAAAAATTCATGTCAAATTTACCAAAATATTGTTAAACTAAAATAATGACAAGATATGTAGTTTCATACAAAATAAACATTTATTTAAAAATTGCTGACACTCCAGCACAATGTAAACCCTGAAAAACATTATGTAGCCCTAATTAATATAAATGACTGGAAGGCATAAATAAATTTAAAAAATAAATAAATACAAATAAGTAAAAGTGTTCAGTAACACCAACATTAACTTCAGAAGGCAGTAGTATCAGGGTGGAAACTGTCCATTGAAATAAAAGATATTGTTGTTTAAATCATTAACACATTAAATCACTCACATAATGTTAACATATGACAGCCTTCTTTCTTTGAATCCCAAGAAAACATTCCATACAAAGCTCATTGTTTCATTTCTGCAAGCTTTACATCAATATGCTTTTCAATATTCAGCAGAGATGCTTTCTGTTCTTTTGCAGTTCACCGCAAACTGTTGGATTTAGTGATGAAGGTCAGATTACTTGTAGCTTCTGCTTTCTCAGCATATTCATCAGCTGATTTCTTGAGGGCACAAATGTCAGTCTCCACCCTAGCCCTCTTCATTTTCAGTGCATGCAGTTCATATGTGAGGGTCTTCTGCTTCAACTCAACACCTTGCTGTTCTTTCTTTCTCTTCTCCTCATCTAGGTAGGCATAGTACTTCTGTCTGGCTCCTGCAGCTGAAAGGATTAGCTCTTTTGTGATCTCCTCTTTGGTTATGCCCCTAACAGACCTGACATGATCAACAATGAGCCTCTGAGCCACCAAAGACCTCCCCTTCTGATTCACCACAATCAGTTCTTTGTTAATGGAAAACCATCTCTCCACGCTGGCCTGTCCATGTGACAAGATCAGTAGAATCTTGACCACATTCCACACTCTGGAAAATTATGTTTTTTGTCCCCATTGTCTCATACAGCAGGGTGTCCACTTGATCTGTTTTGGGGTCAAATTCCCTAAATTTTGCCTGTAGAGCCTCCAAATCACAGAACTCGCTAAACTCTCTAAGGACATCATCACACATTGCCTCATCTATATGTTTAACATCAACAAGTATGTGCAGCATTCTTTTCAACTGACTGGCACATAGCTCCTTAGATTCAGACATGTATCTTGGGTTAAGGCACTTCATGCTTCTCACTAATGTGTGATGCACTGGAGCCTTTTTCAGCAACTTGCTCAAGGAATATAATCAAAAGCATCTTGCAGTCTATATTCACCTGTAGTATCTGCCTTTCTTAAATGTTTCTGGAAGACCTCATTTGTTTCAATGTGCCCTCTGCAAATCCAATGTCAATCTTAGAACTGTCCTTGTGCAAAATGTTGTCCTGAAAAGGGACATGAAGAAGCTTCAGTATGGTTGAAGCCTCTTCCAGGTGCTTTTCCTTTATAAATCACCCCATAAGCCCTGTAAACAATTAAAATGAAAAGATTTTATTTTTCAGTTTTATCGTATTTCCTTACATATAAACAGACCAAATACGTGATTACACATTCTTAGCTTAGATGATACAAGTACGCCAGTGGTTCTTTTCACAATGAGTACCACCTCACAAAATATTAGACTCTTCAAGTACCACTGTTATGACTGGCAGTAAAGTACAGTAGTGCAGGCGTATTTAACTATATATACAGTTTACACAGGAGGCTATTTTATTCACCGCTAAACACGCATGCAACGGAGTACATGCGTTACTGGAGGTATTGAACAGTGAAAATGGACAGAGAACATTCCGAAACTGAAGCTGTAGCAGAAAGTTGAACATGATGACACAGAAGAACTTTTGCCGAAAACAGGAGCCAAGTCTGTTGTCTGGAGATATTTTGGTTTTAAAAGGTCAGATGTGGACCATTATGTTCAAATGTGTGAATACTGTTTCTGTACTACTGGATAATACTGCAAGCCAAGTTATACTTCTTTTATTTTTTTCAATACTGTGTAATGTACCTGGGTACTGTGTAATGCTGTGACATGTTGATTTTATTCTCGACATTTCCACTTTAATCTCGATGCTTATGACGAGAATAAAGTCGACATGTTGACTTTATTCTCAACATTTCCACTTTATTGTCACCGTTTATGTCGAGATTAAAGTCGACATGTTGACTTTATTCTCGTAATTTGTCATTAAAGTAGAACATCATGGAGTTTGCATGTTCTCCCTGTGTCTGCGTGGGTTTCCTCTGGGTGCTCTGGTTTCCTCCCACAGTCCAAAGACATGCAGGTTAGGTGCATTGGCAATTCTGAATTGTCCCTAGTGTGTGTGGGTGTGTGTGTGCCCTGCGGTGGGCTGGCACCCTGCCCGGGATTTGTTTCCTGCCTTGTTGGCTGGGATTGGCTCCAGCAGACCCCCGTGACCCTGTTATTAGGATATAGCAGGTTGGATAATGGATAGATCGTAAACTAAACTTCTTCTTAAAATAAATATTTAATTTACTAGATTTTCTCAAACCCCAACATAAGTTATGTAGCACATTAAATGCTTTGTGTTCAGTGTTTCCTGAGCCATGTTAATCGTTACATGCTTCTTAAACTGACTTCCTCTTGCACTAAGAGGAGACGCAGGCAGCGATCACCACACACAATACATTAATTTCATGATATTCCTGCTCCCTGAACATTTAGAATGCTAAGATAAATACTTGGTATCATTTTCATGATGAAATGCATTAAAGCATGTATTAATCATGTTGGGGGCACGGTGGCGTGGAGGTTGCACTGCTGCCTTGCAGCAAGGGGGTCCTGGGTGTTCCCTGCCTTGAATTTGCATGCTTTTCTGGTGGGTTTACTCGGCGTGCTTTAGTTTCCTTTCAAAGTCATTTAGGATGTGGGGTTTTGTATGCTATATTGACTCTGCTAGTGTATGTATTGCTCGTATTCACCCAGCGATGTGCTGGTGGCCTGTTTAGGATTTGCTTCTGCCTTGCACACAATGATTACTGGAATGGGTGCAACCCTGAATGGATTGCAGAATTAAACATGTATAACAAAGATTTTTTTAAAGTTCACAAAGACGTTTATCGTGTGGTGATTGATTATGTGGAGAAAGAAAAAGGAAGGACAGGAACTGGGGTTTTGGTATGTCAGGCAGACAGCACGCATGCAATAAAGAAACCCCACTCAGAAGAACATCCATTGAATTCTGTGTTCTTGTCTCCGACCACAAGATCATGAACCCAACATTTACATAATATTTAAGTTAAACCTGTGTGATACCCATTCATAGATCCATTTTTTTGGAGCCTCGTCATACCTGCCGTAAAGTTCTCTACACTGAACGTACACCTGAGGACCCCTTACTGCGAGGTTGCAGCACTACCGCCATACTACCATGCATGTTTAATACCTGCTTTAATGCATTTCATCATGAAAATGATATCAAGTATTTATCTTAGCATTCTAAATTTTCAGAGAGCAGGAATATCATGAAGTGAATGTATTCTGTGTGGCGATCGCTGCCTGTGCCTCCTCTTAGTGCGGAGGAAGTCAGTTTAAGAAGCATGTAGCGATTAACAACTGGGTCGGGGAACACTTAACACAAAGCATTTAATGTGCTACATTAACTTATGACGGGGTTTGAAAAAATCTAGTAAATTAAACATTGATTTTAGGATGAAGTTTAGTTTAGGACATTCTACTTTAATGACAAAATAAACTATGGGAATAAAGTGGAAATGTTGACTTTAATCTCAATATGTAGTTTTTTTTTCTTCACTGTGCCCATATTTTTTATTTCTTCACCGTTTCCCTAATACGCTTCCATAGGGCTATACCACAAATAGCATTATAAATGCAAGTTGCAGTTTTATTATTTATGTATATAGCTTAGCTTGAAGCAAGTTCCATATTAATGCAGTTTGTCTTAATGATGGTTCAGTTGGTAAAGATGTCATCACCAAGTTGCACTTGTTTTATTTTATTTTATTTTTAATTGGTGAATACTGTGTAATGCACCTGGGCTTGAAGTCTTGAAATAATAGTATTATTACTGAAAGTTGCACTATTATTTATTTTATTGTTATTATTTATTAGTTTAAATATTATGCAGTTTAATGATGGTAAAGTTATTTAAAAAGTCACTTTAATGTGTCAGTGGACAGAGATTGTTAACATTAACAGAAAGTGTAGTTGGTTTACAAAAATATTTAATATTTATTCCTTTTCTAAGACATGTTTGGTGCAATACAACTTTTGACAAGCACCTCTGGATATTTTACTAAGTCTAAATGCCTCTTTGGCTGGTTGAAAATATGTTGTCAAAATATTAGTTTAAGTTGTTTGCAGAATTTATTCAATAAAAAGGTTATGTCACTGTCATGCAATGTGATTCCTTCTCTTCATTAGTGCCACCCCCTTGAAAACTATTACTTCATGGGGCCATGCAAACCTGTATTAATACTTGTGTGCACATTAACATGTTTTTTGTACAATGTACAATGCTCATGACAGTGGAATAGGTTATTTTTAGCCAGTCTACTGCAGTAATTGCAGTGGAAAATGTGGTTAACATCCACTCATACATGGGAAAAAAATACTGTTGAATACCGTGAAACCAGTATAATTTTGAAAAATACCGTGATATAGAATTTTGGTCATACCACCCAGCACTAATTCTAATGATTATTTCATCTTTATTACAAAAAAAGTCTGAGACTCCTGGTGTACCATTACACTTTATTAGCATATTACATTTTGTTCTAGATTAACTGATATTAAATGGAAAGCAATTAATTTAAAACACTGGCAAGTACATCATCAATATATTAGTATATAGTATTATTAGTACACAGATAAATGCTTACCTTTAATCAGTTTGTGGGTGTCCCGATATATGGTGAGGAAGGTGGTGATTTCCCTTGCAATGCTGTTAAATATCCCCATTTTCACTGTAAAGAGAGGATCAGCACAGCGGTTCTTCGCCTCTTCAGGGGACTTCACTTTTCGATTGGGTAGTTCACCTCGCTCTACCATCTCAACATAGTGTTTGACATGTGGCCAGAGCAGCAATCTCCTTTCTGATACACTGACATTCTCTATCCACCGGTTGCCTGCAAAATGTAAGCATGGGCATCCTACATCCGGTGGCTGCTGTCATTAAATTTTGTGACGAGCAAGGCACTCATGGAACAACCAATACAAGCTTAAGAGTCCGTGTTCAACTTCCCAGTTGGTGGATTTGCATCCATTTCTGAATGCATTATGCAATAAGTGCAACCCACACAATCCAATGTTAATTAGCGACTCCCCACATCATTCTGCACTTGCTTCTGGAGCTTTTCGAACAGTTTCCAATTCACATTCGGCCTGTCCATTGAGATTTGGACGAGATTCGCCATTCCGATCTCTGAAAGCAAGTCCTTCATTTTGTCAGCAATGTCTTGTGCTGTAGAATGGCCCATAAACTCTTACCAAACGTAGTTAATTTTCACTGTACCATAGCCTGACATACATGTATAACTGTTTAGCCTGTAAATAGTGATTCAGACTTTCATCAAACAACATTACATACAGTCTTTCTTTCGATATTTCAGACAAAGTCTTTTTCTTAAAGTAAGGAGCCAGTCCAAAAGTACATTTATACGAGCACTTGTGTTCACCGCATGCAAATCTAGCAACAATCTGGCTGTCGGGAAACATAGCCTGAAATAACTGGCTTGTATCTTCATACAACTTGCAAGAACAGTGAGAATTTGCCACGTTTAGCATCCACAGTACCTCTGCAGTTAGGGCTTCGTTTCTAGACACAGTGCAGCAGCAGCCTGATGCTTAGCCCCTTTGCATGGCTAGGTAGCGCTGCCTCTCCCATGTTCAGTATGTTTAAATAGATACTACACAGACAAGATTTTGCATGTCCCTTGTTCTGGTCTTTCTCAAGCCATTCCTTATACTTATCCATGTGAATCCATGTATTGTTAAATCGGCATTTACCCGGCATTTTGCTACTGAATCTCCTGCACGCCGGAAAGCAGAAAACTGCAAATCTGATGCTCACCACATGCAGCGCACCGAGTTACTACAGACCTGCCCGAAAATTTAGGTTGTTAATGTATAAAGACGTTTCTCGCTCAGTTTTAAAGGAACCATTTGCTTCATTATACAGATGTGTCAATCAGATTTCCATGTCTTTTCCATAACTTTCTTTGTTTATTTAGTTTTCCAAAACTTTTGAAGACCTTGAAATTGCTCTTTTCAAATTCCACAACTTTTCCATGTTTTTATTGACCATACAAACCCTGACAGACATTTACAGGTAAGAGGAGGGAGAGGTAATGAGATAGTGAAAAGTACTACTTAATGGTCAAAGAGTCCCAAATCACTGCTATAAGTGTTTTCAACAGATAAACCACATGTGCAGATCAGGTCTAATATATGACCACTAGAGTGGGTAGGAAAATCAACATGTTGCACCAAGTTAAAACAGTCCAACAAGGACATGAATTCATTTCTGAGTTTACATGTAGGAATGTCAATACAGATGTTGAAATCACAAAGAAGAATGCCTTTGTGGGAAAGGGAACTTAAGTGGGTTAATAATTCTGTCAGATCAGATAAGAAACACTTATTTTATTTAGGGGGACAACAGAGAACAACAAGTAAGATAGGACCATATTTTGTTATTATTTTAAGAGCCAGGCACTCAAAAGACAATGGACAGTCAGTTGGGGTTTTTTTGATGTTTAATTCAAATCTAACAATTACTGTAAACACTCCGCCTTGTCTTACGTTGTGAGCCTCTGTGAAGTAAACATATCCAGATAGTATAACCTACGTAAGAGATGTAAATTTGTTTAGTTATTGCCAAATTTCTGTTAAGCATAGCATAAAGGTTATAGTCTATAATGAATTCTGATAGCACCAATGCATTGCCATTAAGAGATCTTATTTTAAACAAATCAATATTAGCTAATGAGGGTTCATTGTGCAAAGATCCATAACCAGAGTTTATTTTAGTATATTTCAAATTTGGCACACTGACACTCTTATTTCCAAAACCATGAGTAGGACAGCACATTTATAAAAACAAATGTTGCTGTTGAAATTTCCATTTACAGACCAGGGGTGGCAGCAACCTGACCTGTGATGTAAATATTTCAGGCATGGCACAATACCGGTTTCTTTTAGGGCATTCCAGTCTGACCATTTACTCTGGAGAAACTGTTTAATATGCAGGAGTTCATCACAAGAGTATTTCAGCATAGCAGAAAGCCAATATTTATCTGAAAGTAGTGGAGCACACTTAAGCAGCACAACACAGTGGAGAAGGTGAGACGGGTGGGGTGGGGTGGCACAAATGAGCATCGATAGCAATGCAGCAAGATTCCAGAAGAAGCACAGACTGATGTCACTGGAGGACTGATCCATTAAAATGTAGGATACGATGCAAATGGAGATAATCACCAGAATTCGGAGGTTCCAACATATAAGTATATACTTATAACCGTGGACATTAATAATAATTAATAATAATATAATTAATAATAGTAATGGAGAATCCACTGCATCCACTAAACAGTATCGTCTCCAGACAGAGGAGTAGCTTCAGCAACAGACTGCTGTCACTGTCCTGCTCCACTGACAGACTGAGGAGATCGTTCCTCCCCCACACTATGCGACTCTTCAATTCCACCCGGGGTGGGGTAAACGTTAAAATTATACAAAGTTATTGTCTGTCTGTATACCTGCATTGTTATCAGCATTGTTATCACTCTTTAATTTAATATTGTTCTTTATCAGTATGCTGCTGCTGGAGTATGTGAATTTCCCCTTGGGATTAATAAAGTATCTATCTATCTATCTATCTATCTATCTATCTATCTATCTATCTATCTATCTATCTATCTATCTATCTATCATTACAGGTGTGATCACCTTAGCTCCACAAACCAGGTTGGTGTGAACATCATATCTTTTCTCCAGTTGAAGCATGTATAGAAGGCACTGACAGCAATGTTTGTTTTGTGTGTATTTTGTGCCTATAACAATCTATGTAAACACATTGTTAAAACAGAAATGTGTTTCATGTTTTAGTAATAAATAACAAAATGTAGACATGAACTGTACAATGTGTGAAGGCTGATGGCCAAATATCAAATAAACACTTTCACAAAAGGTGCATGTACAGTATGACAGCTTCCATGGTGTAGCAATAAGATCGGCTGATTTATAATCAGGGGGTTGTGAGTTTGAAACCGGCTCACCAGCAAGTTTACCATTTTGAGTAGTGAGCTGCTCTTATTGTTATTGATAACAAACATCAATAAATAATAAACACAAAATAAGCAAACAAAAATAAAAAAAAACTAATTCCAGGAATGAAGCCCTAGCAAAACCCTAACTGAATGAATGTGTTGAATATTAAAAAAAAACTGTGACAAGAACAGGCCTATTCCACTAGAATTTCCAAAATTATATGAAGTCAAGATCTAAAGGTCCCTAAAGTCCTTCTCTTCACCACACTACCCAGTAATTTATTCCATGTATCCATGGTTCTTTGCATAAAGAAAAACTATCTAATGTCTGTGCAAAATCTGCCCTTAACAAGTCCCCAAGTTTTAAAGTAACAGCTGGGATCCACTGTATAAATTTCATAATTTTACACACTGTAACAGATAGAGGGCGCTATCATTCCCTTGAACCCTTGTTCGAGACGCCAGACACCAGATAAAAGTCCAATATGACTTTATTTTATCAATAAACAGTGTACAAAGCACCCTACACTCCACAATACTCATAAAAAATAAACAATAATCAATTACTAATCAATCCTCCACTCCCAGACACGTTGCCACCCTTCCACCCAGCTCAGCTTGCTGTCTGGGATTTCCCATGGTCCTTTTATAGTCCATGACTCGGAAGTGTTTGTCCCTCAGTCCATGTCACTTTCTATCACTTCCGGGTCAGGCAAAAACTTCTCCTTTTCTTCATCAGCCCAGAAGCACTTTATTTCTTCCAACCATGTGACTAGGATTTACTTCCGGGCTGTATGGAAAATAAACGTCTCTGTGTCTCCCTGCAGTGTCCCCTGGCGGCCCCGACGTTATCCAGCAGGGCAGTGTATTAAAACTCCATAGTCCATGATGCCCTGCTGGAATTCGGGGCATCTCCACGTTGCAAGGAGGGCTCTGTCTAGCGGCCTGGGGGTATTGGCCGGGATGAATGGCCGGCCATATCCCACAACACGTCATTAGTGTCCTGTCTTAATCCCCATTTGCTTAAACTGAAAAGGTTCAGCTTCTTCAGACTCTCCTTATAGCTCATGCTTTTTAGTCCCAGAATCAGCCTAGTTACGCTTCTCTGGACTTTGTCTAGCACAATGTCTATTTTGTAATATGAAGACCAAAATTGAACACAATACCCCAGGGTAGGCCTCACCAGTACATTATATAACTTAAGCACGGCCCCCTTTGACTTATAATCCACTATTGTTGCAATGACTAATCATCATAACTAATAATAATTGATTATAAAAAACATTGGCAACAATCACTTTCATCGATTAGTTGATTATATTATTAGGCCGAGTATGTTGTGCTGTGCACTTGCATCACTATTTCAGTCAGTCAGAACAAATTTGAAAAAGGCTAACAGTAAGCAAGTGCCAGAAAAGACAGTATAACCTAATAGTTTAGGACAGGCACCTCAAACTCAGCAGGATATATGGGCCACACATAGAAAAAAGTGCTAGTCGACTGACCGCATACATTTCTAAATGATACAAATACAAGTCAAGTCAAGTCAAGTCAAGTTGGGGAGCATGCACTGGTACAGTGCGTTGCCACACCCACTACACAACGAAACAATTCGGGATCCCAGACACACGGTCCAGTTCCACCCTCCGGAAATGACCCTCTATCTTCCGCAGCCAGGTGTTATGTGGGCGACCCCTTGGCCTGGTCCAGCCACTCAGGTCCCCAAAAATGAGGATCTTACAAGCTGGATCACCCACAGGGAAACATGCCACATGGCTGTAGTGCCGTAACTGATGCTTCTTCACAATGCAGGTAATGTGTCTCATTCGGGATTCCTTGAGCAATCGCTCATTCGACACAAAGTCAAAACAACGGAACTCAGGGATTTTCCAGAGAGACACAGTACCAAAGGAGTTCAGTCTTTGTCTCAGGTCACTGGATAGTGTCCATGTCTCGCAACCATATAGCACCAGGACTCTAAAGACTTGGACCTTCGTCCTTTTGCATAGATATCGGGAGAGCCACACACCCCTTTCCAGCGACCTCATGACCCCCCCATGCTCTCCCAATCCGTCTACTGACTTCATTGGAAGAGTCACCAAAGACATGAATGTCACTGCCAAGGTAAGTAAACCTCTCGACAAGGTCAACAGTCTCTGTGCAAACAGACACACTGCTGATGGCTGTGCCCAAGAGGTCATTAAAGGCCTGGATCTTGGTTTTTATCAAGGACACTTGCAAGCCCAGACTCTCAGACTCCTCGCTCAGTCTCTCGAGCACCCCATTAAGAGCCTCCATTGACTCCGCAAAGATCACAGCATCATCAGCAAAGTCAAGATCTGTGAATCTTTCTTCACTAACAGATGCCCCACAGCCACTGGACCCCACGACCTTGCCCAACACCCATTCCATACAAGCACTGAACAGAGTAGGAGAAAGAACAGACCCCTGATGAACCCCAGAATCAAGTAGGAAAAATGCAGAGGTTCTGCCTCCACTCTGCACAGCACTCACAGTACCAGTGTAAAAGCTGACCATGATATCCAGCAACCGTGAGGGGATCCCGCGAACCCTCAGGATGTCCCACAGGGCAGCTCGATCAATGCTTTACGAAAATCGACAAACGATGCCAAGAAACTCTGCCGATATTCACGTTTGCACTCCATGAGAACTCTCAGTGCTAGGATGCGGTCGATGGTAGACTTCTTACGTGTAAAACCAGACTGTTCTGGTCGCTGGTAGGTGAGCAAGTGATCACGGATCCTATTGAGGACAACCCTAGCAAGGACCTTACCTGGCAACGAGAGCAGCGTTATCCCCCTGTAGTTGCTGCAATACAAATACAATACAATATTATTGTTAATCAATTATTTGAACTACAATACTACATTACTACAATAATACAGCTAGGTTTAAGAGTTTACTCGATTTGCTTATTATAAAATCCACTTTTCCAGTTTAAATGTCATTAAATGCAGTCTGACTGCTCAATTGGCAGCATTTGGCAGACACAAGAACGTCAAGATTGGGCTTGATGTCATGTGCGGTAGCCAATCGCAATGTTGCACGCAGATGCTGTTCTGTAAGACTTGAACGCAACGCTGATTTGTTAATCTTCATTGACGGTAAGAAGTCTTTGCATACGTACGAACTGCCAAACATGGCCATGATTCTGGCCACGGCGTTAACAAGTTTCGGAAATTTTTCACGTGACGCAAACTTGTACAACTCTGGAACACCAATATCTATATACTTCTGTTTAAAAACAGTGTCGAACTGTAAGTCCACAATCTACATCAGCAAATCTTCTGAAATATCCACTGCAAGCCGGCTCACAAAGAGTGCAAATTGAGGTTCAAGAGCCTGGAACTCATCAAAATGTTGCTCAAACTCTTCTAGTAACTGAGAAATGATATCTGAGTAATTTTTCAACTCTTCTGGTTTGACATGCATAGCTGAGAAATGAGCCAAATTGCCAGACTGCAGCTGTTTGGCCCACAAAGACAGCTTACATCTGAAGGATTTGACACTGTCGTACATCATCGTAATCACCTGCTTTGGACCCTGTAGCCTCAAGTTGAGTGCGTTGAGGTGTTCCATGACATCTGTAAGAAACACTAAATCTAATAAAAAACACGGATCAGAAAGTTGGCAAATGTATTCTTTCAATGCCATAAAAAGCGCTATCTCCTGCCTTAAAGCAAAAAATCTCTTCAACACATTTCCCTGACTCAACCATATGTCTTCGGTATGATACAGCAACTCTTCATATCAGACAAGGAATGAAATTAGCTGCCTGTGGTTGAGATTTCTTGCTCATATAAAATTAACCATCTTAACACCAGCATCCATAACTTCTTTCATTTGTAGACTTTTGCCACACAGCACTTCCTGATGCAGAATGCAGTGTATGGCAGTAAAAGGACCCGACAAAGAAAGCTGGTTTCGTTCTGCATTCAATAATCCCACAACATCAACGTTTTCAGAACGCATTGCTGGTGCACCGTACGTTGCCACAGACGCGAGTTTATCCCATGGCAGTCCTGCTCTTTTAATCCAACCTTCCAAATCTTGAAAAGTTTCACGACCAGTCGGTAAGAAATCTAATAATTCTTCAGTTATGTTTAGGTTTTCATCAATCCCACAAATAAACATAGCACAGTATGCAGTATCTGTTACACTAGCATTCTTGACAAGCTATGGAATATACTTCAAAACCTTGTGCTGCTGTAATCAGTTGCTCATGAATGTTACTGGCTGATTCAGTGATTCTGCTAGCAACAGTATTTGCCGACAAATGTATGCCTTGCAAACAGTTTCTTTTTGTCTGGACAAATAATTTCACATGCCTTTATAAAACAATCTTGTATGAACTGGTCTTCAGTGAACGGTCGTGAAGATTTTGCTATCATGTTACAGAGAACAAAACTTGCTTTTACAGAATTTTCACTTGACTTACTAACATTCCAGAAAACGTTTTACTGTTTTGTAATTGATGCTTTCAGTTGTTGAACTTTTTCCTCGTGCACTTTGCCAAACAAAATATAAATTTTCCTATTTCTTCTGGAATATTCGTTTTTCGTCAGCAATCTTGCAGTTTTTCAAAGACGAAGATGACATTAATGACTTTAATCAGCAATGAGGCGTTCAATCAACAACAAGAACAATACAAAGTAATTTGCAAACGTTGTTTACGTCGACTGTTTACGTTTAACTGACATCACCGGAAGTAAAAGTAACAACACCGATTGTTGAGGTAAGTAAGAAGAATTAGTATTAGTATTTTAGTATTTTAATTCTGATCATCAGCCTGGAAACAGTATTGTGTGCTGCAAAGTAAAATGGATTTTAGTGATAGATTTTGGCAGTTCAAGTAAGTTGTCATGAGCCGCAGATAGCGTGTTTGAGACCCTTGTGTGCTTTCTCCAAATTATAAGTCTTTGTTTGGGTAAACATCTGTGTGTTTTTAAAGGTTATCTTAAATTTTACCATGTTGTGATCACTGTTACTTCAGTAACTTTTGTTTTTTATTACTCTGTTTTAATTTTTTGAAAAGATGAGGTCTAGACAGGAGTTACCACATGTTGAGTATTGAAACAAACAGGGTGAGAAAAGAGTGATTTGCCTTCAACACCATTTCAGTTTCCTCTTTTGTGTTTCTAATATGGGCATCCTAATCAGTGTTTGGGAAGGTAAAATTACCCATGATCACTACAACCACTTTCTTGCACATGTGTTTTATTTGATTAAATAATGTGCCATTGCCCGAAATATCAGAATCTGGCAGTCTGTAGAAAACTCCAATAACCAAATCTCTGACTTTCTTCCTTACTAGTTTAATCCACAATTATTCCAATGTATTTGCTTCTTCCATCTTGAATTTATGGGTCTGAATATTATTTTTGACATATAACACCTCACCTCCTCCTTTGCTTCCTTTTCTGTCTTTCCTGAAGCATGCATAGCCACTAATATCACTTTCCTCTCATTCAGCCAAGTCTCAGTAATTCCTGCAATATCACACTCCCAAATCAATATTGTTGTCTGTATTTTGTGCATTTTTCTTTTAATGATCCTAGCATTAAGAAGTAAAGATTTCAAGCAAGGAAAGGTATTTTTTGTTTTCTTGGTCCAATTTTCTTTAGGCTGTGCTGTTTTTTTTATGTCTTCCTCAGTTTTCCCCCACAATCTTGTTTAAATTTTTGCACACTTCCCTGTCTATCTCATCAGTGAAGAAAATGTTTACAGTGAAAGGCATTCTAGTGGCTGAGAAAAATAAAACCTTGCCTGAATCCATGTATTATAACAGAATATTACATTTACTTTTTTGGCTGATGCCTTTATCCAAGGCAGCTTAGAACATTTATAATACAATTGGTAACATTTTTTTTGGTTGGAGCATAGTCAGGACAAGTGACTTGCTCATAGACACACAGTATCAGTAGCAGGATTTGAACCCACAACCTCAGGGTTTGTAGTTCAAAGCCTTAACCACTACACCACACTGCCTATTCTGTTTAGGTGGGTTTTTTTTCTGGTGCAGGAAGGGTTTTCAGAGAAAATAACTGATCTGGTTTTTTTCCAGACTCCATTATTTTTTAAGAACTTGCCTTTCCAATGTTATTTGTTCCAAAATGAGCAATAACCAGAGAAATTTTACCTACGTACGTCAATAACTGGTACATTCTTTGGGTTATGTGGGAAAATATTGCTCCTGTTAAGCAGCACACTATTGTTGATTCCCTATCTCTACTGCAAATCAAGAAGCAGAGTAACAGGCACTGCAGATCCAGGCGGGAGAACAATGGACTCAGCTTGCCAAGGCAGAGGTGCATAACCAGGCATGTAAGGCCATCCAGCAGGAACAGCAGATTGGACCGTCCCAAGTATTGTTGCCTTTACATTCTGATGACGATGTTGAGACTTATTTCCTTATATTTAAGTGTACCACTACCCATCATCACTGGGAGTTAGTGGAATGGTCACACATACTGGTGCAATTCCTGATGGGGCCAGCTGCTGCAGACTATACACATCTGAAGACTAAGGTGCTGCTGAGGTATGGGATAACTCCAGATCAGTATGAAAGGGCTTGTAGGGAGTGGAAATTCAACCCAGAGCGGCCAACCCATTCCCAGGCTTTCAGTTTATCATTCAGAATTGGGCATTGATTAAACCGGGGGAACTGCGGTGGGTTGGCACCCTGCCCGGGATTGGTTCCCTGCCTTGTGCCCTGTGTTGGCTGGGATTGGCTCCAGCAGACCCCCGTGACCCTGTGTTCGGATTCAGCGGGTTGGAAAATGGATGGATGGATAAACCGGGGGAAAACAATTCTAAGAAAGTTGTTGAGGTTGTGTCTTGTGACTTCCTCTTAAACACCCTCCCCGACTTCCTTGCCCAGCCAGTGCGGTGACATGATATGCAAACTATGAATGGCCTGATAGCAGCCCTTGAGCAACACTGAACTGCCTAGTAATTCGAACACTTGGAACAGTCAAGGAGAAAGGAGAAACCCAAACCCCTCCTCCGCTGCAGGGAGTTGGGCCACACCACATCCTCATGCCTCCACTTCAACAAGCCGATCAATATTAAGACAGAAATGTTAACTTCCTTTAATTACTCATTCGGATATACAGTCAGAAGTGGGTGCTGTGCAGCATTGTCCATGCTTTGCTTGTGTCATTTGGCAGATTTGTTTATTTAGGCATTTTGAGTACTAAAATCTGAATCTCCTGTGGCTCTCTATTATCAACTCTCTTTAATGGCAGTCCGTTTGATGGAGTGTAGCACACCCCCATCCTACACTACCGTCTTAAAAGTGAACAACAAAGAGCACATGCAGCACCTGTGATAACATATTGTCCATTGATGTCTTTGAATGCCAATGTATAATCTGATGTTACAGAAAGGTTTTTCACTTGCAGCAGGTTATGTTTATTTTTCACGTGTGCAATGTGCCCTCTGCTCACGTGACACACATTTATATGTTTAACAGGGTTTTTTAAGAGACTTTGACTTTTATCGCAATTGGAAGCTTGCTCTCCGTCAGACCTGGAGGCTCATGCATAACGCCGTGTGTAGAACACACACTAAAACATGTTGTACGGACAAAAGTGGAAATGTGCATACGCACAAGAAGAATCCAGATGCATAAATCTGTCATACACCAACTTCCATGTTCTTCCGCTCCATAAATCTGGGTCAACATGAAAGGTAACACTCGTGCACGCACCTGTCACTCCACCCCGACTCCTCCTAGAATTGCGCCTCTTTGAATATGCAAATCAATATAAATAGCCCCTTATGTTTTGCATTCTGTTAAAAGACAATGGCAAAAGCACAGGGAAAGAGAAGAATTTCAGCAAATACCAAGTGGAGGCAAGGAAAAATGTACTCTTTGTTGGTTTAAGCAGTGATATAAACAAAAAAAGGAAGTTAATCGAGTGACAGAGAAACTCGAAAGTTCAAGTTCAGAAAGTCACACAGTGCCCGAAATAAATAAGAAGTGGTCAGATATCAAAGCTGCCATGAAAAGGTGAGTCGTAGCCCACCGTCTGAATGTCATATGGAAGCGTATTAGGGTACAGAGAAAAGAAAAAACTGGGGCACAGTGTGAACAAAAGGTCGCAATTTTCACTTTAATCATGTAGTTTATTTTGTCATTAAAGTAGAATGTAATAAACTTAATCTTAAAATTGTTTAACACTAGAATTACCAGAGCCTACGAAAAAACTTGTAGATCCGGCCCATCTTAAATCCCATCACACCTCTCCATCAGCGTCTGTTGTCCTGTAAATGTGCCAATAAAGACAAGCAGCCTATTATTCCATCCCCCCACTGCCGCAGAACATGCAAAAAGTTCTCCCAGCTCATGACTTGATTATCTGGGAGTGAAGTGCTGGAGTTTTAGAGTGGAAATAATAGATCATTATTTGGAACACATGCATTTCATGTGTTTCGTTTCTAAAATAATCAGTGTAAACACATTCTTAAAACAGAAACATTTTTCAGATTTTAATAGTAAATGACAAAATGTTGGCATAAACTATATAATGTGTGAGGCCTGAAGTCCAAAGATCAAATAAACACTTTCACAAAAGGTTCAAGAATAAGACAACAGTTTCCGTGGTGTAGTGGTAAGATTTGCTGACTTGTAATCGTGAGTCCCTGGTTCGATCCCGACTGCATCCTATATTTGCTGTTTTCAGTAGTGAGTTGCTCTTTTTGTTATTATTATACACTACACACATACATTTGGTTTGCGTCTGTAACAGACGGTGTGCATTCATAGTACTTGTAAAAGTTAGTTTTTTTCACTTTTATTCTCTCAGTCATGATCATGATACATACTACCGCCCCAGGGATCTGACGCTGTTAGTTTTTATTTGAAACTGGGAATAACTGTAGATGTGAGTGGTGTTTTGAGGCAATGGAACTGGACATTCTCTGATCTGGAGGGATAAAAGCTGACACACAAATGCTGGTGAATCTACCTTATTCGTATCTCACTGTCACTTGATTTTTTTATTCACTTTTATTGAGTGTTCCTGCTCACGCTGAATTAGTATGCACCATATGGTCCATGATGTCAAAAAAAAAACAAAAAAAAACAGAGACATAGGTATATAAGATATTTGGAATTATTCATTTTATGACCTGTATAGTACATTTCGAACAACATTGTGGCATGGATGCAACATTATTCATATAATTCATATTCATTTGCATAACATCTTGCGGTTGTAATCAGTGAACGCATGTTTTTTTTTCCCCGATCTTGCCAGTCTCCATGTTGCTGTATGGTGTTATTTCTTTTGTACTCCAGGACATGCAGAGGAAAGAATAGTACAGAAGGTCAGTTCAGCGCTATATGCAACCATCAAATTCAAATGTTAACAGCTCACACACACGTAAGGACCGTCCTTCCTACATTTACGACATGTGTACCTGTTGCATTGTACACACTTCTCTCTGTGCTGTGGTTTCTATTACATTAAAAGGGCACCTGACACTGACTCAGTTTACTTTCCTGGGGAAAGCGGCTGTCTTGGAACAGCTGATCAATATTAAGACAGAAATATTAACGTTATAGTTTATATAGTTTATGCCAACATTTTGTCATTTACTACTAAAATATGCAAAACATTTCTGTTTTAACAATGTGTTTATACAGATTATTGTAGAAACGGAACACACATGAAATGCATGTGTTCCAAATAACGATCTATTATTTTCACTCTAAAACTCCAGCACTTCACTCCCATATAATCAAGTCATGAGCTGAGAGAACTTTGTGCACGTTCTTCGGCGGTGAGGGAATGGAATAGCAGGCTGCTTGCTGCTTGTCTATATCGGCACATTTACAGGACAAAAGACGCTGACAGAGAGGTGCGATGAGATTTAAGGTGGGCCGGATCTACAAGTTTTTTCGTAGGCTCTGGTAATTCTAGTGTTAATTTAATAGTTTCTCAAATCCCATCGTAAGTAAAGTAGCATGTGAAATGCTTCATATTCAATGTTCTCTTATGTGTGTGAATCAGTACATGCTTCTTAAATGGGCTTTCTCTTACGCCGACAGACACAGAATACATTACATTCATGATGTTACAGCTCTCTGAACAATTTAAATACTAAAATGTATACTTGATACCATTTTCATGATGATAGAAATTAAAGCATGTATAAAACATTGAGGCACTTTGGCGCAGTGGTAGAAACAAGCTGGCACCCCTTCCAGAGATTGTTCCTGCCTCCCGCAAGATGCTTGCTGCCCCGTACACGAAACTCAATAAAATTATTTATTGCAGCAGTACTGTCTCTTTCAAACGTACTAACACCCGATTCCTGTCCTTCCTTTTCTTTCTCCAAATAACCAATTGCCAAACAATAAGCTCTTTAATAAATGTCAAGCCATTTGTAAGCTTAGAGCGTCTAATCTTCAAAACTTTTAAGGAACATTGAAATATCTTCGTAGTACGTTCAATTATTCCATCCAGGGTCACGCCAGTCCCAGCAAGCATACAGCGCGAGGCAATAAAAAAATCCCTGAACGGAAAGCCAGTTCATCGCTACCGCTGCCCGCTGAGTCCTTGCATGTTTAATCATTAACAATATACATTATTTAAATGAAGTTTAAAATGTATCTGTATAGTGTAATATATACACTTTAATGCATTTCATATTTAAAATGATATCAAGAGCTTCACGAAGATAATGCCTGGAAATTTAAATCGACTTAGAAGACAGATGTTATCATCTGTAAATACGCGCTCTCAATTGAATTGAATTCCTTTATTGTTATTGTATGCAAATATGCAAATCCTCCATAAATTAATTTTCCTATGAAATGGTAAAATGACAACAACAATAATAATAATAATAATAGGATAAAAACATTGAAAAATATACAATATGAAAGTATAAGTGGCTCAGGTTGTGCAATATTACAACTGTAATGCAAGTTTACAGTGAGGCAATTGTACTTATAAGTACAAACAGTTCTACCAGGAGCACTTGATGGACTGATTGAGTGCATTTATAGCTCTTGGGATGAACCTGTTTTTGAACTGCGAGATCCATACAGGAAAGGCTCTGTAGTGTTTGCTGAATGGCTGAAGTTCAAATAGACTGTGTGCATGGCTGAGGCAGCGTGTGCTAGAAGCTCTATCCCGATATTTCTCCCCGCTCTTGACACAATCTGCAGTAGAGCTTTCCAATCAGCAGCTGTAGAGCTGTGATTCCATACTCAGATACAGTGGGTTAAATACTCTGAGTGATGCACTGACTGTGACAACGCTAAAGCAGCTATAGTATTTGGAATAGTTTGGCCATTCAGTGCACCATAATATGGTTACAGGTTGATTACAATCAGATGCCTTAAACTAATAAACGATATGCAGTTAATTGCAGTATATTTGATAAAACTGCATCAGGGATGTGAATCTAAAAATTAAAGGGAAACCACACAGGAACAGTAGCACTGCTTTGACGCTGGGTGCCGCAACTTTGCAAAACCAAGCAGAGTACTTGTGTATGCAAGGGATTGAGGTGGCGTGAAAATGTGCGTGGCTTTACACCAAGTTTAGTTTTTATACCATCGCGATGTGAGCGTGGAAATGGGTGTACACAAAATTTTTGTGCTTATGCACCATTTATACATGAGGCCCCTCGTTAACAACAGCACCGCTGCTATTTGCAGTTCGATATCACCGCTCCTACACTGAGCACTACCTTCATGAGGCATTAGATTGGTTTTGAAATGTAACTGTCAGGGAGCTGTCTAATTGTTCTCACCCACTTTTATGCAAAATTCACTCATGGTTGTCTCCAGACGTATACATTGCACATCTGGCTTCAGTGAGACTAATAGGTAGTCAACACTTACTAAGGTGTAGCTTTAGTGACTGGATGTAGTATCTCTGTTCTGTGTGAGAGTGTGCAATTTTTATATAAACCACACTGACAGTCAGTTTCTGGATGCACTTTGTATGGGTTCTCCCCTTAGACTACTTTTGCCAATGGTATCACTGTGAGGTGCATTTGACTCCCAATAATGTTAAGAAAGGATCTCTGAGGCATGTGTAAGACACCCTACCATCCCTAGACATTATTCCTAGTAGCATATCTCAGACAAATATTGAAATAAAATTAAGTGTTTTTTGTATAGTTTATAATTAAAATGATTATTAAAAATCCACTGAAATGTAACCTACTTATTCTCTCTGAGTGTAATAAACAGTGCTGAAAAAGCAGTCAATTAAAACAAAATAAAGAAGCAGAAATGTCTTTGTGTGCTTACTTACATGACCCTCTTAGTATTTCTTTTTTAATGGTTAAACTTAAAGATTACCTCAGCATGAACACCAAAAAAGATAGCAGCTTCAATATTGACACTTGTCCTCCCTCATTAACTTCAGCAGTTTATATTTAGTCTTTAAAAAGCAATTAGTTTATGTACACATCATAAGTTACTCAATATCAACTCATGTGAATCATACTGTATACCTTAAAGGCTGCTAAAAGATAAATCAAATCTTTTTGATATAGAAAATAGATTAGAGACTTTATATCAAAACCTTTATACAAACAAAAGGTAATCTATGTTTCAGGGTATGCATAGTATAAATTATCTATGTTAATTAATTAACCATAATCAATAGTTATTATATACTGCATATAGTATATTATTAAGGAGAAACTAGTGAAAGTAATAATAATTCAAAGCAAAAATTATGAAAAGGGTCCTGCAAGTGGCATGGTGGTACAGTGGTTACCATTTAGCCTTGTTTGTTCAGAATTTTACAGTTTTGATTTTTTTAAAACATAGAGCAAAATTGTTAGAAGTCAAAATGTATAGTTTATTTTCTGAACCTATCTAGTCTAATACAGTGTCATGAGTCAATCACAATATAGATTTATTTTTTTCATAGAATTGTTTAGTTTATGATTATACTAGAAGTATATTAATCAATTTGTCAGTTATACTTTTATTTTACATTGCTGCAGCCTTAAAATCTTAAGTTTAAATGACTAGCACAGGGCTTAATTTTATTATTTTTTAATAGAAGAAATGAGGGAATGTGTAAGTGAACTAAAAGAAATACTACTAGGACGCCAACAACTATGTATCCGGTGACATCACAAGCTCCCTTTATTAGTTAAGAATTAGTAGAAGTATTCTTCTAAATAAAACCAAGTGAAAGGTGAATGTAAGAAAAGTACTTAATGATTGAAAGACAGCAGAAAGAAAAAAAAACAAAAAAGAATAATTGAAAGAAAATAAATAAAGAACATCATGAAAAACTGTCTTCAATAAATGTTTAAAGCATAACAGGAAAAGTAAATAAGAGAAGTTACATTTACTTTTCTAAAAAGCCATACAGCAGATATTATCTGTTTACAAGAATGAATTTACAAGATTGCAAGAATAATTAACAAGATTAAAAGAGCATTGGAAAAAAGGAAGACCCTTTTTTGGATCAAACCAGAATAAACCTACAGGAACAGGGTACTTTAACTAAGAATAACAATTTCAAAGGTCAAAAATGTGATTTTTTTTTTTAAGTAGTTGGCAATTTTACATGTTGAAATTAAAAGCCATCAACAAAGAAGTGAAGTTAGCAGGAGATTTTTAACTACTGAATAGATAAAAATAAAATGAACATGGACAAAAAGTGTACATTTCTGATGAATAGATCAGCAACTAAAAGATAACTAGAGAGAAATAGAAAAAAAGTAGAAAGGCTTCACATGGAGAGCAGAAGGGGGCAAATGGAAATGAAGTATAGATTTCACTTTAACTAATGCGGAGTGCAAAGTTAAGAAAATTCCAATTATCTCAGACTTTTTTTCTAACCATTGTCTAATCTTTTGTGAGACAGAAGGGGGTAAGGAGTCACTAGAGGAAAGTCAGGTCAGGTCAGGTTTGCGAGCTTGCAATGGCACAGCGCATTGCCCCACCCATCATATGACGAAATAGCTTGGGAGCCTGGCTGGCAACCCCTCAGGCAGACATGAGGTCTAGTCCCACCTTCCAGAAATGACCATCTATCTGCTGCAGCCAGGTTTTACGGGGGCGTCCCATTGGCCTGGACCGCTCGGGTCCACAACAATGACGATCCTGTGAGCCGGATCATCTTTGGCAGATCGTGCCACAAGGCCGTAGTAGGCGGAGTGGTGGCTCTGAGGCTAGGGATCTGCACTGGCAATCAGAAGGTTGCCTGTTCGAATTCCATAAATGCCAATAGGGACTCTGCTCTGTTGGGCCCTTGAGTAAGGCCCTTAACCTGCAATTGCTAAGCGCTTTGAGTAGTGAGAAAAGTGCTATATAAATGCAAAGAATTATTATTGTAGTGGCATAACTGACACTCCCTCACAATGCAGGTAATGTGCCTCATTCGGGATCCATGAGCAACACAAAGTCAAACAAGCAGTACCCAAGGATTCTCCAAAGAGACAGAGTATCGAAGGAGTCCAGTCTTCATGTCACTGGATAGTGTCCATGTCTCGCAACCATATAGCAAAATAGGAAGCACCAGAAGACTAGCGCTAGAAGAGAGTTTGGAAATGTTTCATTGCTCAGAAAGCAGAAAATAAAAGAACAATTTGAAGAAAAATACTGACAGTGCAAAATTGTGAAGGACAGGTGTAAAACAGAAGAATAGTTCTTCAAGGTAAAAGGATGAAAAGAAAGTAAACAGAAAGGATAGGCAAGGAATTATAAAATTTGTATAAACAGGAAGGTGAACAGATAACAAATACAAAGTAACAGTTAAAGAAAACATATCAGAAGAAGGAAAAAAATAAAGTTCCAAAGTAATGTGAAAGAGTTGAAAGAAAATGGAATGAGGAACGCATGTAATTGTTTAAGATAAAAGAAACTAGAAAAAATGCACAGATGTATTAAAAGATCAAAAATAAGAATTACTGAAAGAAGAAAAAGAAAAGCATAATAGTCAAAACATCTTTTGAAGATCTTTATAAAATAAAAACTGTAAATAACTCAAAACAGGAAAACATAAGTTTATAGATGTAAAGTTAGAAAATTGAAAAAGCACTGACAGTGCAAGAAATAGAACAAGGTTTATAAGCTTTCAAAAGGAGTAAAATACTAGGAATAGATGGCTTACCTCTAGAATTTTATCAGACCTTTTGGCAGGTTATAAAGTGGGCTATCTTATAAGTCTTTAAATAAGTTTTAGAAGGATCGGACATACCTAGCTCATGGAAAAACAGAACTATCTATTGTGTTCAAAAGCAGTAGATAAGACAGAGATAATGAATTGGAGTCCAATAACCCTTCTCTGCCAAGATTATGTTAATAGCAAAAATCCTAAAACTGCTTTCAACAAGTCATCAAACACATATTAATCACTTAATGTTATTTGAAGATATCTTGGAATATACTAAAACTAGGAATATACCAATAGGGTTGTTGAATGTTGACCTGTAGAATGCTGCTGACTCCCTAAACCACAGTTTCCTATTGAAAGTTTCAAAAGAGGTAAAGATACCATAAACAATATATAACATTAATTAAAAACTGTTACTGACATATAACAAGTAGAGTTGTAATAAGTAGGAATGTAAAGAGATTAGAATAAAAAAAGGATTGTGATAAATGGGCATGTAACTAAAATGATCAAAATAGGATGTTCTTGTCTGATATACTATTTGTTATTTTTATGGAGGTTTTAACTGAAATGATGAGAAAAATAAAGAAATCAATGTAATGAGGATTTCAGGAAGTGGGTATAAAGAGGCAAAGTATACATTTCACATGTACACAGTCACTGTCATTGCTCAGGACATAAAATTGAACAAAAGCAAAACAATTAACAGAAAATGTTTCTGAAGCCGCAGGAACTAAGATAAATGTGAAACATGACCAGAAGATTGCAGTATCAGAATTCAAATGCACCAAAAGCTGATTAAAATATTTGGGGTGCACTTCTGGAACAAAAAGAATAAAGCGGAATGAAGAGAATTAACACTAGAATTACCAGAGCCTACGAAAAAACTCATAGATCCTTCCCACCTTAAATCGCTTCGCACCTCTCCATCAGCATCTGCAGCTATAGACTAAGGTGGAAGCTGCCGTCACTGTACTTTGTATATAAGAGCCAGATCGAATGTTATTTACCTTTATTTATTTACTTACTTCCTACAGCGTGAAGTCACAAGTAGACTGCAGAGCTTCCCATGTACATATACTAAGTACAGCGATGGCAAAAGTGCGACGTGCATTCTTGCTCCGATGTAGAACCAAAATCATGATCTGAGTTCACCTCTGTTATAGCGCGTCTTTATGTGAAAACAGTAGTGTCAGATGGGGAGGGGTGTGGAATTGTGAACACAACTGAGAGAATAAAACTGAATAAAAAAGAAAAAACAAAGCTAACCTTTACAAGTATCATACATTTACACCGGCTGTTACAGACTCAAACCAAATGTATGTTTTTATTCTAAAATAGTAAGAATAAGAGCAGCTCACTTCTCAAAACAGACTCGTTCGGGATCGAACCCATGAGGTTTTGATTACCAGTCAACAGTTGATACCGTTTTGCCACCAAGGCAGTCGTAGCAAATGTGTGTCAATGTTGCACCCTAACGTGGGTTCTTTTTCGGCAGTTATATTCTTGAATAGAAGCGCACTTGTTCTGGTATATTTGTACCTTTTGTAAAAATGTTTATTTGATATTTGGAATTCAGGCTTAACACATTATACATTTCATGTCTACATTTTGTCAATTATTACTAAAACATGAAAAACGTTTCTGT
Organism: Erpetoichthys calabaricus; assembly: GCF_900747795.2. NCBI lineage: Eukaryota > Metazoa > Chordata > Cladistia > Polypteriformes > Polypteridae > Erpetoichthys > Erpetoichthys calabaricus. The sequence continues at coordinate 257,722,703 of NC_041395.2, read as the reverse complement.
TTTAACGATGTGTTTACTGTACATAGATTGTTGTAAACACTGAACACGCATGAAATGCATGTGTTCTAAATAACAATATAGTATTTATAAAAAGTGTCATTTTGCTTGACTTCTCACTCTATACAACTGATTGAGGTCATTCATGTTAGGTAGAATGCCTACAGGGGGCTGGGCGGTCTCATGGCCTGGAACCCCTGCAGATTTTATTTTTTCTCCAGACGTCTGGAGTTTTTTTTGTTTTTTCTGTCCTCCCTCGCCATCGGACCTTACTTTTATTCTATGTTAATTAGTGTTCTCTTATTTTAATTTTTATTTTGCCTTTTTTTTCTCTTTCTTCACAATGTAAAGCACTTTGAGCTACATTATCTGTATGAAAATGTGCTATATAAATAAATGTTGTTATACTACTGGATAATACTGCAAGCCAAGTTGTACTTGTTTTATTTTATTTTTTTCAATACTGTATAAGGTACCTGGGTACTGTGTAATAGTGTGACGACATGTTGAATTTATTCTCGACATTTTCACTTTAATCTCGACGCTTATGACGAGAATAAAGTCAACGTGTTGACTTTATTCTCGACATTTCTACTTTATTCTCGCCGTTTATGTAGAACATCATTAAAGTAGAACATCTTAAAATGAATATTTGATTTACTAGATTTTCTCAAACCCCATCATAAGTTATGTAGCACATTAAATGCTGTGTGTTAAGTGTTCCCCGAGCCATGTTAATCACTACGTGCTTTTTAAACTGACTTCCTCTTGCTCTAAGAGGAGGCGCAGGCAGCACACAGAATACATTAATTTTATGATATTCCTGCTCCCTGAACATTGAGAATGCTAAGATAAATACTTGATATAATTTTCATGATGAAATGCATTAAAGCATGTATTAATCATGTGGGGGCACGGTGGCGTGAAGGGTGCAATGCTGCGTCGCAGCAAGGGGGTCCCGGGTGTTCCCTGCCTTGAATTTGCATGTTTTTCTGGTGGGTTTACTCAACATGCTTCAGTTTTTTTCAAAGTCATGTAGGATGTGGGGTTTTGTTATGCGATATTGACCCTGCTAGTGTATGTATTGCTCGTATTCACCCTGCGATGTGCTGGCGCCCTGTTCAGGATTTCTCCCTGCCTTGCACACAATGCTTACTGGGATGGGTGCAACCCTGAATGGATGGCATAATTTAACATGTATAACAAAGATTTTTTTAAAGTTCTGTACACTCTGTGGTCTAAGTTTATAACTAATTTTAATTTCACAAAGACGTTTATCGTGTGGTGATTGGTTATGTGGAGAAAGAAAAAGGAAAGATAGGAACTGGGCATTTGGTACATCAGACAGAGACAGCATTCATGCAATAATGAAAGCCCGCTCAGAAGAACATCCATTGGAATTCTGTGTTCATGTCTCCAACCACCAGATCATGAATCCAACATTTACACAATATTTAAGTTAAACCTGTGATACCCATTCATACATCCAGTTTTTTGGAGCCTTGTCACACCTGCCATAAAGTTTTTCTACACTGAACGTACACCTGGGGACCCCTTACTGCGAGGGAGCAGCACTACCGCCACACTACCATGCATGTTTAATACCTGCTTTAATGCATTTCATCATGAAAATTTATCTTAGCATTCTACATTTTCAGAGATCAGGAATATCATGAAGTGAATGTATTCTGTGTGGCAATTGCTGCCTGCACCTCCTCTTAGTGCGGAGGAAGTCAGTTTAAGAAGCACATAGCGATTAACAACTGGGTCGGGGAACACTTAACACAAAGCATTTAATGTGCTACATTAACATATGACGGGGTTTGAAAAAAATCTAGTAAATTAAACATTGATTTTAGGATGAAGTTTAGTTTATGACATTCTACTTTAATGACAAAACAAACTATCGGAATAAAGTGGAAATGTTGACTTTAATCTGAACATATAGTTTTTTTTTCTTCACTGTGCCCATATTTTTTATTTCTTTACCGTTTCCCTAATACGCTTCCATAGGGCTATACCACAAATAGCATTATAAACGCAAGTTGCAGTTTTATTATTTATGTAAATAGTTTAACTTGAAGCAAGTTCCATATTAATAAAGTTTGTCTTAATGATGGTTCAGTTGGTAAAGATGTCATCACCAAGTTGCACTTGTTTTATTTTATTTTATTTTTAATTGGTGAATACTGTGTAATGCACCTGGGCTTGAAGTCTTGAAATAATAGTATTATTACTGGAAGTTGCACTATTATTTATTTTATTGTTATTATTTATTAGTTTAAATATTATGCAGTTTAATGGTGGTAAAGTTGTTTAAAAAGTCACTTTAACATGTCAGTGGACAGAGATTGTTAACATTAACAGAAAGTGTAGTTGGTTTACAAAAATATTTACTATTTATTCCTTTTCTACGACATGTTTGGTGCAATACAACTTTTGACAAGCACCTCTGGATATTTTACTAAGTCTAAATGCCTCTTTGGATGGTTGAAAATATGTTGTCAAAATTTTAGTTTAAGTTGTTTGCAAACTTTGTTCAATAAAAAAAGTTCTATATTTTGACTGCATCTGTCATGCAATGTGATTCCTTCTCTTCATTAGTGCCACCCCCTTGAAAACTATCACTTTATGGGGCCATGCAAACCTGTATTAATACTTGTGTGCCCATTAAAATGTTTTTTGTACAATGTACAATGATCATGACAGTGGAATAGGTCATTCTTAGCCAGTAAATGCAGTGGAAAATGGGGTTAACATCCACTCATGCATGGGAAAAAAATACCGTCCAATACCGTGAAACTGGTATCATTTTGAAAAATACCGTGATATAGAATTTTGGTCATACCACCCAGCACTACTATATAGGAAAGGCAGTGCATGTATACTAAGAGAAGGAAACTATGGTTTTCTTTGAAGTAAGAATGAAGACACATGCAGAAAGGGAAACACAAAAACTAAAAAATAAACTCCCAAAAGAAATAGAAATCATAAAATAAAACCAAGTAAGCACTTTTAATCATCTTTAAATATAAAATATGTTTTTAAATACATTGTAAGTAAACTGGAGTGTCCTGATTGGAAATTATTCATTTAGATGAGAGAAACAGGACAACCAGAAGAGTAAAACTAATCTGTTTTTAAACTACATATGGAAGAAATTAAAAAGGGGCTAATTAGGGATAGGTGATTGACACTGGACACAAAATGACACAGCACCAAATTGTGTCTGCTTTTTTCTTCAATCATAAAAACAGAAACAAAATTTAAACATATTTCAGAATTCTTCAGAAAGCTGCGTGTCTGACTGTTTCCTTTCCCTTTAAATGTTCCTAATGGTTAAGAACACCAACAATATTCTCATACACATTTTGTTTTGAGCATGACTTCCCTGATTAAAAAGAAAGGATGATTTTGTGTAGGTGGTAATTTGTTTATCTAATGGCATGAAAATTGCAATGCATTTTATTGGTAAAAAATGACACAGACATACCAACCAGGCAAACATAGACAAAGACACTTACAATTTAATTATTTCAGTGGGAGTGTCAACTTATGTCGACACATAGGGTTGAGGTGGATGTCGACATTAGTCAACATCCAGGGGTAGAGGACAGTAATCAGCTGTAAACTTCAACAAAACCCATTGTTACGTTATTGTTAGACTAGCTTTGCTAGCAATATGCTGCTTGTAGAATGTGTTACATTGGTGTCGGTGTTTCAGCAGTCTGTTGCTGCAAACTGTGACTGCTGCCCAAAGACAGCGTCCCATGGCTGCAGCCGGCCACATGTAGATAACAACTGCCTGTGGCGGCATCCAGCTGCACAAACAAAGCTGTGTGGTGGTCAGAGCTCACAGACAACAGTCACAATATGCAGCAACAGATGCCTGAAACAGCGGCAGCAATGTAACATATTCTGCATGCAGTGTAATATGGCAATGCACGCCACAACATTCTCATACCTAGTAGCACTATGCTATGTAATAGGTATGAGAACTCACATATTTAGAGGCTCATGCATCATAAAACACAGTGACGTTTGTCATAAATATTTTATGTTGATTTATGTGTGAAACCATTGGGTAAAACAGAAAAAAATAATTAGCCTTCAAAGAGTTAATTAAGGTGGATATGTATTTTTATATGATGTGCAAGAAGCCGATTATAAAAATGCATATTAGAAATAACATTATATAATAAAAATATCATAAGGTGTAATAAAGCTGCAGTGTTAGTTAAGAGTCAAAAAAGAGTGTTAAATGTTAAGAGTTAAAAACAAAATGGGGGTGAATGCAATTGGCTATCTAAAATATATTCTTGCTCATGTAAAAATGATTGGCGGCTCCCATTTCCACTTCTGAAGCACCCATCTGGTGTTTTTCTCATTTCTGTGTCGGAAAATAAGAGATTTTTGTGGAGGCTGGAGGCAGGAATAAGGATGACATTCTGCTGGCTGGTGGAAGGCAAATGACTTTTTTGTCTAAGAGGATGGAGTTTTGCTCCAGGGAGCACAGACGTTTTGCCAGAGCATGGATTCCTTTTTGCCAGAGGAAGGATGGTGTTTTGTTGGAAGAAGTAGGATGTTCTAAACTAGGCACCATAGATGTAAATTCACACATTTCCTCTGGCAGCAGACCAACATTTAACCACAGTACAGAGATGTAGTGTGCTTTGATTCAACTGTGTAGGCACTGTGCACCACAGACACATGCTGCTATGTGTAAGATTTCTACAGCAAAAAGAGAAAGGGTTATTTTGTGTAGATGTTTGCTTTCTTGAGTATGATTGGGAGCATCAACTTTGACTAACACCGTTTATATTGTGACGCATGAGTCGGTGTCTTGCACCCCAAAGACGAGGCTGAGTCTCAATACTTTAGCAAAACCAACTTTATTCAACTCCAAACAGGAACAACAAAGTTATTTATTGTAGTGGGATCTACCATTCTACTATACCCAGAAGCAGCAAACAGGCAGTGTCGGGGCCAGGTCAGTGGCCAAGTTATAATGTTCCCTGCATCACCCATCAGGCGACCATTGCTTTGTGCATGGTAGCAGTCAGCTTGTGAATCTGTGTTTGCCTCAGCAATGGACAAGCAACCCTCAACATATGCAGCAGTCACACTTCTGCGTGTCATCCCATTGGGAAGGGTCTCAAAGGAGGCAATCATACTTCTGCATGTTGTCCTGTTGGGAAGGGTCTCAAAGAGTCCAGGAGTCTCACATCCTCCCTCTTAGTTTTGTCCACACCATCGTGGGCAAAGAGACCATCCAAGCCAGGCTTGGCCAGGTGTGAGAGGACATCAATATTGATGTGTGCAGCCCTGGGACAGTACAAACATCAAAAGTAAATGCCTGTAAACTAATAAACCACCGAGTGAGCCAGGCATTCGTGTCCTTCTGTATGTAGAGCCACAGGAGCGGGGCATGATCAGTCACTAGGGTAAACCGCCGTCCACACAAGTAGTACCGGAGGGCTTCCACGCCCCACTTAACCGCTAAACATTCTTTCTCAATGGTCAAGTAATTGTTATCCCTAGGAAGCAATTTCCTACAGAGAAACATGATTCGGGTGTTCTTCCCACCAAAACATTGTGAAAGCACTGCTCCTAAACAGAAAGCACTTGCATCCATCTACAGAATAAATTCCCTTGAAAACTCTGAATTTCTCAGAACTGGGAATGAGGATTAAGAGTCTTTCTTCCTGCCCTTTGTCAAGTCAGTGAGGGGGGGACGGCTCAATGCTTGAAATTGGGAATCAACTGCCTGTAGTATCCTGTGAGCCTTGTCCATTCAAGGTTTGAGCAAACCCTTCCCCATGGAATATCTCAAATAATGAGTTTCTGACATACCCAATCTGCATTTATTAGGGTTAGCCATCAACCCCGCCAGCCTCAAACTGTCAAGCACAGCCTGCAGGCAGATGAGATGAGACATATGCGGAACTGGGATACAGAATCTGGTCCATCATCCTCTGAAGGTCAATGGTGCTCCATGGAGACCAATAGGGAGCCTTGTAAATTCAAACAGCCCATCTGGAGTGGTGAACACGGTCTTCATGAGACCTAGGGTGAAAATATACAAGGCATGCCTGAACTTTTCCAACAAGTCATCCACATGTGGCATCGGATATGTGTCACAATGAGAAATTTTATTCAACCTCCTAAAATCAACACAAAACCGAACCGAACTGTTGGGTTTTGAGACAAGCACAATAGGCCTTTATCACTCGTGTTTGCTTTCATGAATTACACGCATCTTGAGCATATGTTGAACCTCCTTGTGTATCACCTTCCTCGTTGCCTCCGGAAGGTGATATGGGGGCACATGCGGAAGGTAATATGGGGGCACATGTACAGTAACACCGGGGGAAGTCAAGATCTTGTGTTCCGCAATTTCTGTTCAGCCAGGCATGGCCAAAAAGACGTCAGAGTTCCTCTCAATCAGTGATAGCAGTTCTGCCTTCTGAGTGTCAGTTAAGTCATCCCCAATAGCGACTTCAGTCTAAGGGACCACTGTACATGAAATGAGAACTTGCTGGGGGTTGTGCCACTCCTTTAAAAGATTAGTATGCAAAATTTGTTCAGGTTTCCTTCGACCGGGAATTATGACTTTATAGTTCATTGGGAACATACGCTCTTCAATCACTGCCAGACCTAGCCATTCAGCCTGAAGTTTATGCAGATTCAATGGGATCAACAAAAGTACACGTACAAGGAATTTACTCGCCTTGTCATAATCACGTTTTTGCACCTTCTGCTTGCGCTGCAGATGTTCCACCACAATAGAGGACAACCTGGAAATCTGTTCCTGCAGCAAAATGACTCAGTGGACAAAACTCCCCTCACAAGGTGCCTCGCAAATCCCCTTCCACTCTTCTCGAAAAATGTCTAACACCCTGCGCAGTCAGCAGCCAAATAGTATTTTGAAGGGACTCAAACTGGTAGAAGCTTGGGGGAGAATCGCAAACAGCAAACACAAGGAAGGGCTCTACTGTATCCCAGGAGGTCAGGTAGTCATGGCCCACCCACCGAATCATCTGTTTTAGGGTTTTATTAAATTGTTTAGTCAGACCATTTGTCTGTGGATGATAAACCGTTGAGTGTAACTGCTTAATTGCAAAAATTTCACATAGTTGCTTCATGAGGTGAGAGATGAAGGACGCACCTGATCACTCAAAATCTTGTGAGGGATATCAATAAACGTGAACATTTCTGGGAGTGTTTTTGCAATAGTCCGTGTGTCCGCCCACCACAGCACAGTCACTGCTGGGTATCTTGTGGCATAATCAACTAACACAAGCATATACTGAAACCCATTTTTACTCTTGGGAAGCGGGCCAACAATATCTACTCCCTCCTTCTCAAAGGGGACATCTAAAATAGGCATCAGTACAAGGGATGTCATAGTGTGGCTGTGAGCGGAAACTAACAGTCAGGGAAGGCCTTACAGAATTGCTCCACATCCCAGCCCATATTCACCCAACAAAAACATTTCGAAATGCATTCCCGCGTCTTTTCCACACCAAGGTGACCCCCAGAAACATGACTGTGAACAATTTTTAAAACTGTCTCCCTGTGCTCACCTGGCACCACCAACTGCTTGACCTGCCATCACTCAAACAATCAGAAATCAACCAATACAGGAAACCATCCTTATTTTAAAAATGTGGTGTTTTGCACCGTTGGCTTTTCTGAATGCAAAATCCAGGTTGCTGTCGGCTTGGTGCTGACAACCAAACTCTTTCTGAATGGCAGTCTCTTTCTCCTCTGTGCCCAATGCAGCATCTTGCTGACCACCTGCTGCTATTTCATCGGGGTCCATAGTGGGAGTCTGGTCTGGGGAGGTTGTTTGCTGACGGCATGATAAAGTGCATCAGCTGACCCAGGTCCTCACTTGAGGATTTGTCCCCAACCTCCCTGGACAACTCCATTTCAATTTCAAACCTGGCTCCTTGACTGACTTTGTCAGCAGCAAGCCCCTCTCTATCCACTGCAGAGGGAGGCACTCTGCAGGTGGCCAAGACCCGTGGGAAAAGGGCATTTCTCTCTCTATTAAAAGAGGTCAGGGTGAAGTATCTGATATAGCAGTCCAAACCTTAAAGTTCTTCCCTTTAAATTTCAGAAGGAGTAATATAGTTTCGTATGTTTTAACATCCTCATGGACGCAGCTATTGTTCACCTGGTCTGAGGTCCTAAAAGGGGTCTGCCAGAGCAAGCCACAGCAGACTACGCAGAGGTCACTACCAGAGTCCAACAGAGGCAATAATTCATGTCCAGCCAACGTAACAGAGACCTTAAAATTGTCCTCCCTTAACATCTTGGGTTAGACTTGTGATCTGCATACCTGGGCTAGACTGATGGCCATGGTTTGTGCAGGTGGGAAGTGGCACTCCCAAACCAGATATCCCGGTTGATTGCATCAAAAGCAGCTGCTGCATTCAATCCGGACTATGGTGTTCCTATGATGGCGTCTTCCACCTGTGGTGCCAGCAACTGGAGGAGCCTGTGCTGGTTGGATTAAAGTCGGGGCCAAGCCTAGGTGGCTCCTTTGTTTCCAGGTGGCTTCGGCACCCTCCAGTCTGCGGGTCATGTCTAACAGCGAATGGACATCGTTCCAGAGCATTTCATCACAAAGGCCTTCGTCTATCCCCAACTAGACTACATCAATAGCAAGATTCTCCACAATACACTCGAAAGTGTCCCAGCAGATCCAGCTTTGAATCAGGTATACTAAGTCCTGGATCTGTCCTCATATAGGGAGATCTGGGTCAATGTGCCACAGATGAAACTGGTGCCCCTTGACCACTGGGCTGATAGTTTTGCATGACCTGTAGGGCCTCCCCAGTTAAAATCATGGCCACAATAGCCACCCAGGCTCCCCTGTCTCAGCGCATCAATGTTGCCGTGCATTCAAAGCAGAATAGGAAGCACTGTGGGTCATCCAAGGGAGCCATCTCTACCAGCACATCCCTGGGGAGCGCGAAGACAGGAGCGCCTGCAGGAGCCTCGTTTTCATCCTCTGGTATTGGTAAGTTACGTTCCTCTTAGGGTTCCATTAGTGACGCATGAGTCGGTGTCTTGCACCCCAAAGACGAGGCTAACTCTCAGTACTTTGGCAAAACCAGCTTTATTCAACTTGAAACAGGAACAGCAAAGTTATTTATTGTAGTGGGATCTACCATTCTACTATACACAGACACAGCAAACAGGTAGGGTCAGGGCCAGATCAGTGGCCAAGTTATAATGTTCCCTGCATTACCCATTGGGCGACTGGCATTTTGCACATGCCATCGGTTAGTTTATAATTGTTTCTGTGTCGTTGCAAATCTGCGGTTGCCTGAGCAATGGACAAGCAACCCTCAACAGACGCGACAGTTGATCTTCTGCATGTTGTCCCATTGGGGACGGTCTCAAAGAGTTGAGATCTCTCACAATATGCATTAATATTCTGAGCTTCGCTCCACATTGTTGACCGGACTCATGCCAAGTCATATGTGTCATTTTGCAGCAGGCTAAAACATCTATAATACTGGAGGCTATGCATAAACAGGATCTGGAACATAAAATATATGATACCAAAAATATTTGCAGACAGGACATTTTCAGTTTACCACATGATTTGCCGTCTAAGGCACTGCAGAAATGCTATTAACTGAGCCTGTTACTGAATAACATGTAGTGCTTATGTACAAACAAAGTAAAAAAGTTGTCTGAGGCACTGAGTAAAATAGATAGTAGACACAATAAATCAGTAAGACAACTTAGAAAGCTGAAATATGATATGAGACAGGTGGGCACTGGACAACACTTCACAAGGGCTTAAAGGCAATTTCTAGATAATGAATATATGCAATTTTCAATAACACGATAAGCATAGGAAGGGACTGGCAAGTTGGAGAACTTGAGAATACAAAATCCAAGACTGAGCACAAGTGAATTACTGCACGTCATTCAATACTGCCTTACTGTGCAACACTCCCAGGTGACAGAAGGCTGTACTATTTGCTGCTAAGCAACCAAAAGAAGACACTAGCTAGAGCAAAAGAAAGACTTGTGGCTTACTAAAAATGGCACAAATAAAATATGACATAATAGTTACAGAAAAGCACATTCTATCTCAGGTTATCAGTTCTGTTTTAAAGGACAAAGAGGCATTAAGAATTATTTTTAGTCAATGTTGAAACCCTTCACAGTTTTACTTAGATTTTAAAGCAAAGCATCTCTTCTTCGCACAGAAAATAGGTCTGTGTGAGTTTTTAATCTAAACAGCTATGCATATTATTATAAATCCTTCTACATTTTTAAAATATCAAAGGGAAACAGGCATGCTATCGCAGATATTGCATTCCATTTTACCAACTTAATTTGTGTGTTGCTCAGTATTTGTTGTTGCCTTGCAACCGATGCTGCCAGGATAGGTTCTTATCTGCCACCAACCTTGTAATGGATAAAGTAGATTGAAATAATAAATGGCTGGACTAATATGACTTTTTCATCACAAGACTTAAAAATAATGATTTTAATCAATTAGCATTACTATCCTGTAAACTGCTGTTTCTAAAAGTAATATAAGTGACATTGAAAATATATATTTCAATAAAATATAGCATTTTTTATATTTAAAAGCTTTTTATTATATATATATATATATTATATATTTATATATATATATATATACACACACAGTATATACTGTATATTATATATTGTCATGCACAAGTGCATCGGGAGCAGTTTAAGGACCCGACGTGTACCACGACAAGTCGTGCCAAGAGACAACGGCGGGGTAATAACCTCTCTCTTTTCATTTCCTCAGAAAGAACGAAGCACCACCGCCATAATCTCGCCCGGACAACTAAAAGAACCGCAGCACTTCCGGGTTCCTTTCTACCCTCTGGTCCCCGTTTGATTACGTCAACTACCCATCCATCACCATGCTTTTCACAGCATCCAACTGTTTAATTTCCGGTCCGACCCTATAAGTTGTCCGTCTTCCCACCCTTATGTGTCTGATGATTTTGTTTGGAATTATTATTGACCATTCTTTACAGTATACGGGGCTAAAAACCCCAAATCTTTATGCTTGTCTGTTATATTTCTTACAATATAAATATATATTGTGGTAGGCGGCTGGGGGCTGTACCCAGCCAGGGCGCCGAGAAGGACAGGGAGAGGGACTATGGCTCCCCCGGATCACGAGAGGGCAGCTGTCCTGGTTTGTATGGGGGCCACGGGAATTGAGCATGGAAGCTCAACCCTATAGGGGCCCCTGGCCACTGCCAGGGTGTGCCATGAAGACTGTGAAGCCCTGGACATCAGCATTACCAGGGACACCCGGAGTGCCGACACTCATCAGGAGGCTCCTGGAACACGTCCGGGTGGGGATAAAAGTGGCCGCCTCCCTCCAGTCATCAGCTGGAGTCAGGTGGAAGAGGACGAAGGAGGAGAGGAGTGGAGGCGGCAAAGAGAGGACAGGATTGTGAGAGGCCTGGACTGAGGGTGTATGGTGCAGGGGCACTGGGTTGTGTGCGGGACTGAATACTTTGTAAATATGGTGAATAAATGTGTTGTGGTGTTTAAACCATCAATGTCTGCCTGTCTGTGTCAAGGCTGGTCTCCACAATGGCATCCCAGAAGGGGACATCCTGCTCATTAATCGGTGGGGAGCCCATCACAAAAATAAATTTGTGGACAGCCCGACACAGCAGAACAACCCACACACGCACCGCAGAAGCGGTACGCGAACAACCACACGGGAGCGACTTACCTAGAAGGCCGCCGAAGGTTCACGGAAGTGCCATCTCCACCTGATGCAGAAAGAGAAGACCCGGCGGAGCATGAAAGCAGCGGACTCCCACAAGCATGCCACCACTAAGGACGCCTGGGTCGGCATTGCAACTGGGAAGGCCACGCCGAGGAAGTCGTCTCCGGCAGATGGGATCTGGGAGGTAAGTCCCACACCCAACGGCACACCGGCCCTTTGTTTGTGTATTGTAGGCAGGGACTGCCCGAATTCACAGAGCTGTGTCAGTACAGCAACAATAGAAAGCTGGGGAGGAGGAACCGCTGCAGCTCAGAAAGCCACAGCGAGCTGCCAGGAGGCTCGCCACTGCATCAGGGGTCAGAAGGAGAAGACAGCGGAGAACCGGAAGTCCCTCCCCAAGGCTGGCAAGGGATTAGATGGTGTGTGTTGCATGCCCACCGATGGTTGGTCGGAGGCGGGTCCAACAAATGTCCGTCCTGAGCCAGGGGAGGACCCAACTGAGCCAGGGAGAAGGCGCCGCAGCACGCAGCCGGCGCGTAGGACCAATCGAAGGGTAAAGTCCACCGCCGGCTGACATTCTGTGCTTGCTTGCGGCTCTGCACAAGCTGGAGGATTGCCTTCAGCCCGCAGTCGCTATTCCAGAGAATACGCGCCCTCTGTGAAGTAGTGAAGAAGCTGGAGGGGAAGGCGATCATGTCACTGAAGACTCTACAGCAGTGGATGAAGCGGCGTGACACTGGATTCTCCAGCCGGATAGATGCGGCAGTGCAGGTAGTGAAACTGGCACAGTAAAAAGAAAGGGAGACCCTAGCGAAAGGAGCCATGATGTTTCTGATCGGACTCAAGTAGCAGGGTCTCCGACAGTGAACGTGGCAGTGATGGCCGATCGTGTGGTGAGGGCAGAGAGAATGAGAAGGCAGTCAGGACACCAACTAGTTTGTGCCGGGTGTCCGAGGGCCTTATGCCCAGAGCCAGCGTTGGTCTCACGCCACTCTTCCTTTCCCATAGGGAGACTCAAATCCATCAAGGCGCCCCAGAGAAAGAGGAGGACCCGGAGGAAGAAAGCCGGCTCCTCCGATAAGGGAGGACATGAGACTGGGAGCTCACGTCTGGTGATGGGCTGCCCTCTGCGATATCAGACGGAAGCCCTGAAAGCAGCTGAGAAGACGGGGGTGAGAACGGTCCCAACTGATGTCCCAGTCTGGGAGGGAACAGAGACCTTGGAGGGGGTGCCAAAGTGGCGAGAGCTGGGGTGCCGGTCAAAGGGGGGAGCGTTGCCGATACAAAGTAAAGAGAGACACGAAGTGGCAGCGTCAAGGCAATGTCTCCGCCCCTTGTTCTAGCTTGTGTTTTGCAGGACCGGGCCCTGGACTGGAGTGTGTCGGCTCCCCGCCATGGGAGACCTGCCCGAGCAGGACGGGCCGCTGGGGGCTGTGCCCAACCAGGACGCCAAGAAGGACTGGGAGAGGGACTATGCCTCCCCCGGACCATGAGAGGGCAGCTGCACTGGTTTGTGTGGGGGCCACGGGAATTGAGCATGGAAACCCAGTCCTATAGGGGCCCGTGGCCACCACCAGGGGGTGCCCTGAAGACTGTGAACGCCTGAACGTCAGCACTTCCGCCACACCCGGAGGTGCTGGCGAAAGTATTACCAGGGACTCCCGGAGTGCTTCCAGGTGCTTATGTGACACTTCCGCCACACCAGGAAGTGCCACAGGAAGCTCATCAGGACGCACCTGGAACACATCCGGGTGGGGATAAAAGGGGCTGCCTCCCCTCCAGTCATTAGCTGGAGTCAGGTGGAAGAGGACGAAGCTCGGAGGAGAGGAGAGGAGAGGAGTGGAGGCGGCGAAGAGAAGACAGGATTGTGAGAGGCCTGGACTGACAATGTGGTGCAGGGGCACTGGGTTATGTGCGGGACTGAACACTTTGTAAATATGGTGAATAAATGCGTTGTGGTGTTTGAACCACCATCAGTGTCTGCCTGGTCTCCACAATATATATATATATACATATATATATATATACATATATATATATATATATATATATATATATATATATATATATATATATATATATTGTGGGATACATCCCTGGCACAGACAGGTGGACACCATAGGCTTGAAACTCAACACACGTTTATTATACATAATTTATATACAAGTGACAGCACACAACCCACTTTCACCCCCCAAAGTCCAGGCCTCTACAATGCCTTTTCTCTCTGGGTCCGCCTCCACTCCTCTCCTCCCAACCTCTTGCCTTCTTCCTCCCGACTCCAGCCATCGAATGGAGGGAGGCGGCCCCTTTTAAACCCACCCGGACGTGGTCCAGGTGCCTTCCAATGAGCACCTGCCGGCACTCCCTGGTGTGGCAGAAGTGCTGGCTGTGCACCCGGAAATACTCCAGGTGTCCCTGGGCTTCTTCCACCCAGCACTTCCGGGTGTGACAGAAGTGCTGAAGGCCAGGGCTCCTTAGGCATCGGGGCGACCCCTGGTGGTGAACACAGGCCCCTATATATATATATATATATATATATATATATATATATATATATATATATATATATATACATTGTATATTACTTTAGTATCGTAAGTGCATGAACTCTAAAGTCCCCTTTTTACTGAACACTACCCCACTTATCAGTCTTCAGTTTATCATTTTCATTGATGAACAGAGCTAAGAAAGAACTTAATGCCCCGAGGCTACAACCTGCTATGAGTTTCTCCAAGAGACTACCTTATTCATACAGAGAATCAATGGCGCGACACTCTGGCAGTTAGAATGTGACTTTATAGAGTAAAATGGTCAAATGAGAGTACAACAAATTGGATGTCAGATCCTCCCACGACAGTCCTAGATCATTGACTCCCTAATAGTAAGTTGAATCCTCTGTGATTTGACAAAGGCTGTGCAGGATGATTCCTCAATCAGCCCACTAAATAAAATAAAATAAAAAAAAAAAACCTGCAGGATTTCTCAGGAGTTCAAATAATCTCTACATCTTGCATTCCAGAAATGCTTTGCCTAAAAGCTGTGAACAATAACTGGCAGGCTATCTGGCACATCATGATACGAATACTAACTTATTTATGCAGCATTGATCAGAAAAGGTTTACTTGCAAATGGGAAAGGCTGATTTGAAATGTACTTGGAATATAACAGGAAAAGTCATGATACATATTTCTTAAATTATACTACAACTTTGTTTTAAATTTTGGTATTATTTAAATAAGAAGTAATCTCCAAAAGCTTGTAAGCAATATCATCTTTTCAAAAACCACATAGACTTAAAGTGGTTACAAGACAACTCTGGTTTTAGTATAGTGTTTTATTTAAAGTAACAAATGTAATAAAATGTCAGCTATTAATATATACAAGTAGCCAAAATTATGATACTTTAAATCTATCTTCATTTTGACAGGATATTTACAATAATGAATTACAACAGCCAAACATCAGATGAAGGAGTGCTATAGATGACATTGAAATACAATAAATAGAACAGTAAAGATGAGCACAAGGAAAACACTGGAAAGCAATTTGATTGCAAAAAAACTGTCTAAAAAAGATGTATAGATATTCATGAAGAACAAGTAATGATTCTCTGTGTTAAAGTCTCTGTGTGGTTTTAATAAGACTAAGGACCCACATATGTTTCCACTTGCTGCTTTTCTCATTATCACATTTTAGGGAGTCCATCCTGTCAACATCAGGTGCAAGAAAAGAACACACCCTATATGAGACATCAGTCAATTACATGACACACTCTCTCACACATTAATACCAGGTAAAGTAAGAGTAACTAATTATATTGCCACCAGTAATGGCGCACTGCACGTGCAGTGAATACACTTGACTTGAGTATTCCTAGTTTTCATAGTCTTCTTCTGTACGTTTAACATTCCTTTGCTCAGAGGTTGATGCACTTGCTGCTTCCTGAGCAGCTCTTCCACCCTAGTGACCCGCTTCTTCTCTTCTTTCGTCAGCAGTGGCAGTGTTTGTGTTTTCTTTAATTTTTCACTTAAGCTGGCACTTAAATCATTCTTGAGGCAGGTTGAAGACTTAAGATAAAAAAGAGGTAGGGGAAGTGACGGCAAAGGGATGAGAACGGCATGCATATGCATGCGCCGCACGGCCGCCCTGCTGGCTGCTGGCGAGAGTTGATTCTACAATAAAATAAAAAGAGAAATAACCTTGGAGGTCAATCATCACCCCAAAAGCGGATAGTAGATTTCACATAGTATATGTGTACCAAATTTCAGGTCAACGGTTCAAACGGTTTGCGAGATACAGGTGATTTAAAATCCTAGACAGACAAACGGACAGCCACGGTAGTGTATTATATAAGAAGATAGACATCTTTAGGATGTGGGAGGATATTGGGCTACCCACCAAAAACACATAGAGAGAAGATACAAGTTCCATACTGGTGGTGATAGAACTGTAACCCCAAACTCAGGTAAAAGAAAATGAGGTCTCAGTGGTGTCCAGTGAACCACTGTTCTGCCCCATTGGCAAAGAACTGTCAGTACTTTTAAATAAGATTTTGTTTGAATCTGATATTTTACCAATATCTATTCATTCACCAGCACAGTGTTATAATTAAATAATTCTATATTAAAACAATTCACGTGTCATTTAGATTAATCATATACATAATTATACTGTGAAAGTAAATAGGGCATCATTCATTTTGAATTAAAATATCATGAAAATCTATAACAACACAGAAAATTTGCCAGATCTCAAAGCATTTAAGTAACCCTTTAAAGTGTGTATATGGAAACATTCTTTTCAGACATACATTTTAAGTGTTACTATAATGCTGGCGATTTTTCTGGGCAACAATATTTCAATTTCAAAATGCCCTGAACTCTCTCTATAAAATGGTATACTTGAAAGAAAATCCACATTTAAAAGAAAATGCATCTAGATTAGTTTAATCTCTTTAAATATCCTCTTCACAGAACTATTTCACACAAAAATCACCTTTATGCCTGACTTACTCATATACATTTGCATAAACTTTGGCCACAGAACATTACACACAAATGTAAAAAAAAAAATAATTAGCATGCTAGTGTCAAGACCAGCAATTCAACTTTAAATTTAAAAAATAGGCATCTTTTTTCCCTTCATCTAGAATGTTTTTTCTTAATTACCCTTTACTTGTTGGATGACCCTGCTCAAATTCCATTAGCACACAGAAATGTCAAGATTAATTGCGGCCACTTATAGCACCTGCCAGTAACAAGTATACAGTGCAAAGCACAATCAACAAGTGTAGTTGCAGTCTGTAGTAGGACAGCAAAGATTTTTTTTTTCTTTGGATAATGATAATTATGTTAAAAGCTGTGATGATCTTAGGTTTATCAAATCTTATTTTATACAGAGCATATATCCTTGTCAAGATACTGACATTTCAATGACACAAACATTCCTCTCGAAAATACTTGTTCAAATTTAATGAAACATAAATAAAGCATGTCTGTCTGTGTTGAACTTGTAAGAAACAGCTACAGGAATCTATTTTACAATTCAAAACGGCCAAGCATGCAATTGTTTAACTTTACTGTAAGCTTAATATAATAAAACTGTTCATATAAACACCTCCGGTGAACAAAATGCTATGTAATGGTAGGTTCTCTTGCAACACACAACAGGATGTCAGGACAGTGCACGTAAAACAATTTAATATTCTGTTTGAATCAATGAATTGGACAAAAACCTGGCAAGTAAAGGTTCGTAGAAAGAAAGGCTTAAACTCATTCCAAATGCGAATCTATTTTGAGTGAAAATGGTTATCATGAATTGGATACAACTTCATACACTTACTTTTGCCTATTTACTGATGATAGTTAATTTACAAATGGAATTTGAGTGAAAGGTTAAGGCCACGACTCCCAAAATAGGCTGGTTATCCCTATCCTTCAGTATCCTTCAGCTCAAAGTGTCAGGCTGTTGTTATTCTCAAGATACAATAATTAAAGAGGAAGTGAACAAGATGGACACGACAGGAGACACCGGTGCGAATACATAAACTCTCGCGTATCAAAACTCAAGTTTTAGGAGTCCAGCGTTAATTTTAGACAGTTATGATCGTCCGCTTTCAAATTCAGCTAGTTAGAAAAGTAACGGGATCAAACAAGGCTACCTAACTAAATGTTTTCAAAAAAAAAGAAAAGAAAACGTGATTTTCCTTGGAAAAGCCACTTAAAAGCACCAATAAAGAATACACATGGTGGGGGGTGGGATTTTAATGGTAAAGTAAATGTAACGACTGTCATGAGGCTCAGTATAATCGTACGTGTTAGGTTCTGTTATCAATTCTGCTTTAAAGTGCTTGAAAGGGACACGTCTCGCTGCACCAACAACACTCCAAAGCTTAAAACAAACATTTGCACGTACAGATATTATTCGGAATGCGTAAATAAACATTAAAACACAGCCGAATGTGTTCCCCACAGGAGCAATATCTTACCTGTTTGTTGCTTCAAAAGCAGACTCCAGGAACCACAAGAGGTTCTTTATTTTTCTATTCCTATCACGACACGAGATGCGAATATAGCATGTAATCCTTTACAGGAGTGCCCTTCAGACTCCTCCAATCTTTGATGAAAAAAGGGTCGCGCTTATAAACACAGCTTGTTCTCTAATGTTGCTAATGCCTGGGAGAAAAAAAAAAGAAGAACTGTCACAGTTTGATATGGCTTAACGTTTTTGTTATGATTGCGGGCGCTTACAAAGTTTATGTAATAAACATAATGAAAGATTAAAAACGCTCTGAAAAACAGGAAAAAGGCAATCTCCGGGCTGTGAGCTTGCTCGCTCGCCTTAAACGCCGTTTGGCAAGCCGGTGCGCCGCGAGCTGTCAGTTTACTAGGAGCGCTTAGCGCTTGATATTTCAGCGTTCCTGACAGGTGACTGGCACTTACACGCTGTCCGACAGAGCCGGCACAATGCTCTAGTAGGAACCGCCGGCCGCTGGCTTTAACCCTCTGCAGATTTTCACTGGACTTCAGCGCCACCTTCAGCGAGCAGTTCGATTTCAAATCGGACCAAAAATCAAAGGAAGCTCGGAAAAGAGCTTGCTTGTCCTTTGGCTCATTGACGTGACTTTATTTATGTGACAGCCAATGTATTCAGATCTCGCATATTAATGTGCATTTTTAATACTGTACTGAAATAAAAATGCATGTGCTGGAAAGTCAGGGGAACGCAGTGGCTCGGCTGTAGTAAAATCTTTTCTTCAGATGTCTTGTCTAGTAGTACAACGAATATACTTTGTATATGAATAGAAGCACCAACATTTTTAGGAAAAAAACACATTAAAGAAAAACTCAGCTGTGAATTAACACTCTGGTAAAAGCGATCATTAAAAATAAAAAAACTACAGTATACCATTGTATTTAAATTTCATTTATCATGGTCAAGTTTGTATCCTCTCTGAACAAGAAACCTCTGGGCTCACTTAATGCAGTCTCTTGTTAGCTGCTCCTTTATCTCATCTGCAGCAGCAAAGAGCTTGTATTCTTAAATGTGGAATTGTATGATGTACCTCGGCATATAACGTAGGCTATTACCAGTGTCTTAAGTAACCCTAATAGCCAGTGTCTGGGTGAACTGTGTACCTTTACAGAGTCTGAAGCCAGAACAGTACACTATGTGGATCCCTGTATCTTGTGTCCCCAGTACACAAAGTTTTTTCTGCAATGTTTAGAACTTTGCCACTATGGAGAGAAGTTGGCACTTCTTATGGATTTATTTTTCTTTAAGCCATGGGTACAAATCTACCCACTAGGATGGATTTTAAAATTACAAAAATAACACAAATCCTTGGGGAACAAGCTCACACGCACATCCTTATCCTGGATATTAGAGTCCTCAGCTATTGTATACAATATAAGGGTGCATTGTCTTTGAATTTCAAAATGCAGCTTTTATGAATGCTGTTAAATACAGTTTCACTTTACTCGATTTTACATAACCATAAGGTGGATTTTTTAAGATATTTATCTTTTATGGGGCCAACTTCTGAAACTTTTATGCACAATACTGTTTTTATTCTTTGGCATGTACAAACTACATGTACCATTTCTTAGTTGTTTAATATTAATCTAAAAAACAATAGATAAAACAAACAAATTGCAAATTACAAGACGTTGTATTCTATTCTTAACACTAAAACAGCCATGTTGTATCTTTTGAGTTATTTATGATCACAGATGGTATAACTAACCATGCAGGTAAACTTAAATAAAGACAGCCCAGATTAGCCATTATTATGAAAGTTCTGCATTGTTTCTTAGTTTTTGCATCAACCCCCGTTATGTGGCAGTTTCAAGTAGTGTTGATTGGTGAGATTTGGCAAAGCATTTTTCACAGTGAATATGCTGTGGTCGCCAGCAACCTTGTTAGGTAAATATTTTCCTAGAAATTCACCATGCCGCTGATTTTTTTCTCAGCAGCCCGTGATGTTTTGTGAGCTCAGCATGACATCACAGAGCTTTAGCAGCCATGCACAGAACTTTCATTTATGTGTACTATAAGTGTACTCCACCTCACATTTAAGTAGATGCCTGATCTGCTTCAGGCATATATGTCACTAGTGTAGCAGGATTTGCAACCAACATGTGTGTGTAAAAAAAAAAAAAAAACACCTCACAGTATTTTCATTTGAGGGGTACATTATCTCACTATTGTGAGAATTTTGTGAAAATACTTCATAGGCCTAAGGGTGGTAGAATGCTGTGCGAATGTGTTGAATTCCTTGGAAGCAAATTACGGACCATTGAAACAGCTATTGGTCACTCACAGCAAAAATGGACTACAAAAACTCAATCACAGATATGGTCAGGACTGATCCAACTGGGGCTACTTCCCGCCACTTAAAATGTAGGTCATATGCCACAATAAGAAAATGCTGATAATGTGGAACATCATGTAACTCACTGCAGATGTCTACCTATATGTGTTCCCAAGGCTTAACAGGCCACTGAACTGACTGCAATGGGGGGGTGTAGGTGTAGGACCCATTTTACTACTAACAAGGTATGCAGGACATTCCTTGACCAGAGCTTCAATATCAGCATCAATCCCTGGCAATCACATCATTGCTTAACAGAAACAATGCTCAAATAGTCCTCATGTGCCATAGCTAAAGACACGTGCTTGGATAGACCATGGAACTACAGTGCAGAGACCATGGGCAATGCAGCTGTCATTCCAGCAAGTAAGTTCCCCCTTGACACAATGGAGTGATATCACCTCAGCTGGTACCTGAGTGGGTCACCCCTGCCTGATAAAGTGCAGGATATTGCACTAAGGCTTGCAGTAACTCCTGGAGTGACAACGTGGCCTGTAGAGGTGTGTGAAGAATCTGAACAAATTCCGGCTCAGCAGAATCAGGGCAGGAAGGAATAGCTGGAGGAGCCGAAAACCAAAACAGTAGGTCAACCACCCCATTGAGGCACCCATGAGTATACTGGAGATTAAAATTGTACTGCTGGAGATGCTCAGACCAGCGGTGCAGTCTTAGTGGTTGGTAGCCTGAACTGGATGTAGCAAGGAGTACAGTGAGAGCTTGGTGGTCAGTTCTGAAAGTAAATAAATGACCATACAGATACATGTGCCACTGTTTGCAAGCCCAGATACATGCCAGTGCCTCTCGCTCACTGACTTTTTTTTTCACCTTGGCTAAGAGCTCTAGAAGCAAATGCAACAGGTTCCTCAATCCCCTCCTGAATGTGAGATTGTACAGCCCCAAAACCAGTACCAGCTCCAGATGCATCACAAGTGACTAGGATGGGGCTACTGAAGTCAAAATGTGCCAGCACAGACAATGAAATAAGCGAAGCTTGAAATGCCTCTGTGCAGAGTGGGGTCCATGCCCATGGATCATCTTTTTTAAAACAATGACGTAAAGTTGAGGTAGTGGAGGAGTATTGTGGCAGGAAACATAGATAGCATGTATTCATACCCAAAAAATGAAGTAACCTGTGCTACTGATTTGGGATCTGGAGTTCTCTGAATTGCCTAAGTGTCAGACCGGAGTAGGATTAAGCCATCTTCAGACAGTCGGAAACCCACAAACTCAAATGAAGGTGTAAAAAACATATCACTGTAAAGAGTAAGATTATGCCTGACCAGTGCTACAAACACTTTGCTGATATGCTCATCATGCATGGAGGGGACCATGCACAAATATATCATCAAGTTAAATGACACCCCCTGGAATCCCTGCTAAGACGGTTAACATTATCTTTTGAAAGCAGCTTGGACCCGAGTCCAAATGGCATCCAAGTATATTGAAAACCCCAATGTGAGTGACAAATGCAGTCAGGTCTCAACTGTTGAGAGGGATGGTACCTGCAGATATCCCAGCTGGAGATCTAACTTTGTAAAATATAAGTTCTGTAAAATTAAGTAGTTAGCTCCTCTGATGCTGGCAGAGGGAATTTGTAAGGAATGACTGCCTTCATTACTGCTATTAGATCAACACACATTTGTAGTTCCTATAACTTTTTTTTTGCATTAGCCAAACTGGAAATCCATGAGGCAGCATTAATAGGTTCTATAATTTCAGCCTTTAGTGTTGCAGTTCAGCAGATATTCCGTCACAGAGAGCCACTGGGATGCAGCGTGGTGGCTGGATGACAGGATGCAGAGTAGGATGTAGCAAGGGCTGGTGATGAAAGGCAGAAAGACAGTCAAGTCCATTAAAAAGTGATGGCTACTTCTTTTGCCAAGAAGAGTAAATATTAAGAATATTAAGAAAGAGATCCAGGCCCAAAAGGTTGGCACCACAGTGGGAAACATGAAATGTGAATTTAGGAAGAAACTTAGAACCACAGTGTACTGACAGCTCAATTGAACCCACAATGTCAATCTTAAAGCTGGCATAGCCACAGAGAATGGTGACTGGAACAGGGAACCGGAGATCTGGGAGAAACTGCTTTTTTAGATTTAACAGAGACGCCATTTTCTCAGTATCTATCAAAATTGGAACAACAACAACATTTATTTATATAGCACATTTTCATACAAAAAGTAGCTCAAAGTGCTTTACATAATGGAGAGAAGAAAAATAAAAGACAAAATAAGAAATTAAAATAAGACAACATTAATTAACATAGAAAGGAGTAAGGTTCGATGGCCAGGGTGGACAGAAAAAACAAAAAAAAAACTCCAGAAGGCTGGAGAAAAAAATAAAATCTGTAGGGGTTCCAGGCCACGAGACCGCCCAGTCCCCTTTGGGCATTCTACCTAACATAAATGAAATAGTCCTCTTTGTAGTTTGGGTTTTTCACGGAGTCACTTGATGCTGATGGTCATACAGACTTCTGGCTTTTAATCCATCCATCATTGTTGGAACATCATGGTGCTTTGGGTAGATGGTGGTGGCGCACGCCACCACCAACAGGACACCGGAAAAGGAAACAGGAGAGAGAGTAGGGGTTAGTACAGATTTTGAATGAATAGTTATTATAATGAATTAGATTTACAGAGTATCAGGATTAAATTACAGTGAAGTTATGAGAAGGCCATGTTAAAATAATGTGTTTTCAGTAGTTTTTTAAAGTGCTCCACTGTATTAGCCTGGCGAATTCCTACTGGCAGGCTATTCCAGATTTTAGGTGCATAACAGCAGAAGGCCGCCTCACCACTTCTTTTAAGTTTTGCTCTTGGAATTCTAAGGAGACACTCAGTTGAGGATCTGAGGTTACGATTTGGAATATAAGGTGTCAGACATTCCGATATATAAGCCGGGGCGAGATTATTTAAAGCTTTATAAACCATAAGCAGAATTTTAAAGTCAATTCTGAATGACACAGGTAACCAGTGTAGTGACATCAAAACTGGAGAAATGTGTTCGGATTTTCTTTTCCTGGTAAGGATTCTAGCAGCTGCATTCTGCACTAGTTGCAAACGATTGATGTCTTTTTTGGGTAGTCCTGAGAGGAGTGCGTTACAGTAATCTAGCCGACTGAAAACAAACGCATGAACTAATTTCTCTGCATCTTTCGATGATATAAGAGGTCTAACTTTTGCTATGTTTCTTAGGTGAAAAAATGCTGTCCTAGTGATCTGATTAATATGCGATTTAAAATTCAGATTACAATCAACGGTTACCCCTAAGCTTTTTACCTCTGATTTGACTTTTAATCCTAATGCATCCAGTTTATTTCTAATAGCCTCGTTGTATCCATTATTGCCAATCACTAAGATTTCGTTTTTTTCTTTATTTAATTTGAGAAAGTTACTATTCATCCATTCTGAGATACAAGTTAGACATTGTGTTAGCGAATCAAGAGATTTGGGGTCATCAGGTGCTATTGATAAATACAGCTGTGTGTCATCAGCATAGCTGTGGTAGCTCACGTTGTGCCCTGAGATAATCTGACCTAATGGAAGCATGTAGATTGAGAAGAGCAGTGGACCCAGGATAGAGCCTTGTGGAACACCATATAGAATATCATGTGTCTTTGAGTTATAATTACCACAACTAACAAAGAATTTTCTCCCTGCCAGGTAGGATTCAAACCAATTTAAGACACTGCCAGAGAGGCCCACCCATTGACTAAGGTGATTCTTAAAAATATTATGATCAATGGTGTCAAATGCGGCACTCAGATCTAAGAGGATGAGAACAGGTAAATGGCCTCTGTCTGCATTTACCCGCAAGTCATTTACTACTTTAACGAGTGCAGTTTCTGTGCTGTGATTTGTTCTAAAACCTGACTGAAATTTATCAAGAATAGCATGTTTATTGAGGTGCTCATTTAACTGTATAATGACTGCCTTCTCTAGAATTTTACTTAAGAAAGGCAGTTTAGAGATGGGTCTATAATTTTCAAGAGCAGAGGGATCGAGATTATTTTTCTTAAGTAGGGGTTTAACTACCGCAGTCTTAAGACAGTCTGGGAAGACCCCCGTATCTAATGACGAATTTACTATGTCAAGAACATTATCACTAAGCACGCCCGATATTTCTTTGAAAAAATTTGTTGGTATTGGGTCAAGGGCACAGGTGGAGGGTTTCATTTGAGAAATTATTTTATGTAAATCAGGTAAATCTATCCTAGTGAAAGACTTTAATTTGTTTATTATGGGGTACTGGGGTTTAGGAGGATCCTTAGTGTTGGGGAGATATACTATGTTATTTCTAATATCATTAATTTTTTGATTGAAAAATACAGCGATAGCCCCACAGGTTTTACTGGAAGTACTTAGGAGGCATTCCTTTGAGTTACCTGGGTTTAACAGATGATCAATTGTCGAAAATAAGACTCTGGGATTACTAGCATTGTTATTTATAATCTTAGAGAAATAGCAGCGCCTCTCAAGACGGACTGTGTTATTGTATTCTGTTATTTTAACTTTTAATATTTCATAGTCAATAGTTAGTTTAGTTTTCGTCCATTTACGCTCAGCTCTACGGCATGTTCTCTTTAAATCAGACACTCTTTGGGTCTTCCATGGTATAACAATGCTAGAAGATTTTTTAACTGTCTTTTCAGGTGCAACTAAGTCAACAGCAGCCCTCACTTTAGTATTAAATCTTTCCACCTTACTATTTACATTCTCCTCGCTATTATAGTTGGCACTATAAACGGACTGATTGATTAGAATGTTTGAAAGTTTTAAAGCTGCTGATGAGTCAAAGAAGCGTTTTTTAACAATATGCTTCTCATGAGTGTTTTCTATCATTATTTCTATATTAAAGAGTAGAAGAAAATGGTCTGATAGACCAATATCAATGACCTGCTTTATATCAACTTTTAGTCCTTTAGTAATTACTAAGTCTAACGTATGACCTGCTTTATGTGTAGGCTGATTAACGAGCTGTCTCAAATCAAAAGAGTCCAGGAGGTTCATAAATTCTTTTATTTTCTGGTCACATTGATTATCTATATGAAAATTAAAGTCGCCGACTATTAAGAGTGTGTCATAGTTCGTAATTAAGATTGACATCAAGTCAGAGAATTCCTCAAAGAAAGACGCGTTGAATTTTGGAGGTCTATACACGGATAATACTAGAACGTGAGAATCTCCCTGAATAATAATGGCGAGATACTCAAAAGACTTGAATTTACCAAAACTGATATTTTTACATTTTAACCTGCTTGAGTAAATGTTTGCTAGCCCTCCACCTCTCTTTCCTTGGCGATCAGCACGAGCAAAACTGTAATCCGGAGGCGAAGATTCGATTAAAACAGCTGCGCCATCTGAGCTAAGCCACGTTTCACTTAGTGCAATAAAATCTATTTTTTTATCACTAATAAGATCGTTGATAAAAAACGTCTTGTTAGTTAAAGCTCTAACATTTAATAGAGCCATATTCAACATTTCGAAGGAGCAGAGATGAATACTATGTGCGTTATTGATATATGGAACAGGAATTAAGTTATTTTTATTAGAGCCGCTCTGCGTGTATTTTTTGTTTAATCTATGATATGTTTTTATAGTTTTAATACATTGTTCATCTAAAGTAGTAACTTTAATTAAATTATTGGTGTTTATGCCGTATTGCCTAGATTTTCTATGTGCATTAAGATTGGTAATTACAGTATTTATGTTGTGCACTTTTATGGAAGATTTTATTAAACAATTATCATGACCAAGCACAGGAGTGGCATTTCGGAAGGGGTTAAAAGCAGAGATAGATAGTCAAGATAAACGAATTACCTTGGATATGTTTTCGGAGAGGACCCGGGCGCCGAAGCTATTCGGATGCAGGCCATCTCGCTTGAAAAAACGCGGTCTTTCCCAAAAGAGGTCCCAGTTGTTGATGAAACCGATGTCTTGATTCTTGCAGAAGCCCTGCAGCCAGTTGTTTAAACCAAGCAGACGACTGTAGTACTCGTTTCATCGTCTGACGAGAGGGAGTGGACCCGAGATGAAGATCTTTGCCGATGGGGTCCTCTTCTTTGTGTCTTTAATTAATGCAGTGAAGTCTGCCTTGAGGATCTCGGACTGTCGGTGCCTTATGTCGTTTACGCCTAGTTCCACTATGTCTAGTTCCACTGTGCAAGTTTTAAAAGAGGTATGCCTGGATGTCACATTATGAATTGTCACAGGCTTTGACAATGCTGGAGTGGAATGGCAAACTATCACAAGGAGACTGACTTTTTTGCACCACTAGCATATCTGACCATGGGCAGGACAGTATTGTGCTCTCGTAGCATGTGATTTACAGCCACAATTTCCGCAAAACTATTGGGGTTTTGGAGTAAGCTGTCGTGTAAGCTGCATGCTGGGTTTCTCGTTGCAGTTGCCTAAGTGTTCTGTGCACTGCAGTGCTTGAGCAGAATCTCCTGTCACTGCTGAGGAAGCAGAAAATGTGTCGAGTTTGGTGGCAAACTCCACTTCAGACTTGATGTGAAATGCAATGTGGATAGCCTGTGATAGGGTTAAATCATCCATTTCTAGCAAGAGCCTTTCACGGTCTTCTGGATTGTTAGTGTTGATCCCTAATAAATTCATCTTGCATGTCTCTGAACCTCCATAAACTGGCTAAACCCCTTAAGTTAACCACATAATGTCGCTGTTTCCAAAACAGGATTCAGGGGAGGATAACACTTTGCGATCAGGAGAAGGGCGACTCCAAGAGAGTCACAGCTGTGAAGTATGTGGCTGTGTTTCCCAAAAATCTTAAACACGCACTGTCCCTCCATTCCCAAACAGTGTAGGAGCAAAGCTCTCTTGTGTGAATCACTTACATTTTTAAATTCAAATGGAAGTAGGTAAGTTTCAAAAAACTCCAGCCAGCAGGTCCAAGGCACTCGAGGCTCTCCAGACATAGCATGAAAGGGAGGAGGCAGTGGAAATGAAAAATCAGCCATCCTTGTCGACAAAATTTTGCATACGATATGAGAGCGGACAGGTGCAATTTGTCTCAAAATTTCCGCATTCCCCATTCCTATCAAAGCTCTCCCTCTAACACCAAACTTTACAGCAAACAAGCGCACACTGCTGTAAAATGTACATAGCCATGTGCTTATTTGCCTTGTCAAAACAAATCTTAAAGAAGCTTGATTACCCTGAATCAGACAACATACGAGACACTGTGAAATAATAATAAAAATGAAAGATTTATTGCTATTTGCAAGGTGTTTTTTATGCAAAGCATCTCCACAGATAGATCATATGTAGCTGTCACATCTTTTTTACTTCTGATCTATCTGTGCAGATGCTTTTCCAGGAGCCACTAGGACTCAAAGTTTAGTTTTCACTACCCACTATGTGGCAGAGCCAATAAGTACCCTTGAAGACTGGAACTATATGAGCACAATAATATAAATATATTTTTTTTTTACTTGTTGCTAGTTTCTAGCCATTTTTTGTATTTTGTTTGTTGTTAATCATTCCAAGACTATTTCAGCTTTAAAATACACTTACAACTATTTCAGTACTCCTTCCCCATTGATATCAATGCATTTTGCCAAATTCAGTGAAGTTCCCAAACATTTCTTTGACTTCACTGAACTTACGGAGAAGCAAACTCCTTTGGGTTTGCTTATGACTAGTTTCAAGGATGTAAAGGCTGCATCAGACATACATTGGCTTTTAACATTAGGCTTAGGCAAATATGGTAATATTTCTTCTATGGAGTCAAGACTTGGGCGGCATGGTGGCGCAGTGGGTAGCGCTTCTGCCTCGCAGTTGGGAGATCCGGGGACCTGGGTTCGCTTCCCGGGTCCTCCCTGCGTGGAGATTGCATGTTCTCCCCGTGTCTGCGTTGGTTTCCTCCGGGAGCTCCGGTTTCCTCCCACAGTCCAAAGACATGCAGGTTAGGTGGATTGGCGATTCTAAATTGGCCCTAGTGTGTGCTTGGTGTGTTTGTGTGTGTCCTGTGGTGGGTTGGCACCCTGCCCAGGATTGGTTCCTGCCTTGTGCCCTGTGTTGGCTGGGATTGGCTCCAGCAGACCCCCGTGACCCTGTGTTTGGATTCAGCAGGTTGGAAAATGGATGGATGGATGGATGGAGTCAAGACTTTTTCCAGCAGTGTTGTGTGTCAGTTATGAAAGGAACCCAGGATGGACCACTCTAATATACACACACTCAAATCAGGCCCATTTACAGAAAGCAGTGAACCTGAAAATCCCAACTTTGGGGTATGCCAAGAATTGAGACTTTCCAGAGAAAATCCAGTGTGACATTGCTAGAACATACAGTAAAAGGAGATCCCCTTTGTGACATCTCTCCACTGCCAGAAGAATATTCATGTTTCAGAAATAAAAAAAATGTTTCTGATTTATGTTTGCCCTTAAAATGGGTGGATCAACAAAGGAAGAACCCAAAGGTTATCCAGACATGCATTGTTTTAAAGAAAATTATGAAATAGCAGTTGTATTTTTGGGAGAGAGAGGGAGAGACACTGTCAGAAGAAGGGTGGAACTATCCTGAGAAGCCATACAGAGCTGTGTATGTGTGTAAGAAAGAAAGAAAGAAAGAAAGAAAGAAAGAAAGAAAGAAAGAAAGAAAGAAAGAGGATCAAGCACTTAAAGAATGCAACTTAGGAGACTTGCACCTGTGCTTAATTCCATTGACTTGGGTATGATACCATCAGTGAGAAGGATCCTGGCTTGGATTGGTTCACTGAGTTGGGGAAACTAAATCAAAGAAAATTAATATCTGTCAACATAATATTTTGTTATAAAATGCAACCACCAAATTACATTATTAAATGATATTTCAACATCAAAAATTGACTAAAGGCTGCACATGTCCACACATGAGCAAAGGTGTCCCTAGAACCCTGCAAGGTCGAAAGGCCTGACCAAGCAACCTGAAACCAGGCTAGTGGCACCAGGTCCAAGGAAAATTTTCCAAAAGTAAACATTTTGGATTATCATGGGCAATTGGAAAATTTGATTATGATGATTAAATTGAATCTATTCTAAACAACATATTACATTCTTGAGAAGATTTCACTATTTCATTTTTACACAACTGTCCCATCTGTGGTTCAGGGCACCATTTTCCATTAATGCCACTGTGAAATAAATTCTGCTGCCTCTCTCATGAACAGGTCTGATATCTTGTTTTGTCCACCCCTCTGATACAACCTAACCACTTTTCCTTCAAATCTGCTACTTCTTTCTTCCTCTTCCTCTTTGTTCTTGTCTCTTTCTTGGTCTTAGCTCTAACCTCATTCTACTGCACATGAACCACTATCACAACCTTTCATCCTAACTGATCTTACCACTGGCCTTAACTATTTGCCAAGTAAGAAAGATATGCAAAACAAGCCAACAGATGTTCAATTAACTTATGGTTCTCAAACAGTCCTTGATGGCCACCACTTTCATTCTAACCGATGTCCTATTTAAATGTTTATGTAACCTGTTATTTAATTGTGTGGCTTATCATTCTGCCATACTAGTCATTTCCAAAAACTGTTTTTTTATATTTTGTGTACCAGAGCAGACCTTCATTATTTTCTTTTCAGATATTTTATTGAGACAGATATTGTATGAACTACAATAGCCTGGTTATCTGTTGGCTCTCATTGCATCTCATTATTGTTTGGCTGCTTGTTAAATAAAAAAATTTTAAAAATTCAATGCAAGGCAATTAAAATCAAGGTAACATGGTTGTTCCATTAGTGTTAGTAATTGATCAATAATAAAGAAAGTGGAAGGATGTGATGCCCATCTATTGGTTTGGAGGCCTTCTATTGCCCCTCTTTTTCTACTGTCATAATTATAGTGTTTTGGAGCCTTCTGAGTAATATTCTATGCATATTTTTAATGTAATCCTTGCTTTTCTATTGTCGTACACGGCTGGGCGTCAGACCCGGCCGGGACGCCTGGAAGGACTTGGTGCTGGCATATTTGTCCTCCGGGCCACGAGGGGGCAACTGCCCTGGAGTAGAAGAGGCCCACGGAAGGGAAGCAGGGAGGCTCAAGACCGTTGGGGCCTCTGGTCACCGCCAGGGGGCGCCCCGAGCCTCATGGAGCCCGGAACTTATTCTCTTCCGCCACACCCGTGGAGGACGATCCTTCCAGGGTCACCCGGAGTGCTTCCAGGTGCTCTCCTGATGCTTCCACCACACCAGGAACGTGACGTCAGGTAGAGCACCTGGAGCTCATCCGGGTGAGGATAAAGGGGGCCGCCTCCCTCCTGTCAGTGAGCTGGAGTCGGGAGCAGGAGCAGGACGAAGCTCCTGGAGAGAGGAGACAGGTGGCCCAGGGACGAGGAGAGAGAAGGCCCAGAAGAAAGGTGACTGGGGCTGAAGACATTGTTGTTGTTTGGGACTGAGTAGTGTGTTGTAGGAAGACAAAATAAAAAGGTATTTTGATAAAGATGTGGTTTCCGACTGGTGGTGTCCGGGCAAATATCACACTATTATGAAATTATTTTATCATTATGTTTATAAGACTTCTGTATTGCAGTTTGTTTTGAATCACAGTCACTGTTATTTTGTATTTGTTCCTGACAGGTGTTGTCATCATTTTGATGTTAGCAATGGTGTGTGGTCACACTGATGATGACTGATGTCACACTCTGGAGACTATTTAAAATGGCAGTACGCAGGTAATTTCATCCAAGTTTATGGATGATAAACATAACAAATTCAAATGATATTAGCAAAATCTTTGACCTACAACTTTTTTTTTTTTTGCTGTAGAGTCGCGCTTTGGTTGTGTGGATGTTTAGAATTCCAAATAAATGAGGTTATGATTGAATCTAATATCTTAAAAAACGTTTATTAATTTATATGGGGATGATTTAAAATAGAAAAAACAGCTTGGGGAAGGATGCTCATCTTAACAGTTAAGTTGACCTGCAACTTTTGTTTCAGTGTGGTCTTTGGCTTTTGACCCTTGCCTGTTTCTTGTCTAACTTTTGTGACTTTCTTCCATTGGTCCATACCTTGCCTTTCCTTAGTCTTGCCTTTTCTTCCAAGGCAGAACACAGGCACCTATACTACCAAATAGGTTATCTGCTATCTACTCTCTGAGGAGAATATCTTCTGGTTCCTCTCGTAATGCTTGTCTTTATGTCTCTTTTTCTGAGACCCCAGGAAGGTTTACTTCTGTGGCAACATCCCTGTAGATTTGTTTTACAAACCTTGCTGTCTCTAGCATGCACAGGTTTCTGTCACACTTAACAGTGTGGCTCTCACACTAAACTAGACATTTCCTATACCCTTTGCCACACTGTTCACATTATGATCCTGGCAACCTCTTACCAGCCAAGCAAACCTTCACAGAATTACAGTATTTTTTAATCTTTTGCAAATTATATACTGTATATGTAAGGTACTTGTGTTATGCGAGTAAGAAAATGCATTCTTTAACATACCCCATACATTTTCTTGTAAAATATGCCTAAATGGTGTTGAGAAGCCTCCTGTTGCCCATATACTGTAAAATATTTTCCTGGTACCGGCATTATAACAAGAATCACCAAGGCAACTGCTTCAGAAGCTTATGCCTTGCATAACCTGCTTGTCTGGACATATTCTAGGTCTGCATAATTTGAATCATATATGGCAAATATGGTATTTTCTCTTTAAACAATAACAGGGATCACCTATTTAAACATTGATGTGAACAAATTATACAAACATTGTAATGTTACTTCTCACCATTGCTATAGGGAGATTTTAATATTTTTTTTTGTCAGCTATTTTTGTTCTTTTTTAAGAGGACAGTTTAAGATATTGTGGGTGAAGCATCCAGGAGACACAGTTGCAAACTAATAGAGGGACTTGAGCCCACAATACAGTGAAAAAGAGGGTCAGAAGAGTGAAAGGAATGACATCTCTAGAATACAGGACTGACAGGACTGGTGACAATGGGTGACTGCTCTATCTATGGTCAGTGCAAAAATTCAGAGCATAAGGCATGGTGTCCAGTGGGAATATCCAGAAAAAAGAGAAGACGTATTCCAAATAAATGGTTGGCAGCAGGGAGTTATGGAAGGGATCTTCTTGAGCCTACAAAGAAAAATGACCAGTTTTAAATTAACTCTTACAGTGTGAAGTAGCAATTAAATACATATGTATGGAAATTGTCATTTCTATATACATTTGTATTGCTGTGCACTGCTTATTGGTAAGGGCAGGTTGCCCAGGGCTGAAGGTGAGTGCTTGGTCATTTTAAGAAAAAACTTGGCTTATGGTGTAAAACACTAACTTTTGCCAGAAGGAGAGATAGAAAGTGCTGTACCTGGGTTATTGTATAACCTTTAAGGGTTAGCCTGGCCCAGTAAGTAACTCTGAGAATAAACGCATACTGTAAATGAAACTTAGATGGTGTTACAAGTGGAAACCAATACCAAAGACAGTTCAGCTTACAGTTAAAGGAAGTGTGTGACAGCTGTCTGGCAGAGATGAAGTGTGGCGAGACACCGAAAGCAACAGAGAAAGAAGGAAACCAAAGAGAATATGAGTAAAAAGAAATCTTTCAGGTGAAAAGACTGAGAACACATGAAGGACAAGTAGAGTAGTAACCCCATCACACCAAAATAGATCTGAGCGTAGTGCTGATAGTTGTTTTGTTAGTGTGTGCTATAGGATTTAAATAAAAAATGTCTCAGATTCATGCTTCTGGAAAGGTCATGTTGGGTTCAAGGCGTAGGACTAGGCTGTAACAAACATTGTAGAAAAAGTTACTTTTCACACCAAAATGAAGAACAAATCATAAATGCAAAACCTTGCCTTTGCTATCCCCTGGGTGGATGTGAATTACACTTGTGATTCAAGTGGTGGATTGCATACTACATGCATTGTATACATTGGGTCACATCTCAGCACTGCTCCCAGACATGTGGAGCACGTTTGAAAAGGCAATAAATTAGTTAACTCCTACATTTATTTTCCTTCTATTCTTTTAATGTTAAAATGTTATTCTCATACCGATACAGGGTGAATACCTTGAGGACCTAATGACTTCCTGTGTCCCTTCCTGCACATTAAGAGTTGCTGAAGCGGGCCTAATGTTAAATTATTTACAAGTAAATACAAAGAAGTGCACTGTGAGGAATATGGTATTTTTATGCTGTATGGCAGCATGCAATTTCTGTTAGGCCATGCTATCAGTCTTCATGAATAGAATAGTTAAAGATCTTTTTGTTTTAAGTATTGAATAGTTTCCTTTTTTAGAAATGTTTTAATGAAGATACATACTGTTATGTTATGTTGATACGCTGAGAATCTAAAATAGATGATTTCTTTATAGCAGTGCACTAACACAGCATAGCTGTCATAATACTGACAAGGTACAAGTATGTCAGTATACTTCGATATTACCTGTGTGCTCTAAAATGTAATAGCAGATATCTAACATTTTTGTCAGTCAGTCATTCATTATCAAACCTGCTTAATCCAAAGCAGAATCACAGAAGCTAGACCCTATCCTGTCAGCCCTGGATGAAAGGTAGAAAACAACAGGGTGCCAGTCCATCACAGGGTTCACACACGCACACATACACACTTACAATCAGCCAGTTTCAAATTACTGGTTTGGTGATGTGGGAGGATAACTGAAGTAACTGAACCAAAACCCAATACAGACAACATCTAGGTGCATGATTCAAATCCAGGACACTAAATATCTGAAGCAGCAGCACTAACTAAGGGGTGGAACCCTGACATTTTAGTATTAATTTGAAAATTTCTTTTTACTTTGGGAATTACCTTGAACTAGTACTATTACACCATGGCAAAGCTGCACTTTTTCTTAGTTTGAAATATCAGAACAATTTGGATGAGAACAGGCCACTCGGGCCTGAAAGCTTACTAGTATTATTCATCTAATTACTCCAAAATATTTTGAGTCAGGCTTTGAAGGTATCTAAAATACTAGTCTCCACCACACTATTCAATATGGCTATGGATATTTGTGTGAAGAAAAACTTTCTAATGTTTATACAAAATTTGTCCAAAAAAATGTCCTCCTCTCTCCCTGTGTTCTTGTTTAACAACTTATTTTAAAGAAACAGCATCCACTTGGATCCACCGTACTAATTCCCTTCATAATTATAAATGCTATAGTTGAGTCACTTAAACTGCATCTGCCTAAAGTGAAAAAGTTTGGCTATGTCAATCTTTACTCCTAGCTCATAACTTGATTCAGCCTAGATACTATTCCCTGTACTTTCTCTAGTGCTACTGTGTCTTCCTCATAATAAAGAGATAAAAACTCTACACAAGTACATTATACAGCTTATCACTAGAAGAACCATGATCAATGCCAATTGGCATTGTGTTTTTTTTAATTTTTTCATTAATGTTCATGTCATGCTCCTGTCCCTCCTTGACCTTTCCTAAAAAGGTGTACTACAAATTCCCATGCACTTGTGACTTTAAAATTGATTAGATTTTTCTTTTCTTTGTTACACAAAAGACCTCCTATTACCACCACAAGCAATGCTATTGAACGTTGGTACACAGGTGAATCACTGTCCGGCACACACTTGACTGCATTTATATATTCTTTTCACTTGGAAAAAATCCAATCTAGCTGCTGTTATTGAGTTTATTGTATGTTGCTGCCCAAATATAAATTGATATCTATCTCTCCTCCAGATGATTATACAATAATCACAGAAAAAATGTCATCTATCACATTCTCCTGATGCATATACAGTAATGAAAAAAGATCATAGGCTAATCTAAAAATTGTAGCTGCTACAGTTATTTTAGTTAGCTAGAAAAAAATATACAAACTCACCTGAAATCATATTGCAACATTTTTCATAAAACGTGTACGTATCA
Source organism: Erpetoichthys calabaricus (assembly GCF_900747795.2). Classification (NCBI taxonomy): domain Eukaryota; kingdom Metazoa; phylum Chordata; class Cladistia; order Polypteriformes; family Polypteridae; genus Erpetoichthys; species Erpetoichthys calabaricus. The sequence continues at coordinate 257,687,199 of NC_041395.2, read as the reverse complement.
AGTACACAATAATAAGCTGTTTTAGCCTTCCAAGAAAGATGAGTGCTAAGCAGACTTCAGAGATGCTGCAGAACATTAACTTTGCTGACTCTGATGGAGAGACTGATAGCGATTTTGAATCAAAGAGTAATATGTGACAAATGATGGCCCCCAGCCTTAATCTGAGTTTGTACCAGAGGAGAAGCCTGGAAGTGAGCCAGAGTCCTGTGTAGAGATATCGTGAACTCCTCACAAAAAGACTGGTTTCCAATGAAGGAAAAAAATAGTCATGTAGTGGCACAAAATGGATAGAGTAGTGCTGCCAGGCCTTTCAATGTACACAAAAGCAAGAATAACCAGTGGCCTTCAAAGTTTTCTTTGTTTTGTGCAACATGTAAATGCTGAGACACATCCACTATGCCATACTTCAGAAAAGATTCCATTTCACCACCAGAGGAAAGGCTTCTTTTGGGGCGGGGGAGGGGGTTGGTTGGTGGGTTATGGGGGGTGATATGAGTTGTTAGACCTTTCACTGGCAAAAGGAAAAATGTCGCTGTTTTACATTACTTTCCCTGGAGAAAACTCACTGGAAAAAATGAAATTAAATTTTGGTATAGTAATCAAAATGAGGTGAGAGCTGACATCCTTTTCAAAAGACTACATGCCAACTTTTCTCAACAGCAGTGATGATGATTATGAAAGCCATAATCATACCAAGGTGGTAATAATAATAATAATAATAAATTATAATGATAATAAACACTACATTTTATTTATATAGTGCCTAACAAATTGTATTTACATAGCATCTTTCTCATGCTCAAAGCATGTAGTGTGCTACTTGCTCTATTTCTTATTTTAATCTAGACAGCTCACATTGGAAAAAAGACACACAAAAAAAAATCACATTTCAGTATTTTATTGCTTTTATAGAAAGGTATGGATACTCTTGACCAGAAGGCAAGTTTCTACACATTGAAAAGCAAGAGCTGCAGGTAGCTTTTCACTGTTTTATAACCTGCTAGATTTGGCCGCTTTAACCTGTAAGACTTTTATATTCACAATGTATGGGATAGAAAGAAGACAAAAGACAGTTTATTAAGGGCTTGGCATGGGGGCTTCTCAAAAACCACATGATGATCAGGGCGGCTACAGCTTTCAATAAATAAGAAGCTTATGTTACAACTTCCCCTTGGGTCCCTCTTGCTGCTGGCCTATCAGTGCAGTGCAAGATTAAAATATGTAGCCATAACAAAACAAAGAAAAACTGTGTAATGTGCCAGTGTTTTGTGTTCAAGAACTGTTCACAGATGTTGCAAAGAATTTGTGCAAACTGCTGATGTCTTCTGTAATCACCAAACCTGACGGCTGACATTTACAAATATTTACATTAAAATAAACCATAGAAAAATGTGAATATGATTATAAATTTTAAAATCATTCCTCGGAATAAGGAAAAAATTCCTAATTCATTTATTTCATCTGCCCAGTCAACTAAAATATGCAATTTTGCTTGTGACAAAAATATACTAAAATAGTTTAATGCCGGTAGGAAAGTGTTATCAGGATTCTAAGCTGATGGGCATTAGTGTGAACAAAAGGATTCATATGCCCCTTGGTGTAACCTTGCTGGTTTTAGCACTGAAAAAAATGTGTGGAGGTTCTAGTGTTAAATATAACCTCCTTTGATTTGTTCTCCACTGTACATAACCCAAACATTCTATCAATTGCATCTGTACTTTTCTGAATATTGATAATGAAGTGTCCCCTACAACTACAAACTCTTTCTCATAAGGTGTACTTTTAAGTGTCATATCTCTCATTGTGTTTTAAAATATAGCATGTTTTCCTCATCTGCATAATGATTTACATTTATTTTATATTAATTGTTATCTGCCCAAACCTGTATTCTCTCCAGGTACTTCTACAATGATTCAGCTAGTTCTAGATCACCTAGATTAGTATTATCTGTAAATGTAAATGTAAACTTGTTTCAGTAGAACGTCAATTATCTGAATTGACTGAGGCCAATTTTGGTTCAGTTAATGAAACATTTTGGATAATCAAACATATGTGAGAATACCTATTTATTGTACAGTATGTGAAACAAAATGTAATTAGGCTTACAATAAAATTTTTGTACACAGGGTTATTACTACACTGTTTTGAAATACAGTGGAACCTCGGTTCACGGCCATAATTCATTCCAAAACTCTGGTCGTAACCCGATTTGGTCGTGAACCGAAGTCATTTCCCCCATAGGATTGTATGTAAATACAATTAATCCGTTCCAGACCATACAAACTGTATGTAAATATATATATTTTTTATGTTTTTAAGCACAAATTTAGGTAATTAAACCATAGAATGCACAGCGTAATAGTAAACTAAATGTAAAAACATTGAATAACACTGAGAAAACCTTGAACAACAGAGAAAACTAACACTGCAATAGTTTGCGCTATAGCGCTACCAACCGCTGGCTAAAAACACTTTTTTTAATGAGTTTTAAGCACAGGGAAAAAAATGAACATTTGAAAAAATCCATAATTTAATAAACCACCAAGAAAAGTAACATTGCAACAATGCACGCTACGAAACGATCGCTGTAAACAGAAGTGAAAACAAAATCAAGCCCAGTGCATTCTTTAACTGCCTTCTCTACCTTATGCGTCCAACTCTCTCTCTCGCGCTGCCTGTGTGTGTGTGTCTCTCTCTCTCTCTTGCGCTGCCTGTGTGTGTGTCTCTCTCTCGCACTGCCTGTGTGTGTGTGTTTCTCTCTCTCTCTGTCTCTCTCTTGCTGCCTGTGTGTGTGTGTGTCTCTCTCTCGTGCTGCCTGTGTGTGTGTGTTTCTCTCTCTCTCCGTCTCTCTCTCGCTGCCTGTGTGTGTGTGTCTCTCTCTCGTGCTGCCTGTGTGTGTGTGTGTCTCTCTCTTGCGCCTGTGTGTGTGTCTCTTTCTCGTGTGTGTGTTGCGCTCTCTTGCTCTCTCTCTCTGTTGCTTGCTGCACAGGAAATGCACAGGGAGAGACTGAACACGTACAAACCGAAAGGGAAACTGGCTTGTTCGTATACCGAGTGTGTGGTTGTGAACAGATGCAAAAGTTTGGCAAACGTTTTGGTCGTAAACCGATTTGTACGTGTTCCGAGACGTTCGTGAACCGAGGTTCCACTGTATAAAAAACAATTGATTTAGGAAATGGTTTATAAAAAATAAACAATGTATACTGTATGGCCATTGGAGAGCATTCAATGTCTCTAATCACCCAACACAGACAGGCTCTGGACACAAGACCCAATAACAGGATTTGTTGGTGTGAAACGCTTCCAGTAAGCATTTCTCATAATATGAAATGTACAGTACAAAGCACAAGCAGCACTCAGCAATTCTTCTTGTCTTTTCTTCGTCACTTCCTGTCTCTTGTGCTTCTCACGCAAGCTTCATCTCCTTCCTCCTAATTCTGGCTCCTCAAGCAGTGGAAGGCAGCTCCTTTTAAATAATCCCTGCAAGTACTTCCGGTGCCCCCAGTGCTTGGTCTGGAGGCACTTCCAGGTAAGGTGCGAGTCCCACAAAGTAGGGCTCGCTGGTCCCCACAGCACCTCCTAACGGCACCCACAGCACCCAAAAGGGTTTAGATGAAGAACTCAAAATCCCATGATGCCCTGTGGAAATCCATAATGCCACCACAACCCAGGGGGGCTACCATCTGGATGTTCGGGGGAAGTAATGCCCTGTCTATTCTATGATCCTGGTTGTCCCGAACAACTGTATTTCTTTTAAAGTTACCAATTTGTTTGAAATGGTTTCAACTTTAAATCACATTTTCTTTTTACATAAACAGAATTAAACAAAGTGGTTGTACACAAATAAGAGATTAATGAATCTTAGCAAAGTTTTATTTTTAATAAATACTGTATTTATTGAACAACATTTCATTCAACACAAAGTCAAACCAGCAGTACCCAAGGATTCTCCAAAGAGACACAGTGCTGAAGGAGTCCAGTCTTCATTTCAGGTCACTGGATAGCAACCATGTCTCGCAACCATATAGCAAGACAGGAAGCACCAGGACTCTAAAGAGAATTGTTCTTTTGCAGAGACAGTGTCTGCAACGTGGCTCCAAAATGTGATAATATAAATTATCTGGATAAGAATATAAAAACAGTACAGTATCAGTAATACAAACCATCAGATCTGTTTTTTATCCAGGATACTCGCAAGCTCAGACATTCAGACTCCTTGCTCAGTCTCTTGAGAGCCCCGATCAAAGCCTCCATTGACTCCACAAAGATAACAGCATTGTCAGCAAAGTCAAGATCAGTGAATCTTTCTTCACCAACAGATGCCCCATAGCCACTGGACCCCATGACCCTGCCCAACACCCAGTACATGCAAGCATTGAACAGAGTAGGAGTAAGAACACATTTGTGATGAACCCAAGAATCAACTGGGAAAAAATGCAGAGGTTCTGCCACTTTTACGCTGGTACTGTGCGTGCTGTGCAAAGCTGGCCATGATATCCAACAACTTCGGGTGGGGGTCGTGCAAAGTCTCAGGATGTACCACAAGGCAAGATCTGGTCAACTAAGAGGAATACTTCATGAAAATCAACAAATGCGGTGAAGAAACTCTGCCAATATTTGCATTTGCGCTTGATCAGAACCCTCAGTGCCAGGATGTGGTCAATGGTAGACTTGTTAGGCGTTAAACCAGACTGTTCCTGTCACTGAAGGGTGAGCAAATAGTCACAGATCTTATTGAAGATGACCCTAGCAAGGATCTTACTCGGCACCAAGGGCAGTGTTATCCCACTGCAGTTGTTGCAATCCAGGCAATCACCATCCCCTTTCTAGATAGGGATGACTAGTCCCATTTTCCAGTCAGTTGGGATGATGCCTATATCCCAAATGGAATTAAAGACTGCTTCCAATCCCAGGAGGACAGCCTTACCACCAACTTGAAGAAGTTTACCCCAGATGCCATAGATTGCTGCAGCCTTCCCTAACCTCAGCTTGTTCACCAGCTGTGCAATCTCAATGAGATTGGGTGGTTACAGAAAGTGAAGAAAAGGGAATATTAGGCTGTTTAAAAAATAGCAGTGTCTGCCTTCTTCATTACAAACTGAAACATTCACTGTATAAACTGAAAAATGTTTCAAGATTTTGCTTTCCTTTGAATCACTGAACTAATATTTAGTTTTATAATCACTGTTTCTGAGAATTGCTGCACATCTGTGTTGCATAGCGTTGACCAATTTCTGGCACCTGTGAACAGGTATTCCAGCCCAGGATGGTTGGACTACATTCCAGAATTCTTCTGTATTTGTTGGTTTTACCTCAGAAACAGCATTTTTGATGTTCCCCCACAAGTTTTCTATTGGATTAAGGTCCAGAGATTGGGCTGGCTACTCCATAACGTCAATCTTATTGGTCTGGAACCAAAATGTTCCTTGTTTAATGGTGTGCTTGTGGTCATTGTCTTGTTGAAACACACATTTCAAGGGCATTTCCTCTTCAGCATAAGGCAACATGACCTCTTCACACATTTTGAGGTATTCAAACTGATCCATGATCCCTGGTATGCAATAAATAGGCCCAACACCATAGTATGAGAAACATCCACATATCAAGATTCTTGCTTCACTGTCTTCACAGTATACTGTGGCTTGAATTCAGTATTTGGGGGGGCTTCTGACAAACTGGCTGCAGCCCCTAGACCCAAAAAGAACAATCTTGCTTTCATCAGTTCTCAAAATTTCACATTTCTCTTTAGGCCAGTCAATATGATCTTTGAAAAATTATAACCTCATCAGCACGTCTTTTTTTCAAAAATGGGTCTTTGCGGGGGCTTCTTGCTGATAGCTTGGCTTCACATAGGCATCTTCTAATTATAACAGTACTTACAGGTAGCTTTAGACCTTCTTTAATCTTCCTGGAGCTGATCATTGGCTGAGTCTTTGTCATTTTGGCTGTTCTTCGATCCATTCGAATGGTAGTTTTCTGTTTTCTTCCATTTCTTTCATGTTTTGGTTGCTATTTAAAGCATTTGTGATCATTTGCGGAGCAGCCTATCATTTACTGCACTTCTTTATATATGTTTTCACCTCCCCAATCAACCTTTTAATCAAAGTACACTGTTCTTCTGAACAATGTCTAGAATGACCCATTTTACTCAGATTTTCAAAAAAGAAATGCACTATAACCAGCATATAGAACATTGCTGCCTTCCTTCCTTAAATAAGGGCCGTAATTGACACTTGTTTTTTTCACAGAATGAATGACCTCACTAACTGAACTCCACACTTACATTATTTTGAACATGCTCCTTTCAAATAATAACCCAAGTACACAGAATCTATATATAATTCCACCAGCCGACCTGACTGTGACTCCAAGGAACAGACTCGTAAAGTTTTGATTCCTGTGTAAGCAGGAGGTGGGCCACTAGACCACAGGTTGTGTGTCACTCCCTTACAGATTCTTCTAACAAACGACTCCTTATCAGAACCTCAGAGTCCTCTCAGAAGTCATTCTCAGTTCCCAGCACAGACCAGCGTTGCCATCAACCCGTGTGCTGTGACTCCTCTCGATGATATCCAGGGTGCCCTGTAAGATGAAACACATCCTTCTGGGAACAACGGCAACACCAACAAAACCCTCAGAAACCTTCATGGACTTTTCACGGAAGGTCTCCCACATTATATTAGAATCAGCAGTCACACCCAAGTCTGCGAGTTCCTCACACAAACTGTATGCAGACTCATTAGAAAGAACCTGATCTTGGAGTCTGGCCAGGTCCAGCCTCATTCTCCTAGTATGTGGTAGCCTACTGGACTAAGCTGGATTTTCAGAGTAGCAACAACAAGTTTGTAGTCAGAATTCACAAACTATGCACTTCTGCAGAAGCCTCCAGCATCCCATGAGGATGTGATTAATCACCTTCACCACACCACAGTGTTGGAGTACCAAGTCCAATGATACAGCTCAGGGCACTGGAACCAGGATCCAGCAATCCACAGCCCCTGGTCTTTTGCAAAGTCAAGGAGTATGGAGCCACTTTTGCAACTGTCACCAGACCCTTGGGAACCAATGCAATCCTCATAGCCAACCCTGACAGTGCCAGTGGTTGCATTAAAGTCACCCATGACCAGAGAATTGTGAGCACCCATCAACCACCAAGTGAAGCTGAAAATAAAATGTCTCGCTCAACAAGACATCACTCACCATGGTAGGTGCATACACTGAGACAACAGATCTTGACTTAATCTGACTCTCATAAAAAACTCATTGAAAGGAATGAGATTGGACACCATCGGGAGAAAACCATCTGCCACAGTAACAGCTACTTCCTGAGTATGACAGCCATCAGAGCAACCCACCTACAGAAATCTGGCCAGTCTCTGGTCTGCGTAACGCAGAGAGTGCCGCGACTGAAATGCAGAGTTTATAACGCTCCTTCCAACAGCAGTGGAAGATGATCATCATGAGACAATATGTTCCACGCACCTACTCAAATGGGCTGCCTCAAATTAGAGCAGAAAGGAATCCTGTCTACCGTTTCAGAAGGGCAGTTGTGTGAAGTTTTTATAGTGGCTGGAGTGCCAATTCTACCACCAACATCTAAGTTTTCCCTGCAAGTTGCATTAAAATGCTGGATGCATTTTAATATCATACCCAGTACAAATGCATGTGCAAAGTCACAGGAAAATTTATTCTAGTGTAGAGCATGGAAAGGATAATGAAGTTTGAGAACACATACTGGCATACATTTTGGGGGCACTTATCTGATAAAATATTTTGACATGGGTGCTTGGCTACCAACAAGCCTCTAGACTGAGCTTATTGCCCAAAATGAGAAGACTGAGATGAAACAAGTGGCATGAAAGTACAGGCAGGCAGTGCATAAGTCAGATGAGAGTGTCTATATATGCATGAAAGGAGCTGTGGAAGATCAAACGGTAATGAAGGGCCCTTAGGGAGCAGTATTCATACTTTGTGTTCCAAACAAGTTTTAAAACCCCCCAAAGTACTATTTTGGTAAGTGTTGCTTGCAAAACAAATATTTGGAGCAGCTTCATGAAAAGTTGGAGGAAATTAAATTTTGTTGTGTTGTTCATCATTAGTTATCTTTGAAGAAGCAGTCCGAAACAAATGCATCAAGTGGAAGGTTAATACTCTGGCACAATGTCCAGTGCACTAAAAAGAGATACTGTAATTTTTTGCGGGGCTGGTTTAGATAACTGAAGTTTTGTATGATTGATACTCTACTGTTTTTAGATTCTTATCCAGATCATTTATATTATCACATTTTGGGCTCTATGTTGTTCAGGTAATCTGGACATATCACAAATAATCTGGAAAAATCACACTTCAAAAAAAAATGGGCAAAGACTTTAATCACAAAAACACAGAAAGGCAGATGTCTTTGTCTTTATGTACTGTATTTGCCCTGCTGCTCTCTTCCAGCAGGGCGTATACACTGCCCTTCACACAGATCTGAAAGACAAAACAACCCCAGCCAGGGAAATATTCCTTGTATTAGAGAAACAGGTACGAATAAATACTTTTATTGATGTGAGATATGAGGCTTCCAGGTTGCTGCAACTGATCCAGAATTACTTTGATTTAGGTTTATGAGAAAGTGACTTTTCTTCCATCAAAAGCATTGAGCAAAAAGCAAAATTGCTGCCTCTCCAGTCATAAGTTACATTAAAAAAAGCAGCAGTTCCAGCCCTAACACCTGAGGAACACCAAATTTAACATGACCTAATAGTGAAATATCTCCTCGATATACTGTAACTCTTGACTAACTGTTGCACCTATCCAAACATAGCAACTTAAACTTCTACTTCTTTTAGTTTGATTGCTAGCACCTCACATTCAATACAAAAGCTTTGTGAGAATCGTGATAGATAGACAGACAGACAGACCGACACTCTACTCTACTTTGCTACTACCTCCAAGGGGTTAAGAGTGTGTCCCCCATAACTGAGCCTACCCTTTTAGTTTGTTGGTTCCAAGGCTCAGAACACCACAGTGTAGAAAATCAGAACTACCCATCACAGAGTTGTAGAATAGGTGGAATGTTAGTCTCCTAAAAAAGCCAGCACTGCCCTTTCTTATAATGTTCCTCTGTGTTAAAAGACCAGGCCATTATGTCATTGTTATAGACCACCAAGGACTTGTAGGAGTGCACCACCTCTACATCCATTCCCTGAATAGTGACAGAATATAGAGGTTCTTCTGTGCAGTGATATTCAAATAACCAGTTCCTCAGTTTTGCTAATGTTAACTTGCAGACAATTCTTTCTGCACCAATAAACAATGTTCTCCACCCAATTCCTATATTCTGTTTCAAATTGCTTATTGATAACCCACATACATGCAGAATCATCTGAGAATTTTTGAGGTGTACAGAATAAAGAGAAAATAAGACAGGGCTGACCTTTCTTGTTCTCCAGTGTTGCTCACATCCACATCAGAGACACAGTCCTTGAGCCTCACAAACTACAGTCTGCTGAACAGATACATTATCCAGGATACAATAGTCTCATAAATCTGTATATATCTAAGCTTACCCCTTAAATAAAAAAAACAGTCCTCACAGTACTGCCAGCTTTGAGGTGAGAATAAGCCCTGTGAAGCAATCGATAATTGCTTCTTCCAGTCTCATATGCAAACTGCAGTGGGCCCAGGTGGTCTACCACAAGAGGACTAATACAGTTCAGGACCAGCCTCTCAAAGGTCTTCATGATGTGAGACATGCCACTAGCCTTTAGTAATAAGGTGAAGAGGCACCGGACTTCTTTGGCAAAGAAACAATGCAGGATGATTTCCATATAAGTAGCACTCTTTGGAACCTTAGGGGTTGGCTGAACAGGCTCAAAAGACTGACAGACAATGCTACAAAGTTGGTCAGCACAGGCCTTAAGAACTTAAGGACTGACTCCATCTGGTCCTGTGGCTTTTCCTGCTTGTAGCTTCCACAGTTGCCTCCTTTATTGGTCTTCAGTTATGGACAACTGATCTTGATGACCAGAGGTTGGCTCATCACTGGTCATTCCAGTTGAAGTGGTAGGATTTGTTGATGTAGTAGGAGTGGGGTGGGGAACGAAGCTGGCAGTGGAAGGAAAAATGTATTAAAAACCGGGTTCAGGACATTCGCTTTGCCTAGATCCCATTCAAGTTCCTGAACCCTGAAATGTTTGATTACTGTAATGTTCAGTCCATTCAAAAAAATGTTATGTCATTGTGAGTGAGTTTGTTATCTGTTTTAGCTTTGCAAGCTTCCTTTTCTTCACTCAACTTTTTCTTGAGCACTTGCATGGCATCCTTCAAAACCTCTTTGTCACCAGATTTGAGTGTTGTCTTTTTCTCATTAAGGAGATTTTTAGCTCCTTAATAATCTACTGGTGGCAACATTTGCACCAGCCACTGTAAAAAAAAAAAAAAAAAAACCTTAAAAATGTTAAGTGTGGTGCTGAGGCGTTACCCATGGCATGGCTGCACTCTGATCTAAATCTGGGTGGTTTGCTGTGTTGTGGGTGCCAAAACGCGCTGTAATCAATGCATCCTCCCAATCTCTCTCTCTCTCTTTCTTTAATAATCCAGGGCATGTTGTTTGAAGAGTAATGCATTTTTTTCAGGTTACCACAGTGTCAACACAAAAGTAAATATGCTCTGTGATGCAGTGGTGGAGTCTCTCAATAACATCTTATTTCCCAGTCTGTCATTTGGAAGCAGACATTCAGAGGCATTTCAGCCTCCATGTTCCATTTTCTCACTATCGTGGAGGTAATAGGTTGCTGTCTAATAGCAGCCTTCTAGCCAGGAATAAGATGAATCATATTGTGTTCAGATCTGCCCAAAGGTGCCAAAAGTTTAGACTTAAATGCATCTTTAACATTTGAATAGAGCAGGTCCAGCTTGTTATATCCTAGAGTGGAGCATGACGCAAACTGATAGAAGTTTTCAGTGTTCTTTCCAAAGTCATATGGTTGAATTCACCACATATTATAGCTGCAGGGTCAAAATGAGTCATCATTAAAATGCTAGGAACGGAGAGAATCATTTCCATTGCTGAGTTCCAACATGCAGAGGGAGGAATATAAACATTAATAAGAATGATGTAACTTATCTACCTGAGCAGATAAAGAGGATGAATTCCAACTGCCAGAATTTCAATCTCTGAAAAACTGTAGTTTTAACTATAATATTTTACACCATCCCCCATTCTCATACACGAGAAGTCCCCTTCCTGTCTTTTTTCCACACTGCACTGGGTCTCAGTTTGCTTTAGTAATATGAAATCTATCCAACACATAAACAACTGTCCATAAAACACAAAATGCCAATGTCTGCACAATGACCCATTATGAGAGAAGACCATTCATCCCTCTTATTTAAGAGTGATTGAACATTGCCCATTACAATGGATGGCAGACAAGTTCTGAATCCTTTTTTTCTTGGTTTTATTCTGGTGCCAGCATGTTACCCTCCCTGTCTTTGCACAAACAGCTCTTGCAATACAATGAAACTGAGCTGGTTAGGCACCTGTGATTGCAGAGGAAGTAGTTAATTATGGAAGTAATTCACCCCATTTTTATTTTCTCGGTATCTCTTAGGTTTCCAGGTGTTGCAGGCATAAGGCAGCCTTCATCTTCATGACCCCTCCCAAGTCTGCAGCCCTTTCAAACCACAGTCCATACAAGCCATTACGTGGGCTTGTGCTGATTACAAATCATCTGTAAATTTAAAAAACATTTATTCAATTTCTAGTGGCTACTATCGGTGACAAGCCAGAATCGTAATCTAATCCTATTTAAGATGAGCAACTAGTATAATAAGCTCAGAAATAAAAAGAAAAATAGAGAGAACATGGATCTTCTGCAAAAAGGATGCTTGCACAGGGCCCTGAAGAAATGATAATATGCATTCCTCTGTATGCTTTTGTTGATTTTTCAGTTTCACCATATCTAAACTCATGCTGACTGCTCATTAACGCACCTGCTCTTGCCGCAAGAAACCCTCTCTTTTCCTTAATAATTGCTTAAATTAATCTACCCATAATGCATGTTAAGTTTACTGGCCTTTAGTTACTTATATCAGCCCAATAAATCTTTTCATATATTGGAATAGTATTTTCCAGCTTCCAGTGATCAGGATTTATTTGAGAAATAATTTGCAAGAGTTTAAATATGTACTCACTAACTTAAGCATTGTAGAATAATACCTCATTCATTATCTCATTCTGCAATAGCTTTTTTCTATAATCACATTACATGGAGATAGATTGCTTTTGAAAAGTTCTGTTCACTTTCTTTTGTGTATTATCACAATTGCATAATAAATGCAGATTTTAAAAATACAATTGTGTTAGACATTGTCTATTTTTGTAATACCAGAAACCGGGTAATCTGCAGCTCACCTTTAGGTAGTATGTGTTGTTTTCTGTCCAAGACCTTGACTTATCACTAGGACTTGGCAACACACAGCAAAAAAAGAAATAAAGATTTTGATAAGAAGAAACATATAGACCAATGAAATATCAGAAATCAGTATATTTACTGTATGTGCAGAATCCCCTTTCAAAAGGCAGAGGCAAATCACAGTCAAAAATGCAACACATAAGATGTAAGATGGAACAAGGGATAGTGTAAAATTGTTTATAGAGTTCAAAACATCAAATTTAAAAAGAAAATGCTACCAAGATGCACTTTTATAACATAGCTAAGTTTCTAAAGCAGAGAAGGTGAACAACCCCTGAGGAGTGTTGTTAAACTACTAAGATAAACAGGTTAAGATTAAAAGAAAAATGGTGCGGTCACTACATGTATGTGCCATAGGTACTCAAAGTAGAAATGATGAATCAACAAAATCCAGTCTTCTTGTTTATAGCAGCAACGGCACATGTCAATGTTTGAAATAAAGAAACCCTCTTTAAGATGTTAATAAAAATAATCTAACTGAACTCTTTTATTTAAATATTGGATAACTTACTCAATGATACCAGTGTAAGCTAAGGAAAAAAGAATTCAAAAAGTAACAATCTGGGATGTCCTAGCAGGAGTGCTGCTCTTGAAGTGACTCTTGACCTTTGCTGAAGTATTCTGAAGTGTAGCCCTTTCAGGGAAAGTGACTCAGAGTCAGTGATAGGCCCTTAATCCCTGTTGAGGTATTCTTGCATTGTGATCTGTTACCCAGCAGGGTCAGTGAAAGGACTTTGGCCACTGTAATGTATGAGACATTAGTTATGAGTGAATGTCAAATACGCAGGTATTGTGGGGTTTACATGTAAGTCAAGGATGAGAATTTATTTCCAATATTAACTTGTTCACCAATATAAAAAGAAATTTAGAGGTTTAAGTACTGTACTATGAGGTTCACAAAGGCAGAGAAGTGAATGAAAATAAGTTTACTCGGAACCATCAAAGAAGAATACACAAATGAAAACCAAAACAAATGCTATTGAGCTATTTATGAAGATATATGAGCTTCTCATTGTCTTGGCCATGTGAAATGCCATAAAGGGAGACAAAGAGCAAAAAAAACCCTGGTTACCTCCCAGAATTCCTCTCACTTCTGAGCTAGTCCCCACCCACTCCTCCTCCTCCTCCTCCACCTCCTCTCACCACCCGCTTTCCCATTGTCAGCCTGAATGATCCAGAAATCCCCAACTCCGTTTTCAACACATTTGTTCTGGATACCAACCCTTTTCTTCCTTGCAACATCAATCATTTCCCTGACAGAAGTCCTCCACACAATTCTCCGCCCTTCGCCATCCCCACTATGCTCAAAAGTCTTTCAGGTGTCAGGCTTTGCCTGGGATGCTACAGTATTTTCATTTTTATTTACCTGATGTAAATCCTTTGGAAAGCCATAGGGGATTTACATCCAGATTGTACTACTCATTTACTATCATTCTTTTACTGTACATTTTTTATATATTGCTCTTTTTCTTCTGCTTTATTATTCATTTATCTTAATAAAATTTGATTTGCTTTAAAACTATTGTACTTTGCTGGTTGAAATAATAAAGTAAATACAGGGCATGTGGTGTGGATAGATTGCCACCTTTCTCCCCACAAGATTAGCAGCTGAGAATGGACACCTTCAATAGTGATAAGCACAGAAAAGTAAGGCACCTTGGTAAAAATCCATAGGTAAGGTGTATCAGCCTCTAGTGTCTTGGATTCACCCATATGTTATGTTCAAGATAAAGCTAGTCAGTCCCTATTTAAAATACTGAGTAGTGATAGACTGCACAGACTTCACTGATAACCTGTGTTTAAGTATATAATGTGTGCCTGTGTTCATGTACATCTGTGTGTTAAATGTAGGGTGCATGAGTGAAAGCCACTTCATAATGAACTTGATAATTCCAAGTTATTCCACAATAAAACATATTATTAATTAGATAACTTAATTTTACCTTAGAAAAGTCATCCCATGTAAATAAAAATTCTGGTGTGGCCAACAAGACTTTTCATACCAAAAAAGCCACTGTTTTTCTCTTAAAATAAATGTACACAGTGCTGTTTAAAAGAACAAAAAATCTAAGCTCATATAAATTCAGAAATATAATCATTCTAACACTTTTTAATGTTTTAAAGGTTTTTCTTAAGATTAAATAAAGTAGTCACTAATATTAAGATGCTGATAATGTTATAGTTTAACTACACAGTTTATCAAGGTGAACCAACCCTGTAGATTCAATACTCTGACATTGTTGTCAATGTACCATTCCTTTATTGTCCTGATATAAAAATATAGAGAAAAGGGGGTGAAGTAATGTAAATAATTAAGCTGGATTGATCAGAATGAAATCATTCTGGGCTGAAGGACATTCTAGTCTATATGGAAAATAAAACAAAATCAATCTGGCTGGTTGATTTAGGTGAAATGCCTTGTATAAGAGAAATGATAAAACAAGAAGTATTTTGGAGAATTTTAAATGTGTGATGCTGAAGATAAATTATCTTTACCATATTAATATTATTGCATTTAATTTTTATTGTAGTTAATAGCTGATGAGAACAGAAAATATTTCAGAAATTCTATTCCTATTCATAACCAGTAGTACCAGTAAGAAGGAGAAGAGATGGTGCAGTTTAAATATTTGGGTTCAACAGTCCAAAGCAATAAAGACTGCTGCACAGAGGTGAACAAAAGAGAGCAGGCAGTGTGGATTGGGTGGAGAAGAGTGATAGGCAAGATTTGTGATAGAAGAGTAACTGCTAGAGTGAAAGGGAAGTTCTATAAAATGGTAGTGAGACCACCTATGCTATATGGTTTGGAGACTATGGCACTGACTAAAAAAGACAATAGGAAGGGCTAGAAGTTGTAGAGGTGAATATGTTACAGTTTTCTCCTTGAGTAAGAAGGGTAGACAGGATTAGATATGAGTAAATTAGAGGGACACCACAGGTACACCATCTTGGTCACGAAGTGAGTGTGGCTAGATTGACATGGTTTGGGCACATTTAGAGAAGAGATGAGGGGGTTCATTGGGAAAATAATGTCAAGGATGGAACCACCAGGCAAAAGGAAAAGAGGATGTGGTGAGGGAGGACATGAAAGCAGTCAGTGTGGAAGAAGATGATGTAAAAGACAAGGATAGAAAGAAACAGATGATCCACTGTGGCAACCCCTAAATGGGAGCAGCCAAAATAATAATAATAATGAAGAAGAAGAAGATTCATTACCAGTAGTTTGTATGACCTGATGTTGGTTTAATAATGTGTAATATATATCCTGAATATACATGTATATTTAGGTATCCAGAAAGACACATGGAAGAAATGTATACAAAAACAGTTGAAGCAGAATTTAGTTAAAATTTAATTCTTTACTAGGAAAACCACCCAGAACTACAAAGTTTGCAAGTAGTGTAAAATATTCATTGACAGTAACTTGCTCTTAATAAGCAAGATTGTTTGATAGGCTGCTTTGATATCCTTTGTTGAATTTGCAATGTCTGCTTTAATAACCAATCAGGCATCTGTCTGATTCAACTTGGTTTCTTCCCTGCAATCCAACAGTAAATAATCATAATTTACTACTAGTTTAGAAAGAATTAAAACAAAATTAAAATGAATAACAGCACATTGTTTATAAAAACAGATCATATAAAATCAATTAAGCATGTTTAATCTGTATTAATTGTTGTTATAGTTTCTGTAATAAACTACTGAATTTTATTGTTGCTTCATATAATTAGAGGCATACAATCAAGCATAGCGCATACTATGTCATTCAGTCAGTCATTATTTTGTACAATTATGTAATCATACATGCAATGCTACAAAAATAAAGGAAATTTCATCATGATGAAAAAGAATTACTTTTAAAAGGTAATTGTGCCAATAATGAGGAAAACACACATACCATTTATCCATAAGATGCACTAAAATTGCCTTTCTTTCTTTGTAGTTGAAATGCCACCTGAAGAGAGAGTATGCTGAGAATAGAATGGAAAGCCTCAGGACCTGAAAATTGCTATGCGCAGCCCCATTAAAGAGAGAAACTCCTATGGGTGAGGACGGGTTTTAAGACAATGACAGAAGAACCATTCTGCCATACCCAGGAGCTGCATATTTTGTTGTTATTTTGCTGCCAATATTCCCTTTTCTTTTTTAGATACAACTAGATCTCCCTTGTGTTATTTCTCTGGTTACAGTTAGCATTTCTCCTTGTATTATAATATTTGCTCCTTTTCCTTTAATAGGATGATGCAATATGTTTTCAGGAAGGGAATTCTCTGTGGCAATAAAATACAGTGTATTTATTGTCTGTATCCTATGTCTGTCTTGATGTCTGGTGTTTTCTTTAATTGGCTTTGCTAAATCCATGCTGCTCTTCACTCCAAAACAAGATACCTATTTTCAAACATTTCAATATGTTGAATATCTATCCATTTTGCAATGAGATATTTTAAGAACCCCTGGATATCTATGTACCCTACTTCTGAATTTATTCTTTTAATTTTTTCAAAATTTTCATGACAGAGCAGGCACAAAAATATAAAAATTACCAGTTTTCACTAAATTGACATTGTATTTTCTTCCTGTTTTTTTCTGTTTTAGAGATTTTGCAGAATTATTTTTTGAACTAGAATTGTAAATTCGGGCTGTTTGTTACGTGTAATAAGCCGCCACTTTTTTTTTTTCTTATGGACACCACCAATTTGGGCAGCAGTTGTATATGGTTGCCTTCTCTGTTGCTAGCAAGTAACAACCAGGAACCATTTTGCAAGACGTTACCATCACATCATTATAAAGGTCAAAGCTGCACTCTTTGTAGTTGTCCAAGATTCTGGATTCTCATAATAAAGTGCAAAAGAAATAGTTTAGCAAATTTAGGCTTAGTAGTATGGTTATTCTTTTGACTTTGGAAACAATCTTTACCTTAATTGTGCCTTGTACTCCTTCCAGTACAAATAAACAATTCCTTTAGCCATCTTTCCAGCCAGGTGATAACAATTTGCAACTGAGTAGACTAGGTCTTGTACGGTGACAGAAATTAAGAAAATAAAACAGTACTTTGTTCTGAAAATCCTATGAGATATGTAATATTTTGTAGAAAACAGAAGCTAGAGGTAATAGACATGCAGTAAAGCTCACAAGTGTCTGCTTCACTCACTTCACTTAAGTGGTCTAATAATAGTGTGTACCTACAACAACAAGATGCCAATGAACACAAATAAATATAATCATGCACTGATTTATGGCTGACTGAGTTGAGGTCATTTGTACTTACAGGAGAGGGCCATTGGAAAACAATAGAATAATAATGTTGTAGAAATTGCCACAACCAGCTGCTACACAAAATAATAAATCTTCAATGTAGACATGCAATGAGGAAAATGTACAAAAAAAGCAAGCAAATGCTAGAGTTAGCTAGGATTAGAGTGTCCCGTGGACCGCACATGGTTCTCTGAGAAATCACAAATACAGACATGTGTTTCTTGCTTGTTCAAGTCCATTTTATGTGAAAACAGTTATCATCAAATTATGCGCTAAAGAATGGTTGCTGAGGCACTGTAATCCACATGATCACTAATGGTCTACAACACATGTGAGCACTAGTATCACCACAAGATCATGATTGCTTCTTTAGAAATCAGAAAAGAAAAGAATAATGCCAGCCAGATAAAGCAGCAAAAACAAACAGAAAATTATATACAAAAAAACATTTATTGAACTTGACAAATATGCATCTTATGTGGATGGCATAATAATTTAAAAGTTACACATAAAATATGCTCCAATAAACATAATTGTTTTCCATAAGTTATTTTTAACTATTAAGGTTAGAAACCATTATATTTTAAATGCACTTCTTCTATGCATGATAAAAATCTTCAATCCAGACACCTTAAACTGCACATTTCAGGTTTTATTCATTCTTGT
The DNA here is from genome assembly GCF_900747795.2 of Erpetoichthys calabaricus. Lineage (NCBI taxonomy): Eukaryota > Metazoa > Chordata > Cladistia > Polypteriformes > Polypteridae > Erpetoichthys > Erpetoichthys calabaricus. The sequence continues at coordinate 257,668,813 of NC_041395.2, read as the reverse complement.
CTCATCCTTTATCACATCTTACCATGCCTCTCACTGTCAATCACATTTGCTGTTGCTTGCCAACAGCAATTAGAAGAGATTCACCTGAAGCTGGTTTGCATTATATTTAAGCTGGTTCTGATTTCTTCCTTGCAGTTATTCATGAAGTCAATTTCTTTCCTCCTGGAGACTTGTTTGCTCTCATGTTTTCCATGTTATGGTTTCGTCCTTGACAACAATTCTTTCCCTTGCCTTTTTCTTATTACTGTTTCCATAGATGTGTGTGCTAACCTTGCTTTCCCTAACAATTTCTCTTTCCACCAGTCATTTATCTCAGTATGATGAAACTAAGAATTGAATTTAACTTTCTTTTAGCAGCCCAAAACACAAAGTAAATATATCATCAAACCACAGTGGCACCAATACACTGACTATTAATACAAAAATGAAGATTAAATACTAGTATATATAGAATGTTCTTAGAGATTTACTAAATTAACAGGATTGAAAGAGACTACTGCTGCTTATGTTGAATATGCTAGTTAAAACTGTATTCTCATAACAGAGTTAGAGCGAGTCTTATGTTTATAGTAGAACATCTTCACTTCTGACTCTTGTGTTGTTAATTAAGCATCATTTAAATACTGTACATAAAACACATTTTATAGTATAGAAAAACGCAGTGCATTACTTACTATTCACTTGAAAAGATAACAAAACAACAATGGTAATGTCAGTTTTAATTGCACAGAGTAAACACTGAATTGTTGTTCATCACTGTATTGTAATATTTAAAGAATAAACTGTATTTCCAGAAATAGTCATTTTACCATTTCATACAACAAAACAGTTAACCTTGTTTGTACTTAAGATGCATTGTTTTATAAACTGCTGCAAATGCTTAAAGAAAGATTATGTCTATGATTTCTAGGTCCTGTTGCGTAATGCATTTACGACTTGCAGCAGCCTTGTCTGTCTTAAACACCCGCAATCACGGCCTTAAATGTACATCTACAGTTTTTCAAAATATGAACTGCCAAAACAAATGATTGTAATTGTACTTGGAATTATAAAGGTATGCTAAGAAATGCATGAACAATTTAAAATAATAAATAGTTATTTTAACTAGTCTGACTTTTTCAAATGATATGTAAAACAGAAGAAAGAAAAAAACAACTTCTTTGCTGGTACTATCAGTTTATTTATGTGTGCTGTACACAGAGCAGAAAATGACCATGTAAGCAAAAGTAAAATTAATAGAAACAATAAAATATGATGGGGAAACATGGTAGCGCTGCTGCCTCACAGTAAGGAGACCTGGGTTCGCTTCCCGGGTCCTCCCTGTGTGGAGTCTGCATGTTCTCCCCATGTCTGCGTGGGTTTCCTCCCACAGTCCAAAGACATGCAGGTTACGTGCATTGGCGATCCTAATGTGTGCTTGGTGTGTGTGTGTGTGTGTGTCCTGCGGTGGGCTGGCACCCTGCCCGGGATTTATTCCTGCCTTGCACCTTGTGTTGGCTGGGATTGGCTCCAGCAGACCCCCGTGACCCTGTGTTAGGATATAGCGGGTTGGATGATGGATGGATAAAATATGCCGCAAGGTATTAAATATTAACTTCTAACATATTAACTACTGCTAACTACTAATGCTAAACAAGTTAGACAATTTACTTAAGGCACAACATTCAAGTGCGTTCGGCGACTGAGTTAACTGATATGAATGTTGGAGCATTTCACATTTTTTATACTCCATCCAAGAGTCAAATATTACATTTTTGTTTAAATAGTTTTGAATCAATGAGTCATATTCAAAAGTAATAGTGATAATAGAATGCAATTACATATATTAGTAGACTCCATTAATTATGTTTTTAATAGCACTTTACAAAGTAGAAAAAAAAAAAAGTAGTAAAAATAGAGCTTAGATAGGCTTGTGGTAGCTCAGTAGCTTTAAGACACCACAGACTGCAATTCAGGTGATGTGAATATGTCACTGACTGTTGTGTGTTAATGGTGGATGGCCAGAGACTAATTGTTCTTCATCTGTCTTAAACATAACATTTTTATAATTATACCAAAAAAGTACTATCCAATAATCAGCAAATGAAAAATATCTATTAATACAAAATAATAAATAATACCACAAAATCAGTATCAAAATTACCCTCTGAAAGGAGAACCGGAAGTGAAATAAGTGCCGCATCTAGCTAATAATATTACTGAAAAAACAGTATTTCATTAAATTTATATAAATAAGTAAGAACTTGGAAGAAAAGTTATTTATTGTTTAACTGGAATATGAATGAAACACAATGGGCAAGAAGATCAGGGGCTTGCCACGATTGTTTGTGTATATCTAGGGCTGAAAGATCAGCACTGTCCATTTTTAAATCTGCCCTATTTTCTATCAGTTAGGACAACTAGCCTCTTTCATGTTATTAATTAGTCTGAACGCCATTTAATGGCAAGTTGATAATGTCGCTCTTTAAAATAATAAACTGCAGATAATACTGTTCAATCAATTCAGTTCTATATATACTTACATAATAGCTTTCCCCTTCTATTTATTTCCAGAGAGCTGGCTTTTTTATACTCTATTAGATACTGTAACTTACCTAAAGCAGCAGGATATGGACACTGCTGTGTGAGCCTCCTTGCCATGTGCGCCCTGCCCGGCATTTGACTCTCTTGCATTGGGTATCCATTTGGCTGTTAGACAAGTAAAACAGGAAAATATATAACATACATATTTAGGCAACCAATCTCAAAATAAAATTAAAACAGCAAACTAATGCCTATGACAAGTTCACATATTCACCAATGATTTTCACTGGAATATTTTGAAAATTTAAAACTTTGTTCAGTGTGATATGTTCGATATATAGTATCTGAAAGAAATTAAAAGTGAACTGTCTCCAAAAATGTAATTGAAAAATAGTTGTGCTGCATCTAAGCAAACTTGCTCAACTGGGGGCCTGAGTTGTTTCATGCAGATAGACAGACAGTCACAGGCTTTCACAATAAGTACTTTGTGCATTTATGTGCCTAAAAAGGAACCAATTTATATATATCTGCGGTGGGTTGGCACCCTGCCCGGGATTAGATCCTGCCTTGTGCCCTGTGTTGGCTGGGATTGGCTCCAGCAGACCCCCGTGACCCTATGTTCGGATTCAGCGGGTTGGAAAATGGATGGATGGATATATATATATATATATATATATATATATATATATATATATATATATATATATATATATATAATAAATTAAAAAAGAATCTTATTTATAAAATAGTCTTAAAGCATTAGGTTAAGAAAGGCTGACAGAACATCTTCACAAGTGTCTTAGTACACATTCTATCAATGTGTGGAACTGTGTTACATGGGTAAATTCTGCAAATGAAAAAATCCATCATTTGATTTTATGATGATGGTTGTGGAAAATATACTCACGGCTCTGGGTATTTCCCATTGGTTGAGATATAGTGACAAGAATAGCAGTTTGAACTGTTTTCCTGTGCTGGTATGTTGTTTAAAGCATTCATTGACCACTTTTGTTCTACTTCAAACAATTCTGAAATGTTTCACCTACATATATATTTAGTAGCTTATTCTAACAGAATCAGTGACCTTAAACCACAATGAGAAACTGCATCTGCCAAGCATTCTTAAAGATTAAACACTGATTATCTCAATAACCACATTTGTGGATTACCACCTGCTTTTAAAGTAACCCTTACACTTAATTTACTTGAGTGTTCACTTTGTTATGTCAGTTACCTCTACATCAGTGTTCATGTATAAGAAATATTCTTTGCTCAAAAGCTTTCTTTTGGACAACTAGAAACATGGGGCAGAAATGATTATGATTATGAAAATGACAGGAGTATTTTAAAACCACAAATTAAATAAGAACAGAGAGAGAATATGTTTTTCACCTTGTTTTATTGTATGCAGGTGAAATTTACTGCTTGAAATGAAGTCAAATTGCTGACTGATTAATCGAGTAATTGAAATAGGGTTGTTCTCTCCTTACAATTTCAAATGAAGAGAGAAATCTCTTTAAATTATTTAGCATTAAAGTACAGCAGACTCACTTCACTTTGTGTACACTTTATTAAAATAAAGATTTAATTATAAATGGATAAATTTGCCAATTTTGCCTATCAATCTACTCACAAAAACACATAATAACAAAGTCAAAATGTTTTCAGAAAGGTTCGCAAATTTGCTAAACATCAAGAAACTGAAATCTCCCATTCCCTTTATACAACTTTTTAGACCTTTAATTTATTACTTTGTAAAAGCCCCTTCAGCAGAAATTACAGCTTTGAGACTTCTCTTGTAAGTTTCTACAAGCTTCGCACATCTCAATTTGGGCAGTTTATTCTGTTCTTCCTAGTGGAACCTCTTAAACTCACCTCTCTGACAAAGGCCAGTTTTGTCCATCTAGGAAGAGTGTTGGTGGTTCCAAACTTCTGTTTTACAACTTTTGTGACCACTATGATCCTGGGAACACTCAAAGCTTTAGAAATGGTTTTATACCTTTGCCCTGATCTATGCTTCACCACGATTTGATCAGAGATGTCTTCAGTGAGTTCCTTGGACTTAATGGCTTGGTATTTGTCCTTACTTACACAGGTGTGTGCCTTTCTAAAACATGTCAAATCAATTCAGTTTGCCACAGGTGGACCCCAGTCAAGTTCTAGACACATCTTAAGGATAAATAAAGGGAACAGGATGCACCTGACCACAATTTGGAGTACCACAGCAAAGGGTCTGACTACTTCTATAAATGACAGGCTTCAGTTTTTGAGTTTTAATAAATGTGCAAGCCTTTCTGAAATCGTGATTTCACTATGTCATTATGGGTTATTGAGTAGATTGAAGGATGAAAATGGCAATTATATCCTAACTTAATGAAATCTACAACACAACGAAGTGTGCAGAAAGTGAAAGGGTCAGGATACTTTTTGAATCCATTGCACTGTATATTGAATAGTATGAAGTTGTGTTTAGTTGAATCTACACATGGATGCAGCAAGTGAAAGACAAGCCAGTTCTACAGAACATCCAAAAATCTTTAATAGCATCTTTCCAGAAAACCCAATTGAAAATTTGACAAACTTTATGCAAACATTGTAAAGCATAATTTATTCTAGCTGTACTACTCAGCTTCACCCAGTATACATCATAAGATAATAGGCCTCAGTTGAAGTGCCATCAGTTAATCGGGTGCATCAGAATTACTATATAACAAAATACTTTCATGTATACCTCTAGGGGGCTCTTCAAATCCTGCCACATTTCAGCTTATAACTAAACTATAAATAATATTTAGTTGATGAGTGAGTGAATGAGTCAACTTTACATTAAATATATATAGATATTAAATTCATAGCAGTTTCTATCAACTAACTGGAATTCCTTTTACTGAAGCTTTAGTGGCCACTCTTATATAAAGCATGGAAAATGGCCTGAAATAGTAATAGAGGTATACTGGACCTATAAAGACTGAAAGGAGGATAATTATAATTTTTGAGGTTTTGAAGTGTGAGTGGAAAAAAGAAAGTTTGTTTTTGTGTAGAGCTTTGTATGAAAAAGGGTGTAAAGTAAGTAACTTTCTTTAAACATTTTATTCTATGCATTCTATGAATTATTACAGTGTTTAAGTAACTGTAAAGTCCACAATAATAGATAAAACAAACAATTAGCTTGGGTAGAATAACTGGTGATCAAGAACCAGAAGTATCCAAAAAGTTAAAAAACATTTCGCAAAATTGGGTAAACAAAAGGTGATTCTAAAGAACAACAAATGCAACAAAAACTCAAGATAAAGATATGTATTAAGTAACCAATTTCCAGATTATTCATAATCTGATTAGGCGATACATTGAATTGGATCAGTTTTAACTTTGCTTTCTTTTAAAATTTCCTACAAATATCAATTGAAGATGCACCATTGATAAAAAATTTATAAATCATAGGGAAAGAAAGAAGAACATTTCAAAATACAGAAAGTTCAGCCACTAAACAAAACAACACAAACCAGTAAACATTCATAATAAACTAGTATAAAAAAAGAATGTAGCAAAAGAATTGATAGATATGAAGGACTTCAAAGGATCATACCCCTAACCTGCTGTGAAAAGAAATGTAACCAAGGCCAAAGTGCAAATATCTGGCATCCTGGGTGCTGTATAATGTGTATAAAAGAATGCTAGACCCTGGCAAACACATACTGTAAGTCTGTCTGACTTGGCAGAATAAAACAGTCAAATAAGAGCCAAGGACAAGTGAAACAACTTGTAGCTGCTGAAAACTAAATTAATCTTGAAGCAGCTGAAAGGTTATAGGTTTCCCAAGTGAAATTGCGTTAGAAAAATTTCCAGAAAGTTGAGACAAAAAATACAGAAATGGGATTTTTAAATATAAGAAAATAATATTCAGTTATGATTTGTGGACGCCTGGAAGAATGAATTAAGGGATAAATAAAAACTTAGGTTATTCAAATAAGACCTCTGGAATTTAAGAATAATAAATGACTCCTCTTCCAGTTTTGATAGGAACTACTGAAACAATTAAAATTATAATTGGGTGAAATCTCACCATTGTGGTTGAATTTGAATAGCTCTTCCATATATTTATGCAAATGTGGACATCAGGAGAAGTTCTTCACTTTGAACATTAGAATATCAATGTTGTCAACAAAAGCATTGTTGGAATGTTTCTCACTTTATGAATAATGGAGTTACTTATTGAAAAATGCTTATGTGCACTATTAATTCAGAAAAACAGAACATTTCAAGGCTTACCCTCAAGATTAAACAGAACAGTTGATACAATACACAAGACTATTAGAACAAAATTGAATTACTACAGTGTACGTTGTGGCACCCGGCTAGGGTTCCTACCCGGACGGGATGCCCAGGAGGACCGGAGGAGGGCTTGTGCCTCCTCCAGAACATGAGGGGGTGTCCGCCCTGGTTGCTTTGGGGGCCACGGGTACAGAGCATGGAAGCTCAACCCTGTAGGGGCCCGTGGTCACCGCCAGGGCGCACCCCGATGCCTTGGGAGCCCTGGACCTCAGTACTTCCGCCACACCCGTAAGTACTGGGGGGAAGAGTATTGGGGACACCCGGAGGACTTCCGGATATGCCGACAGAGCTTCCGCCACACAGTCTACCCCACAAAATTATTTTTTTGGGGTCCCTGCCTTGAACCAGGCAGAGGGTCCCATCTGGGATGCTTTTTTGTGAGGAACAGCCCGGACACAGACAGGTAGACATGATGTTTAAACCACACACGTTTATTCACAACTACTATTTACACTTATCGTGAGCACAAACCCAGTGCCACAGCACCAATCACCCCTCAAGTCCTTGGCCACATGCACAATGCCTTCTCTCAGTCTCTGGTCCGCCTCCACTCCTCTCCACCAAGCTTCGTCCACTTCCACCCAACTCTTGCCCCTGACTGGAGGGAGGCGGCCCCTTTTATTCACCCCGGAAGGATTCCAGATGTATCCTGAGGGCTTCTGTAGTCACACCCCTGTGTGGCGGAAGCTCTGTGGGCATATCCGGAAGTCCTCCGGGTGTCCCCAAATACTCTTCCCCCCAGTACTTCCGGGTGTGGCGGAAGTACTGAGGTCCAGGGCTCCCAAGGCATCGGGGCGCCCCCTGGCGGTGATCACGGGCCCCTACAGGGTTGAACTTCCATGCTCTGTACCCGTGGCCCCCAAAGCAACCAGGGCGAACGCTCCCTTGTATTCTGGAGGAGGCACAAGCCCTCATCCGGTCCTCCTGGGCATCCCGTCCGGGTAGGAACCCCAGCCAGGTGCCACAACGTACATGATGAAGATTCAAAAAGTTACTGTAATCAAAAAGACTATGAAGAGATGTGGATAGCCAAAACTGAGAAGAGACAAAAGCCCAGCATCAGTCAAGGAATAAACAGTTCACAAATATTGTAAAATATAATTTAAACTGAACTGTCACTATTGGAGGGCATTTCCTTGCATTAATGAAAAGAAGACTGGGCCCAGAGTACTTGAAAATAAAAACAATTTCAACGTATTAAGCTAGGTATGAAGGGATGAGGCAGTTGAAAGAGCAACAGAAGGAAACAATAAAAAATAATGTGTCATGGAAGAAGTCCAGAGATGTGCATAAGGCTGAAAGTCAGGAATGTAAAAAGAGGTTAGAAAAAGTAAGAGATGAAAGAGGTTAATTGAGACAGTAGGGATCACAATATCTAGTCAGAGGAACTTGCTGATCAAATAACAATGCATTACGCCTTTTTATGTCTGCTCTCCATACCTATACTCAGCCATTACTACCCTTCCTCAACAGTTCTGGCTGCAATGTTTTTTTTTTTTTATCAGCTGTATGTTTTCATGTGGTTTTGGGACAAGTTTAGAATATTTTTAAATAATTATACTTCCCAACCCTTGTTCATTTTTCCAACATTCAATAGAATAATTAAGAAAATGGTTCTAAAGAGCAACACATTTTGCATAATGAGGAGAACTTCATAGAGTGATTTCACATTAATCATCTCTCCCTCTCAAATTTCCATCACTGGTATCTCAACCAGCCTTTATCTATACTAATAAAAGGCAAAGCCCTTACTGACTCACTCACTCACTCACTCACTCACTCACTGACTCACTCATCACTAATTGTCCGACTTCCCGTGTAGGTGGAAGGCTAAAATTTGGCAGGCTCATTCCTTACAGCTTACTTACAAAAGTTAGGCAGGTTTCATTTCGAAATTCTACGCGTAACGGTCATAACTGGAACCTACTTTCGTATACTGTATACGGCCATAGTGGGCAGCTTGGTCGCCGTGTGAGGCGGTTGCGTCTTGCATCATCACGCCTCCCACGTGATTGAGTGCCTGCCCATATAAGGTAAATATTCGCGGGTGAAGGACTGTGCTTAGCATATTCATAAGTGCGGCTGCGGCTGTATGCTTATATCGATTGACACATACCGAATGTCAGTTCAACACAAATCCGGCTTGAGCCGATTATGACAGCAGCAATCCAAGCTGTGAGAACACAGTAAAAAGGAGGCGTATCAGACGTCGTGGTAGATTTTCTGATGCAGCTAGACGGCAGCAACTTCGTGCAGCTGCCGCCAAATACTCGCAGAAAAATACACAAGTTAATAAACACGCTGTGGCTAAATACTCAGAAGCAAATCCACAAGTTCATAGGGACGCTGTGGCTAAATACTCGCAAGCAAATCCACAAGTTCATAGGGACGCTGTGGCTAAATACTCGCAAGCACATCCACAACTTCATAGGGACGCTGTCGCTAAATACTCGCAAGCACATCCACAAGTTAATAGAGCTTCTGTTTCTAAATACGATCCCAATAATGAAAAGCGGCTCATACGAAAACAACAGGTTTGGCTCAAAAAAGCCAATTGTGGATTTGCGTACGACCCAAACATACATTATGAGTCTGACAAAACAGTACACATTGGATCCATGGATGTTCACTATGACTATTGTCAAGCTCAGAAGTGGAAATGCGAGTCTCCTGGTTTGTGCTGTAACGGTGGTAAAGTCTCTCTCACTCCTTTACGTAAGCTTCCTGACCTTCTTGAGGGTTAAATGGCGAACATCCTCAAAGTGAGCATTTCTTGAACAATATTCGAAAGTACAACAGTGCATTTCAAATGACGTCATTTGGTGCTAAACAAATCGTTGAGGGAAATTTTATGCCTTCATTTAAAGTTCAGGGACAAGTGTATCACTTGATTGGCAGTCTTTTACCTACTGTATGCCGAGTGAGGAACACAAATTTTTGCAAATTTATTTCGTCGGGGACGATGAAAAGGAAGCACAAATCCGCTGCGCTAATTTTTCTGGACTTAACATACCCCTGGTCAAGCAATTACAAAAAATGCCCCATGACTGTAATACTTACATCCAGGACTTCCACTCCACAATGGACAGTATTTCAGATGATGACAAAGACTTCAAAGTTGTCATTCACGCAGACAAAAAACCATTACATGCACACAAAGGCAGATTTAATAAACCCACAGTTCATCAAGTTGGTGTTGTCATCGTTGGGCAAACGTTCAACAATAGAGATATTGTCTTGAAAACCAGAGACAATAAACTACAACGCATTAAGGAAACCCACAGATCCTATAATGCACTTCAATATCCTCTCATGTTCTGCTATGGTGAAGACGGCTATTCTGTGTCTATACCTCAAGTTCATGCTACCAGTAAGTTACCTATGAACAAAACCGTCTCTGCAGCAAACTTCTATTCATACCGGCTTATGATCAGACAACATCATAATAATACTATCCTTTTCTTCCGAACTTTATTAAATCAGTTTTTAGTTGATATGTACGCAAAAATTGAATCCGAAAGACTAAATTATATCAGACTAAATCAGAAAAAACTACGAGCTGAAAATTACGTTCATTTAAAAGATGCTATTGACAAAAACGACACTGATTTAATAGAACTTGGTCAAGCTGTGATATTACCATCTTCCTTCACTGGAGGACCTCGCTATATGCACGAGCGTACACAAGACGCAATGACATACGTACGTCATTATGACCGCCCTGACTTATTCATCACAATTACTTGCAATCCTAAATGGCCTGACATCACTGAAATTCTCCTTCCACGTCAAAAACCTCACAATCGCCACGACCTTATCAGTCGTGTATTTCATCTCAAGATTCGCAAAATGATAGACTTGCTCACGAAGAGTAACATTTTCGGCTGTACAAATTGCTACATGTACACCATAGAGTGGCAAAAGCGAGGTATTCCCCATGCACACATTCTATTGTGGCTAAAAGATAGGATTAAACCAGCTCTCATCGATCAAGTCATCCGTGCGGAAATTCCTGATCCACAGACTGACCCTGCCCTACACAAAATAGTAAAATCCACCATGATTCACAGCCCATGTGGACCTCATAATATCAATTCACCCTGCATGACCAACAGAATATGCACTACGAAGTACCCGCGTCTGTTCATCTCAGAAACTCAGACCAGAGAAGATGGTTACCCTCAGTACCGCCGGCGCGCACCTGCTGATGGAGGTCATACAATTAACATCAAAGGAGTAGATATCGACAACAGATGGGTGGTCCCTTATAGTCCTGTGCTGTCCCGCTTCTTCAATGCTCACATCAATGTCGAATTTATTCAGCCAGTATTTCGCCATTGCGAAGCGCGGGTATTTTGCTAGTTTCTTATAAAACTGGGAGCACACCACTTTCCCAGGTATACACCTATGAGAACAACTAATTTGTTTCAAATAATGTGTAAAAAGCATGCATGGAAAATTATGTAAAAATTTAAATAACAGTAAACATTTAAAAATTGATAAGTAGGTAAATCACTTAGTTTTTGAAGATAGCACATACTGTTATTATTTGTATAACTTCTTTCTAGAAAACACCTAATGTAAGTGTAAGAGTTAATTTTATTGTTTTATGTTTAAATATGTTCATGTAATAATGAGGTCTTATTAGTTAATAGCAGTTAATTAATTAAATGCCATTAATTCAATATATTATCATTATTTGCGCATCTTAAGGCTTCAAATAACAGATGAAATTTTTCTTATTCCGTGAAACAATTCCAAAAATTACATTTATTTTGTTGGTTTTAAATGATTTTTAAACAAATCTGCATACGATCCACCTTTTTTTTTACAAACACTTTAAAAATACATTTTCACATCTGGTGCTTGGAGAATTAATCTACACATATAAACACAATGCTTGATACAACAGAAGGGGATAACTGCTACTGTATTAGGACAGCTGTTTCAAATACATTATTTATGAATGGGGCAAATATCATGGGGAAATACAGAATAATACTAACATAGAATCATTGAAATCTTCTGAAAAAGCAAGAGTCTTAGATTATATATGTGTGTGCAGTATATATATATATATATTTGTTATCTCTTCCATTCCTGAAACATCTAATTGAGCAGTGGCTATTGTTAGAGAACCTGCTTGAAATAAAAGACTGTAGAAAAACTCATAAATATTTTTATTGGTTGCTGGTTTCTGATGCTAAAAGCAATACAGAAAAATTGTTTATTATATCCAAGTAAAAAATAATATACACATATGCACATATATATCTAAAGAATGCTTGATCCTGGAGAACATATAAAACAATCTGATTTGTGTAAAAAAGTTAAATAAGCAGCAAGAATAAATTGGGCAACCAATAGCAGCTAAACACTCAATTAATTTTGTAGCATTGGTAAATTTTCCCAATTAAAAATAGCAAAAACAAAAAAGTTTTTTGTTTGACTTTATTAGAATCAAACAACAATCCATACAAGCAAGTCAAGTTTAACAAAACTAGGTTCAAAACGAATCAACCCCCACCCATGAGAAAGAGAGCCAGGCCAGCAGAGCAAAATTTTAACAATAGTAAAATTATGTAACTAAATAAATGAATAAAAATAAATAGAATACAAAAGAGAGGAGAGAATCCTCTTCCTCAATTTAAATGCTTATTCTAAAATGTTATTGATTAGATCCTGCCAATTTTTGAAAAAGCTTTGTACAGATCCTCTGAGTATTTAATTTTTTCCTGTTTCAAGTAGTATATAACATCAGTTACCCAATGACTGAAAAGAGGTGAGTTAGGATTCTTCCAGTTGAGCAAGATAAATCTACGTGCCAATAGTGAAGTAAAGGCAATTACACTTTGTTTGTCCTTCTCCACTTTAAGCCCATCTGGGAGTACACCAAACACAGCTGTTAATGGGTTAGGAGGGATTGTGACAGCAAGAATGTCTGAAAGGCATTTAAAGATTTTGATCCAGAATGATTTTAATTTGGTGCATTCCCAAAACATATGGCCCAATGAGGCTGGCACTTGGTTGCAACTGGAAACATTTTGGACAATTTTAAATGAGACAGATGCGCTTGATATATAATTTAAGTTGAATAATCGTGTGCTTTGTGCATATGGAGCTCGAGCGAATTCTCTACATTGCTACCTTCCACTCCTTTTCTGAGATGTTGAGTGAGAGATTCTTTTTCCGCTGTACTCTGGGATCTTTGAAAGGGAGTGACTTTAAAATGTTTTTATATATTACAGAAATGCTGTCTGAGTCCTCAGGACTGATCAATATTTTTTCCAGCATAGAGGTAGGTGGGAGGTGAGGGAAATTGGACAGGTTTTGTTTAACAAAGTTTCTAATTTGAAGGTAGTGAAAGAAATGTGTTGCTGGAAAGTTAAATTTGTAATGTAATTTTTCATAGGATGAGAAGATGTTGTCTATGTACAGATCTCTAAGTGATTTAATCCTGAATTTTTCCAGACATTAAAAACTATGCATGTTTGAGAGGGTGGTTCTCATGTAAAGGTGCCACAGATAAAAGCTTCTCTATCTTGAAGTCCTTCCTACATTGGTTCCATATTTTGAGTGAGTGAACCACAATTGGGTTGTTAGTATACTGGCGATGACTTGTACTTATTAGGGTACAAAGCAAGGAATATAAAGAAGTACTGCAGGATTTTATTTGTATTGCAGACTAAGCCTGTATCTGTTCATTTATTTGTGTCAATGTCCAGATATTTATAGCTTGTATATTCGCCGCCCAGTAATAAAATTGAAAGTTAGGTAGAGCCAAATCACCTTCTGCCTTAGGTCTTTGTAGGGTCATCCTTTAGATACGTGGATGTTTTGAATTCCAAATAAATGAGGTTATAATTGAATCTAATTTCTTAAAAAAAGGATTTATTGACGTATATTAGAATGTTTTGAAATAGAAAAAGGAGATTAGGAAGGATATTCATCTTGACAATGTTAATTCTTCCAGCTAAAGTGAGATGGAGGGCAGACCATCAATACAAATCTTGCTTAATTGTTCCTATACAGACAGCAAAATTTTGTTGATAAAGACCGTTATGTTTATTTATTATTTATGTTTATTTATGATGTTTACCCCTAGGTATTTAAACTGATCTGCGATGATAAAAGGGAAGGTGTCCAATCTAATATTGGGTGCTTGAGAATTCACTGGAAAAAGCACACTTTTATTCAAATTCAAATATTCAAACTCTGAGACCAGAGATCTTTTGAAATTCTATTAGTGCTGTTAGGACTGCAGGCACAGTATTTTGTGGATCTGATATATATAGTACCATATCATCTGCATATAGAGAAATTTTCTGTTCAAGTCCTTTTCTGATAATCCCCTTTATCTCATAAGCATTTCGACAGCATTCGACAGTGGCTCAATGGTGATTGCAAAAAGCAGTGGTGACAAGTGACATCCTTGTCTAGTACCACATTCTAGTTTGTAGTAGTCTGAATTAATGTTGTTAATTCAAACAAAATTATGACACAAGCTATTAGCTATAACAGAACACAGGTGTCCAACTATAATCTTATGCTGCTTATCCACATGACCATCATCGTCACGTTCTTCCATGTGAACCCTGAATACCATGAGGACTGATTGAGGTCATTTAGAATTCCTAGAGGGGGCTGGGTGGGTTTGTGGCCCTTGAACCCCTGCAGATTTTGTTTTTATTTCTCCAACCGTCTGGAGTTTTTTTTTTTTATTTTGTTTTTTCTTTCCTTCCTGGCCATCGGACCTTACTTTTATTCTATGTTAATTAGTATTGCCTAATTTCATTTTTTATATATATTTTGTCTTTTTTCTCTTTCTTCATCCTGTAAAGCACTTTGAGCTACATCATTTGTAAGTAAATGTGCTATATAAATAAATGTTGATGTTGTTGTTATGCTGCCACTTTACAGACTGGAGGAAAATCTATACCCTTTCAAGCAGTTTGTGCCCAATCCCACTGAATAACTATTTCCACAACATTCAGATTTCTGATGGTAGCTTACACATAACACCATTATGGGCTCTTATTTTAATTAACCTAGGATATTAAAAGCCCTCTAATGTTTGGTGACCTGCATTACAATAAACATGGGCCTGCACTACTAACATAGGCAGCCCACTAACTGCTGACTACCCTTATTACCTTAGCTGTTGGCAACATTTTTAAACTACAAACTGTCCATGCCTGTGCCATTTTTCCCTTCTGTTTCCTATTCATTTTTACCCTGGCACCACTTTTCCAAACCAACACTGTCATAATTATATTAGGTGAGTAGTAATATTCAATAGGAATATTGAATTTACCTATACCCATTTATGTGTAATGTATGTATACCAGAAATATCTTCAAATATCACAATTTCCAATATAGTACTACAAAAGGTTATTTTACTGCTAGTAATTTATTACTGATTTGTTTGAAAATGCTCAGATAACTATATTAGTTAGAAAAAGTATAGTTACAGAAACTAGAACAGATAAATAATTATTAACCACTGAAGTAAAGAAAACTTGTTTATTACACTACACATCATGCTACACCAACTTCATAAACTTCAAAAGCTTTGTACCAGTGAGAAACAACAGCATGCGTACCCTTCTTGTTACAATTTGAATCCTTTACTTGCACTCAAAACATTTCTCACAGATACTGTAGCATCTTTGAGAATTTCAAAGAGGTGAATTTGAAGTAGCATGTTCTGGGCTGTAGGATGGATGGGGAAGAGTATAATCCACCCCGAGCGTTTCAAACTTATGTTTAGTTGTGCACTATGACTTTGAAGGATGGTGTAACTAAGTTTTTCCAAATGTCTTCTTTGGTTGTATTATGGAGAATAAAATAAAACTGATATTGTCAGATTTTAGGAGTTGCATTTTTCTGTTCAAGATGTAGGAGAATCACGGCATTGTCTACTAAAAAATGCATGCAAGGTAGGAAGTAGTCCTAAATGGGACACCACTCTAAGACAGTCATTCATTCATTCATTTTCCACCACTTTTCTGAAACTGGGTCACCAAGTCAACAGTCTTAGCAGTGAGACCCATATATCCCTTTCTCCAACAACACTTGCATATTTACATTGTGGGATTCCAAGGTGTTCCCAGGCCAACTGGGAGATATAGTCCTCCCAGCAAGCCCTGGATGTCCCCCAGGGTATCCTCCCAGCTGGTCTTGTCCATAAAAGCTCCCCAGGGAAGCATCCAGGTGGTATCCATATTAGATGCCTAAACCACCTCAATGGTTCCTCCAAATGTGGAGGGTCAGTGGCTGTTCTCTGATCCTCTTCCAGCTCCCTCTCATTTTGGCCACTTGCACCCACAATCTCATTCTTTCAGTTACTACCCAAAACTCATCACTATAGCTGAGGGGAGAGACATAGATCAAGTGGTAAATTGAGAGCTTTGCCTTCACCTCCTTTTTCACCACTACAGATCAGGATAGTGGTTGCATAACTGCACCCACTGTCCCCATCGGTCTGCCGGTCTTGCCATCCCTTTTCTCACTTGTCTCACTAGTTCTCACTTATGAACAAAAGCACTGAGGTATTTAAATTCCTCCACTTGAGGCAGTAATTCACCACCCATTCGGAGGACCATGGCTTCAGATTTGGAGTTGCTGATCCTCATCCCTGCCACTTCACACCCAGTCAAAAATCACCCCAATGAGTGCTGGAATTCATAATCCAATGAAGCCAACAGGACCACGTTATCTGCAAAAAGCAGTGACACAATTCTAAGGCCACTGAACTGGACCCTTCTGCAGTGGGTTAATAAAAAGTTAAAAAAGGAAGCTGCAAAGGAAAAAAAACAGATGTATAAGGTGTATAAGACTAATAACTCCAATGTGAATCGTAGAGCACATGAGAACATGAGGGCAACCATTAAGAAGAATATTAGGAAGGTTAAAAGACAGTTTGAGAGAAATATAGTAGATAAGGCGAAAGACTACCCAAAGAGATTCTTTCAGTATTTTAGTAGTAAAAGAACAGTGAAGGAGGAGGCAAAGTGCATCAGGAATAGTAAAGGGGAATTAAAAAATACACACATTGAAATACTAGATGCTCTAAATAAACATTTTTTGAGGTCTTCACAAGTGAGGAAGTAGATAAGCTCCAAGTAGTAAATGGGACTACTAAGGAGGTACTGATTGATTTTGAAATTGTAGACAGACTAGTACTGCTCAGATTAAATAGGCTCAAATCAAAAAAATCTCCAGGATCCAATAATATTTACCCTCAAATTTTTAAGGAGGTTAGCGAGTACATATACTGTATAAATCCTTCAGACAGATTTTTTTGTAAGTTGCTACACACTGGGGAAATTCTGAAGGACTGGAATATGGTAAATTTTATACCATTGTATAAAATGGGTGACCGGCAGATCCAAGCAACTACAGGCAAGTAAGGTTAACGTGCACCACAGGAAAATTATTGGAAGGAATTATTAAGGATTAGACTTTTTTCTGAACAGTCAGCATAGGTTCAGAAGAGGGAGGTCATGTTTTAGTAACATGCTGAAAATCTATTAGGAAGCAACAAAAGGATATGATCAAAGTGGAGGTTATAATATTATTTATCTGGACTTTCAGAAAGCATTTGATAACGTGCCACATGACAGGTTGGACATCAGAAGTGGGACTTCAGGGTGATGTTCTTAGATGGGTGCAGAATTGGCTCAGACACAGGAAACAGAGGATGATATTGCAAGGAACTTTATCAGAACTGGACGATGTTAAGATTGGTGTTCCATAGGGTCATTGTTAGGATCGCTATTTGTCATATTTATAAATGATTTGTATAGGAATATAAGTAAAAAGATGGTTAAGTTTGCAGATGATATCAAAATAGGTAGATTGGCAGATAATCTAGAATCTGTTACATCATTACAGAGGGACTTGGACAGCATACAGGCTTGGGCAGATTTGTGGCAGATGAAGTTTAATGTCAGTAAATGTAAAGTATTACATACACAAATGTAAAGTATATACATAAATTTAAATGCATAAATGTAGGAAGTACATACATAAGAAGTAAAAATGTTAGGTTTGAATACACAATAGGAGGCCTGAAAATTTATAGTACACCTTATGAGAAGGGTTTAGGAGTCGTAGTTGACTCTGCGCTATCAACTTCCAGATAGTGTTCAGAAGCTATTAAGAAGGCTAACAGAATGTTAGTTTATATAGCATGATGTGCAGAGTACAAGTCCAAGGAGGTTATGCTCAAGCTTTATAGTGCCCTAGTCAGGGTACAGAGGTCTCATCTAGGGTACTGTGTACAGTTTTGGTCTCCAGGCTACAAAAAGGACATAGAAGTGGTAAAAAAAGGTCAGCAGAAGAGCGACTAGGCTCATTCCAGGGTTCCATCAAATGGGGTATGAATTATGAAGAAAGATTAAAAGCGCTGAGCCTTTTCAGTTTAAGCAAAAGAAGGTTAAGAGATGACATGATTGAAGTATTTAAAATTATGAAGGGGATTAGTTCATCAAGAACAAGGGGATACAGTTGGAAACTTGTTAAGGGTCAATTTTGCACAAACAATTGGAAGTTATAAATTACACAGAGAACCATAGACACTTGGAATAAGCTATTAAGTAGTTGGTAGACAGTAGGAATTTAGGGAGTTTCAAAACTCAACTTGATGTTTTTTAGAAGAATTAAGTGGGTAGAACTGGCCTGTTATTGTCTAGATTCTCCTAATGTTCTAATGCTCTGTATTATCGTGGTATTTCCCTCTACTTGCCCTTTACCTAGGGGTAAGTGTACTCATCAGATTCGTTACCGGGTTGATCTACTGTTGCACCTTAAGAGTAACACATGCATACATAGCTATATGCATAGACACAGAAGCTCAACAGTGCCTTATGAATGACAAACACACAGCTTGTTAATCACTAGCACTTTAAACCACACAAGTGCCTTATGAATAACACAACTTGTCACTCTCCTAGGATATCATGAGACTTACATATACACAGACCCTAATCACAATGGTGCCCTATGAATGACACACACACAGCTGGTTAACCTCTAGCATTTTAAACATCACAAGTGCCTTAAGAATAACACAGCCTGTCACTCTGTCAGCACTTCAAGAGACTTACTTATTATCGGCATGAACAACATACAATGTTTTAAAGATAACTCAGACCTAAATATTACTTTTGGTCTCCAAGAATACATTTAAACATACAAAGGCTCAGCATCTTTGACTATAGGCCATTTACAGTATCAGCCAAGAATGCCTTACTTTGCGTACTGTTCCCTACTTTTGGGTGAAGCTCTCTCCCTCAGCTAAACCTTGGAGCACAGAGGGTAATAGCAAATCTCCAGCTGCACCAGGTGCTCAAAGAAATCTACCTTATTACTTCAGTTACACTAGATATTAAGACAAAGCATAGAAAGTTAAAAGCAGCATGGTATTTATTACAGGAATAATAATACCAGTAGAATAAAGAATAATAGAAAATAGGACTGATAGTAAAGTCTAAATATATATAGTCTTTAGAAAAAGCTTACGAAAAAGTAAAGATGACAAGGATGAATGTCGCAGGCGGCTTCTGATCTAGCACTCGTAGTTGTTCATGAGATGCTTTTCTGATGATCAGATGGAAACGGCTGCACGTTACCGGCACCCTCTTCTGACGTCACTCTTTTCCCTTCTCCTGACTTCTTCATCCCTTCTTCTGCCTCCCTCCTATGTCACTCTTTAGACGAGCCATATTTATTATAAAATTCTACCTTGGGGTTTTGCAAGATGTGATTGTTAGATATTCTGATTGGCTGGCTATCAATACGATCAATGAATTCACTGTCTGTTTTCCCAAACAATAAGGCTTTTCTGATGTTGCCTGAGGTATCAGCATGTCTTCCTTTCCCAGGCTGTAAAATAATTTAGCTACTTTTGTCCCAGATGCCCAGGTTATAAACTAATCAACAGCCTTAGGCACCAGCATGTCTTCATTTCTTTGTTGGAACAGCTGTTTTAAAAGTGAGGTACAACTAGGAAGAGGATATGCTTTGATTTGTCCTGAATGTAGTTCATCTGTTGTTTTTTTGAGCAAAATATAATGAAAATACAGATCAAAATTTACAGATTTTGTACCCTACAACAGTTCTAATAAACAATTAGCTAAATCTAAGAAAAATGATATCTTTCCTTTTTTTCTAATTAAAAAAGCTACCTTTAAGGAATCAAATGGTAGTTGACTCTAGCTCCTTGATGTCATGTGCTACATGGTCTTGACTGGAAAAAGTCTGAACCAGATGTGATGATACATGTGATAAAAAGAAAAAAACACAAAACAATTGGTCTTCATTTTAATATGAGTGATGAACTTCAAGCCCCACATACAGTATAAACTGGAAAGTTCACACTGAACATGTAGGGAAGGTGATCTGAACTCAGCACAAGACATTGAGTGAGTCAACTTAAGTCTCCCAAAGCTGTGAAGCGGCAGTGATATTTACTACACCAGCATGCCACCCCTTTGATGGAACCCTTTATGTCAGGTTTAAGGGCGCAGCACAGATGTGAAAATGCTCTGCTTCAGGTAACCAATAATTTGTTTATGGCAGCAGACTCTGGACAAACCAGCATATTAATTCTGTTAGACCTCAGTGCTGAGTTTGACACTGTCAAACAAGATATTCTACTGTCCTGAATGGAGAACATTCTGGGTATCTCTGGTACTGTCCTCCAGTGGTTTAGTCCTATCTGACTGATAGGCCAGAGTTTGTTAATCTTGGCAACACCAAATCCAACTCAGTGCTGGTCACACAAGAAATTCCTCAGGGCCTTGTCCTCAGCCCCCTGCTCTTCTGTATCTATATGCTTCCCCTTGGCCATATTATTCATAGCTTTGGACTATGCTATCTTTTTTATTTAGATGATACTCAACTATATTTCAGTGTTAAAAGTTAAACTTCATCAGAGATTTCTCAGCTCACAACATCTCTCTGTGAAATTAAAACCTGGATGGAACATAACACTTTAAAATTAAATTGCAAGAAAACTGAACTCCTGCAAATTGGTACTAAAGAACAATTTAAGAAAATTAGCTCCTTTTCAGTCACTCTTGGCAGTGATCCCATCAGCCCTTTTTCTAATGCAAGGAATCTTTGTGTCATTTTTGATTCCTCTCTTTCTTATTCCATGTACATAAACCACATTAAGAAACTTTCTTACTTCCACCTCCATAACATATCCCATGTTCGCTCATTCCTCTCCTTTTTTAATGCTGAGAAACTTTATCCATGCTTTTGTTACATCCTGCATCAATTATTGTAACTCCCTACTGGCTAGTGGTGCTTCTAATCTTATGTCACAGCTCCAGTTGATTCAAAACTCTACTGGAAGATTCCTTACACAAATTAGCAACAGTGAGCACATAACACCCATCCTGCTTAGCCTCCACTGGCTTCCTGTGTCTTACAGGATTGAATAAAAAATTCGATTAAAAACCTGCAAAGGACTATATAAGTGACCTTCTCCATCACTATGCTCCTTTCAGTCTACCTCTATGCCCAGATGCTCAGGATAATTTGTGTGTGTTATATCATAAATTGTTAGTTGTACAGACGATTTTTTTAGTGTTGAATTTAGTATTTTACTCAGGCTTATTGTTTTTGTTCTATTTAGTTCTTTTTATATTCTCTATTTATCTGTTTTAGTGTTCTGTACAGAAAATATTTGACTGTTTCTCAGTCATCCCCCACAGGAATGCCAGGCTGTCTAACTGCCAAGCTTTACCTTAACATATGGTTTTGGGGGCAGGTTTGAAGGTGTTCTATTCCCCCATTGGTCTGAAGCATGGCTGTTTGGAACTGGCTTGTATCAGAAGCTGTTAAGTACCATGATGTCATATTGGCTGTAGGGGTTGGACAGAAAACCTATAAATTTGCTTGCTTTACCTCACTCTCTCTCACTCACTCACTCACTCACTCACTCACTCACTCACTCACTCACTCACTCACTCACTCACTCACCAAACTGATGAAAGACCATCACACCATGAACTGAAAAGGACAACACAATGAAGAGTACAGCTCGGCAGCCATAATGAGACAGGCATGCGGCCTGTTCTGAAGAAGGCTGACCACAAATGGTGCCTTAACTAGAGACATTTTAAGTAACTAACAAGTTTGTGTGCCGCCTGAAACTACACATCAACATTTATCAGGTTGTATGGTTGCCAATATTCAAATGTACTTTGCATATTGTTACTGTTTATAAATATTATCAATAATGCATTATTTAAAGTGTAATTTAACTCCTGCTTGTCTTTTACTACACCTAATTGCCTGAGGTTATACATGTTGAAGGAAAGGTGGGGAGAAGTTATATGGTACAATACCTTATAAACAGTGGTAAGTCTGGGAGATCTGAGGCATTCTGACAAAGGCTACATATTAATACTACAAAAGGGGAAAATAGGGTAAAATATTACTCTACCAAGATAATACAGTGCTATATAAATAAAATGTGTTATTATTATTATTATTTATGTACATAACTTGAATAGTATAACTATTATCTCAACATGTCACATGCTTTCCTTCATGTATGCCTATGGTATTTTTTAGTGTCATCAACTTGGAGTGACTTAGTTTTATGTGGATTTACTCTGTTTCAGTTTGAATGTCTTTCAACCCATAAGAGCACATCCACACTGCATACAGGCACAACCCAGGCTGGTTGTGCACTACAAATGTGTCTTTCAAAAGTGGACAAGTCACATAGTTTCAACATTTAAATGAGAGCATTTCCACCTAATCTAAAGATCAAATATTGTTTCTGGAAATTACTGTATACGAGGTGTGATCAAAAAGTACGGTGAATGTTGATGCAGAGCACCATCCAAGAACAACGCAAAACAATTCAATGCAGGTTCTGACATGTTCATCCTAGAGCCTAGTTTGTGACAAGCTTCAACTTGAGATACTGATACTGTCAGTTGTTTGTGAGCCACTGTTGAGTTCAAGTGTTGTATTATCGTGGTATTTCCCTCTGCTTACCCTTTACCTGTTTCTCAAGGGTAAGTGTTCTCGTCAAGTTCATTATCGGGTTGGTCTACTTTTACACTTTAAGATGAACACACACATACATAGCTATACGCATACACACAGACCCTAACCACAACAGTGCCCCATGAATGACACACACACACTGATTAACCTCTAGCACTTTAAACCACACAAGTGCTTTAGGAATAACACAGCCTGTCATTCAGCACTTCAAGAGACTTACTTATTATCGGCACGAACAACATACGATGATTTAGTGATATCTCAGACCTAAATATTACTTTTGGTCTACAAGAATATACATTGAAACATACAAAGACTCTGCACTCTTGACTATAGGCCATTTATCAGCCAAGAATACCTTCTTTTCGTACTGTTCCAACTATCGAGTGGAGCTCCTCACTCTCAGCCTTATAAACCTCGCAGCACAGAAGTAATGGCAAAAAATCTAGCTACACCAGGTGCTCAAAGAAATCTAACTTACTAATTCAATCACTCTAGACATTAAGACAAAGCATAGAAAGTTAAAAGCAGCATGGTATTTATTACAATAATAATAATAATACCACTGGAACAAATAATAGTAGAAAATAGGTACTGATAGGAAAGTCTGAATATACAGTGATCCCTCGCTATATCGCGCTTCGCCTTTCGCGGCTTCACTCCATCGCGGATTTTATATGTGAGCATATTTAAATATATATCGCGGATTTTTCGCTGCTTCGCGGGTTTCTGCGGACAATGGGTCTTTTAATTTCTGGTACATGCTTCCTCAGTTGGTTTGCCCAGTTGATTTCATACAAGGGACGCTATTGGCAGATGGCTGAGAAGCTACCCAACTTACTTTCTCTCTCTCTCTCTCTCTCTCTCTCTCTCTTGCGCTGATGTAGGGGGGTGTGAGCAGGGGGGCTGTTCGCACACCTAGACGACAGGGACGTTTCTACCTTCTGTGTGCAGCTGCTTCCTGAAGGACATGCTGCACGGTGCTTCGCATACTTAATAGCTCAAAGGGCACGTATTGATTTTTGACTTTGTTTTACTCTGGCTCTCTCTCTCTCTCTCTCTCTCTCTCTCTCTATTTCTCTGCTCCTGACGGAGGGGGTGTGAGCTGCCGCCTTCAACAGCTTTGTGCCGCGGTGCTTCGCATACTTAAAAGCAAACAGCCCTATTGATTTGTTTGCTTTACTCTCTGTCTTTCTGACAGACTCTGCTCCTGACGGGCACTCCTTTGAAGAAGAAAATATGTTTGCATTCTTTTAATTGTGAGACGGAACTGTCATCTCTGTCTTGTCATGGAGCACAGTTTAAACTTTTGAAAAAGAGACAAATGTTTGTTTGCAGTGTTTGAATAACGTTCCTGTCTCTCTACAACCTCCTGTGTTTCTGCGCAAATCTGTGACCCAAGCATGACAATATAAAAATAACCATATAAACATATGGTTTGTACTTCGCGGATTTTCTTATTTCGCGGGTGGCTCTGGAACGCAACCCCCGCGATGGAGGAGGGATTACTGTATATAATCTTTAGAAAAAGCTTATGAAAAAGTTACAGATGACAAGGATGAATGTCCCAGGGTGGCGTTTGATTCAGCAATCGATGTTCATGACGCTTTTCTGACGACCAGTGCCGTCTTCGTCCATTCCTCTTCTCCTCTCCTTTCTTACGTCCTTACTTTCTTCTTCTCTGACGTTGCTTTCAAAATGAGGCATATTTATTATGAAATGTCATGCCGTGGTTTCACAACAAATGCACCTGATTGGTTGGCTGTCAATATAATTGATGAATTTTGCTCAAACTCTTTCCCAGATAATAAAGTTTTTTTGATGTTGCCTCATGTCCATCTTTCCCAGGCTGTAAACCAAATTGTTGTCCCAGATGTCCATATCAATAGCCTGAGGAGTCGCCTTAGTCTTCCTTTCCCAAGTTATAAAGTAATTTGCTTGGCTTTTCTCCAGGTTATAAAGTAATTGAGCCACCAACATGTCTTCCTTTCTATGTTGGAACAGCTGTTTTAAAAGTGAGGTGTAAGGGAAGAAAACCTTCTTTGATTTGTATTCATCTGTTGTCTTGTCTTGAACAAAATATAATGGAAAATTAAACCAAAATGTACAGATTTTATACACCATAACAAGTGTGTTTTTCAAGTTTGTCGTTAATAATGGATATCGAGCAACACATTAACATGAAATTTTGTTTCAAATTGCAAAAAGCGCAGGAAACCCATCAGATGTTAAAATCGGTTTATTGTGACACTGCACCAACAATTAAGACTGTTTACAAGTGGTTTGATCAATTTCATAATGGATCTGACTTGCTATGTCTTTGATCAAAACAATGCTTATTAGTATGGTCCAACTGCATCAACAAGTGAACTCCTTTGGGAGAGTCTTTATGTTCTCACTATGTCTGTTGTGTGATTTTACATCTTCTTCCACATCCACTGATGGCTTAATACAAGTTTGGTGGTTTGTGTGAATGCACTCTGCAACTAACTAACATCCTTCCCAAGGTTGGCTTCTTCTTTGCACATGGTGTTGAAGGGCTTTTTTTCATCTTTCCACATAATAATAATGCAACAAACGGTTATATGCTTTATAAAAATATGTATTATGCATACATATGTTAATGTTTTGAATTCTTACATTTAACTAGAGACCTGTAATGCTAGTATTGTAAACTAAATAAATGGTGCTCACACTTCACATTCCAACATACCCAAACACAATGATGCATACACAGTCTAAGAGAAAAAGTATGACAAAGGAAGAAAAGCAAAGAGGAGCTACAGGAGCACACATCTCATTTGCTCATTGCTAATATCAGCCCATGACTGACTAGATGTTACAAAGAATGGAAATTTAATATCAGACTTCCTTACATCAGCACAACAACCTGATTTATAAGCAATTGAATTGTATCAGTTTTGCCTATTAATGGACTTCAGTGAAGAGTCTCATAATTTGAGGAGTGATCAGTGGCAAAATTATAAACATAAATGAAATAAAGGCAATGAACCAAAATAAGTCTTATAGACCTTCTGTTATTAGACATTATTTCCATCCATTCCTGTTCAGCAAAACATTTGACAGCTTGGCAAACATCAGTTTTCATAAGTTGGCTGATTATTTGGTGTCTTCTGTTTATGTAAGAGTATTTATTAATTTATTAATTACTGCCGTTGTGATGGTGTCAGTTTTAAAATGCAGAGTGACACGTAAAACTCCATCTGCGTTTCAAATAGAATCAGACTGGCAGTTATAATGATTACACACTAGAAAAAAAGAACATAACTTTAGGCTAACCATAGGGAGAATACCAAAGGAATATGTACTCACATCCCAGAGGTATTTTTAGTGATTTTAGTCTGGCTACCAATGAAGACAACACTTATATAGGCAGCATCTCAAAACTTAAAATTCCAATGTTGTTGCGCAACAGCTTGCAACACGTGTACATGTTTGGGGGAAAAATGATGTTTAGTTTATTATTATTATTGTTAATATTTATTTGGCACATACCTTTTACCTTTACCAAAAGCAACTTACAGAATGCATTAAAACTTTTTTCCAGTTAAAGCACAAATGGGTTAAGAGTCATGTGAAACTAAGAGATGTTTAAAACAGTCGATGAAACTAATAAATGTAGCTCAAGTCTTAGTGTCCCCAAATATGGTAACAAAATATAAATCTCACTTACTAGTATACTACCACAGAAAATACACCATAGTACATTGTGAAATATGGTTATAATTGTAATAATGAGAAGGTTTACCATAATTTAATTACAAGATTGTTTCATTTAATTACACAAGGTAATTGCAAACAAATAGAAACAAAGATACACTGTATTAATGAACAAGTAATTTGTTGCTAGGTATAAGTTTGAAAAAAAAGAAAACATGAAGAGGACAAGGGAGTTGGAATGAATCTTGGTAAAGGTTTGGAAAGAAAAAAATACATAAAATACCCAAATGGAAAAATAATAGGTGACTGAAAACCATATTAAACCCTATTAAACCAAAATCCTAGGTAAAGAGGTCTACTATTTCCATCTACTTCAATACCAGCTTGTCCTGAGCAGGGTCACGGGGAAGCTGGAGTACTACATACCTAATATTTCTCTCACAATGAAATTATTCACCTGTCACTCTGGTTTTCATCCCTCAACTAGATGTAATGAGGCTAATATTCTTGGCCTCACATTTTCATCATGGAACCTCATACCTTGTGTAACCTGAATCTGCCTATGTTTTCAGGTTTGAATACCATATGGCAATATTCACAAAAATTCATTACATCGCTGAATCATTTCATATTTTCATCTTAGTATATTTATAATATTTTTTATTGATGTAAAAGATCCTAATGTAGTATAATTCCAAAACACGACATCTATTATATTGGGAATTAGAAAAAGAAGAGCATGAATTTGTTTTGCATATGTTAAATAAGGCTAAGCAGTCTGTTCATTACACATGTTCATTACCTTTCCAAAGTCTAAAATGTCCACAAGGTAAAAAATGTTAATGTTACTTTAAAACAACAGCTAAAATAATAAATAAGCCATTTAGATAAAATATATACAGCCTACCAGAATCACAAAGGCAGTGTACTGTTTAGTATGAAAATAATAATATTAATAACTGAATAATTAATAGGTAGTTTAACTGACCATTTGTCCTGCATTTGATTTTAAGTTGACTGATATATCTTCTTCTTCTTTCGGCTACTCCCGTTAGGGGTCACCACATCATCTTCTTCCATACCTTTCTGTCCTCTGCATCTTGTTCTGTTACACCCATCACCTGCATGTCCTCTCTCACCACATCCATAAACCTTCTCTTAGACCTTTCTCTTTTTCTCTTGCCTGGCAGCTCTACCCTTAACATCCTTCTACCAAAATATTCAGCATCTCTCCTCTGCACATGTCCAAACCAACGTAATCTCACCTCTCTGACTTTGTCTCCCAACCATCCAACTTGAGCTGACCCTCTAATGTACTCATTTCTAATCCTATCCATCCTTGTCACACCCAATGCAAATCTTGGCATCTTTAACTCTGCTACCTCCAGCTCTGTCTCCTGCTTTCTGGTCAGTGCCACAGTCTCCAACCCATATACTGTAACCGTCCTGTAGACCTTCCCTTTCACTCTTGCTGATATCCGTCTGTCACAAATCACTTCTGACACTCTTCTCCACTCATTCCACCCTGCCTGCACTCTCATTTTCACCTCTCTTCCACAATCCCCATTACTCTGTACTGTTGATCCCAAGTATTTAAACACATCCACCTTCGCCAACTCTACTCCTTGCATCCTCACCATTCCACTGACCTCCCTCTCATTTACACACATGTATTCTGTCTTGTTCCTACTCACCTTCATTCCTCTCCTCTCTACAGCATATCTCCACCTCTCCAGGGTCTCCTCAACCTGCTCCCTACTATCGCTACAGATTACAATGTCACCAGCAAACATCATAGTCCACGGGGACTCCTGTCTAATCTCATCTGTCAACCTGTCCATCACCATTGCAAATAAGAAAGGGCTCAGAGCCGATCCCTGATGTAATCCCACCTCCACCTTAAATGCATCCTCCACTCCCACTGCAGACGTCACCACGGTCACACTTCCCTCGTACATATCCTGTACAACTCTTACATACTTCTCTGCCACTCCCGACTTCCTCATACAATGCCACAACTCCTCTCGAGGTACCCTGTCATATGCTTTCTACAGGTCCATAAAGACGCAATGCAACTCCTTCTGGCCTTCTCAATACTTCTCCATCAACATCCTCAGAGCAAACATCGCATCTGTGGTGCTCTTTCTTGGCATGAAACCATACTGCTGCTCACTAATCATCACCTCACTTCTTAACCTAGCTTGCACTACTCTTTTCCATAACTTCATGCTGTGGTTCATCAATTTTATCCCCCTGTAGTTACTACAGTCCTGCACATCCACTTTATTCTTAAATATTGGCACTAGTACACTCCTCCACTCCTTAGGCATCCTTTCACTTTCCAAGATTCCATTAAACAATCTGGTTAAAAATTCCGCTGCCATCTCTCCTAAACACCTCCATGCTTCCTAAGGTATGTCATCTGGACCAATGGCTTTTCCATTCTTCATCCTCTTCATACCTGTCCTTACTTCCTCCTTGTTAATCCGCACTTCCTGATTCACTATCTCCACATCATCCAACCTCTTCTCTACCTTGTTCTCTTCATTCATCAGCCACTCAAAGTACTCTTTCCATTTGCTCAACACACTCTCCTCGCTTGTGAGTATGTTTCCATCATTCCACCACCAGGTTTCCTTTTCCTCCTTCCTCTGTCCAATTGTCACACCAAGCACCCTTCTTGCTGTCACCCTTACTACATATGCTGTAGTTTCCCAACTGTCTGGTAATTCTTCACTACCACCCAGTGCCTGTCTCACCTTCTCCCTTGTAGTCTTCCTTTTTCAACTTCCACCATTTGATCCTTGGCTCTGCCCTCACTCTCTTCCTTTTCTTGATCTCCAACGTCATCCTACAGACCACCATCCTATGCTGCTTAACTACACTTTCCCCTGCCACCACTTTGCAGTCTTCAATCTCCTTTAGATTGACTCTTCTGCATAGGATGTAATCTACCTGTGTGCATTTTCCTCTACTCTTGTACGTAGCCCTATGTTCCTCCACTATCCTCTGACCTTCTTCATTCCTATCTTTGACACCATACCTACTCATCACATCCTCGTCTCCTCTGTTCCCTTCACCAACATGTCCATTGAAATCTGCTCCAATCACCAATTTCTGTCCCTTGGGTACACTGTTCATCACTTCATCCAACTCACTCCAAAAATCTTCTTTCTAATCCATTGCAGACCCAACTTGCGGGGCATATGCACTAACAACATTCATCATCACATCTCCAATTTCCAGCTTTATAATCATTACTCTGTCTGACACTCTTTTCACCTCTAAAACACTCTTGACATACTGTTCCTTCAGAATAACTCCTACCCCATTTATCCTCCTATCCACAACATGATAGAACAATTTGAATCCACCTCCGACCTACCTGGCCTTACTCCCCTTCCATGTAGTCTCTTGCACGCACAATATATCAACCTTCCTTCTCTCCATCATATCTGCTAACTCTCTCTCCTTACCAGTCATGCTGCCAAAATTCTCTTTACCTTCCTCTAACCCTAACCCTAACCCTCTCCTCCTGCCTCCAGACACATCTCCCCCCTCTTCTTCTTCTTCTTCTTTTTCAGCCAACAGTAGCCCAATTCCCGCCAGCACCCTGTTGGCTAACAGTACTGGTGGCGGTGGTTGTTAACCCGGGGCTCGACCAATCGGGTATGGAAATTTGTTTTGTTGTCTGCATATTGATTTGGCAAAATTTTACACCGGATGCCCTTCCTGACGTAATCCTCCCCATTTATCCGGGCTTGGGACCGGCACAAAGAAACACACTGGTTTGTGCATCCCCTGTGGCTGGGTTTTTCAGTTGACTGATATATAAAAAATTAAATTTGAGAAAAATCTATTAAATGAATAGAAGATTAGCAATACTTACTTGATACACCTGAGTCTGCCGCATACAGTCACAAATTTGTAGTTTATTTTCAAGCCACAGCCAACTAATTTTTTTGGTTATTTAAGGTCCATTTCAATACTGATGGACAATCCACGATGTACAGTACTGTTCAGCTTATGCAGATGGGCAGCCAGAAAGAGCTATACTACAGTTATCATCCATAAAAATGAAAAACTCCACTACCCAACCATGGAATTTGAGGAACGATGAGGAAAAACAAATGAGTAACACAGTTCCTCACCCTTTTAAAATATGTCAGATGAAGGAAAAAGGTTTATCTTCCTCTTCAGCCACAATATTTTTTTAAAGTGTTCTGATATTGCGTTTTGGACACCAGTGTATACTCATGCTTAGAAACAGATGGTTTAAAATCATGCATTATTCCTTAATTTATATATTTTCTGAATCAGCCTAGCCTATTACAATATCCTAGCCCTTGATAATATAATAAATACACGCAGACCTTCTTTGGACCAATTGAGAAAAACTAATTAACTACAATATACATTGTTGTAATGGAGAAGAAAATGCAAGTGCCTGGAACAAAATTTATGTAGACACATGGAGAAAGTGCTAACACCTCAGAGAAGTGATTTGGACAGCAAACAAAAACAACGGACTCTTTAGTTGTAAGACTGTGACTATTGTGCTACTAACCCTGAGCTGTTGCCAATCATACAATGAAGATGAAAAAACAATAAAAAGAAGCATACCATCTACAGTATATTATAAAGAAAGTTACACAAAGTGCTAAAACCAAAATCCTTATTAGAGAAAGGATAGGCATACTTGCTTAATGAAGTACTTTTACTGAAACACACACAAGTTTTATACTTTTATAGTTAAAACTGAGGAAACTTAAATTTGAAACATTAGTACTATGCATAATCGTGTTTTATTTAATAATACTAAAATAAACCTTACTTGGTTTAATATTTTTACTCCTACATGAATGAATATCTTACAAGACTTGTTTTCATGCATATCTGAGGTGTAGTTACAGTGCAGTAAGTCTAAATAAAAGAAGATTTCTTTAGATAAATAAATGCAAAATTTCATATTTTACCTAAAATTATTCTAAGTAAATTTTCTATTTGCTGTGAGCACCAGTAAGAATCAACACTAAGTTTCAAGCACTACCAGAAATAATGTTAAACATAGGAATTAAATAAGGTACCACAGAGATTAGCATGCTGCCTTCCCACCCAAAAGAACGAAGGGACAGTCAATGAGTGCATTTTGAACATTCCCCATTCTTTTCTACCATCCTAAAGACACACTTTTGTTCTGATGATCCCAGGTTGGTCCAGTGTGTATTTGTGCATGAGTGTGTCCTGTAATGGACTGGAACACAGTCTTGGGCTTGATCCTGATAATACCAGGTGAAGTGTAGTTCTTTGTAGGAATTTAATGTATTATCCTAATTCTTCATTTGCAACATAAACATTGTGTATAAAAACTTCAAAATAAACTTTTAATACAAAGAAAGATTGACTTTAACACACTTTACAATTAAACACATTAAGAAATTTCCCTTGAGACCATCTGTTTTTAGTGAATAAGCTTCTGTTCACTTTTTGGCCATGACAGATGACTAAGGCAAAATGAAACCAATGGCCCTTGACTTAATCTAAGTTTCACTGTTAATGAATTTAAGTAATGAACATATGAGGGATTTAAAACATTTTTTAAGTATCCTGAAAGACTTTTCTTAAAAATATATTTAAATATACAAGTAATGTACCTGCACTTTATTGTATATGCTAACCAAAGATGTGTATGTGCTTGTTGGCATATGTGTGTTATATATAAATGTATATAATAAATACATTTATATTTATAAATATAAATAACGTGAAATTGCAGAGTCCCAAAAATCAAAAGTTGCAATTAAATAAACAGGCACACAGGGCGTTTTGTCTGCTTTGCCTAACTGGGAGATCCATCCTGCTGTGAGTTTGTGTTGAAGTGAGCTGGCACTTTCCTGGGATGTGCTCTTATTATATGTTTCAGACCGGAAGGGGTGGGAATTAAGAAAGCAATTGGGGGTGTGGTTAGTTTACTTCCTGGGTCGCCTTCTCTGTGCTGTGGAGAGAAGAGGCAAGATAGTTACCAACAGCACCCCCTCTCACCCTGGGGTGATACCGCTTACCTGATCAGAGTCAAAAGGTGATACTCAGATATGCTTGCATGACATGGCCCCCCCTTTAGCCCAGTGCAGAAAGGGTAGGTGATTATCGCCTTGAGGTCATGGATGCAGGAGAAAGTGTTGGCATTGGTGTGTGGAAACTCCCATCTATTCTGGATAACGAACTTGTAGGGTTGTAGGTAAGTAAGAGCACAGCCACCAGACAGAGGCATGGTCCATTCTTAATGTAAACTCCCAACCCAAGAGGTAGTATCCTACCTGTGATATCATCCACTTGATGGCAAGTACCTCACATTCAACTGCTGCGTATCTTGTCTCCTGATCTAGCAGTTTCTGGCTGAGATATATTATGGGATGTTCAGCCCCACTGATGACTTAGCTCAACACGGGGCCCAAGTGTCGGTCTGGAGTATAAAGGGAAGAGAAAAGTCAGGGGAGATCAAAACAGGGGCTGACCTAAAGGCCTGCTTTAAGTCACAGAATGCTGCTTCTGTGGACTCAAAACCACTTTATTCGGATCCCAATTCTTTGTATGGTTGGTTTAAAGTGCAGCCTTTTCAGAGAAATGGGGTATAAACCTCCAATAGTAACCCACTAATCCTAGGAAGGCTTATATGTGCATTTCATTTGGAGATGGGGCCAATCGCAGAAGGCTGCAACTTTAGCCTTTTAACATATCCTCTGCTAACCACATACCCCAAATATTTAGCCTTGGTTAACCTGAAATTACATTTTTAAGGTTGATCTGCAAGCCAGAATCTTGGATGGTGCAGAGGTTGTCCGAGGCATGTTTCAGGTGATCCTCCCAATTGCGGAAATAGATGACATCATCATCTGGGTAAGCTGCACTATAGGCATTGTGGGGTTGTAGCAGGCTATCCACCAGACACTGGAAGGTGGCTGGGGCTCTGTATAGCGCAAATAGGAGGACACAGTACTGCCAGTGACCACTAGGGGTGGGAAATGCAGTCTTTTCCTTCGCCAACTCTGTCAGGGTTATTTGTAAATATCCATTTTTCATACTGAGGGCAGACAAATATTGGGCTCCCATAGGCATTCTAGGAGGTTGTCCACCCTTGAAATAAGACAGGCATCGAAATGGGAAACCTGGATTAATTAAAAAAAGTCATTACAAAAGCACCAACTACCATGGGGTTTGGGTACTAATATGATTGGACTGGACCATGGGCTATTACTCTGGTTGGTCACTTCAAGATCTAACTGATGGGGTTCCCTGACTATGACCACCGGTTCAGTTACAGTATCATGGCCAATCAATCTAATACGGGGTTTGGGGTTTGCAACTCAAGTTATTGCTGCAGTGATGGCCCCCAATTCCTTCCTTCCTCTGTCAGGGCTCCAGGTTGCCTCCAAAATTTAGCTGTACAGCATAGCCACAAAGCACTTCCACAAAGAAGGTCATGGGCAATGAATTATCCTGGTCTTGCCAGGGCTTGAGAAGGTTAACATGATATATTATTCCACAGGGACACTGGCTGAACTGATAGATTTCTTAATCCACCAGACCCTTTTGCTCCTGGACCTAGTAGGGTCCTTGCCCACGTGCCAGGAGTTTAGAATAGGATGTAGAGATTAGTACCAGAACCCTGTCCCCTGGATGGAACTGACAAAAATGGGAGCTGTGGTTGTACAACTGTGCTTGGGAGCACTGAGCTGCTTCTAAGTTTTTTTGGAGAAGTGGTCGCAGTCACGGGAATCTATCGCGTCCATCCACGACGTATTCAATGATGTTTTGGGTGGAGAGCGTTGCTTTCTCCTCACCACCATCTTGAATAAGGACAAGCAGTCATCGGGGTTGCCTCCTGTACAGGAGCTTGAAAGGTGAAAAGCCCATGGATGCTTCTATTACTTCCTGAAAGGTAAAAAAAACAAGAAGCAGAAGCTGGTTCCAGTCTTTCCTGTCAGCCAAAACCACCTTCCTCAACATCCTTTTGAGCATGTTCGTTTGGGGAACAAAAGCCAAGAGAGCTAAGAGAATGTGGGCATGATCATGATGATAAACGTGAAGTATGAGGAGTTGACGTGTAGGCTCAGCTTGATGATCCAATGCCTGATACAACAGATCATTGGTGGGATGTCCAATGATGGAAGCTACCACGTTCCTTGCATTTTAATGAAACATCACTCCACTGCTTTCTTTTGAATAAGCTTTTTATTTGTCTGTACTATTTTTTTGTGAAACAAAAATGTTTACTATGATTCCTTCTTTTAAAACCTAATCTATTGAATGCATAATTTGTAAAAAAAACAAAAAAAGGAAGTAATTTGAAAAGTAGTTGAAGATAATTCAGATGATATGAATATTTAGCTCTGCTCTTTTTATTTCAAACATTCCAATATTCATTAATAAATAATTTTTTAAGAAATTAGATTCAACCATAACCTCATTTATTTGGAATTCAAAACATCCACATATCCAAAGAGCGACCCTACAAAGACCTAAGGCAGAAGGTGGCAGTTATATTACTGGGCAGCAAACTGGGCAGCAAACATATAAGCTATAAAAACCTGGACACATACACAAATAGATGAACATACACAGGCTTGTTCCGCAATAGAAATAAAATCCTGCAGTACTTCTTTGTATTCCTTGCTTTGTGCCCCAATAAATGCAAGTTATTGCCAATATACTAGCAACCCAATGGTGCTTCACTCACTCAGAATATGGAACCAATGTAGGAAGCATTTTAAGATAGAGAAGCTTTTATCTGTGGCACCTCTGCAGGAGAACCACCTTTTTCCACCCTCTCAAACATATGCAGTTTTTAATATCTGCAAAATATTTGGGATTATATCACTTAGATATCTGTACATAGACAACGTCTTTCAATCCTACGAAAATCCTATAACATTCCAAATTTAACTTTCCAGCAACACATTTCTGTCATTACCTTCAAATTAGAAACTTTGTTAAACAGACAAAATGATATATCGAGCACATCTGTCTCATTTAAAATTGTCCAAAATGTTTCCAGGGCAAGATCCAACCTGCAAACACTGCAATCAAGTTCCAGCCTCACTGGGTCACATGTTTTGGGCCTGCACCAAATTAACATTACTTTAAGTGCCTTTCAGACAGCCTTGGTGTCCCAATCCCTCCTAATCTACTAACAGCTGTGTTTGGTGTTCTTCCAGATGGGCTTAAAGTGGAGAAGGACAAACAAACTGTGTTCGCCTTTACTACACTATTGGCACGTAGACTTATCTTGCTCAACTGGAAGAATCCTAACTCTCCTATTCTAACTCAGTGGGTAACTGATATCATATACTATTTGAAACTGGGTAAAATCAAATTCGCACTTAGAGGATCTGTGCAGAACTTTTTCAAAACCTGTCAGGATCTAATCAATAACATTTTAGAATAAGCTTTTAAAGCACTGAGGAAGCAGATTCTCTCCCCATTTCGTTTTCTTCTCCATTTATCTTTATGTGCTTAATTCATATATTTACTTATTTTTACTGCAGTAGGCTGGCGCCCTGCCTGGGGTTTGTTCCTGCCTTATGCCCTGTGTTGGCTGGGATTGGCTCCAGCCGCCCCCCGTGACCCTGTGTTAGGATATAGCGGGGCGACAATGATGAACTGACTGACTGACTTATTTTTACTAGCTTTAAGTTTTACTCTGCTGGCCATGCTCTCTTTCTCAGGAGTGGGGGTTGATTTGTTTTCAATCTTATTTTGTAAAAATTGATCTATTTGTATGGATTGTTGTGTGATTACAGTAAAATCAATAAAACTATTAAAAAAAAATATTTAGCTCTGAATTTTCAGGCTTTGTTTTGTCAAATTTTTTATAATTACAGAATAGTATACAGTCATATTATAATACCAGCTCTAATCTGACATATTAAAATGACTTAATATTCATAATCAGCGTTTTTAATTATAAAAACAGATGAAGAACTGTAGTTGCAGAAAAGGGAAAATATAAAGATAAAAAAAGCGTCACACATTCTGCATTAACCATGGCATTCTGCAATGTTTTTCATCATTTTTAATTTACCCACATAATGAATACCACAGGTATATAGGAAAAGTATGGTGATGAGGGTTAAAAATTCAACTTTCAACATATATATTTTAGACCTCCCTGAATATTATTTGACCACTTTTGGACTGTTGTATTTGCCTTTGTGTCAAAAACAAAACACACAATCCAAATGAAACTTGGAAAGATTATCATCACTATAAAATACTAAAGCCTATTGGTTGATTTTTTAGTAAAGGTCTACATGTATAATTATGAATTTTCTGTACATTTGTACCCCAATAACAGCACAGTAAAAGAAAAAGAATATATTTTTAACAAGATTATATTCTTTCATTTGATTATACTGTATATATTAAAATACTGCTCTGCTAAATATTGTACTGAAAGTTATGGCTAAGCACATACATTTTTTTCAATCAGACTCACAGCTAGATTAGCACTGAGGAAACAGTTGTTTTTAGAACTAGATGTTCTACCCATTTAAAACAGGTTGAAATCTTAGTAATCAACATAGCCCACATTGCTAACATTTGCAGTGCACCATGTAATGCATATGTCTCTTTTACATTGCATGCCATTTGGCATGGGATTCGTAAAATCAGTGTAGATGTTTGTGATGTGCCATCTACTGGAATGACAAATGCACTGCATTTTATATTGGTGAACCGCCATCTTACAGACTGATAGAGACACACAGAAAGACAGACATCTTATCCTTTCATTAAGGTGGATAGGTTCACATTTTTGTGATGGACACAGATTCGTAAAAAGTTGCATTT
Source organism: Erpetoichthys calabaricus (assembly GCF_900747795.2). NCBI lineage: Eukaryota > Metazoa > Chordata > Cladistia > Polypteriformes > Polypteridae > Erpetoichthys > Erpetoichthys calabaricus. The sequence goes on along the minus strand of NC_041395.2, from coordinate 257,631,392 downwards.
TTCTTAAGCAGCATACTTTAGCTGCTAAAGTAAATGACAGCTGAGTGAGCCGAATGTGACACATTAAAAAAAGAAGTATTGACAGGAACAATATAACTAATAAAAGTCTGAATAACACAAATGGAAATAGGTTAAAGAGAGTAGATAGTGGGCTACAGTATATGGAAAGATTAGTTCAGTAAGGCTATAATCTGGTAAAAGGTATTAGTTTGAACGAGAGGGCATAAAGTAGGTCAGGACTGGACAGACCAGAATGGATTAAGATCAAGCTGCTATTCAGTAATGATTGCTTCAAACACATTTATTACCTAACAGAAAAAAAGTTCATTGCAGGAATACAGTAGGACAGAGGAGGGAAACCATGATGCAACTTTGAGTCTTCAGTTACTGAAAATATTCAGAACAGCAGACATAAGGTTGGTTGAATCTATCAAAGGGAGCCAAGTTTATCTGGGATAACCCAATTTGGAATCGTACTGTAATATGTTGTATATCTGTACAGCATTCTTTCATTAGTAGGCATAAGTTGGTAAAATAAGAAAAGGAATTTGAGGTCAGTTAAAAATAAAGCAGAAACCGGCCTCTGAAGTTGGGAGGGGAGAGCAGTATGAGATGGAAATGCTGGAGAAAATGTGTCTATAAAAACAATAGAAGGGTAATAAGATTTTTACCCTTTAAAGTTTAGAGAACAATAGACTGGACAATTACAGGAAAGCCAAGATAGAGAGTGCCAGTCCAAAACAGGGCACATCTTGTGTATCATCTAACATTAGGAGCTATGATGCACACCATTGGAAATGTAGGAGGAGAACTGAAATACCCATAGAGCAACAGAGAGGATGTGCACCCTCCACGCAGACAGCAAACACGTGTGGGATTCAAACTCAGGATGCTGGATCTACGAGGGAGTAGCACACCACTGTGCCACTTTGCAGCACAAAGGCTTGAACAATAAAGTTGTGACAGGACTCAGATTTTTATGTTTTGTTACATTTCTATTATTCTTTAAGTACTCATTAGATCTAACATTTCTCACTGTGTTTCCCGCATACAGAAAATATAATATTTATACAAAATGTATTTCACTGCAAATGCTAGAAAATTAGTTAATTCAGGAAAATCCCTAATGATTTCTCACGTTTAACACTTTTCTAAATTCATGCCATGAAAACTGCTCATGTAGATGGCTTTTTATTGAATTAATTTATTGGTGCTTTTCTTTTAGTAACACTCACTGCCTACTCTGGGTGTTTTAGCGTTCCATGTAAAATCAACCTGATACCATATGCTATTTAAATGCAGTGTATCTATTATCTATATATCATCTTGAACACTGTATGATTACATAGCTGACAACCAGATTTCCACATAATTCTCTTGCACTGATAAGCCAGCCAAGCAGTACAGTATTTTATTCATTATTGTGACTTCAAGCTTTTACCAAATCACTCCACACAAATGATTTGTCCAACTAAATATCATGAATGTCTTTTGTACAATGAGAGAATACTGAAGTCTTTGCGCACAACCTTCTTATACAACATATCTCCTTCTATTTTCTAAACCAGCTTTTATCCATTGTGGGATTGTGGCTACGTAAGTAGTAAATGTAATTTAAATTACATCATAGCTTCATGTTCAAATAGAAAAGACACTGCTCACCTACAAAGAATGAATACCTTTTGAATATGCCAAAGCATTCAACAACACTATATTTTAACCTTTATTTATTTAAAAATGCTATTTTTTATTGAAAATTCAATTTTGTGCGTGTTTATTGTTACTAATTATTTTTAACTTATTTATTAATTTTATTTTATTGTTAATACAAATAATTAGTAATGTTCAGTTGTCTTTGGGTTTTTTTTAATTGCCAGATTAACACATTGGAAAATAGTAATAATCAATACCATAAAGCATTTGATTTAAAAATACAGTGTAAGTATGAAAAAACCATAAAAAATAAATCTGTCAAAAAACATTAAATGGTCATGTGACTGAGATAGTGACATCTTCCTGGGAGACCCATGCTCCTCCCTTCACCCCCCAAAAAGGGATGTCCCCACTGCTATATCTGATTTCTGTGAGAAACACTTTACTGTGTTGGAATATTACAACTGAGATAAAATTATTGGGGAATGACCAACTAGCAAACAACAGTAAGGTTTTAAATTTCAACCAAAAATGTATATTTTTTGTATTTGAAGTCTTAGTGCCTTAAATTTATGGAATAATTGGGCACATGTTCTGATATTGCTCCGGTATAGGCTAGAATATCACAATTACTAGATCTAAAGAAACAACATATCTTTTTAAGGCTTTTTATTGTATTATTTTCTATTGTAAAATTTCAAGATATAAAATAACATTAATGGAAATATTGCCAGATTATATTTCCAGCTGGTTTTTTTATGGATACATAATTGCACAATACATGTGACCTAAGTATTGCTCTATGCATTACCTTTAGACAGCAACACCATACTCAGAAAAGGAAAGTGAGCAACTTATTTTGAAAGTAAATCTATGAAGTGATAATTGGTTATTAATTTACAGCATATGGACTATGCCCCGTCCTCGCTTGCAGTTGACATCATCAGTTCAATGGATCAAACATGAGAGTGACAATTTTGGAACTCAGGCAATAAAAAGAAAGAATATAGGCATTTATAGCACATTACATTTTGTTTATTCAGTAACTATGGAAATGGCATCTTCAGCAGTCTAATTAAACTGGAAAAGATAAAGCACTGGCATGGTGCAGGTTGTTTCTGTTTACAGAATTAGAAGAAAATATACAATCTCTTATTATTAAGGTGAATAAATTATTCCTTTTTCTAAGGTTTACATAAAAGAGAATACCAAACATATCTTAATTAATTACATATATTGTAAAAATCCATTTGACAGAAGCCTATTCTAATACAATTAAACATAGGAAATTAACTGTAACCTAGCAGGACACACTAAACAGAACATGAAGTGTGGCTAGGTGGGGACAAAATAAACTGAACAGAAGTCTCTGGAGTATAGATGATTCTAGTCTGTGCACTAGTCCGTTGTTCTTAAATCCAGATTATGTTGTGACTTGACCCTTAGATGAGATACAGTATAAGCCACACTTTATCCAGAGATTCCGAAAATGTGTGGCAAAGTTTGTGGCAAGTATTCATCTGGCTCATGGTGGAAAGATCATGGTTGGGAGAGAGTGAAAGAGAGAGGAGGTGAAGAGAGGAGAGATTGGTGTGGTACTGTATGATGTCCAAGTGGGCAAGTCATCCCTCCAGTCATGCAGCAAATCAACTTCTATTTAATTTAGTTTAGAGAGAATACAGCGTTGTTTGTTTTTTCATGTTTCACTTTACACTTCCTTCTGCTATCTTTTGTATTTATTATTTAATTTCACCATTTGAATATATTTTCCTCCATGGCATTTTTCCTACAAGACTACAATAATTACAATTTTTGTTTACATTAGCATTTTAAAGAGGGACTGATTACAGTTTGACATTTTTATCAGTTCAAGACAAGACAGGTTGCAGAACTTGATTCATATTTTACTAGGTGCCTATAACTGTAAAAATTAAATCCAGCTATAGGAGGATAACCACTTGCATAACCAAAAAAAAAAAATCATTGTAAGAAAAACTGTACATTGCAAAATGTCTCTGAGACTGAATATAGCCCTAGACACAACTTTCAAGTCGTAAACACCTTTCAAATCAGTTGAGATTTAAGTAAACTTCTGCTTTTGTTTAATTTTTATTCAATGACAAGTCTTCCAATTATAATGCTATGCCATTTAAGCAAGATACAGTAAGTCTACGTGCTAGTAGTATCATATAGAGCAATGGTGGCCAAATAGTGGCTCTCAAGCCATTTGAGGCTCTTAGAGGTATTTTATACAGCTCTTGAGACAATATTAATTGTTGGGCTTCATTGTAATTTTAACTAAAATTTAATAGTAATAATTTTATAAAATAATCTTATAATAATATACAATATATAATAAATAATTACATATGCAATATAGTTTGTTATTTTTCCTATATGAATAAATGTGTTTTTCAAAGATTAAAATAGATTTCAAATCACTGAATCATTCCTGTTAGTGAGTGCAGCAGCATATCAAATGTATGAGTACCCCCCATGTTTCTAAAATGGACTCGTCTGTTTGATGTAAGACACCTCTTTGCTTGTTCAGTTCAGTGCTCACTTGCTACTGTAGCTAAACATATCTTGTGCAATTTGAGCTGATGTAAATACTTTTGTGATTTATAGTAAAGTTTAGTTTTTTAGCAATTTTAGTTAAATTTATAAAACACTTCTTTAAAATGACTGAGAAATGGAAAAAATGTAAAACATAAATACGAACAAGAAAATGGAAAAGTGTAAAACGTAAATACAAACAAGAAAACAAGAGTTTTTAACCAACAATGGGAGGACAAATTTGTTTTCACTGTTAAGGATAATAAAGCTTTGTGTCTCATCTGTCTAGCTACCATAAGCCAATTTCAAGGCACTAAATTAAAGCATTACTGTGAATCTTATCATGAAAAAATTGCATATGATTTTCCTACTAAATCAGAACTGCAAAGAAATAAGATAAAATTTCTAATTTAGTAACTCAGCAAAATAGGCATTTTTCTTTCTGTAAGCAAAATGATTTAGCTGCTGAAGCTAGTTTTGTTAAAGCTTGGAATTTTGCACAAAGTAAATTTCCTTGCAGTAATCGGGAATTTGTAAAAAAAAAAAGAATATTAGTGATGTGATTCATATTCTTGCTCCAGAGAACTCAAAACTTAAACAAGCAATAGAACAAATTCACGTCTCCTGCCACACTACTGAGAGACATATTTCTGAAATAAGTTCTACAATTGCATGTTCTTTACAGAGTGATCTGAAAAGCTGTGCGAGTTTCAGCTTAGCACTGGATGAATCTACTGACATTCAACATACCCCTCAGCTGGCTATATTTTTTCACTATGCTGCAAATGGTGGAAATGTAAAAGTAGAATTCGTAGATCTGATAAGCTTAAAGGAAACCACAAAAGTTATTGACATAAAAAAGACACTTGGCAAAGCTTTGTCAGATGCTCAATTGCCACTGCATAAACTTGTCAGTGTTGCAACAGATGGATCACCAGCTATGATAGGTCAAAAGACTGGACTAGCTAGGCAAATAAAACAAAATCCCAACTATCATGAATGTCTCTTTGTTCGCTGTATTATCTTTCTAAAGCATTGGGTAAGGGAACATTTCAAGTTCAACAATGTCATAAACTGTGTTTTAGAAATTGTAAATTTCGTTCGGGCAAATGCCAAAACACACTGTGAATTTAGAAATTTTATTGATGAACTGGAGCTTGAAGAACAGCCAAATGACCTTTTACTCTACTGTATTGTAAGATGGCTGTCACCTACCAATCTTTTAAATATGCTTTTTGCCCTTTTTGAACCAATTATTGCTGTCATGAAAGAAAGAAGAAAGAACTACACACAAGTAGAAGATCACGAATGGGAACAAGATCTGATGTTCTTTAAAAATGTAATGCAGCACCTCCAATATTTAAATCTGGCATTTTGAGAAAGGAACAAAGTTATTATCGAACTTTCCCAATGACTTTCAAAGGGATTGGGCTACAAAACTTAAATGAAGATTAGCTGCTTTTAAGAACATTAAAATTCAAGATGGTAAATTGAAACAATCTAATGAAATGTTAGAAACTCTTTATCATGGTTTTGAGAACAGGTTTGAAAAACTAAAACAACTGAAACCTCGCTTTGAATTACTTCTGAATCTGTATGTGATCGATTTCATCAGTGATGGATGTCCTGTTGCTGCACCTTTTGCCTTAGATGTTACTTCAATAGAAACAGAGCTTATTGAGCTACAAGAAGATTTGGCTTTGAAATTAGCACACAAAAGCTCATCTCTAATTGACTTCTGGATTCAAATCCCAGAAGCAAAGTATCCTAATCTTCAGGAATTTGGCTTCCAGCTTCTTTCTGTTTTTGGGTCGACTTATAGCTGTGAATCTTTCTTCTCTATTATGAAATTTGTCAGGTCAATACATTGTGCTGTCCTCACTAACAGTCACCTTACTGAGCTTCTCAGAACAGCTTTAACATCTTTTCAGCCAGATTTTAAGCTTTAACTAGAAAAATGAAAATGTTTTACATCGGTGAGTAGGATTTTGGTAAATTTGAATTTTGCATCATTTAAATTCTATTAATACAAATTTATGAGTATTTTTTGTAACACTGTTAAATAAAATTTAAAAGAAATGATTTCTGTGGCTCTTGAACATTCAAGTCTGTATGAAAGTATCCATTTTATCACTCTACTCATCAAAGAACTTGGCCACACCTGGTACAGACTATTACAATCAACTTGTCCTTATCCACTTTAAGTCCAACTTGGAGTTAACTAAATATAGCTGTTAATGGGTTAGGAGTAACTGTGACACCAAAGCTGTCTGATAAGTATTTAAAGATTTTTTTCAAAAATTATATTAATTTGGTGCATTCGTGATGCTGGTGCTAATCTGCAATGCTTGCAAGTTGGATCTTGCCCTGGATACAATTTGGACAATGTTAAACAAGATCAGTGTAATTGATGAAAGATGTTGAATTACTTATTGCTTGGGGGACATAGAGCTAGAGTGTATTCAATGTATGGCTGACTTCTTCTCCTTTTTTGAGATGTTGATTGAGAGGTCTTTCTCCCACCATTCCCTAGTATCACTGAAGGGAAGATTCTTTGAGATGTGTTTATATATTGTTGACATGCTGTCTGAGTCTTCAAGACTAATAAGGATTTCTAATTTGAAAATACTTGAAACATTGTGTTGTTGGAAAGTTGACTTTGAAATGTAATTGTTCATAAGGTGCAAAAACATTATCTATATACAGTTCTCAAAGTGTCCTAATCCTGAGGGTATTCTATAGATTAAATACTGAGTAGGTTTGAGAAGGCCAAAAAATGATTATTGTGTAGAGGAGCAACAGATGAAAGCTTCTCTGCTTTAAAGTGCTTCCTGCATTGGTTCCATATTCCAAGTGATTGGTGGACAACTGGATTATTGGTATATTAACAAAAGTTAATATTTACTGGGGCACAAAGCAGAGCATCTAAAGAAGTACAGCAAGATTTAATTTTGATTGCTAACCAAACTGGTGTAAATTAATTATTTTATGCCATTTTCCAGGTATTTATATTGTGTATATTTGCTACTCAGTAATAAAATTAAAAGTTAGGAAGTGCCTTGGCATGATCTGTTTTAGGTCTCTTTAAAGTTGCCTTTTGAATGTGTGGTTGTCTTCAATACCACATAAATTAGGTCATAATTGAGTCTAGTATCTTAAAGAACAATTTATTATCACATATAGGGATACTCTGAAATAGAAACAGAAGCATAGGGAGGATGTTCATTTTGACAGTATTAATTCTTCCTGCTAAGGTGAGATGGAGAGTAGACCATCTGTTAACATCTTGTCTGACTTTTTTCCATGCTGTTACCAAAACTGTTATAAAAAAGATCTTGCTGTCTTTAAAGAAAAAAAGAAACATTTGTTTATTTTGTCTTCAAATCAGACTGTGGGCTATTAAACAGAGTTACCCCAGTTTTTATTTATTTTAACCCAATACCCTATTAGTCTTCTTAATGAATTCTGTCTGCATGTAGGTAATGATGAATATATACAGTAGGACCACAATTTAGTATTTTTCTTCTAAAAAAATAGTTAAATGTGGGAAAAATTCTAAATGATTAAAATTGTTAATGATTTGTCAGGATACCATTACTATAGGCCTAGTTTTTCTGTGTTTAATTTTTTTTTGTAGTTTCACTGCAGTTATTTTTTATATTTAAGAATGCTAGTATTATCCACTCATATGTGACAAGAATGCAGTCTTTTTAGAGAAATCGGATCAACAAAAAAAATCCATAAAAGCACAGCTTTTCTAGGAGGATTTACATCACTTTCATAACCACTGTTATGCAATGCAAACCTCAACATTTTGCTTACTGCCACCAGTTCTGGCTCCTCTGTCATATCTACTGTACTTCTAGTAGTCTGGGACTGAATGGGACCAAAGGTAGCAATGAGAGGAAATATAAAGATGGCAGGTAGTTACAAAAAGGTAGAATTTATAATATTACAGCTCCTTAAAAGAACACATAGTTCTGGGTACATAAAACAGCCAGAAGGACCAAAAACACTGCTCTGCAACAACCCAAAAACAGAATAAATACAGCTTCATTCAAAAGAAAACTCTGCAAATTTTTCCAGCAAAAAGCATCTTATGTTCTCCTATTCTGCAGGCAACCCAGCCTCACACAACTCTCATGCTAGTCTTCTCAAACCATTTCAGAAACCCCAATCCCCCCACCCCCCATCCCCACCGAATACTACTGTCTCAGAATTAATAAAGACAGATCCATTTCCCAGCCAGCCTACCCTTTCAGGAGAAACAACCATTTAACTGACTAGGAGGGAAAATGGATCCAATCAACTCAACAGTACATGGTACTGGTACACTAAAGGGAAGAAGCCCTAACACAAAATCAACTTCTTACAATGCTAAATTATATAAACACATCAAACCAACCAAATCATACTAAATAAAAACAAATCACCAATGAACAATAGCGCTGCTTCTCCAAGCCTGTCTTTCTAGGTTCCCACTGGATCACACTTGCGCTTGGTCAGAACATTGCGTTTAAATTACAGCCATAGAGTAATGAAAATGGAAACTCTAGAACAGCTTGCCAGTAAAGTCCAAGTTCTTCGCACTGTAAAGTAATTCTAGCCTGCATGACTCGCACCTCTGGTAGCTTGGTTTGACCGCCAGCGTCACATAAACGTTTGTTATATGCACAGATACGATAGTGATTCATAAAAACAGAATTCATAAAAGTTAAATGCGGGAAAAAATTAAATATTAAATAAAATTAAATACGGGGAGGTTAAATAGGGGGTCTACTTTGTATGATGATATATTTTATAAATTCTACATATATGTGCACATTACATGGTACCAGAAGTGTGGTCCTTGCACCGATGGATCCCCAAGAAATACAGCAAAACCCAGAGCAAGATAAGGCTCCGGCGGCCACTGCTGTCTTGGTGTGGCTATGAGACGTGTTGCCGAAAATGGCTCCTTCAGACAACCCTGAGTGTTTCCTATTTTGCATTGAACATATGGCAACATTGATGCGCTGGGACAGTGGACCCTGGACAGCTATTTTAGCCCTGTTTTTAACTGGAGAAGCCCTCCAAGTCATACGGAATCTCCTTCCCAAAAGGCTTACTTGTTTATGACTACATGAAGCATGGCTGTGAGCCCAGTAGTCAAGGGGCTCCAGTTTCGGCTGGAGCCTATTGATCTGGATTGCCCTGTACGAGGACAGATCCAGGGCTTAGTGGACCTGATTTAATGTTTGATCTGCGGAGACCATTTCAAACACATTGTGGAGAAGCTTGCTATTGATGCAGTCCTGTCAGGGATAGATGTCCACTTGCTGCTGGATCTGACCCGCTGACTAGAGGGTGCACAAGCCATCTGGAAACAACGGGGCTACCCAGGCTTGACCATGATTTTGATCCAGCCAGCACAGACTTTCAGGATCGCCGGCACTTTGAATAGAAGACGCCAGAGTGTGAACACTATAGTGCGGACTAAACGCAGCTGCTTTTGCTGTTATCAACTGGGACATCTGGCTCGGGAGTGTCACCTCCCACCTGCACAAACAATGGCTATTGGTCTGGCCCAGATCTACGGCTTGCAAGTTTCCCCCGAGATGTTAAAGGAGGACAATTTTAAGGTCTCTATTACGTTGGCCGGACAGAAATGCTCAGCACTGTTGGACTCTGGTAGCGACCTCTGTGTAGTCTGCCATGACTTGGTCCAGCAGACCCCTTATAAGGCTATAGACAAAGTAAACATCCTCTGCATCCATGAGGACATTAAAACATACGAGACTATATTACTCCCTCTGAAATTTAAAGGGGAGCACTTTAAGGATTGGACTGCCATATTCAACAACTCACCCTGGCCACTCCTAATAGGAAAAAGGAATGCCCTCTTCCTACAGGTCATGGCCACCTGCAGAATGCCTACCCCTATACTAGATAGAGAGGGGCTCACCACAGACAATGTCAATCAAGGAAACGGGTTTGAAATTGAACCGAAGTTGTCCAGTGAGTTGGGGGACGAATCCTCGAGTGAAAACCTGGGACAGCTGACAAACTTTTCTATGCCATAACACGCAGCCTCCACAGACTGGACACTCAATATGGACACGGACGAAGACAAAATAGTAGGGGGATGTGAGTGTGATGCTGCATCAGACACAGTAGCAGTGGGAGGCAAGCATCAAACACGGAGGAAGCAGACACTGTCATCCAGGCGGAGTTTGCTCACCTACTGTGTGCTGAAAACAACTTGGATTTTGCATTCATACAAGCCCACGTCGCAAATGACTCTTATTATCAGGAGAGAGAGGACCTGAATTTTAAAACACCTAATTTTTTACTTAAGGATGGTTTTCTGTATCAGGTGATTTCTGTTTGCATGGGTGATGGGCATATCGAGCAGTTGGTAGTACCAATTGAGCATAGAGAGACGGTTTTAAAAACTGCTCACAGTCACGTTTTGGGGGTCACCTCAGCGCAGAAAAGATGAGGGAATGCATTTTGAAATGGTTTTGTTGGGTGAGTATGGGCCGGGATGAGGAGTGATTTTGTAAGGCCTGTCCCGACTGTCAAATAGTTTCCGCTCACAGACCCGCCAGGGCACCCCTTGTACCGATACCTATTTTAGATGTCCCCTTTGAGAGGGTGGGATTAAATATTGTTGGCACGCTTCCAAGTTGTAAAAGTGGCTTTTAGTATATGCTTGTGTTAATTTATTATGCCACAAGATACCCAGAAGTAGCAATGCTGCGACGGGCGGATGCCCGAACTATAGCAAAAGCACTCTCGGATATGTTCACATGTATTGGGATCCCTCGCGAGATTCTCACTGATCAGGGCAGACCCTTTATATCTCGCATCAAGAAGCAGCTATGCGAAAGTTTCGGAATTAAGCAGTTACAATCCACAGTCTATCATCCACAGACAAATGGCCTGACTGAACAATTTAATAAGACTCTAAAACAGATGATTCAGTGGGTAGCCCATGACGATCCAACTTCTTGGGATACAGTTATACCTTTCCTCTTGTTTGCTGTCCGGGAGGCCCCATAAGCGTAAATTGGGATGAGACCCTTCGAACTATTATTTGGCTGGTAACCACGCAAGGTGTTGGACATTTTCGGGATGAATGGACGGGAACTCACGAGACACCCCCTGGGGGGAGGTTTGTCGACCGAGTCATTTCGCTGCAAGAGCAGATTGCCAGATTGTCTCCTATTGCGGTAGAGCATCAAATACATCATTAAATTCCATGAGTTTAAGAAGGGTGATTGCGTGCTGGTGTTGATCCCATCCGACCCACATAAATTTCAGGCCGAATAGCAAGGGCCGACTGTTGTAGAAGAGCGAAGAGTGAATTATAAAGTCAGAATTCCCGGTTGGCGGAAACCTGTACAAATTTTGCATGTTAATCTTTTAAAGGAGTGGCACAACCATCACGAAGTCCTGGGGCTTCATGTATAAACAGTGCGTACGCACAAAAATGTTGCTTAAGAACGTTTTCACGTTCAAATCGTGATGTATAAAACCTAAACTTGGCGTAAAGCCACGCACATTTCCACAGTAGCTCATACCCTGTTGTACGCAAGTTTTCTGCTCGGTTTTGCAGACTGGCGGCACCCAGCGTCAAAGCAGTGCTACTGTTCCTGTGTGGTTATCCTTTCTTTTTTAGATCCACATCCCTGACGTGGCTTTATAAATACACTGAAATTAACCACATATTGTTTATTAGTTTAATACATCTGATTGTAATTAACCTGTAACAATATAATGGTCCACAGAATGCTCAAACTATTCCAAATACAGTAATCCCTCCTCCATCGCGGGGGTTGCGTTCCAGAGCCACCCGCGAAATAAGAAAATCCGCGAAGTAGAAACCATATGTTTATATGGTTATTTTTATATTGTCATGCTTGGGTCACAGATTTGCGCAGAAACACAGGAGGTTGTAGAGAGACAGGAACGTTATTCAAACACTGCAAACAAACATTTGTCTCTTTTTCAAAAGTTTAAACTGTGCTCCATGACAAGACAGAGATGACAGTTCTGTCTCACAATTAAAAGAATGCAAACATATCTTCCTCTTCAAAGGAAACAGAGAGGAAAGCAAACAAATCAATAGGGCTGTTTGTTTTTAAGTATGCGAAGCACCGCCGGTACAAAGCTGTTGAAGGCGGCAGCTCACACCCCCTCCGTCAGGAGCAGGGAGAGAGAGAGAGAGAGAGAGAGAGAGAGACAGAGAAAAACAAAGTCAAAAATCAATACGTGCCCTTTGAGCTTTTAAGTATGCGAAGCACCGTGCAGCATACTTAAAAGCTGCACACAGAAGGTAGCAACGTGAAGATAATCTTTCAGCATTTTAGACGAGCGTCCGTATCGTCTAGGTGTGCGAACAGCCCCCCTGCTCACACCCCCTACGTCAGGATCACAGATAGTCAGCGCAAGAGAGAGAGAAAGAAAAGTAAGTTGGGTAGCTTCTCAGCCATCTGCCAATAGCGTCCCTTGTATAAAATCAACTGGGCAATCCAACTGAGGAAGCATGTACCAGAAATTAAAAGACCCATTGTCCTCAGATATCCGCGAACCAGCAAAAAATCCGCGATATATATTTAAATATGCTTACATATAAAATCCGCGATAGAGTGAAGCCGCGAAAGGCGAAGCGCGATATAGCGAGGGATCACTGTACCATAACTGCTTTAGCGTTGTTACTCTCACTGCACCTTCTACTTCATCTTTCAGCTGCTCCCGTTAGGTGTTGCCACATTGGATCATCTTTTTCCATATTACTCTCACTGCACCACTTGGAGTATTTATATCACTGTATCTGAGTGTGAATCACAGCTGTACAGCAGCTGATCGGAAAGAGAATTATCGGTATACAGCATCAAGCACACGCTACCTCAGCCATGCTGTCTGTTTAACTGCTTTCATATGATAAATGCTTCAGAGCCTTTCCTGTACTGACCTCGCAGTTCAGAAACAGTTTCATCCCAAGAACTCTAAACGCACTCAATCAGTCCATCAAGTGCTCCTTGTAGAACTGTTTATACTTATATGTACAATTACCCCACTGTAAACTTGTGATGGTTATAATATTGCACAACCTGAGCCACTTTATATTTACATATGATGACGATATAATTTTTAAGATGAAATGCAGCAAAATATGTTTATTATATTATATAGATAAAACTACACGGTGCCGCAGTGCTAGTGAGCCGCTGGTGCTCCGTTCACGGATTGTTCCTGCCTCGCGCTGTATTCTTGCTGGTGCTGACGTGACACTGAAAGGATAGATGGATAGAATAATTAAACACATACTATGAAGATATTTTGATGTTCCTTAAAAGTTTTGAAGAATCAGTGTTCTAAGCTTACAAATGGCTTAACGTCTATTACAGAGCTGATTGTGTGGCGATTGAGTATTTGGAGAAAGAAAAGTAAGGACAGGAATTGGAGGTTAGTACATTTGAAATAGACAGTACTACTACAATAAAGTATTTCATCGAAGGTCGCATATGGCGCAGCAAGCATCTTGGTGAGACATGAACAATCACTGCGCTACCGTGTTCCCATGTTTAATAACATGCTTTAACTCCTATCATCATGAAAATGATATCACGTATACATCTCAGTATTTTAATTATTCAGAGAGCTGTAATATCATGAATGTAATGGATTCTGTGTCCTTTCGGAGGAAGAGAAAGCCCGGAAGCACGTAGTGATTCACAAACATAGAGCACATAGAAGATCAAATACAAAACAAAGCATTTAACGTGCTACTTAAGTTACGATGGGATTGAGAAACTAGTAAATTAAACAATTTTAAGATGAAGTTTATGATGTTCTACTTTAATGACAAAATAAACTACATGATTAAAGTGGAAATTTAGAGATTAAAGTTGACATTCCATGCTTTTTCCTCACTGTGTGCCTTTTTTTTTTCTCTGTACCCTAATAAGTTTTATATGACACTCAGACGGTGGGCTACGACTCGCCTTTTCATGGCAACTTTGATATGTGACAACTTCTTTTTTATTTCTGGCACTGTGCGATTTTGTGAACGTGAGCTTTCAAGTTTCTCTGACACACTATATCATTCGATCAACTTCCTTTTGTTGTTTATACCACTGTTTAAACCAACAAATAGTATGTTTTTCCTTGCCTCGACTTGGTAATCGCTGAAATTCTTCTATTTTCCCTCTTGCTTTTGCCATTGCCTTTTCACAGAAGGCTGAGCTTAAGGGCTATTTATATTAATTTGCATATTCAAAGAGGCATAATTCTGGGAGGAGCTGGGGCGGGACAGCAGACGCGTGCACATGCGTTACTTTTCACACTGACCAGGATTTTTTGTAGCAGAAGAACGTGGAAGTTGGTGTACGCACGGATTTATGCATCTGGATTTTTTTGTGCGTAAGCACATTTCCACTTTTGTCCGTACGTCATGTTATAGTGTGAATTCTATGCACGGCATTATGCATGAGGCCCCTGGTCACAGCTGCAGCGGCCCCCCAGATTGAGGTTGCAATTGGGGATGATTTAAGTGACACCCAGAAAGCAGAATTGCGATCGCTGACCGAGGGGTACTTGGATGTCTTCTACGCCACGCCTGGCTGGACAACGATTGCAGAACACAGGACTGTCACTCCACCCGGTGTTCCTATACAGATGCCCCCATATCACCTACCAGAGGCAACAAGGAAAGTGATACACAAGGAAGTCCAACAGATGCTCCAATTAGGCGTTATTCAGCCAAGCGAAAGCGAATGGCGGAGCCCAATTGTACTCGTCTCAAAGTCCAGCTGTTCAGTTCAGTTCTGTATTGATTCTAGGCATTTGAATAAGATTTCCAAGTTTGATGCATACCTAATGCCATGTGTGGACGAGTTGTTGGAAAAGCTCTGGCAGGTTTCATATATCTCCACCATTGATCTCACAAAGGGTTATTGGCAGGTCCCCTTGGAGGAGTCTAGTTGTGAGAAAACCACTCCGGATGGTTTGTTTGAATTTACGGCACTCCCCTTTGGTCTCCATAGCGCACTGCTGACCTTTCAGCGAATGATGGACCAGATTCCGCGTCCCCATTCCGTGTATGCAGGTGCCTATCTTGATGATGTGGTAATTTTCAGTAATGACTGGGAATCTCATCTCCTCCGCCAGTGCTGGACAGTTTATGACTGGTGGGATTGACGGCCAACCCTAAGATGTGCAAGCTGGGTATGTCAGAAACCCCACTATCTGGGATATTCCATGGGGAAGGGTTTGCTCAAGCCTCAAATGAACAAGGTGGTGGAGGTGCTTGCATATCCCCATCCCGAAACACAGAGGCAGGTTCATGCCTTCCACAGGCTCATGGGGTATTACAGGTGGTTCATTCCCAATTTTGCGCATCAGGCCACACCCCTCACTGACTTCACAAAGGGCAGAAAGAATTGTAGTGTTGTCTGGACTGTCGCCTGTGAGAGAGCTTTTGAGGATCTAAAAGCCGCTTTATCATCATTCCTGGTTCTACGCAAGCCAGACTTTTCGAAGGAATTTATTCTGCAAACAGATGCTAGCACTCTCGGTTTAGGAGCAGTGATCTCACAATGTTTTGAGGGGGAAGAACACCTCATCACGTTTCTCAGCAGAAAGCTGCTCCCCAGGGAGCCTAATTATTCAACAGTTGAAAAGGAATGTTTAGCGATTATGTGGGTGGTGGAAGCCCTCCGTTAACTATCTCTGGGGATGACAGTTTACCCTGGTAACTGACCACGCCCCGCTGCAATGGCTCTACAAACAGAAGGATATGAACGTCCAGCTCACCTGGTGGTCTATCAGTTTACAGGCATTTGCTTTTGATATTCACCACCGTCCCGGGGCTCACACACCAATGTTGACGTTCTCTCTTGCCCAGGGGAGCTCAGCTTGGATGGTAAGGTTTCTAAACTCTTTTGGGACTCCCCCCTAAAGGACGACATGCCAAAGAGCGTCCCAAAGCGTGATCACCGTCTGTGAAAGACAGTTTATCAGTTGCTGGTGCAACCACGGGCTCACAACACTGCAGCAGCTCGCAGCTAAAGCAGATCCGATTTGGGTGATGCAAGGAACATCATAAATGCAGGGAACAGGATTACTTGGCCACTAACATGGCCATGACCCTGCCTGATTGCTGTGTCTGTGTATGAATGGTAGATCCTGCTGCAATAAATAACTGCGCTGTTCATGTTTCAAGCTGAATAAAGTTGGTTTTGCTAAAGTACTGAGACTCAGCCTCGTGTTTTGGTGTGCAAGACAGGGACTCACACGTCACAATATAAGCAAAGGTCTGTTATATAATTTGCGTATTTGTAGCTAGAAATCCTTAAAGGGAAAAGATGAGTCATGTATCTTAAAACATTTTTTATTCTTAAGCTTTCAACTCCTACCAGGAGTCATCAAAAGAGGAAAATGATATATATAGACATTGATCAGCAACAAATTATAAGTTCTAAATGGTGAAGTGAATAACAATGATTATCTCATTACCATGGCATCTGCTTAGGGGTTGGATAAATCAGACAGCAAGTAAACAATCAATTCTTGAAGGTGATGTGTAGGAAGGAGAAAAAATGGGCAATTGTAAGGATCTTAGCAGGTTTGACAAGAGCTAGATTGTGATGGCTATTACTGGGTCAGAGCATCTCCTAAATGGCAAGTCTTTTGGGGTTCCCAGTATGCAGTTGTTAGTACCTACCAAAAGTGAATGAAGAAAGGACAACTGGATAACCAGCAACAGAGTCATGAGTTCCCAAGGCTCATTGATTCACATAGGCAGAGAAGGCTAGTCTGTCTGGTCTGATCTCAAAAAACAACTTCTGAGCACAAATTGTTGAAAAGCTTAATGCTGCCCATGAGAGAAAGGTGTCAGAACACACAGTGCATTGCAGCTTGCTACAAATGGGGATGCGTAGCAACAGACCAGTCAGAGTGCCCATGCTGACTGCTGTTCATGGTTGAAAGTACCTTCAATGGGCATGTAAGTGTCAGAACTGGACCATGGAGCAGTGGAAGAAGGTGGCCTGGTCTGATGAATCACGTTTTCTTTCTGTGTGCATCATTTACCTGGGGAACAGATGGCAGCAGGATGCACTACGGGAAGAAGGCAAGCTCTGGGCAATGTCCTGCTGGAAAACCTTGAGTCCTGGTGTTCATGTGGATGTTCCTTTGACAGGTACCATCTATCTAAAGATTGTTGCAGACAACGTGCACTCCTTCATGGCAAAGGCATTCCCTGATGGCAATGGTCTCTTTCAGCATGATAATCCAGGCTTCCACAGAGCAAAAATTGTTCAAGAATGGTTTGAGAAAAATGACAAAGAGTTCATGGTCTTGACTTGGCTTCCAAATTCCCCACATCTCAATCCGATCAAGTATCTGTGGAATTTGCTGAAAAACAAGTCAGATCCATGAAGGCCCCGTCTAGCAACTTAGAGGATCTGTTGTTAATGTCTTGGTGTCAGACACCACAAGACATATTCAGAGGTCTTGTGAAGTCTATGCCTTGATAGGTGAGAGCTGTTTTGGTAACACCAAGGGGGGCCTACCCATTATGGGGAAGGAGGTTTCAATGTTGTGGCCAATCGATATATATATTCTAAAAACACATATACATACAAAATACATAAACACACACAAGTACATACTGTAACAGTTATAAAGAACAATAAAATCCAAGTATTTTACTAGCTCCTAAAACTAAAGAAAGTCACGCACACTGAAGGTATCCTCTATTGGGCATACCTTTGTTCTCTCTTTGTTATAAAAAGTTGTAGTTCACCTATTTCAATGGCTATTTATTTACAATATAATCCTTTACCTGAAAGTCATTAATTATGGGTCAACTACAGTACTTACTGCATATACTATTTGCCTGTTGCATGCCTGAATCTGAAAAAATAATTAATGCAGATTCTCCACAGCCCCCATGAAAATATAATTTATGTGCATGGTATAATATTTATAAATTTAATTATCGTCTAGTAAAATAAGCATTATGGAATCCTATCATTTTTTGATTTCTTTTTCTCTACCAATGGGATGCAATTAGCAGCTACAAGCCTATTTCTGACATAATTTAGGTTCTGCAGCAGAACCCTCCCTTCCACTAATTATACCTTAGTTGTGAATTTATCTTATCACTGAATTGGTAATATGAACCTCTTTTAACGTCTTTTACTACATGATTAGAAAATACTAGAAAAAAGCTGGAATATTTTTGCATCTTTAGTTATCCTTTAAAATATACTGCATAAAAATTAGTCTTGACAATTGCTTACAATTTTAGGATGCTGTACTTAGTGAAAAATCTTAATAACAGTGAATATCACTTTGCATTTATACATATATTGCTGTGCTAATTGAGAAATTAAATCTGAAAAAGGCACAAAAAATTAAATCAGTTCAGAATTCATCAGGTGCATGTCTGTATGTACTGTAATGTCTCAGATCAGGAATGGGATATATCTAATGCTTTGCCCAAGACAAGGCCTCCAGAAACTGGTAATCACATGGTGTCTAATTCTGCTCCCAAACCTCTTTTATTTGGGGATTAAGAAATAAAATAGTGCAAGGATATTTAATTTCTATCTTTAAAGAAAACAAGAGCTATTGTATCAACCTTCTAGTGGAGCCATATAAACTATTCTCTGCCAAAAGATGTTAACATCTTAAGGGTTCCTACATCTTCTAATAGTATATCATAGTGAAATTGTCAATGTCTTGTGGTCAAGGTCGTTACTGTAGGTGACCCTTGAACAGATACTGTATAATGATAAAGAGAATTCTTCCTTGGATCTGCCACTTTTACTTACTACCACCTGAAGTTTACCAAGCTATACTGTATATGTGTTAACTGCTTTTGCCAATGCCCTTCTTCTTTATTGATAATAGCTGTGTTTCCATTAACCTCCTTAATGTGCATTTTGAAATTATGAAACAAAAACTGGCAATGGAAACACGTGAATTGCAGAAAAAGTTTATATGCTCACTCAAGGTGGTTATTCAGGTGATTCGACAAAGTGATAACGTACAAAAATTCAAATGGTCACATGACATGACATAAATTTTCAAATACCTGTGAAAATGTGGTATGGCAAATACAGCAACATCATAAGCACTACTGAGTGACCCAACACAAAAGTCCCTGATCATCAATCTGTCCAATAGATGTCCAGCCTTTCCTGTTAACATAATCCCAATACCCATCACTTGGTGCCTGAACAGGGATATGTGATCTGACGATTACATCATACAACTGAGGTATTTTATGTGCCTCGTAATTGCACGTGCCTGTGTTGTATTGCCTCATTAGTTTGGAACATATACACATCTGTGAACGGTGTTTTTGCTCACACCAAAATTCTCAGCAACAACCATGTACTCCGCATAGGTAACCACTTTATAAAACGCTATGGCTATCCATTTCGGACTAGCTCCCTCTTGTATCCTACGGCAGGGGATACAAGAAGGCCTATTGCGCTCCATAATTCCATGAATGTTGAGCTGCTCATCCTAAAATTTTGCACCCACAGCATCTAAGTAAAATCACTTTGGATAATTTCAAAGAAATATTTAATACATGACCTCTGCTAAGTATAGGGAGTTCACTTTTCCTTTTTTGTGTTGACTTGTTCTCCTGCCTCTGATTAAATACAAACACAGTGACTGTAGATGCAATTGAAATAACAGAACAAGCATCCATCGTATCTGTTGCCATTTTTAACTCTAGGAGATAAAACAAACTTTATTTGCATAAAATCACTCAGTGGAAATGGAGACAATTTGCATTTGTGTTTTGTCGACATTTCAGAAGTGTTGCTCCTATTTTACACACAACTGCAATGGAAACACAGGTATGGAAACCTTATTTATTAAGCTGCCATGTGATGGGGAGGTTTAGCAGAATGTTCCTGTCTCTTCTTTTTTTCCTTGTGAATTTCTCTGTAGTGTTAGTTTTTCAAAATGTTTGGTATTTTAACCTTGCCTGTCTGCTTAGATTGCAGCTTTGCCTCTAGTTTGGTTCAATACAGCACTGTCTACTTGGTCAACTGCCTTTTAGGTAAAGAATTATTATGCTAGAATAAACTGAGGTATCTTTTCAATTATTACTGCCTTATCACCTTACAACTTTTTTTTGCAACATGGATTGGATTGTCCATTCTGGTTTCCCCCCAACATATCAAAGGCGTGTGTTAAGGTTAATTGATGACCCTGACTTGTTTCCATTGTATTTAAGGGTGTGTGTCTGACAGTGATGTGTAGTGGACTGGCACCCTGTCCAGACTTTGCTTCTTGTTTGCAACCAGTGCTAGTGAAATACGGTACATCCGGAAAGTATTCACAGCACATCACTTTTTCCACATTTTGTTATGTTTCAGCCTTATTCCAAAATGGATTAAATTCATTTTTTTCCTCAGAATTTTACACACAACACCCCATAATGATAACGTGAAAAAAGTTTACTTAAGGTTTTTGCAAATTTATTAAAAATAAAAAAACTGAGAAATCACATGTACATAAGTATTCACAGCCTTTGCTCAATACTTTGTCGATGCACCTTTGGCAGTCTTTTTGAATATGATGCCACAAGCTTGGCACACCTATCCTTGGCCAGTTTCGCCCATTCCTCTTTGCAGCACCTCTCAAGCTCCATCGGGTTGGATGGGAAGCGTCGGTGCACAGCCATTTTAAGATCTCTCCAGATATGTTTAATCGGATTCAAGTCTGGGCTCTGGCTGGGCCACTCAAGGACATTCACAGACTTGTCCTGAAGCCACACCTTTGATATCTTGGCTGTGTGCTTCGGGTCGTTGTCCTCCTGAAAGATGAACCGTCGCCCCAGTCTGAGGTCAAGAACACTCTGGAGCAAGTTTTCATCCAGGATGTCTCTGTACATTCCTGCAGTCATCTTTCCCTTTTTACTGACTAGTCTCCCAATCCCTGCCGCTGGAAAACATCCCCACAGCATGATGCTGCCACCACCATGCTTCACTGTAGGGATGGTATTGGCCTGGTGATGAGTGGTGCCTGGTTTCCTCCAAACGTGACGCCTGGCATTCACACCAAAGAATTCAATCTTTGTCTCATCAGACCAGAGAATTTTCTTTCTCATGGTCCGAGAGTCCTTCAGGTGCCTTTTGGCAAACTCCAGGCAGGCTGCCATGTGCCTTTTACTAAGGAGTGGCTTCCGTCTGGCCACTCTACCATACAGGCCTGATTGGTGGATTGCTGCAGAGATGGTTGTCCTTCTGGAAGGTTCTCCTCTCTCCACAGAGGACCTCTGGAGCTCTAAAAGAGTGACCATCGGGTTCTTGGTCACCTCCCTGACTAAGGCCCTTCTTCCCCGATCGCTCAGTTTAGATGGCCGGCCAGCTCTAGGAAGAGTCCTGGTGGTTTCGAACTTCTTCCACTTACGGATGATGGAGGCCACTGTGCTCATTGGGACCTTCAATGCAGCAGAAATTTTTCTGTAACCTTCCCCAGATTTGTGCCTCGAGACAATCCTGTCTTGGAGGTCTACAGACAATTCCTTTGACTTCATGCTTGGTTTGTGCTCTGACATGAACTGTCAACTGTGGGACCTTATATAGACAGGTGTGTGCCTTTCCAAATCATGTCCAACCAACTGAATTTACCACAGGTGGACTCCAATTAAGCTGCAGAAACATCTCAAGGATGGTCAGGGGAAACAGGATGCACCTGAGCTCAATTTTGAGCTTCATGGCAAAGGCTGTGAATACTTATGTACATGTGCTTTCTCAATTTTTTTATTTTTAATAAATTTGCAAAAATCTCAAGTAAACTCTTTTCACGATTGTCATTATGGGGTGTTGTGTGTAGAATTCTGAGGAAAAAAATGAATTTAATCCATTTTGGAATAAGGCTGTAACATAACAAAATGTGGAAAAAGTGATGCGCTGTGAATACTTTCCGGATGCACTGTAGGTTCTAGTGGCTCTGTATCCTGACTTAAATTAATCATTGTCTGAAAATAGATCATTACTAGTTTTGAATCTAGTGTTTGGCATCTATTGCCTCCAGATTTTAACCCCTGTGTGTGACCTAAACCTCATAGACAGTGAAAAAGGACATATTATTTTAATTTGCCCATCTTTATCACTTTCCATTATAGTAATATTGCTAATAAATATGGCTTTTATTATTAGTTTGATGTCAATGATATTACTCTGGGTATAGTGATGGTTAAAGAACATCTTCTATCTTCCACAGTGTGTTTGTATGTCTGTACATGATCAGAGGTAAATGTGTTCTATTCAGTTGGATAAGTGAGTGGTTTACAGCAAATAATTTAGAAATTATAGTAAGCAAAATGGAAGAAAATGAATCTGCGTTCACATACAAAGTATTTCAATTTCTGTTTACACTATTCTTATAAATTCTACTACATTCATTCATCAGCTGCAGCAGCTATTACAAAGCATTCCTTTTTGAGATTGTAATTAACTAAAACTAATAAAAGCTGTAATATGAGCAGAACGTTCCTGTTCCCCAGTTCTGTTCTCTTACATCCATAAAGCACTGGGCTACTTTAATAAAATATGCTTAATTTACTAATTAGTTCATCCTGTTTAACAAGACTATCAAAATGTTACTACAGTATATACTTTTATTGCAAATAACTGAAGCATTTCATAAGCAATCAGTACAGTTTTTACTTCAAACTATTGCCATTATTTAGCATTAGTAAGAGCTACTTTGAAAATAGCAACATGACTGATGCTGTTTAACCTCTGTATTTATTATGCACAAAACAGTGATGTGATGAATGTATCTTCAAAGTGTGTATTGAAAACTGGCCTGCATTCATGTGAAACATTTTCCCTGGATCTAGGCCCAAAGCTTTCTACATTTTATGTCTCTGACATTTCCTTTCTCTATTATTAGCCATGACACGGTGGCCTGACACAACTGAAATTGTTCATTAGTGTAAACAGTCAAAAGCACCATTATTTTCCTGACCATGCTTTTGGCCAGAATGCCATAAAAACTTTACACCGCTACCTCAATGCCAAGGGAGTCAAACATAACTTAAAAACAATGGATTCATTCAAAAACAAGAGCCACAATGAAGAATTAAACAAAAAAGTTCACACAAAACCAGACGGCCATATTATTGTTCTGGGCCTTTATTCACTAATGTCAATCTCTGTCTTTCAAAAGGGGTAGCTCGCCCACTTATCCACAATAAAAGTGCTGTAAGGCATGTTTCCTTTTCTGTCACATATATTTCTCATATGACCTTGGCCTCCTCCTCCTGCCTTTGTGCCTTCATTCCAACCCTAATGCTAACTATGGACAGGATGGATTTAAGACTTTTTTCTGAGGTCAGAAAGTTGTGGAATTTAATTATTGCTCAATTGTAGTACGATCTCGTAATAAGGATATCTGTTTAAAGATGATTCTAGTTTCCCTGAGCCCTGTACAGACTGTACACCTATTCATCAGGAGAAACCGTGGTCTCTGACCAGCCTTCCCTGGATTTACTTACCACACAAGGGCCATTTCAATTCTGGCAATGCCTTGCCAAACAGGTAAACCTTTTCTCCCACTTGGGAGGGCCACACTTTGAATCCTACAGCCTGGAACTTTCACTGCTTCCACTAAGTTGTTTTTTTTCTAGTTTTATAAAGATGAAAGCAGCTGTGTTTGATTACTTAGGGCAAAGTTTTATATTTAGGCAAATCTATTAACAGATATTTATTTCATTTGAACTTCAAATTGCACACATGTATCTCCCTTCTGGTATGTTTTTTCATACAGTAATGTGTGTCCATAAGACATCAGTGACACTGCTTAAAAGTATTTTTAGACTATAAATTTTAAAGAAAGTTGAGAAATGTACAGAGCACCAACGGCTTCTGAAGCTATAACACATATTGGCAAAAATTAAACTCTAGTTTATACCTTCAATAAATGTTTAAAATGTATACCTTCAACTAATTTTCTTCCCTTTAAAAGTTTGTTGTTACTTTTCATTATTATTTAAACTACGTCTGCAAGATTAAATAGCTTTACTCCATCATAATATCTACAATATGTTTCAGAAGCTATGTATTAAAATGGTAATCTTCTTGGGTCAATCAAACTGAAATTTCCATAAGGTGAGCTAAGCAGCCAAAAAGGATAGCTTTGGGACTTGAATACATTTCAGGATTGCCAAAAGTTAAATAACTGCCAAGAACAGCTATTTGATGTAACGTTGTCAGGGGAAATGGCACCTAATTAGAACATATAAAATGTGGCAACAATTTCATTACAAAGCATTTAAAAGACTTTGAATAAAAACATAAAAAGAAGTTAGAAACATTAGCAACTCATTGAAGCTGATAAGAAATTAAACACATTTTGATTAGTTTAAGCTAAATCTACATATTAATTAAAAATAAATAAACAAAAACAGAGGTACTTCATAGCTGATCTTTAAAGCTCCTGAAAGGTTCAGTGCCCTTTTGTGAAGTTTTGCATTCATTTGGTGACCTGTGGTAATGTGCCTCACTGGCATTACCAGCAATAAAAAAAATAGTTTTGTGTCCTCTGCAGGGTTATGAGAGAGGCATTTGCTTGGGAAAAAAAGGACAAAAAGTATAAAGAATAAAAGCTTGCCTTTTTATCTATTTACAAAGTGCAGATGGACATCTTCAAAGACTATATTAGCACCTTCTGGGTCTCATGTAGGAGTGGAAAGATGACTCCACCATTGTCCAGCTGGAGTGGCATTGTCCCACTCGTGCTTGTGCCTCCCGTGACCTCATAACACTAGAAAAGTGAGTTAAAGTGTGAAGTGTTGTAGTATCAGCTTGTCGTGGCTTATAAAAGTGATCCCATATCAGCAGTTGTCTGGGCAGTAGCTCAGGGAAGGGAAGAAAAAAAATGCTTAATTTTCGTATGCCGGCTGCTCTCATCTTTTAGGGCTCGTTTATACTTCAAGTTCAGAACTTACATACATCATGGCTGCCACACGTTCCCAGAGTTCATTTGACGCATCCTCTGAGCAGGTCCTCAGAAATGAACGCGACGCATACGCAACTTGCAGTCCTAGCAAAAAGTTGGTGTGTACAGTATGAAAGTCGGAATGTGACGTCAGAGTCTCTGTTTACTATCTACATGTGACAGAAAGCTGCTTTGAGGATCCTCTGGGATCGATGTGCCCGCTTCGATGTTTGATGAATAGTTTGATGTTGGGTGACACGGTGGCAGAGGGGTAGCGCTGCTGTCTCGCAGGGAGTCACATCGCTGGTGTTCCCTGCCTGAAGTTTGCATGTTTTCCTGCTGCGTTTCCACAGTATGCTCTGGTTTCCTTCCAAAGATATGCAGATTTGGGGGTTTGGTGACGCTAAAATGACACCAGCGTGTATGTGAGTGCTTGTATTCACCTTGTGATGAGCTGATGCCCCGTCATGATTGTTTCTGCCTCTTGCCCAATGCTAGCTGGAATGGATGCATCCCTGGATTGATGGATTTAATCATTAAACATCCTTTTCAAAGATATTGCTTCAAGGTGTCCTCGGAATTTAATGGATATTTCAGGCAATTCACAAAACAGCGAAGCTGAATGTTTTCTCACCGTGATGATATCTCACACTGAACCTTGTGGAATCTTCCAGAATTACACAAAGTACGCACGCAAGTATGAACAGTAAGGGCTCGTTTATACTTCACACTCGGAACGCGTACGTGCACGCATCATGGTTGCCACACGTTCCCAGCATTCATTTGACACGTACTCTGAGCAGGTCTTCAGAAATTAACGCAATGCGTGCATGAGCTGCAGTGCCAGCAAGAAGTCAGGGGGTGCAGTGTGATAAAAGTTGGAATGTGACGGCAAAGTCTCTGTTTACTATCTACATGTGACAGAAAGCTGCTTTGCGGATCCTACGAGATCAATGTGCATGCTTCGATGTTTGATGAATGGTTCGATGTGGTGAAGCAAAATGCCAACATACAAATGCATTCATGGTGCTTTTATATTAAAGCATTGCATATTCCTGATGGTAATGACACAATACATTTCAAAAGTCTCATGACATCTTTTGTGTCATCTTTTTTTCTGGGGCTTCCTCCTGACCTGACAGCAGCAATCGCCACACAGAACACATTACATTTATGATATTCCAACTCTCTGCACATTTAGAATCTTAAGATTTATACTTGATATCACTTTCATGATGAAATGCATTAAAGTATGTATGTTACATTTTACAGATAAATCGTTAATTTCATTTAAATAATGAACATGGTTAATAATTACACACATGGGGGTGACATGGTGGTGGAGCGGTAGCACTGCTGTCTCGCAGGGAGTCACGTCGCTGGTATTCTCTGCCTGGAGTTTGCATGTTTTCCTGCTGGGTTTCTACAGTCTGCTCTGGTTTCCTTCCAAAGATATGCAGATTTGGTTACACTAAAATTACGCTAGTGTATGTGAGTGCTTGTATTCACCTTGCGATGAGCTGATGCCCTGTCTAGGGATTGTTTCTGCCTTGTGTCCAATGCTTGCTGGAATGGACACATCCCTGGATTGATGGATTTAATCATTAAACATCCTTTTCAGAGATATTGCGGTAAGGTGTCATCAGAATTTAATGGGTGTTCCAGGCAATTCACAACACAGCAAAGCCGAACCTGTTCTCACCTTGATAATATCTTGCACTGCCACCTGGTGGATTCCTCCAGATTTACGTAAAAGTATGCACGCAAGTATAAACAGTAAAACGCTTGCGTAGCAGGAGCGTTTGCTGCAGCATGTATAAGTATAAACCTGGCCTAAAATGTTTGAGTTGCAGTAGCGTCCACTGGAGCATGCGTTGCATCGAGTCACGTGAAGTATAAACCTGGCCTTATAGTAAATTGTGCAGGGTGGGAGACACCACTTTTCGCAGACGCATCTACATCATTGTGTGCCCGAGGAAGGATGACATTCGATGGCTTAATTGGTCAGCGTGAGGGTGCCGAATACAAAAGGGAATTTCTGGCCTCTAGATAGATAGATAGATAGATAGATAGATAGATAGATAGATAGATAGATAGATAGATAGATAGATAGATAGATAGATAGATAGATAGATAGATAGATAGATAGATAGATAGATAGATACTTGATTAATCCCAAGGGGGATTAACTAGAGGGGGTCTTCTAGTTAGATCATGCACAGAGAGAGAGAGAGGTAGGTAGGTAGGTAGGTAGGTAGGTAGGTAGGTAGGTAGGTAGGTAGGTAGGTAGGTATTTGGTAGAACACTGCCTTGAATATATGAAGCCCTACTGCTTATACCTTAATTTTTGTAAATATTTTTTCCTCTTATGTAAATATCTCTGGATTATCTTTGGTGGAGGTATTTATTGGGTTGTGGTTAATGGTGCACTATTTATTTTTGTATATACACTTTTTTCTTTCTCTATATTTTGAATGTTCTTGTTTTTGGTAAACTCACACTGTTTGGAAGAGCTGCTTCCTGACTTGGATTACTGTAGAAGAAGACAGCTTTATTTTTGATTTTTGTGTATATATAGGTTTCATTAATTTGTGTGCATTTTTCTTTTTCGTTTGGGACTTTCAGTCAGCACTGTAAATACTGTAAATAGTCATAATTTTTGGGCTTTGTTTTATAACTGTTTTGTGTGTCTTTTGCGGTATCGGACTGTATATTGATATATATTTTCCGCAGGACTTTATTTTTGCTTTTCTTTAAGTGCACCTGTACATAAAACCTCACTTTATTTTTGCAAAACCCCAACTCTATTGTGTCTGTGACTCCCTGTCTTACACCATCATCCTGGTCACGCTCAGTCCCACATACTAGATACCTAGAGTGTTAGCTGATGTCCCCCAATTCCCACTACACAGAGTGTCACATGACCTCCTTCAACTTCTTTCCATAGTTCAAAACATAAGCTATTGAAAGGACTGATCTGTTTAAATTGCACAAAATGTGGGTTAATTCTAAGAAGGTCTACATCAATATTATGTACGCACTATCATTATTAAACACTTTGTGTACTGGGTTTAGATGCAACCAAAGTTCAAATTACTAAATAAGTTTCATATTTAAAATGAGCAGAGTTACGTCTTAACTTACTGACAGCTTTAGCTTTACAGATCTTAAGTTAGTTCTTTAATGATATTCTATGAATGTAGTCTCTGAGCAAGTGGGGTATGGTGTGGCTACTCAACATTTTTGATAAGAATATCGGGGTTGATTTTCAGGAATGATATTATTTAATTTCAGTACAGGGTGGATATGCATGATTCCCGTTTAATTCCACCACTAAAGTGTAAGAAATCAATTGCAACCATTCCAAAATTGCAGGGGATCTGTTCAAAATAAAGCCTGCAAATGGTACTGGACTGCTTTGTAGTAGTTGGGCCTGTAGTGTGACATTTGTTCAGAGCAATGTAACTACTGTGACTTGTGGCCCAGTTAGAAAAACAGTAAAGAGAATGCCATGGCCACCCATCACTGCATGATAGCTTGGCCATGCCCATATTATTAACAGTGTCTATGCCTGCTGTTGTTCATATGGCACATGTCATCACATCTTGTCTACATAATATGGCAAAGCTCTAGTGTAAAACATTCTAGCTTTGACCCCTTTCCTTATTTTGCATCCATCCTGTTGATTAGTCAAAGCTAAAGAGTTATTATTTTTTAGGACTATTACCATGTATTCAAATTTTCTTTCTTGCAATTGTGTTTTGGATTTTTTCATTGTAGCATTTATTTACTCTTACAGTTTCCTGGTATTTTACCCTCTTGCATGCCCTTTAAATGTGTCTTTGTCTGTTCCTTTGGTTGCCTTCCATCTCTTGTCCAATTGCAAGTGCTCTCTATTCCACCTGAGCACCTCTTATCTGCAGGATGTTCACAACAAGCCTGGAGTCAGAATATGGGTTGGGGCAAAGGATCAACTGGCTGGAAAGGTGATAGAATGAAGGATTTGGGAGGAGCAGGACAAACAATATTGGAGGCACTCTGAATCCAGACAGGAGTCATTCACTGATAATTAGTATGTAGACCCTATTTAGTCATTTCCAGTGGGGTAATTATAATGTATTTTCTATACAGTAAATGTGTTTTAAAACTTTGTGCTCTCTTTTTTATCTTCCATATGTCCATCCATCCATTTGCCAAACCGTTAAATGTGAACACAGGGGTCTGCTGGAGCCAATCACAGCCAACACAGGGCACAAGGCAAGAACCAATCCTGGGCAGGGTGCCAACCCACCGCAGGACACACACAAACACACCCACACACCAAGCACACACTAGGGCCAATTTAGAATCACCAATCCACCTAACCTGCATGTCTTTGGACTGTGGGAGGAAACCAGAGCGCCCGGAGGAAACCCACGCAGACACAGGGAGAACATGCAAACTCCACGCAGGGAGGACCCGGGAAGCGAACCTGGGTCTCCTAACTGCGAGGCAGCAGCGCTACCACTGTGCCACCATGCCGCCCTCTTCCATATGTTCCATCCATATATTTGCTCAATAAAATAATAATTATTGGTATAACATTTGGCTTTAACAATGATTGTTCCAGGTTTGAGTAATGCACAGAGGTGTGCTCTGTCATCGAGACATGGTGTGGACTATGAATGCCTTAAAGCTGGGATGCTTATCACACTATGCAAGACTGCTAGAAAGAGCAGATGTAAACATCTGTAAACAGTTCCTATCATAACATTATCATAACAAAACTCTTAGTCTTATCTACTTTGTCTCAAGCTATTTGTCTCCAGAAGCTATTTCACTGTAAAACTGCTCTTGCTGTGGGTCACAAAATATACAGTGCCAATAACATTTGAGCACCTGTCTTCCATGGTGCTGTGGCTGCAGTCTGCCTTTCATTGACTTGAAATGCTACTTCTCCATTCGCAAGATGGAGTAGAGAGTTAGGGGACGAATTAAGCACGTTTACGCTTGCAGATAAGTTATCTGAGGAGTATTCCACTAAGCCTACATAGTGAGTAAGCCTCCCTTAAACTGAGACACCAGGCTTATCCAAGCTGGTTTTGGTTCTACCAAAATAGATTTGAGCAACAGAGGCAACTAAGCATCATCTCTTGGCCCGGTCCATGCCAGGCTAAAGATGAAGCTTAGTGTAGTGTTTTGAATGCAGAGTTCATGATGCCAAACAAAATCTCAGAGAAAGATTCCAAGGTTTTTAATTAGCATATATGATTATTGCTGAATTCCTGTTTAAAATAATCCTCCATGTTCATTACATCATGGTAAAAGAATTATAACCTAAGCTACGTATACATTGAAAATAACAGAGATTTAATTTATATCATTATTTCCATTTTTTTCTCAGTGACAGGATTATTTATCATGTCTAGTGTTGCTACAAACTTAGTTCTGCTATCATTTAAATTGATATGTTTATTTCAAAATAGTAAAACATTAACAGCTATGTTGTCTATTGAAAGCCACAATTACTACTAAATAACATTTAAATTTTTACCCCAGTGATATTTTTGTTAGCAAGTAATGCAAAAACAGGATAAAAGTTGTGTCCCATATTAAAATTGTCAGTCATAAAAAGTACCAAAATCTAAATCATTCAACCTCTAACCAGAGGTGGGTAACTCCAGCCTTAACTAGGCGTTTTCACGCCTAGTTCATTTGGACCAGTTTTTTCAAACTCTGATGTGATTTCCCTGAAAGTTCATTTTGGTGGATGTGAACAAACCAATGGCAACCAAAACAACCATAATGAGACTCTTTGGAAATAGGGGTTGGTCTCAGTGTTGTACCAAGAGAACCAAGGGAACCCCATGCATGAGGTCAGAATGTGATCTGTAATGGGACCCATTTAACTAGGTCATTAGTTTCCAGGCCACCATCACCTACAACGACATGATGTCTCTGGTGATAATCATAAACAATTTAATTATCCCATGCTAACAATATTTTTCTTCAAATTACTCCTTTAGGGTTCCATTCAGCATAAGATCCTGCCTTGTATCATTTTCCTTGAGATCATCATCAACTCTCTGTAGATATTTTGTGGTCCTTGGCTGAGCAGGTACTGCACCAGTAAATGTATTTCCTGCATATATCTTAACTGATTTGTGAAGTCAAGCCAGAATACTTTAGCTCCCCTCTACCCAGAATATGCCCGCTATACTCTGCCCTAGAATGGCCTACAGAATCATTAAAGACCTCAGTTATACTTCTCAGACACTTTTCTCCCTACTTTATTCTGAAAAATGGTACATAAACCATTAAAAGTCACACCACTTGATACAGGCGCAATTTTTACACTAAGGTCGAGGTACAGAACAGTTTTTCATTAACTCTATAACTGTGCTGACTGCAGGAATGTATAGGTTCTGTTTTTTTAATGTGTCTGCTGATGATATTCTACTATTGCCAGCGGTACGTGGGTGTCATACAATAACAATATCATTGTACTATATAAGCATGACAATAAACCTGAACAGAAAGATGAAATTAAATGCAAATGCTAAACTAAAATATTGAGTGTATCACTATTTCAGTAAAAAACTAATTCATTTTTAAGGAAAAAGAGCAGCATTAAATAAATATAATTAAATGAGCTCCGTGATTTTTTTTAATAAGTAAGAAAACACTTTGCAAAATAGCAAAGGATGAAGCAGACTGCTGATAAATTTCTTCCACACAGACAAGGATTACGGCACCTCCAACCTTTATTATAATTCTCAGAGTGAATGAAAAACTCTTTTTTGTTTTGCTTAAAGTATTAAACTTGACCTATTGAACACTTTTTGTAGCTAACTCTTTTTTATTTTTTTGTCTCTCAACACAGCTGGCCTGTTTAGTGCGGATGAAGCACTTCCTTTCAATCATGTTTATCGGTTGACTTAAGAAAGCTATTGTATAATGGAATCAACTCACCCATATCTCTGACCTGCAATAATGAGTACAGTTCACTATATAGAGATGAAAGTGCAACTCACATGTCAGCCCACCTTCCCCCCAGATGAATGACATACATTGAAGACCTTTCACATAGAAAGCCATTTACCGTCTGGCAGCACATGATTTGTTATTTAGAGGATTTCTTAAGGTGTCACTCATTAATTATTGTATATTCTCTTCTCCCAGTTAAAGGGTTCACTTTGTTCTGCTTGCACTACTTATGCATTCTGTTGGCATTCTATAATTATTAATACTTCAGCCTTCATTTTATGACATGGTAATTTGTCACTGACAGAAATCTTAAAATCATTTCCACTTCAAATGGTCTAAGATATAAAATTTAAACTACTGGCATTGTTTTCATTTTTTTACAAGAACCGATGAGCATTAATTATGTTGCTGGTTCCATTAAGCTCAATTTCTTTTTCTCTTTATACGAGAAATGATTTCTCTATTTGAATGTTATTTTTTTCTAATACATTTTACTTTAATATATATAGATTTAGGACAAGATCACAAAAGGTTTGTCAGTTCTGGTATTGGTGGGCAAACTATATAGTAGATGTTAAGCAGTTAAGAATGAGACGATTTAAAGCTTAATCTTTCTGTTTCTTTCCTTTAAGTTTCTGTATGAGTCTGGGCTTTTTGCCAGACACCAAAGAAGTACTGTTAGAGTTGAAAATTAGCCAAAAGCCATACTAGTTGACTGGAGAAAAAAAAAAAGTCAATTTACAGCATGTTACTATTATTAATACTACTACTATTATTATTGTTTATTTAACAGACACCTTTATCCCAAACAACTTATGAAAGCAAGCTACATTACACAACATGAGATATTAGAAAAAATAAAGATAACTAGAAATACAAATTTTAAAGATGAGCACAACAAGTGTAGTACTTGTTTATAACAAAGAGACAAGAAATTAGAATTTCATTCAATATCTGTATTCTTTATTGTGTGCTTCTATAGCTGAATTCATATTGTTTTGTGGTAACCTGTAGACTTTTCATATCATAAATATAAACTACTTGGTTCTTAAGCCAAGTGATTTGACTAAATAAAAATTCAAAGTCTATAAATTATGATTTGCATAAAGAACATGTGCTCAACTAATTTCCTATATTTAATCTGCAGCATTCTCTCAGTTTGACAAAACTTTCCTTTCTAGTTAATTATGAATTGAACAAAAATACAGATTACAATCAAATGTATCTTCAGTACTTCTTCTTCTTCTTTTAGTTGCTCTCATTTAGGGGTTGCCACAGTGGATTATCCATCTCCATCTATTCCTTTTACATCATTTTCTGCCACACTGACTTTCTTCATGTCCTCCCTCACCGCATTCATAAATCTCCCCTTTGGCCTCCCTCTTTTCATCTTGCCTGGTGATTCCATCCTAAATACTTTTTCTACCCTTCATCTCTCTTCTGCACATGCCCAAACCATCTCAATCCAACCTCTCCCACTTGGTCACCAAACTGTCGTGTGTTCTGTGTCTTACAGTATAAACTCATTTCTAATCTTGTCTGCCCCGTTATTCCAAGCAAAAATCGTAGCATCTATCCACTATTCAAATGAGGCTGATTCCATTGACTTATTTGCTAGTAAGACTGTAGATTTTTTTAATGACCGATAACTCAAATTTATATGCAGTTATGAGTCATTTAAAATAAAACATCACAGTCTTAGTAGCAAATAAGTCAATGGAATCAGCCTCATTTGAATAGTAGCCACTATATTTTTTAAATAGTTCCATGGCAATTTTCATGTTTTTTTATACCAAAAGTGTCACATAGTAGGAAAATGTCAATAAAACAAAATTGTTATGAAGTAACAGGTGTTTATGACACCATGGACATTGAGAGATTAAATGACATCATTTACCTAGATTTAGGCCAAAAATCATTTGATCCTGTTCCTCTTGAAAGTCTAATGTACAATCCTGGATCAGAAAGAATAAAGAGTATTTTGTTACAGTGTATTCATAGTTGACATTCAGGGAATAAATGGATATATTATTGTTTAGTACTTCTTTATTTTTCTCTGACAAACCAGGAACTGATACTAGAAAATGTTCAAAAATAAAAATTTAAAAGAATATTTATTCTGAAAATGTATGCAATAAAATAAAATAAACATAACTGTGTATGCATTGAATTTAGTCCTAGCAGCCACTTAGTGTGTTGAAAATTTAAGAAAAGAACATGACAGACCTAGGTCAAATGAATGAGGCATACTGTATGCCTAAAATTATTTTGCTGTCAAAGATGAACAAGGAAACAGTGCTAAAAGAAAAAAAGTCTTTTGTGGCATCAGAAGAGGCAGCTATGTGATATGTCAAATTTCACCCTGGGGACAAATAAAGTTCTATCTATCTATCTATCTATCTATCTATCTATCTATCTATCTATCTATCTATCTATCTATCTACTGTATGTTTATAAAAGTCTAGCTTATGACTTAAGCAATATATGTTGTTGACCAGTGAATGTTTATTAAAAATAAGGTGAACGGATGTGAAACACCAAATACCTGACCATTGAAGATTATCTGGCTTCCTACAGAGTGTCTTTCTGGTTGAGGACAATGCATACAATACCATCCTATGCTGAAAACCATGCATATTTATTAAAAATAGGTCTTGTGACATAGAATCACACAGGATGATAACTGTGCTGAAGCACCAGCATCTAGAAATCAGTTCACTCCATTCTTTTCATAGGAAAATCATCTTCATCACTCAAACCAAAATTAGTTCCTTGAGACCAGGAAGCCATTATAATGCTTATTTAGCGTATACCACTGTAGCAATCTGGTGACATATACTGTTTTCACTCAGTATCATGAGAGTATAATTTTATATAAATATATAGGCAGGTACCCAGGAGTGGTGCAGGCCTATTCACTATGTTTTCCTGTGTAAAATTCTGACATTCAAAAAGCAGTTCCTGCAAGACTGCAGTAGCTGCAGATTTTCCTTCCTGACACTTTCTTCATTAGTAACTAACTACTAATGCTAATCAAACATACTATGTTGCCTTGATTATGACTGATTTGCATTTTAAATATTTCATTTTTTCATTAGCCAGCCAAACAATGAGACACAAAGTGAGCAAACAGATGACCAGATTTACTTAGATCCCATTGCCCTTGTGTCTTTCATATAATATTTGTCTTAATAAAATTTCTGAAAAGAAAAAAAGTGAAGGTCTGAGTAATATTTATATGCTCTGGTCCACAACACATTTGGATTGTGATCTTGAAAAAAAAAAAATCAGTTTTGAGAGTGACGGGTATGGCAGAATGAGAACACTAACAAACATTATAAATAAATAATGAAGGAACCAAAATGGTGGCCCCTCCAGGACTTTTTGAGACTCTTGAGTTAGTTGGTCATCTGTTGACTCACTTTGCATTTCATTATTGTTTGGCAGCTGGGTAAGCAAAAAAAAAAAACAATTAAACAACACACCTAAAATGAAGGGTGGCACCGTGGCACAGTGGTAGTGCTGCTGTCTCACAGTAAGAAGACCAGGGTTTGTGTCCCAGGTACTTCCTGTGTGGAGTTTGCATGGTCTGTATCTGTGCGGGTTTCCTCCAGGTGCTCTGGTTTCCTCCCACATTCCAAAGACATGTAGGTTAGGTGAATTTGTGATCCTAAACTGGCCCTAGTGTGTGGTTGGGGTGTGTGTGTGTTCGCTCTCCAATGGACTGGCACACTTTCCAGGGTTTTTTTACTGCCTTGTGCCCTATGCTAGCTGGGATAGGCTCCAGCAGACTTCTGCAACCTTGTTCAAGACTATACAGGTTAGAAAATGACTGACTGACTGAAATAAAATGAAGGTACTGTAAGTTCAATTAACAGTAGTAATTGTTTGTTAATTAAACAAATGTAAACTAGAACAAAGACAAAACGTTTACTCAAAAAACAATTTCACAAACTGCAAACAAAATAATTAACAAAATTGAGATGAAAAATGAAAACTATATAAAACTATATAAAACTGTTAAAGTAGCTGAAAAGACTAACAAAAATAAATTAGCAAATTACAAAAAATATTTTCAGTTCATTCCACAAGCTGTATTTATGCACACTATGTTGTTACTGATAGAGAAATGCACTAGAGTTTACGGTACATACCTGAACACAATGTCATTTCTGATTAATCACATCTGCCTTGGAAAGGTCATTGGCAATCAAGTGATGTAAACTTCATGCAATGACTGAGTCAGCCTTATTTCTAGTGAACAACAGGTAGACTATATTGGTAGCCTGAACTGGAACTACTCCTTGTTCTTGAGTATTGGCTATTTAATTGTAGGCGAGGTTTTATATTTATTTCTCCCTTTCTTTTATTTATTGTTGCCTTATTAAAAAGCCCTAAGCAATTCTCCTACGGCTTAGCTCTCCTTCTCAGGGGTGGGGTTTGGTTTGATTTGTCTTCAATTTTGTTTGGTTTTAAATTGATCTATTTGTATGGAATGATTACAATAAATATTAATAAACAGAAAAAAAAAATTGTAGGCCAGGTTTTGACATTATATACAAGTTTTTCTGTGGTTCAATCAAAAATGATTAAAGACCAAGGGCACCATCCTCAGCATGGCATTTGCAATAATATCTATAAGAACACAACAGAAATCTATTTTTCACTTGTTAGGCCTATAGGTGGTGAAATTCTTTATATAAATTTTATTTGGTTGAGATGGCTTCAGAGATCAACAATGCCAGTAGAAAACAAAACATTAACTTGGAGTAGGGTACATTGCATGTTGTACAGATTAACAGCAAAACTACACAAACCTGAAGGTTCCACTACAGAGTCATTACAACCTGGCTAATGACCTCTTTCTGGGCAATGAGAAAAAAAAGGTTGATAGTTGTCAACAATCAGAATGCACAACAAGCAAGTCCAAGTCAACATATTGCAAGACCGCAAATGTTAACATCACCTTTACAAAGAGTAGTAGTTTGAGGAACAACCTCAGTCAAACACCAAAAAATGCAAAGAAGTCAGAGATAATTTGCTTATTGAAACTAACTGTCTTCAAGGTTATGTGACATGACATCATTTATAAAATTTGCTCTTTCTCTTAAACCCAAATTTTATATGAGTAAATCTTATGGATGGACAGTAGTAAACTAAATTGTGCAATGGAGCAAGAAGAAGTAATCTCCTTTAGATTTTTGCAGTATTAGGTTACTTCGGCTATTTGCTGTTTGGTTGATGGCAGTGAATTTGGAATGATAAATTTCATTCAAAAGTACAATTTGGTTAGTAAAGATGATAAAAAAAACCAAGCATCTTATTAAATTGTTCATATCCAGCTTCTGTTTTTGTTTTGGTTTTATTTTAGATGGAAATATACCTATAGGCTTCTACTAACCTTAAACAAATATTATTTCTAAGCCCATTAAGTCTGCAGTTCTGTCTAAGTATGACACGATACTAAACTAATAATTGTTTTTAATTATACCATAATTACTAAAACTAATATACAGTGAATTCAGAAAGTATTAAGACCCTGCCACTTTCTGAACTTGTTACCGAGTTGTAGATTTAGTTTTAAACTAAATTTGCAATTTTTGCCAATCACTCAGTAACTCACAATGACAAAGTGAAAACATATTTTTAAAAAGATTTGCAATTTTAAAAAAGAAATCAGACACTGAAGTGTCTCATTTACATGATAATTGGTACCCTTTGCTGTCACATTCCAAAATGTGGTCAGGTAAATCCTGTTCGCTTTATTTGTATTCTTGAGATGTGTTAGAATTTGATTCAAGTTCACCTTTGGTAAACTGAGTTGACTTGACATTGTTTACAAGGGTACACACCTGTGTATACTGTATAATGTCCCATGATTCACAGTGCATGTCAGGATGAAAACCAAGTGATAAAGTCCAAGGAACTCTCTGTAGACGTCTGTGATTAAATTGTGGTGAGGCTTAGATCAGGACAAAGGTATAAAACCATCTCTAAAGTTTTCAATGCTCCCAGGAACACAGTGACCTCAATAGTTGTTAAATGAAAAAATTTTTGAGCCACCAGGAATCTTCTTAGAGTTGGCCGTTGCGTAAAAGTGATTAACCGGGGAAAGAAGGGTGTTGTTCAGAGAAGTGAGCATGAACCAAATGATCATTCTAAAAGAGCTTCAGAAGTTTTCTGCTGAGATAGAAGAACTAGTTGGAAGGATGGCCATCTCTGCACTCCTTCAATCAGACAGAAGCCACTCTTGAGTAAAATGCATATGACAGTTTGTTTGGAGTTTGCCAAACAGCATTTAAAGGAGTTTTGAAAGTTGAGGGAAAAGATTCTCTGGTCTGAGACAAAAATTGACCAATCATCTCTTGCCTAATACCATCCAAACACTGAAGCATGGTGTTACCAGCATCATGCTCTTGGGGTGTTTCTCAGAGGCAGGGACAGGGAGAATGGTCAGAAATAAGTAAAGGATGAATGCAGCCAAAAATAGAGAGGTCTTTGAAAGGAATCTGCTTCAGACTGCACACAACCTTAGGCTGTGGTGACAGTTCACCTTTAAGCATGACAATGACCCAAGCATACAGCCAAGACAACACTGGAGTGGTTTCTGTACAAGTC
Source organism: Erpetoichthys calabaricus (assembly GCF_900747795.2). Taxonomy (NCBI): domain Eukaryota; kingdom Metazoa; phylum Chordata; class Cladistia; order Polypteriformes; family Polypteridae; genus Erpetoichthys; species Erpetoichthys calabaricus. Next base: position 257,592,632 of record NC_041395.2, on the reverse strand, counting down.
TCTCTCCTTGAGTGACCCAGCTAAAGCCCAGCCTTTGAACCCTATAGAACATCTGTATAATGACCTGAAGATGGCAGGTTACAGATGTTCCCATCCAATCTAACAGATCTTAATAGGATCTGCCAAAAAGAATGAGATAAACTGCCAAAATTTAGGTTTGCAGAGCTTGTAGAGACTTACCCAACAAGACTCAAACCTGTAATTGCTGAAAAAAGTGTTTTTACAAAGTACTGAAATATGCATCTAAAACAGAGGTTCTCAACTAGAGGGGAATTCCCCTCATGGGGGGGATTTGCGAGATTTCAGGGGGGAATAGGGACTATGAAAAAGTCCTAAATTTTTACACTGTTTTCATTATTAATGTGTTGTGTTTTCATTAAGTGTATTAAATGTATTTTTTTACTTTTTATTTAGTAAATATTTCTTAGTTTCTTTGCTTCTTACCATTTTTACTTCCTTTTCATCATGCTTTTAGCACAAACATTTTCCAAGCAATCACTCAGGGCAGCCTTTGTGAAGACTCCATGATAGAGATTGTAGCACTGGACTAAACATGTCCATCCCCCAGACTCATCTGTCAGCAGTGTGACGCAATTGCCTCAACAGCTCATAGACGTGCATGGTACCAGAAGGGCTATCTGGTAGCAAAGTTACGTGGTCTAAGCTGTTATACTATGTGTTTTTATTAAGTTTAATGTCACTGTTCTCTGTGCCCACTGTTATAGACTCATTCATACATGCAGACCAAATATGGTACACAGGAGCACAGCAGCAGCATTTAGAATTGCCGAGCCAAGCACAGGACTAGAGAGCCACAGACAACTGGAGGATTGAATAGTCAGCCTAAAGTCAGACTAGTATATTTCTGTCCTCTGTCAGCAAAAACCTCTTTCCTTGTTGGGAGAATGAGAACTGTATGTAGGTGTTGTGCTATTCCTGTATGTTTGAAGGTGGGGTTTGAGTCCTGTCCTGTCCTTGTTTGAAACCGGAGCAAAGAACCTGCACATGGAGCAACTCAAATATAAGGATGGACACCTACGGCCAACACTTTGAAGCTTCCGGGTGGAAGAGTATGTCTTCCGTCTGAGGCCGGGCAGAAGATTATGTCTTCTGTCCGGTGAAAATCCTTTCAGCGTGGCGACGAAAGATGGCAGGACTGCGTAGGTCAAGTCTCCCACATGCTTGATATGTCTGTCATAAGCTTCCCGTTTGTAATACCACGTGAACCCGTCAGTAAAGAGCTAGATTATCCTTTTGTTCTCGTGTAATCTTTTAACTGTCATATTGCATGCTGGGGAGGGGATAATACCTTTTTTATTTAATTATTTAAATTCATGTTAATTAAAATGCCGCAATTGAAAAGAACACATTTCCAGAGAGCTAATTCCTCTTAAGGAAACATAAGCGTGTGCATAATACCTTTCTGGAAGGTTACTGATTGTGCTGGAATTAGCATAAAGCTATCAGTCTAGCTGTGTCATCTATTTAAGTGGCTGGGGTGTAATTTTGAGGCCCATCAGGAGTGTCAAAAGAAGAGGGTACGATGATTCATACATTGAATATGATTTATATACAGTATGTCATCATAAATGGTGACATATGTCACAGTGTGTTGTTTGTAGTAAAGTTTTGGCAAATGATTCTATGTAACCAACAAAGTTGAAGGAACATTTGCAGAATGTTCATTCTCAACACAAGGACAAGGACTAAAGCTTTTTTCAGCATCATGGGAAAACTCTCAAAAAATGAAGTTGGATTCAACTGGGGCAATCTAGGAAAAGAACTATAAGGTTATTGAAGGTTCTTACATCATAGCACTGGAAATAGCAAAGCAAAAAAAAAAAACACATACAACTGGAGAAACTCTAATCAAACCTTGCACTCTCAAAATGGTACATATTGTGTTGGGAAATGGATTGGAGAAAAAAATTGCAGCTGTTCCACTATCAAACAGTAGTGCTCTAAGGAAGGTCAGCAAAATGGCCATTGACAACAAGGATCAAGTTGTGTAGGAGGTCAAGACTGCAGCATTTGGCCTATTTTCAATTAAACTTGATGAATCAAGTGACGTGGCATCATGTTCCCAATTGCTGGCATTTGCAGTATATGTTCACTCAAGTTAGTTTAAGGAGTTTCTCTTTTGTTCTCCACTTGAAACAACTACCAAGGCCTCAGATATTTTGGAAAAAATTTAATCTTTCTTTGAATCCAAAAATCCTTTGTGAGATAATGTCTGTTGTTGCTGTACAGATGGAGCACCAGCTACAGTATTTTGGAGATAAAATTTGGATTCCAAGTTAATGTGAAAAAGAGAACTCCAAAAGTGAAAAGCATATACTGTATGTTACATCATCGGGCACTTGCTTCAAAGATACTTCCAGTTCTACTAGGGGAGGATTTTGCTCAAACAATTGAAATTTGTGAATATTGTCAAAGGAGGAGCTCTCAATTCACGAGTTTTCAAGCAATTATGTATTAACATGGATGCAGATTATCTTCTGCTTCATTTCCATAAAAATGTTCAATGGCTTTCAAGAGGAAATGTGACTGAGCAAGTATTTGAGCTTAGAACTAAGTTCAACGTAAAATGGAATATTTAGCCTGGCTGGAAAATGAGAAATGGATCATGTGCCTTGCCTGTTTGGTTGAAATTTTGAATAGCTGAATAAACTAAACCTCAGATACAAGGAAGGAATACAACCATCATACAATTAATTAAAGGCCTTCACATGCAAGGTGGAAAACTGGAAAAGAAAGATCAAGGCAAATATGTTGTGATGTTTGAAAATTTGTCATCAGTTCTTATTAATGGTGGGGATGACCTGGAATTTGCCAAAAATAAAATTTTAGAGCTATTGACAGCCCTAAAAAATTAATCTTAGGCTGGAGTTAAACTTCATGCGACGCGACGCATGCTACAGCGGACGCTTCTACTACGCAAGCGTTGAAATGTTTATACTTGCGCACGTACTTTACATAAATCTGGAGGAATCTGCCAGGTGGCAGTGCGAGATATTATCACGGTGAGAACATGTTCAGCTTCTTTGTGTTGTAAATTGCCTAGAACACCCATTAAATTCCGATGACACCTTACCGCAATATCTCTGAAAAGGATGTTTATTGATTAAATCCAGGGATGTGTCCATTCCAGCAAGCATTGGGCACGAGTGAGAAACAATCCCTGGACGATGCCTCGGCTTATCGCAAGGTGAATACAAGCCACATACATACACTAGCGTCATTTTAGCGGCACCAAATCCCCAAATCTGCATATCTTTGGAAGGAAACTGGGGCACACTGAGGAAACCCAGCAGGAAAATGTGTAAACTCCAGGCAGGGAATATCAGCGATGTGACTCCCTGTAAGACAGCAGTGTGAACACTCTGCCACTGTGTCACCCCATGTGTGTAATCATTAACAGTATTCATTATTTAAACGAAATAACTGATTTATCTTTAAAATGTAATATACATACTTTAATGCTTTTCATCATGAAAGTGATATCAAGTATAAGTCTAAGGATTCTAAAAGTGCAAAGAGTTGGAATATCATACATTTAATGTGCTCAGTGTGGTGATCTATTGCTGGCGATTCGCTGTTGTCAGGAGCAGAGGAAGCCCTAGAAAAAAAGATAGCACAGAAGACGGTATGTGAGAATTTTAAAACGTATTGTGTCATTGCGATCGGGAATATGCGACGCTTGAATATGAAAGCACTGTGAATACATCTGTATTTCGGCATTTCGCTTCACCACATTGAACCATTTATCAAATATCGAAGCGCGCACACCGGTCTTGTAGGATCCGCAAAGCGGCTTTCTGTCACATGTAGATAGTAAACAGAGACTCTGACGTCACATTTCATCCTTTAGCACACTGCGCCCCCAGACTTTTTGCTGGTACTACAACTCGCGGCCGCGTTGCGTTAATTTCTGAGGACCTGCTCAGAGGACGCATCAAATGAACGCTTAGAACGCGTGGTGACCATGATGCGGGCACGTACGCATTCTGAGCGTGAAGTATAAATGAGCCCTTATTGCAAAATCCATTCTAATTGACAGTTGAAAAAGTTCCTGATGATTGTCAGGATGAATTTCTATATACAGTATATAAAAATAAAACAGAAATGTCTTTGTAAAACTAAAACTAAAATTGCATTATGAAGACTAAAAAAATACTGACGTTTAAACTGAATATATTAGTAAGATTGGAAATAATATAGAAATAAAAACCAGTAAAAAAAGGTAAAACTATAATAATACATAGACATTCTTATTTAGACATCATTGGTTGAATGTTGTAAGGTAGGGGGTTAGTTGTTGTCAATTACATCTCTCAACCAAACCATTTCCACTGTGCCTACTAAACTGCCAACTCTGAGTATAAATAATTGGTTTCAGAAATTTGATGCCAGTTTAACTATTCCGTTTACTGGAAATTGGCCTATCTTGGGCTCACTGGGACATGACAGGTAACAGCATAATTTATACACAAACTGTGTCCTGTCAAAATTAACTTTACAACCCCCACTGAGGATTCTGAACATCAGTACCACTACACTATACACTATATAAGATATCATCAAAACTGTCACTTCAAGCACATCATCATTGAAAATAAATGTACTGCTTTGCAAGAACTGTTCCTAAATCACAAAATATTCACATTCACATTTTCAAATTGGATCAGAAAATTTATAAGATTGAATATATATGTGTGCAATGGACATTTAATAGGCTTATTACATGGGTTAGACCATAGAGGGAAACTAGATTTCCCAAAGAGACTGTAGCATTTACATGACACTTCTTTCAATTAAATTATTCTAGAACTAGACTTTGGACTGTAGTCACTTTAATTTCTCATATAATTAAATATATTATGATTGGCAGACTTAGATAGCAAAGGTCACTGTTAATATTAGACAAGAACGTTCGGATCAGCAAGATTTTCAGAGTGGGCCAGTCACCTCCTGCAGTTCTGCGTCTCTCTCTTTCTCTCTAATTTCCATGCTAAATTTAAATATATGAATTAGGTGATTCAGAAAACTTCAAAGATTAATGCACTCACAGATAAGTGTTTAGTTATTGCCATTATTTAAACTTACATTAATCTTAATTAGTTGTTATTTAAAATGTTTTTCTTTATTGGTGTACTTTGTTTATTAATAAACATTTCTAATAGAATCTTGTGTTGTGGGTTGTTCTGTAGATGAAGAAAATAAATATATGAGGCTTAATTACAAGCCTAAAACTAAGCACTCAATAAACAGATGAAAAATTATAACTGAAATGTGTACATATGGTTCACAGCCCTGGAAACATTCTTTCACTTATTTTATAGCTTAATTTTAGAAGAGATCTATACATGCAATATATGAAAATTGAGCAACAGACTGAGGATGTACAAAAAGAACAGTGCTTTAGCATAGCTGTCATGGCATAAAAGTTTAAAAGTAAAAATAAAAATAGATGAGACAAGGATCAAAGAGCACAGTCTCAGTAGCAGCAGTGCATATCAGTTTCTAAAAGGTGTGACTTTTGAAGAAGTTCACTATACACCGAAAACCCATCAATCACAATACAAGTCACTTTAGGTTTTATATTTATATTATGGGATTTAAAAACATTTTAGACTTTTAAAGTGCAAGTAGTGTTGGAAATGCATACATTTTAAAATCTTCTGTTTCATGTCTGTCTGAATATTATAAACCCTTAATTTGATAGATAGATAGATAGATAGATAGATAGATAGATAGATAGATAGATAGATAGATAGATAGATAGATAGATAGATAGATAGATAGATAGATAGATAGATAGATTTTATTCGTCTCCAGGGGGAAATTTGGATTTTTTACAGAACTTCTTTAAATTAATAAATGCATAAATAAATACATACATACATACATACACAAGTGCACATACACACAATGATCAGAACAAATAACAGAATTCTAAAAAGGAAGAAAATTCAAAAAGAAAGAAAACGTTTGATTTGGCTGTCACAATCACAGTGAGGCATTATGCAGGTGTTTTGCTGCTGGTATAAAGGAGCTCCAGTAGTGTTTCTAGACAGATTTCTGCTGAATAATTTGTTGGCTGAAAGTCCCTAATACTAGTGTGTCACAGAGGGGATGTTCAGCATTGTTCATAATGGCACTCAGTTTTGTGTTAATTCTCTCCTTTGCTGTTTAACCACTGAAACCTACAAACAAACCTTATTTTAATTTAACTTATCACATTTTGACCAGACTGAGAGCACAACGGCACCCATATCAGAAATGAAACCTGGTATTTATATGAAAGTCAGATAAGACTGGTCCTAGAAGAAAGGACTTGTTAATACCATTTGTGAGGTAGACTACCAGTCAAAAGTCTGAATACACCCAGACACTAATACCTTTTTCTCAAGATAACGCTAGATTGATTTAAAAATTTAGCAAGGACATTATTAGTATTGCTAATGGGTCTTACTGCTTAAAATGACTAATTTTGATTTTATTACGGTATTCACATACCTGTATAACTGCAAAGTCACATTTCCAGCAGCTATTCTTTCAATGTTGTAAAGGTCAACTCCCTTAGCTTATTCTTAATTAGTCACATATAAATGCTAGTTGGTCATTAGAGAAACCTTTCCTTTTGCATTAGCAGTGCTGTTGACTTGGGTTGCAAGGTACTGGCATTCTGAAAGTTCAGTTCTGAATTCAGAAATGGTTAGAATGCTCTCAAGAAACATGTCTTTTTTTTGGCAGAATGGAGGTAATTCGATGCGACAAATTGCCAAGAAACTGAAGATTTCATACAATGTTGTTCATCACTGTCTTGAAAGATAAAGGAAAACTGGATCTAACCAGGGTAGAAAAATAGTGGAAGGCCCAGGCACAACTGCACAAGAGGACAGGGACATTAGTGTCTGTAGTTTGAGAAACAAATGCCTTATTGGTCCTCAGCTGGATTCATTCCTTAAGTACCATCAGTACCAATGTCATCTTCAACAGTTAAAAGACAACTGTGAGATGCTGGCCTAAGAAGCAGAATTTCAGACAAAAAGCCAGATCTGAGAGTGACTAATAAAAAGAAAAGGTTAAAATGGGCAAAAGAGCACAGACACTGATGGAAGATGACTGGAAAAGTGTACTATGACCAGCATCCTATAATTGTCTTTACTCTGTTGCAGATGATACTAGTACTATATTTGGAGTGTATTTGAGGAAGAAGCAAGCTGAGTACCAAGAATTTCAAGCAGTAGTAGCCATTAGCAACATATGATATGTTTAAAATTAAAATGATCTGAAATGTTTAAAACATGATTTTAAAATGGTAAAAGCTTGAAACTCTTCAGGAGTTCAAGAATAAGATTTATTCATAAGAGTAGTTATTCATGTTGAAATGGTACACTGTACAAAAATGTAGAAAATGTTTTTTAAAAATCCAAAGTAGTAATTAACAAACCTAAAAAATCTATTGCTGCATTACTCAGATCTAAAATCTGAACTTTTTATTAAATGCCGAAAAGCTAAGAGGTGGCACTAAGAACCTGTGGATTTTGCAATTTTACAAATAACTTGTTAGTCCTCATTGTTTGTAACACCTCCTCATTAAAGTGGTAAGATCAGAGGAGAACACATAAATGTGGAAATAAACTTACTAAGCATGCACCTAAAATTACTGTTAATGAATAGTTGAAAGATGTTAGGAATGTTAGCCAATCAACAGTGCAAAACAAGAACTTGTAATTTCCTGTATTCCACGTAGTCTTCCTCTAACTACCCTCAAACAGCTAAATCAAATAATACACCCTCTTCAAACAAAGGCTTGTAAAACATTCTTTAGCAAAAGAATAACCAACGGAAGAAAATAATTGTTGTTTACGTATTTGAAGTCTTGTAATCAATACACAGCCTAAAGGGAGAGGCAATTCTAAGGACTCTGGGAGACCCAGGTAGAAAACCCCATGGGGCACTCCAACGCACCTCCCCCGAGAGTCTCAAAATGGTAAAACATATTATTTTAGAGTAAGGTGTAAATTAATAAAATCAACAGGGATCTTTTATTTTAATTTTGTTAATTTGGTTGAAATTTGTATAGAAAATAGAAAACCATTAATAGAATAAACCACACTAAATTAATGAAAAAGTAAATAAAATGCAAATAAATGTATGATGCACATTGTAATAAAAATAAATACAAATTGCACATTGTAATATTTAAAAAAATAAACAAAAACTGCTGATAAAAGAAATTTAAAAAACAAAAACTGGCTTGTAAAGGTAATGCTGTAGCTTTCAAAATCATTGTTTATGGGTTTTGGTTACAGCAAATGCAGCCGCCAAGTCCTTGTGGTCCAAAGACCTTTCAACACTGCGTGATACTGAAGTCAGAGATTGGGCTGAAAGCCTCTCACCGGTATGTGACAGATCTCAAGTAAGATTTAAACAGCTTTAAAGATGGAAACTTTTCTCACCAGAGGCAACAGTGAAATGAGTAGTCAGGATTAGTAAGGAACAACATTTTGACTTCTCTCTGTTGACCGCTGATCCTGAGGCTGGCTTGGTGTGCTGATTTTGGACATGCACTGATTACACAGTGGAATCTGGAGAGACTGATACCGAATCAGAAATAGCTGAATTGTCTAAACAAACTGAGTGAATCTAATTCATGTTTTGAAACATGTAATTGCTCTTCATGATTTATGAAATCTGCTCTGATTACCAAAAAAATAGCGTTCATCACAAACATGGACACTCTTGCAACAGAGATTTGGGCCCCTCTTAGGAGTGTTTCTGATCGTGTCATTGTAGTGTGTCGATGCTACTGTATATTCAAGAAGAATTCCTATAGATTTGTCCTTTCATTGAGTACCTATGTAAAAGTACGCCCTTGGGGAGCTTCTCCCAGTTCAGGGCCCAGACAATTGCCTCTGTTGTCTATCCTGTCACTGGACCACTGCCTAAAGGAAGTATCATTTTTTTTTTTTGCTCAAAAGAAAGACACCAGAACCAATTGTTTTGCTAGAAAGCTTGATAAAAAACATTTGCTAGGCTTTTACTGATATACTTTTCAATGGCTTAACAAATGATGTAAACACTCCTAGTTACAATTTCCATTGGTGCTGAGGCACTGCTAGTACACTACTTTTACTAAAGCAAAGTGAAAATTAGAGTATTCATATGGTTGATTCGCCATGATTAAGTTAATTTCCAGAAGCAAGAATAAAAGAAACAGTCCTCAAGTTAATTCTTGGGAAACAATGTTGATATTGGGATACCTGAGAACAATAAGGCAGACAAGCAAACAAATCATTAAAAATGGGGTTTATTGTCTTTGAAACATCTAAAATAAAATTGTCATAGAAGTAGTCCAGTTGTCAACAAATCATTGGACTGGTAACCTATCTAGTACAGTTTCCTGCATTATGCACAATGCTCCTGGCAAAACCTCCAGACCCCATGACATTGAATTGAATTAAGCAGGTTTGAGAAGTGTCAATTGATTTCTTAGCAAAAACATTTTCTCTGGTTATTTGTTCACCTCTTGGTTTAGCTGCAATGTTAATTTTGCAATAAAACAACAGAACCTGAGCCAATGAAAGTCATTTAAAAAAGCGGCTCACTATTTATTATCAATGAGACAGACAAGGTGAGAAATTAAGTATGCGTGTAAGGTCTTAATCCATCTGCAGATTAACTCCTCAATTTGCTAAGTGTTGGTGCTTGCCTGCAGCTTACAGTACTTGTTGAACATTTGCTCAGAACTGCCACAATTAAAAGACCATATATTAAAGGCATTTACTGACCCATTACTGACTTTCCAAGTTGTATGAAGGTTTATGAGTCTGATACAATGGTGAAACATTAGTTGCTTTCTTCCCACCATACCTCTCTGATCTTAGGAGGCATTTTTAATCACCTTTTTAAAAAACACATCATGGTTTGCCACTTTATCTTTAATGGACTCAAATAGACATTTCATTAAATATAGAAGAATTAACAGATACAAGTGTTTTAAATTCATTTGTATAGTCATCAGTCAGGCTACTATTATAAAATGCTTAAATTTAGAACAGAATTTCCTCATGCAAATCAATGTACTTCATGATTATGAAAAAATAACTCTGACTTGAAAAATATCAAACATTCTTTAATAGGGAAGTTGTTCTTAGAAGCATCAAATACTACACAATACACACACAGAATTCCATCTACTTACCAACAGATTCATAATTAAAACAATGTACATTCTGTCATTGGAAGGTAAAATGGTTGTAAATCAAATAGTAGGTGGCACTCACTCACTCTGCAGAAGTATTGAAGAGCAGAGAACTGTAAGTCAAGGTAACGATTTTGAAATGGATTCTAGCAACAACTGGTTTAAGCAAAGCAGAAGGTATGTGGATAAAACGAGGAACAAAATACACCAGTTAGGAAGCAGCGTCCCGTAACTCAACAGTATTTGAGAAAGAGGGCGGAGACTTTAGTAGTGTTATGTTAGAGCCAAGGTCTCATCCTTGGCCTGTGCCTCTTCTTTTTATTGATTAATTTAGTTTTACTTTTATTGTTTTTATGTATCTTTTATAATGTATGATTCATAAAATGTGTTATCTTTCAGTTTTTGTATTTTCTTATTATTTCAGTTGTATTTTGCATATTTATGTGTATTTTTATGTATTTCCATATTCTTTGTCCTTTGTGTATTAAGCCTTGGGTTGGGGGCTCCATATGCTGTAGAAACTGCCCCCAGACTTATAAATGCTGATAGACAATGCAGTTCTGATGATGAGGCATTGAGGTATTGAGGTTCACTCATGTTTGCTTGGCTCTAATGTGAATTTGCTTTTTTGTGATTGTTACAGGATCTGTTTTTTCTTTTACTCTACTTTTTGACTTTGATTCAGTTATTTGTATTGGATTGTGGAATTAATTTTTCTTTAACTTTTGGCTTTCATTTTGGCTAACTTTTTGTCTTCTTTTGATCTTGATTGCTTTGATGTTTTTGTTTAATTAAAGCCTTTAAATATATTAAGGAAGTTTGTTTTTATCATTTGGGCTGTTTTTTTTTCTATAATTCCCCATCTCCCATTCAGTTTTAGCTTCTTCATCATATGTAGGCCTCAAAGCCTGCTTCTTAAGTTTAGGTTCAGGCTAATTTTCTGAACAGGCCTCACTGAAGAGTTGAGACGTAGTTTTTGTATTGAAACCTTTCTGAACTGGATAGATCAAAACACACGGGAAATAAATAAAATCAGAAGGCTCTGCGGGCAGTACTGCCTGTGTACATGGGTTATCACCTCAGTAATGAAGAAGAGAGTGACAGCAATTGATGATAAGATGCTGACGATATTTTGGTTTGGAACAGCATGAGGCTATTCAAGTCTTGTTCCCAATTAATATTTGTTGTATTGTAATTTCCTGTAACCCATACAAACATCATTCTCATGACAGTAGTCTATTAGGGTATGGAGTTGGTTTTTATTATTGCTCATTATTGGGGTGAACCTGAAGCAGTGCTACAAAGAGGAGTTCAATTCCTAGAAGTCAGTAGGAGTGTAAAGGTGTTGTGCACATTAAATGGAGGGAAAACTTTATTAGAAAAAAAATGTTTATAACACCCCATGGATATTCTAAATTCATGTATTTTGCGGAGATATCAGTTTACTGAATATGTATGTGAAAGAACATTGCAAAGAGAATCAAAAGGCTTTTTGCAGTAAGAAGAAAACCGTTTTATTCATTGCAGGTTCAAAAGAGGCCATTAGGTGGGAATAAGAGAGATATACTCTACAGTCTACTAACATGCATTACGATTCTAATGGCAATGAGCATTGTAGAAATATGTCACAGACTTTATCTGCAAATGCTCAGAGGCCAAAATTTATTGAAATAAAAACTGCTAACTAAACAGCAGTTTCAGCTTTATCATAACATAACCTATGCAAACCATCCTAACACAATTAGGTATCAAGCAGTGTCAAATCCTATCTTGGCAGTGCTGGGCACAGGAGACAGCTCTAGTCCATCACTGGACCCACTTCTTCACAAAAGACTCGCACAGGAGGCAATTTGGAAACAACTATTAACCTAACCAGTACATCTTTAGGGATATGAGAGAGAAACCAGAGTGCCCTAGAGTCAAACCCATTCCGACACAAGAACATTCAAAGGCCACATGGACAATGACCAGCCATGGTATTCAAACATAGGATGCTGGACGTGTGATGTAACAGCTAAGTCACTGCACCACTGTGCTACCTTCAGCCTAATAATAATAAATTGTGTTTTCTTTATCTCTTACAGTAGAAAGCAAGGATAGCAATAATGGTGCAGCATCATCTTAAAGGCAGCAGTGCAATGATGTAAAATGTCATGATGCTGATAGGACACATCACCAATAACAGGTGCTACTGCTAACAAGAACATGGCTACAACCATAAGAACAGAAATACACATAATGTCACGGCTCAGGAAAACTAAATAATTTTTACAAACAATTGCCAAAAATGTCTAAAAAAATAAAACTGGAATATAAACAAAACCTGACAGGGATTTCACAAATTAGTGATTCCCATGGTTATCAAACACTAGGGAATTAGTTCTGGTTCAAATACAGCATTTGCAAGATGATTGTGGTAGTAAACAGTCACATAAAAGTTGATGTGCATGTAATTTCCTTGTAGTAAAATAAGATCCTAATACTTACAAGAAGACATTAGGATTTTATCAGAAGATGAAATCAGAATTAATTAACATTATCAAAGTCATAAAGATTTTTATTTTTTGTAATTATATTGACAGGTTTACCAGTATTATTTCACAGAACCGTTAGACGAACCTCAAGGTTTTTAGTTCTACAGTATAAAATACTGTTTGTTTACAAGTTAATGACCAGTATCTGTTTGCTAATTACCTAACAGCTTTTTTACATAAAATTCTTAACTTTCTGTAAATAAACATATTAGTGAGCTGTTGTAACCAGTCTACAAGAAATTAATTCTTATAGTCAAGAGACGGGTAAGTAACAGCACAATGAAGTTTTCATTAATAATGATTCCATGAGGTGCTCTGAAAGGCAACATGTCCAAAGTAATGTACACCTTGATCAACTTTGTTTCTTTTCAGATTTTAATTAATAAGTTTCTAACTCCATGTTTATACTTTACTTTTAGGTTTTTACTTTGGCTTTTATGATACATCATTTTCAAGTTTTAGTTAATTTGACTTATAAAGTAGGAGTCAAGAAGATCTACCTGCAGAGGAATTCATTATTCTGTATTTTGTAACTGTATAGGTATAAATTACATTTTTTACATCCTGAAAGAAATGAGTCACAGCTTTTTTTCCAGCATGCATGTTAACTTTATTTGCAGTTCTAAACTGGATGTGTACGGATAAGTGGCAGGGGCTTGCATCTCACACAGTGTTGGTTCTGACTCACCACATTTTGTAGGAATAGGCTTCCCAGCAGCCCAGCGAGAAAAAAAGAGAGGTTATAAGAATGAATGAATGTATGTTTGATCTTAGTTTACAGTTTTCTAACATTATAACTTTAATGTATTAGATTTGCCAAAAAAATCCCTGGTAACTAATTTAACCAATAAATTACATTGCATTGCATATTATTGTTTCTTTCAAATGGTAAGAACGTGTTTTCCTTGAAAATCAGGATTTGTTGTTAGTCAATAAGTGGTAGATATCATGCCTCTATATAAGTGCAATGAAACTTTTATAAATCACTGTACCAACAATTCTGTTATTCCATGGCATTATTAAATCATAATTGCAGTATAGCCTGTTGAAACCTGAACATTGCCTAAGGTGATTAGAAAAAAATTACATTGCATTTTTTGAGTTAATGAAAAATGTAATATTAGGACCAATGAAAAGCACAAACAGAATTCTTCTGAACTAGCTATACAGTGATTAATAATTTCTCATAGTACTTGGAAAGTCATTTACTGGAAAATAATTCAGATAATTTTCTTTCCCAAAGTTCTTCCATTATTAATACTTTAGGAGTTGACACAATTTCATTATAACTCTAAAATTCCATTACTGTAATAAAAAGTCTGAATTAATACATATTAATGTTCAGCTAAGTTTGTATTACAATTATCTAATGCAGCAATTTATTAATAAAGCCTTAGGTCACAGGCTCAGTGAAGTAGGCAGGCACATATTGTACTGGTTTATATATACATTCTTCTACAAGGATATGTGCAAAAAAAGAAGAGAAGCAAAATAATACTCTTATATTTCCTTTTTATAAATGCAAACAATATTCCAGTTATAATACATGAGCATACATTTTCTCCAGTGTATGCTGAGCATGAATGAAAAAATCATAGATGATTGCATTTATTAAAATCAATACTAATTATATTTCTGAAATATGCCTAACTTTTGCATTTTGACCTAAACAAAAATTTATTTATTTCACAATACTTATTAAGAAAAGAATTATAGCAGTTGAAGTTCTGAGAAAAAGGTTTGAATTTTGAAAAAGGTTGATTTTTTCAAAGCTGTTTGAAATTATTTTTTTTAAATTCCTTATCTGTGATGGACTCAGACTTATCTAATCACACATGTACCAGATAATAGTTTATTTATTTTGCTTTTGGGTAATGTTATTCAAAGGTTATGAAACAATCACATATTAAACTTTAATCAAGTGTGTACTGATTTCATTCATTCTTTCACCTTAGCACTGTCTGCCTGATAGAAGAAAGTTTTTGGGGTATTATATGAAATTCTTCCATAAAAAATAGGAGAGTAGGTGCTATTAAACTGTTACTTTAGTTAATCATAATAAGCAGAAAGTCAAAGGGATTAAAAAAATCTATTTACTGTGTCTACTTTGTTTGCCATTGATATTTTGACTGAGTGTTTTCACCACATTCCCACCTCCTAAAATAAAATACAAAAGAAAATCTCTCCTTAATCCTTCCTCATTTTTCTCTCTCATGAAATACTTCTTGAATCTCCTCAACTCTCTTAAGGCCGATTCTTCACCCAACTTAGAATCCAACTCTAGATTAATCGAGTTACTGTCAGGGAACTGCTACAGCAAAGATCACTTTGGATTGATTTACAGTGAAGTCTCAGGATCACTTCTGGGTTCAGGGATCAAGCCAGGAGTCTCAATTATGCATAGAATTCACACTAAAACATGGCGTACGGACAAAAGTGGAAATGTTTGTATGCACAAAAAAATCCAGATGCAAAAATCTGTGCGAACACCAACTTCCACATTCTTCCGCTACATAAATCCCGGTTAGCGTGAAAAGTAACGCACTCCCCAACTCCTCCTAGAATTACGCCTCTTTGAACATGTGAATCAATATAAATAGCCCTTAAGCTTGGCGTTGTGTGAGAAGACAATGGGAAAAGCACAGGGAAAATAGAAGAATTTCAGTGAATACCAAAGTAGAGACAAGGAAAAACTTACTATTTGTTGGTTTAAACAGTGGTATAAACAACAAAAGGAAGTTGATCGAGTGACATAGAGTGTCGCTGTGAAAAGGCGAGTTGTAGCCCACCGTCTGAGTGTCATATGGAAGCTTATTAGGGTGCAGAGAAAATAAAAATAGGCACACAGTGGGGAAAAAAGCACAAAATGTCAACTTTAATCTCAAAATTTTCACTTTAATCACATAGTTTATTTTGTCATTAAAGTAGAATATCATAAACTTCATCTTAAAATCTTTAATAGTTTCTCAAATACCATCGTAACTAAAGTAGCACATTAAATGCTTTGTATTGTATTTGTTCTTCTATGTGCTCTGTGTGTGTGGATCACTACGTGATTCTTACATGGGCTTTCTCTTCTTCCGAAAAGGACACAGAATCCATTACATTCATGATATTAGAGCTCCCTGAATAATTTAAATACTGATGTGTATACTTGTTATCATTTTCATGATGATAGGAATTAGAGCATGTTATTAAACATGGGAACACGGTGGTGCAGTGATAGTGACGAGCTGGCGCTTCGTCCAGAGATTGTTCCTGCCTCCCGCAAGATACTTACTGCCTTCGATGAAATAATTTATTGCAGCAGTATTGTCTGTTTCAAACATACTAACCTCCAATTCCTGTCCTTCCTTTTCTTTCTTCAAGTAACCAATCGCCACACAATCAGCTCTGTAATAGATGTCAAGCCATCTGTAAGCTTAGAATGCCGATTCTTCAAAACTTTTGAGGAACATTGAAATATCTTCGTAGTACATGTTTAATTATTCTATCCATCTATCCATCCAGTGTCATGCCAGTCCCAGCAAGAATACAGTGCGAGGCAGGAACAATTCCTGAATGGGCAGCAGCTCGTCGCTAGCACTGCGACATCGTGTTCTCACATGTTTAATTATTAACAATATATGTTATTTAAATAATGTTAACATTTTATCTGTATAATGTATTAAACATATTTTGCTGCATTTCATCTTAAAAATTATATCGTCATCATATGTAAATACACGCTTTATAAAGTGGCTAAGATTGTGCACTATTATATATATAACTGTATCGCAAGTTTACAGTGAGGTAATTGTACTTATAAGTGCAAACGGTTCTACAAGGAGCTCTTGATGGACTGATTGAGTGCATTTATAGTTCTTGGGATGAAACTGTTTTTGAACCGCGACGTCCCTATAGGAAAGGCTCTGAAGCATTTTTTCGTATGAGAGCAGTTCAAATAGATAGCATGGCTGAGGCAGCGTGTGCTTGATGCTGTATATCGATAATTCTCTTTCTGATCAGCTACTGTAGAGCTGTGATTCCACACTCATATACGGTGATATAAATACTCCGAGTGGTGCATTGAGAGCAATATGGAAAAAAAATGATCCGCTGTGGCAACCCCTAACGGGAGCAGCTGAAAGTAGAAGTAGGTGCACTGAGAGTAACAACGCTAAAGCAGCTATGGTATTTGGAATAGTTCGGCTATTCCGTGGACCATTATATTGTTACAGGTTAGTTACAATCAGATGCATTAAACTAATAAACAATATGTGGTTAATTTCAGTGTATATGATAAAGTCATATCAGGGATGTGGATCTAAAAAAGACAGGGAAACCACATTAGAACAAAAGCACTGCTTTGACGTTGGGTGCCGACAGTTTGCAAAACTGAGCGGAGAACTTGTGTATGCCAGGGTTTGAGCTAGCAAGAAAATGTGCGAGGCTTTACGCCATGTTTAGGTTTTATACATTGCGACTTGTACACAACATTTTTGTGCATACACACCGTTTATACATGAGGCCCCGGGAAGTTTTTTATTGTGTGTCTTTTAGAGCATCCACTGCACTGAGGGGAAGAACTCCCTGTGGTGGTTCTCATCTGCTCATATCTTTTTTTTTTAATTTTATTAAATTCAAATAACATTCCATACACATAATTCAAATTTTACAAAAAAAAAAAAGGTTTGAAATAAATCAAACCCCGCCCCTGAAAAAGAGAGCTAGGCCAGCAGTGTAAAACTTCATGGTAGCAAAAATAAGTAAATAGATAAATTAATAAATGACTAAAAATAAATGGGAGTAAAAGAGAGAAGAGAATCTGCTTCCTCAATTTAAATGCTTATTCTAAAATGTTATTGATTAGATCCTGCCAGGTTTTTAAAAAGTTTTGTACAGATCCTCTAAGTGCGAATTTAATTTTTTCCAGTTTCAAATGGTATATAACCTAAGTTGCCCACTGACTTAGAATAGGTGAGTTAGGATTCTTCCAATTGAGCAAGATAAGTCTATGTGCCAGTAGTGTAGTAAAGGCAATTATAATTTGTTTGTTCTTCTCCACTTTAAGCCCATCTGGGTGTACCCCAAACATAGCTGTTAGTGGATTAGGAGGGATTGTGACAAAAAGGCTGTCTGGAAGGCATTTAAAGATTTTGGTTTAAAATTATGTTAATTTGGTGCAGGCTCAAAACATGTGACCCAGTGAGGCCGAAACTTGATTGCAGCGTTCGCAGGTTGGATCTTGCCCTGGAAACATTTTGGACAATTTTAAACGAGAGAGATGAACTATAATTTTGAGTTGAATAATTCTATGCTTTGTGCATATGGAGCTCGAATAAATTCTGTGCATTGCTAGTTTCCACTCCTTTTCTGAAATGTTGAGCAACTGTTTTCTTGGATCTCTGAAAGGGAGGGACTGTAAAATAGTTTTATATATTACAGAAATGTCTGAGTCCTCGAGACTGAGCAGTATTTTTTCTGGCATAGAGGTGCGTGGGAGGTGAATAAAATCGGGCAGGTTCTGTTTAACAAAGTTTCGAATTTGAAGGTAGTGAAAGAAGTGTGTTGCTGGAAAGTAAAATTTAGAGTGTAATTGTTTATAGGATGCAAAGACGTTGTCTAAGTACAGACCTCTAAGTGATTTAATCCCGAATGTTTTCCAGGCATTAAAAACTGCATATGTTTGAGAGGGTGGAAAAAGGTGTTTCTCATGCAGAGGTGCCACCGATTAAAGCTTCTCTACCTTAAAATACTTCCTACATTGGTTCTATATTCTGGGAGAGTGAAGCACAATTGGGTTGTTAGTATATTGGCAATGACTTGTACTTATTGGGGTGCAAAGCAAGGAATATAAAGAAGTAGTGCCGGATTTTATTTCTATTGTGGACCAAGCCTGTGTCTTTCCATCTATCTGAGTCAATGTCCAGGTTTTTATAGCTTGTATATTTGCTGCCCAGTAATAAAACTGAAAGTTAGGTAGAGCCATGCCGCCTTCTGCCTTAGGTCTTTGTAGGGTCGTCCTTTGGATACATGGATGTTTTGAATTCCGAATAAATGAGGATATGATTGAATCTAATTTCTTAAAAAAATGATCTATTGATGTATATTGGAATGTTTTGAAATAAAAAGAGAAGGCTTAGGAAGGATATTCATCAAAACAATGTTAATTCTTCAAGCAAAAGTGAGATGAAGGGTTGACCATCTATGCAAGTCTTGCTTAATATTTTCCATACAGATGGCAAAATATTGTTGATAAAGAGCTTTATGTTTACTTGTGATGTTTACATCTAGGTATTTAAACTGATCTGCGATGATAAAGGGGAAGGTGTCCAATCTAATATTGTATGCTTGAGAATTTACTGGGAAGAGCACACTTTTATTCAAATTGATTCTGAGACCAGAAATCTTTTGAAATGCTCATATTTACATGTAAAGTATCTCCACGCTGTCAGTGTGGGTTTTGCTATGTGTGTCTCTCTCTCTCTCCTACTGCTACCCTACTGCTATTATGTGCCAGCCAGTGTGAACTTTGCCCTGGAAGCTCAAACCCGACCCACCACGAACTCATCATAAGTATTAATAAACTAGCCATAGCTGCCAAATCATTCCTAGAAAACTTTGCTGACTCACAGCCAGTTAAATGCTACAGCACTTCACCAGAAGAGGGGGTTTGAATCCCAGCCTAGTCACTGTTTTTGTGGAGTTTTCCATCCCCTTGCCAAAGACATGAATGTTAGTTTAAGTTAGGCTGGTGTTTTATTGTGTTAACAGATCACCTATGACATACATCTAACATCAAACACATCAACATTGTATGTATAAAAGGGGAATAAGGAGAAATGGCAAAACCATTATATACAGTGTATATATATATATATATATATATATATATATATATATATTGCGGAAAGACAGTCCCCGGATACAGACAGACAGACACCAGAATGTCCAAAACACACACGTTTATTACTGTCCAGCACCACAATGCCTTATTACCAACAACTGTCTCTTTTCTCTCCCTCTCTTTCTCTGACCTCCACTCCCCTCCTCACAAGCTCCATCTCCTTTTGCCCAACTCCGGCTCATCTACTGGAGGGAGGCGGCCCCTTTTATAATAACCTGGATGGGCTCCAGGTGCTCTGTCCGACGACACTTCCTCGTGTGGCGGAAGTGTCAGATGAGCACCCGGGAGCACTCCGGTGCCCCTGGGATTTCTTCCGGCAGTACTTCCTGGTGTGGCGGAAGTGCTGCCATCCAGGGTTCCATAACTGTCCGGGTGCCCGCTGGCCGTGGCTATGTCCTCCCATAGGGATGAGCTTCCCAGCTCTGTTCCAGGGGCCCCCAAGCAGACCAGAGTGGCTGCCCTCTCGTGGCCCAGGGAAGATATCTCGTGGACTGTCCACGCGTCCTGGCTGGGTAGGGTCTTCAGCCATCTGCCACAATATAGGAAAGTCCATCACAGTAGGGAGCTTGTCTTCCTGCAGCACCCTCTTGTCATACCCCATGACCCCAGCAGGGCTGCTCTGCCGGACTACATTTTCCGGCGTGCCCTGCTGACTTATCACTGGGTGTCGATAACCAGAACTGCTGCCATCTAGCGTGCTGGGGGAATTAAAAAACCCCCTGCAATATCTTTTTTTTTTTAATGGGCTGTCTGTCCACCCTTTCTGGTCCTTATTTCCACGTCTGCTCCCTCTCCTGACCGGGATGCCCATCCAGCCCATGTGGCATCTACAATTATATATATATATATATATATATATATATATATATATATATATATATATATATATATATATATATATATATAATGTATATCAGGTGAGGTCAGGTTGAGGAGCATGCACTGGTACAGCATGTTGCTGCACCCACCACATGATGAAACTGCTCAGGATCCTGATTGGTAACATCCCAGGCAGACACGCGGTCCAGTCCCATTTATCTGCCACAGCCAGGTATTATGTGGATGTCCACTTGGCCTGGTCCAGCCACTCGTGTCCTCAACAATGAGGTGGATCACCTTTGGGGAATCATTCCACATGGCCGTAATGACATAACTGACACTCCCTCACAATGCAGGTAACGAGCCTCATTCGGGACTCCATGAGGAACCACTAATTTGCCTCACTGTCAAACCAGCAGTGATCCTCTGAAGAGGCAGAGTACCGAAGGAGACCAGTCTTCATCTCAGGTCACTGGATAGCGTATATGTCTTGCAACCATATAGCAAGAAAGGAAACACCAGGGGCCTCATGTATAACGCCGTGCGTAGAACTCACACTATAACATGGCGTAAGCACAAAAGCGGGAATGTGCGTACGCACAGAAAATCCAAATGCAGGAATCTGTACATACGCAAACTTCCACATTCTTCCGCTACATAAATCCCAATCAGCATGAAAAGTAACGCACGTGCACGCGCCTTCTGCCCCGCCCCAACTCCTCCCTCTTTGAATATGCAAATCAATATAAATAGCCCTTAAGCTCAGCTTTCTGTGAAAAGACAATGGGAAAAGTACGGGGGAAAATATAAGAATTTCAGCAAATACCAAGTGGAGGCAAAGAAAAACGTACTATTTGTTGTTTTAAACAGTGATATAAACAACAAAAGGAAGTTGATCAAGTGACAGAGTGTCGGAGAAACTCGAAAGCTCAAGTTCACAAAGTCGCACAGTGCCCGAAATAAAAAAGAAGTCACATATCAAAGTCGCCGTCAAAAGGCGAGTCGTAGCCCACCGTCTGAGTGTCATATGAAAGCTTATTAGGGTACAGACAAAAAAAATAGGCACACAGTGGGAAAAAAGCAGTGAAATGTCAACTTGAATCTCGAAATTTTCACTTTAATCACGTAGTTTATTTTGCCATTAAAGTAGAACATCATAAACTTCATCTTAAAATCGTTTAATTTACTAGTTTCTCAAATCCCATTGTAACTAAAGTAGCACGTTAAATGCTTTGTTCTGTATTTGATCTCCTATGTGCTCTATGTGTGTGAATCATTACTTGCTTCTTAAACAGTCTTTCTCTTTCTCCGACAGGACACATAATCCATTACATTTGTGATATTACAGCTCTCTGAATAATTAAAATACTGAGATGTATATGTGATATCTTTTTCATGATGATAGGAATGAAAGTATGTTATTAAACATGGGAACATGGTGGCGCAGTGATTGGTCGTGTCTCACACAAGAGGCTTGCTGCGCCATGCGCAACCTTCGATGAAATAATTTATTACAGAAGTACTGTCTCTTTCAAACGTATGAAAGGACACAAACAACTGAAATAAATTCTCCATCTAGAAATTAATATTAATCAAAACTGAACAATTTGTTAAAATCATAAAAAAACTTCAATTTGAAAAGGAACTAATCTATTGTATAATGTGACTACCAAAAGTAATACTTATCTTATAAAGATTTTAATCCCAGTCTGAAGATATGTGGAAGCAAAAACAGCTCTTCAGGCAAGGATAAGCCGTGACTTCAGTTTGTTATACAGTACATTATACCACTAAATAACTCTTTTCAGC
Organism: Erpetoichthys calabaricus; assembly: GCF_900747795.2. Taxonomy (NCBI): domain Eukaryota; kingdom Metazoa; phylum Chordata; class Cladistia; order Polypteriformes; family Polypteridae; genus Erpetoichthys; species Erpetoichthys calabaricus. The sequence goes on along the minus strand of NC_041395.2, from coordinate 257,570,368 downwards.
ATAGCAAACTGTAATCCTGCCCTATTCTTTGTATTTGATACAATCAGTCACCATTGAAAGTGTATATCACAGCACGGTCCCAGGAGCTCCAGTCTTCTGTCTGCATAGTAACTGCAGTCGCCGTTTTAAATCCATAATTAATAATTCATTCAAACAACATTTAGCTTCAGGTTGATAACATAGGTTCTTTATAATTATAATCTGCATATATTACTTCAGTCAATTCAGTCTTATATATATGTTTACATAAGGGCAAGAAGGGTGCTTGGCATGATATCTCGACAGAGGAAGGAGGAAAGGGAAACCTGGTGGTAGAATGGGGAAATACAGGAGAGTATACCGAGGAAGAGGATGGCAAAGAAGAAGTGGGATAGTCAGAGAGATGCAGAAAGTAGACAAGAGTACAAGGAGATAAGGCACAAGGTGAAGAGAGAGGTGGTGGCAAAGGCTAAAGAAAAGGTATATGATAAGTTGTATGAGAGGTTGGACACTAAGGAGGGAGAAAAGGACCTGTACCGATTGGCTAGACAGAGGGATCGAGCTGGGAAAGATGTGCAGCAGGTTAGGGTGATAAAGGATAAAGATGGAAACATACTTACAAGCGAGGAGAGTGTGTTGAGCAGATGGAAAGAGTACTTTGAGAGGCTGATAAATGAAGAGAACGAGAGAGAGAATAGGTTGGATGATGTGGAGATAATGAATCAGGAAGTGCAACGGATTACCAAGGAGGAAGTAAGGACAGCTGTGAAGAGGATGAAGAATGGAAAAGTTGTTGGTCCAGATGACATACCTGTGGAAGCATGGAGGTGTTTAGGAGAGATGGCAGCGGAGTTTTTAACCAGATTGTTTAATGGAATCTTGGAAAGTGAGAGGATGCCTGAGGAGTGGAGAAGAAGTGCACTGGTACTGATATTTAAGAATAAGGGGAATGTGCAAGACTGTAGTAACTACAGGGGGATAAAATTGATGAGCCACAGCATGAAGTTATGGGAAAGAGTAGTGGAAGCTAGGTTGAGAAGTGAGGTGATGATTAGTGAGCAGCAGAATGGTCTCATGCCAAGAAACAGCACCACAGATGCAATGTTTGCACTGAAGGTGTTGATGGAGAAGTATAGAGAAGGCCAGAAAGAGTTACATTGCGTCTAGGTGTGGACCTGGAGAAAGCATATGTCAGGGTGTCTCGAGAGGAGTTATGGTATTGTATGAAGATGTCGGGAGTGGCAGAGAATTATGTAAGAGTTGTACATGATATGTACGAGGGAAGTGTGACCATGGTGAGGTCTGCGGTAGAAGTGACGGATGCATTCAAGGTGGAGGTGGGTTTTCATCAGGAATCGGCTCTGAGCCCTTTCTTATTTGCAGTGGTGATGGACAGGTCAACAGACGAGATTAGACAGGAGTCCCTGTGGACTATGATGTTTGCTGATGACATTGTGATCTGTAGCGATAGTATGGAGCAGGTTTAGGAGCCCCTGGGGCCTCATGTATAAACGGTGCGTACGCACAGAAATGTATAAAACCTAAACTTGGCGTAAAGCCACGCACATTTCCACGGTAACTCATTCCTTGGCGTACGCAATTTATCCGCCCGGCACCCAGTGTCAAAGCAGTGCTACTGTTCCTGTGTGATCACCCTTTCTTTCTTAAATCCACATTCCTGGCGCGGCTTTATAAATACTCTGAAATTAACTGCATATTGTTTATTAGTGTAATGCATCTGATAGTAATTAACCTGTAGCAATATAATGGTCCAGGGAATAGCCATAGTATTCCAAATACCATAACTGCTTTAGCGTTGTAACTCTCACTGCATCTTCTTTCAGCTGATCCCATTAAGTGTTGCCACGGCAGATCATCTTTTTCCATATTACTCTCACCGCACCACTCGGAGTATTTATATCACTGTATCTGAGTGGGAAATCACAGCAGCAGCTGATTGGAAAGAGAATTATCGGTACACAGCATGAAGCAGATGCTGCCTGAGCCACAGCAAACGCTTTAGTCCCTGTACGGACTTCGCGGTTTAGAAACAGTTTCATCCCAAGAACTCTAAAGGCACTAAATCAGTCCATCAAGTGCTCCTTGTAGAACTGTTTGTACTTATAAGTGCAATTACCCCACTGTAAACTTGCACTACAGTTATAATATTGCACAACCTGCGCCACTTTATAAAGCGCGTATTTACATGTGATGACGGTATTCATTTCTAAGACGAAATGCAGCAAAACATGTTGATTATATTATACAGATAAAACTTTAACTTCATTTAAATAATCTGTATTGTTAATAATTAAACATGTGAGGACACGGTGCCGCAGCGCTAGCTAGTTCAGTAATTGTTCCTGCCTTGCGCTGTATTCTTGCTGGTGCTGACGCGACACTGGAAAGATAGACGGATATAATAATTAAACACGTACTACTAAGATATTTCAATGTTCCTTAAAAGTTTTGAAGAATCGAAGTTCTAAGCTTACAGATGGCTTCACGTCTATTACATAGCTTATTGTGTGGCGATTGAGTTTTTGGAGAAAGAAAAGTAAGGACAGGAATTGGAGGTTAGTACGTTTGAAAGAGACAGTACTGCTGTGATAAATTATTTCATTGAAGGTTGCGCATGGCGCAGCAAGCCTCTTGCGTGAGACATGAACAAGCATTGCGCCACCGTGTTCCCATGTTTAATAACATGCTTTCATTCCTATCATCATGAAAAAGATATCACGTATACATCTCAGTATTTTAATTATTCAGAGAGCTGTACTATCACGAATGTAATGGATTATGTGTCCTGTCGGAGAAAGAGAAAGCCCGTTTAAAAAGCAGATAGTGATTCATACACATAGAGCACATAGAAGATCAAATACAGAACAAAGCATTTAACATGCCACTTTAGTTACAATGGGATTTGAGAAACTAGTAAATTAAACGATTTTAAGATGAAGTTTATGATGTTCTACTTTAATGGCAAAATAAACTACGTGATTAAAGTGGAAATTTCGAGATTAAAGTTGACATTTCGTGCTTTTTTCCCCACTGTGTGCCTTTTTTTTGTCTGTACCCTAATAAGCTTTCATATGACACTCAGACAGTCCGCTACGACTCGCTTTTTCACGGCGACTTTGATATGTGATTTCTTTCTTATTTCGGGCACTGTGCGACTTTGTGAAGTTGAGTCTTCCAGTTTCTCCGACACTCTGTCACTCGATCAGCTTCCTTTTGTTGATTATACCACTGTTTAAACCAACAAATAGTATGTTTTTCCTTTGCCTCCACTTGGTATTCGCTGAAGTTCTTATATTTTCTCCCGTGCTTTTCCCATTGTCTTTTCACAGAAGGCTATTTATATTGATTTGCATATTCAAAGAGGCGTAATTCTGGGAGGAGTTGGGGCGGGACAGAAGGCGCGTGCACGTGCGTTACTTTTCACGCAAATCGGGATTTATGTAGTGGAAGAACGTGAAAGTATGCGTGCGCACAGATTCCTGCATCTGGATTTTTCTGTGCATACGCACAATCCCGCTTTTGTGCTTACGCCATGTTATAGTGTGAGTTCTACGCACGGCGTTATACATGAGGCCCCCGGACAGGTGGAGATATGCTTTAGAGAGGAGAGGAATAAAGGTCAGTAGGAACAAGACAGAATAAATGTGTGTAAATGAGAGGGAGGTCAGTGGAATGGTGGTGGATGAGTTTAAATACTTGGGATCAACAGTACAGAGTAATGGGGATTGTGGAAGAGAAGTGAAAAAGAGAGTGCAGGCAGGGTGGAATGGAGAAGAGTGTCAGATGTGATTTGTGACAGATGGTTATCAGCAAGAGTGAAAGGGAAGGTCTACAGGACAGTATTGTGACCAGCTATGTTATAAGGGTTGGAGACGGTGGCACTGACCAGAAAGCAGGAGACAGAGCTGGAGGTAGCAGAGTTAAAGATGCCAAGATTTGCATTGAGTGTGACACAGATGGATAGGATTACAAATGAGTACATTAGAGGGTCAGCTCAAGTTGGACGGTTGGGAGACAAAGTCAGAGAGGCGAGATTGCGTTGGTTTGGATATGTGCAGGTGAGAGATGCTGAGTATATTGGGAAAAGGATGCTAAGGATAGAGCTACCAGGGAAGAGAAAAAGAAGAAGGCCTAAGAGAAGGTTTATGGATGTGGTAAGAGAGGACATGCAGGTAATGGGTGTAACAGAACAAGAAACAGAGGACAGAAAGATATGGAAGAAGATGATCCGCTGTGGGATTCAGCCAAAAGAAGAAGAAGAAACTAATTTGGAATTGAATTTGCACAAAATGTTTTCTCTGTTTTATACACGAGTCTGTAGATTTGCTAATGTTTTTCAATGGGAGATTTTGAAATTTCAAAACGATGTACAGCGCAATCTGTTCAAGACATTGCAATGAAAATGAACTGTCTTGACGCATTTTTTTGAAGAACAGGTGTGCCAAATTTCAACAAAATCAGTCTACAGGGGGCTGAGTTGTTTAATGCACACAGACAGGCAGACATGGCTTTTGCAGTAGGTGCTTCATTTTTGATTCCAAAGTTTCAGCTTACAGATACACTGCGGAATTCTGCATTATTTTATTTGAATGGTGGCACTATCATGGAATGAAATATAGCCATCTATAAAGGAAAATGATTACAGATAGAGTATTATTTAGGGTAGGAATGTTCAACTCTTAGTCAAAAAGCTAGTGAGGGCTAGGTATCAATAAGAGTATATGAAAATTGCCATATTCATTAGCAAATTCATCTGACAAGAAAGGAAAAGCTCAATTTATATTGTTTTTTATATTTTAAAATGTTCACCAAGTAACTCTTTCATAGTGTTACACTGTGTGGAAAACACCATGTGGTAATTGGGGCCCTGTTAGTTCTCCTTCATTCACTGAAAATCTTGAAAATCTTACTCTGGTACTGTGGAATATGCAAAAGCAGACTAATAAAAATAGGGACCACCCTAACAATTTTTATACCTTCTAGTGAATCTGTACTCTAGTCCATTTTCTTGCCAACAAAGTAATTGGCAATGAGTGATTTAACTTAAACCAAGGTGGCCACAATATCAAAAAATAATGTAAATCTAGTATAGAACACTATGGTATGACACAGAAAGAAAACTGTTGTGTAAACCCCATGGGCACAGTATATGAAGAAATATTTTCAAGGATTTACAGAATGTTGTGATTTGCTTCCCTAGAAAAAAATAAAATTGCTGTGGGAAAAAATGTTGTTTTATGCTGGACCACATATGTGGCTGTTCAGTTAAATGTTGAAGGTGTGTCTAATAAAATACCATTTAAGTGAAGAACAATCTCACCATTGTTTCATCACTGGCAATACAAAAAATAACTGCAACTACTACGGTACAAACGGGTATAGTTGATCAAAAATCTTTAGTGAATGTACATTTTTTTTAATGTGCTCTATGACTCTAGTCTATTTACACCATGAGGAATATTATTACTAGGGATGCACTAAATTTTCATTCTTTTAATCCTTCCCTCCATGTTTTCACATTTTTGAACGTTATGTGAAAATGTATGAAATACTTAAACATTATTATGCAAATATAAACGATAAGGTCTAAGGGGAACAGAATATTACATTTTTTTTTTATTTTTCTAACGTGTTTTATTCATCTCAAATGAGTTACACCTATTTTGTACTTTTTCATTCTCATTCATCCTTTACTAATCAGGTAAATTTTTATGCACACATTATTTCAGTATTATTTATTTCCTGTGACTTCCAAGAACTTTTTACTGTTTTGTATTATTATCATTATCTGTACTGCTCTTGTTATTACTTTCTAAGATTACAGTATGTATATACTAACATTTTTATCCAACAGAACCGATATTGGAGTCTTTTTTTATTCTTGCTGGAAACGGCAAAAAGACACATGGAATTTGATTTTTGAATTGATATTTAGAGCCACAACCGAGTGGATCTGAATTCTAATGTGATTCAAATCACCTGTATGTGACCAGTTTAAGGAAAATCAGATTGGTTGTTTTTAGATAAAATAATAATTTTCCACACTCAGTCTGACATATTTTATCTGTTTGCTACTATCAGCTTGTATCTAAAGCTTTTAACTATTGATGAAAAAAATATAAAATATAGGGATCAATAAAAAATGCAGGTCACTGAAGTAATGAGGAAGTAGCATATTATTTTAAAAAGACTTTTTCAAAACAAGACAGACAAATACAACTGTATTTGAATAAATATGTACTTGTATGGCAACAAAGAGTCACAAGTGTTATCTTTATAGTGCCAGTTGGAATTAAATTAGCAATTCTTTTGATTCCAATTTCTCATCTGTGAATATTCTGGAATACTATCATGAACATGTTATATATTTGAGTTCTTGTTCATATGAGCATCCCAACCACTTGAAAATATTGATTATGTAAACTTAGGGATCAGAAATTGAATGCATAGATAGATAGATAGATAGATAGATAGATAGATAGATAGATAGATAGATAGATAGATAGATAGATAGATAGATAGATAGATAGATAGATAAATACCTTACTTGTCCCATAGGGAAATTTAGCATATATGCATACATATACAGATTTAACTAAAACAGTTAAACAAAAGATCAACTATGAAAAGAAAAAACCTTTTTTCCTTTTTGGTTTGCTTTTAGCTCAACTTTTCAATTTTTATATGTCTTATTTATTTTTTGATATATGCCTTTTGAGGAATAGCAGTGTTATGAGTGAGTCAATATAATGCTGTTTACTGTGTGTTTGTTTCCCTTCACAGTATATACAATGAATATTACAGTTCACGATTTATACTTACACTAGTAATATAATAAGATAATTAGAAAGGGAACATGCACACTTCACTGAAACCATGCCAAAAATTAAAACGTAGTCCCTAGAACAGTCAGACAACAGCACTCAGCAGTGCACTATCATGTCAACCATATTTTGTTTGTAAACGTTGTTAAATAGCTTCTTTTAGAAGAAGTTGGCACAGATTTTGCATTTCATGATTGCATATAGTTTTGAATTTTAAACTTCCAAGGAAAATGTGAAGCATTTTTATGGCCAATACAAACTTTAATGAATAGTAATCAAAGGAAAAAGAAGAAAGGAAACACTAACTATGCATAAGGTAAAATGTATTATAATAAGGCTTAATCCACTTATCATTAGTTTCAACTTTTTAATGAATGGTGTAAAAAGAAGAAAAATATGGTGAATCAAAGACACTTTAATACTCCATTGAAAAGCAGAGGCAAACCATTTTCAAAGACACAATGACAATATGATTTAAATGGCATACTTCAAGTAAGGTTGAAGACTTAGTGTCTCTCTGTACATGCTTAGCGAATAATCTCTAATTCTTTTCATTTTTCTTAAAAACAATATTTAATCTTTTATGTTATTTAGTTTTTAGATTGTGAATATTCACTTTAAACCAATATAAAACCATGGTAGCAGTCTCACAAAGAAAGAAGTGAACCTAGCAGAAACGCAATATTTTCTTAAATTTTTCAAAACCAGAAAGTAATTATTATCAGAAAGTGTGAAAACTATGACAGTTACTGCAACTGATGCTTAAATGATGTCTATGTCCAGTTTTCCATCATGACTCTTTCTGCATTCTGTTTTTTTTAAATGAAAATGACACCCACAAGGTGCCATCTAACACGGCTGAGAATTTCAATCCAAAAAAAACTTGAGGCAGTAGAGGGAAGAGGTCTTATTCTGGAGTGACTTTGACAAATCAGTTTTTTCTTACACCCCTTTAGTCAGTGTTTTTTTTTTTTTTTGTCTATATCATTTGATAGGTGGTCATCCAAGAATAACGTGCTGCTTGATGAACAGTGCTCCGCTGTAGGGCACATTCCTTTGCTAATTTACCAGTTAGTGATGCTGATCTGACCTTTTGTATGGTATGCATTGAAGTTGAAAATATTATGGTTTACTTGCAATGGTAGATAATCTACGTCTGACTACACTATGGGAGAACAGAGATACAAATCACATAATAGTCCATTAGTTTTCCCCTGGCTCTTCAACAATTACTGAGATCTATCGTGGTGTCTTCATAGCCAAAAATTACCTCTCCTAATCCTCAAAGTGATTGAGGGTTTTGATCATATGTGGTCAAGAAGTGGGTCTAAAGCCGTCTAAAGTCAAATTCAAAATGATTCTGTAGTCAGGAGAAATGTTTGGGGCAAACGCTTAGGGTCAGGTAGAAAAACCCCAGGGTAATGAGAGAAAGAGAGAAAGGAGACAAAAAGTATACCTTAAGTGCCTTGATGCTAATGGAGAGTATGAACAAATGAGGATAATTCCTATCTAATAAAAAGAGCTTCAAATATCTGTGTATGTACTGTATGTCCACAGAGGAAGCGATGCCTTTTCTTCTTTTGCTACATTGTATCCTCCCTTGTGTTTCCCTCCTTTGTGTGCTTTATTTAGCTTAAAGAAAAAAAAAACATTTTTTATCACAGTTTTGAAATCCTTTTCAAAATATGCTTCTGGAGGCTTATAATCTGCCCTTTTATTTTATATTCTTTTTACTTCTTTAGTTTCCTTTGTATTTTTTTTTTCAATCAACTGTATTTTATGCTACATCTAAATCCATCTTAGTAATATAAATTCTAAAGGGTAACAGTTCAAACAGATCTCTGAAGCGCTCCAGTTATGACCCCAGATTATGCATTTTCTTCTTATCTGTGCTTTCTTTTCCTTGCCCATTAACCATCTTGTAATCCAAAATTGTATATTATCTCTGATGCCTATGTCTTACAAGTACAGGATCATTTTTTTATGGGGAACAATATTTAACATTTTTGAAAACCAATGTAATCTATGTTCTTTTTTCACTTATCTGTTTCAAAAAAGTCTATCAACAAGGCTGTCCCATGCTAAATAAATGCTGGATACTATTTAGAATACTGTTTTCACGGTAGTACATCTCTGGCTGACTTCTGACAGTATTCTGCATTATTTTGCAAAGTTTCTTGGTTTATACGTATTGACCATCAATCATAAATCTGCTCTCTTCTGCAATGTTGTCGGGAGCCATTTTAATTCCCCCTTGTGTGGACTGATGTTGGACTGAGTTTACATTTCAGCCATTCAGTATTCTTCAGATTATATGTCAGTGCTGAATGCTACTTCCAAGTGACTTTAACATTGTATTTCATAAGGATTGTGCTGAAACAGCTCTCAGACCAAGGGGATTTATTTATATTTTATGTATTCAAGGACAAAAACAAATCTTCCTCTTGCGTTTTTATTTTTTATTGGGAGTTTGGCATTGTTTTATTATGGTTTTGCAAAAAAATGTTAATGCATATCACTTTATATTGCTTTTAAAGAATCTGTTACTGTTTCACAAACCCTACTCCCCCCCCCCCCCCCAAAAAATAGTCTAGAAAAATAGGTGTTATTAAGTGTTGTGGTCTAGGCGGCACACTTTTAACTATTGTATAATGCAGCTGGTTCCTTCTTCACCTCTGAATCACTGTGTGACCCATAGTGAGCAATTTAACTCACAGACTATATATAAATTTGAAATAAATTTTGATCTTGCAGTCACGTTAGGACTACAAATGTAAAAATGTAGTTTAAAATGTTAGGAAATTAAGGCGCTTTCTAAATAAACAGGATTCTGAGAAATTAATTCATGCATTTATCTCTAGTAGGATTGACTACTGCAATGCAGTGTTCACTGGATGTTCAAACTGTTCTTTATACAGCCTCTAGTTAATACAAAATGCGGCTGCAAGAATTATTACAAGAACAAGAAAATATGAACACATAACTCCAGCTCTTAAATCCTTACACTGGCTCCCGGTTAAGTTTAGGGCATTTTTTCAAAATCCTTCTTTTAACATATAAAGCATTAAATGGCCAAGGTCCAGCTTACTTGTCTGAACTTATCATGACTTACAAACCAGAACGCACATTAAGATCTCAAGATGCTGGTCTGCTTATGGTTCCAAGGATTAATAAAATAACAATGGGAGGTCGAGCTTTTAGTTACAGGGCCTTTAAACTGTGGAATGGTCTGCCTGCTACTATAACAGATGCCCCTTCGGTCTCAGCTTTTAAATCCCGGCTGAACACTCACTACTTCAGTTTAGCATATCCTGACTAGAGCTGCTGATTAACTGTACATACTGCATCTCTGTTGTTAGTCATTAGCACTAAAACATAAGTAACATGATAGTTAGAATTGGATACTAACCCTCACCTATTCTGTTTCTCTTCTCGGTACTCAAATGTGGCACTTGGTGCCATGGCCCACCTGCCAAGTTGTTTTGCCTGCCAAAGGTAAAGTCATCCCTGATGGAGGATCGCAGGAATCGTGAGAAAGAGGGGTCCTTTCATTGGATTGGCTGGCCCAACACTGTTTCAGCCGTGGAATGGCCAAATGGGGGAGGCAGCTTGATGGATGAGGTCTCCAGGGGCCTCATGTATAACGCCGTGCGTGGAACTCACACTATAACATGGCGTAAGCACAAAAGTGGGAATGTGCGTACGCACAGAAAAATTCAGATGCAGGAATCTGTACGTACGCAAACTTTCATGTTCTTCCACTACATAAATCCCGATCAGCATGAAAAGTAACGTACGTGCACGTGCCTTCTGTCCCGCCCCAACTCCTCCCAGAATTACGCCTCTTTGAATATGCAAATCAATATAAATAGCCTTCTGTGAAAAGACAATGGGAAAAGCACGGGGGGAAATATAAGAATTTCAGCGAATACCAAGTGGAGGCAAAGGAAAAACGTACTATTTGTTGGTTTAAACAGTGGTATAATCAACAAAAGGAAGTTGATCGAGTGACAGAGTGTCGGAGAAACTCGAAGGCTCAAGTTCACAAAGTCGCACAGTGCCTGAAATAAAAAAGAAATCACATATCAAAGTCGCCGTGAAAAGGCGAGTTGTAGCCCACCGTCTGAGTGTCATATGAAAGCTTATTAGGGTACAGACAAAAAAAATAGGCACACAGTGGGAAAAAAGCACGAAATGTCATCTTTAATCTCGAAATTTCCACTTTAATCACATAGTTTATTTTGCCATTAAAGTACAACATCATAAACTTCATCTTAAAATTGTTTAATTTACTAGTTTCTCAAATCCCATTGTAACTAAAGTGGCACATTAAATGCTTTGTTCTGTATTTGATCTTCTATGTGCTCTACATGTGTGAATCACTATCTGCTTTTTAAACGGGCTTTCTCTTTCTCCGACAGGACACATAATCCATTACATTCGTGATATTACAGCTCTCTGAATAATTAAAATACTGAGATGTATATGTGATATCTTTTTCATGATGATAGGAATGAAAGCATGTTATTAAACATGGGAACACGGTGGCGCAGTGCTTGTTCATGTCTCACGCAAGAGGCTTGCTGCGCCATGCGCGACCTTCGATGAAATGATTTATTACAGAAGTACTGTCTCTTTCAAACATATTAACCTCCAATTCCTGTCCTTACTTTTCTTTCTCCAAAAACCCAATTGCCACACAATCAGCTATATAGACGTGAAGCCATCTGTAAGCTTAAAACGCCGATTCCTCAAAACTTTTAAGGAACATTGAAATACCTTTGTAGTACATGTTTAATTATTATATCCGTCTATCCTTCCAGTGTTGTGTCAGCACCAGCAAGAATACAGCCCAAGGCAGGAACAATCCATGAACTAGCTAGCGCTGCGGCACCGTGTCCTCACATGTTTAATTATTAACAAGATTATTTAAATGAAGTTAAAGTTTTATCTGTATAATATAATCAACACATTTTGCTGCATTTCATTTTAAAAATGAATACCGTCATCATATGTAAATACACGCTTTATAAAGTGGCGCAGGTTGTGCAATATTATAACTATCACAAGTTTACCTTAGGGTAATTGTACATATAAGTACAAACAGTTCTACAAGGAGCACTTGATGGACTGATTGAGTGCGTTTAGAGTTCTTGGGATGAAACTGTTTCTGAACTGCGAGGTCAGTACAGGAAAGGCTCTGAAGCGTTTATCATATGAGAGCAGTTAAATAGACAGCATGGCTGAGGTAGCGTCTGCTTCATGCTGTGTACCGATAATTCTCTTTCCGATCAGCTGCTGCTGTGATTCCCTACTCAGACACAGTGATATAAATACTCCGAGTGGTGCAGTGAGAGTAATATGGAAAAAAATGTTCTGCTGTGGCAACCCTTAACGGGAGCAGCTGAAAGAAGAAGAAGATGCAGTTAGAGTTACAACACTAAAGCAGTTATGGTATTTGGAATACTATGGCTATTCCCTGGACCATTATATTGCTGCAGGTTAATTACAATCAGATGCATTACACTAATAAACAATATGCAGTTAGTTTCAGTGTATTTATAAAGCCGCGTCAGGAATGTGGAGCTAAGAAAGAAAGGGTGACCACACAGGAACAGTAGCACTGCTTTGACGCTGGGTGCCGCCAGTCTGCAAAACCGAGCGGAGAAATTGCGTACGCCAAGTTATGAGTTACCGTGGAAATGTGCGTGGCCTTACGCCAAGTTTAGGTTTTAAACATCGCGATTTGAGCGTGGAAACGTTCGTACGCAACATTTCTGTGCGTACGCACCGTTTATACATGAGGCCCCAGGAGTCTAAAATTATCTAAATCTTATTATGTGATATCATCTACTGTTAAATTCTGCTCCGTACTTCTAAAAAATTTTTAATTTTTTATTGAGGATTTGTTCTGTTCTGTGTATTGTATTGACCCCCTTCTTTTGACACCCACTGCACGCCCAACCTACCTGGAAAGGGGTCTCTCTTTGAACTGCCTTTCCCAAGGTTTCTTCCTTTTTTTTCCCTACTAGGTTTTTTTTTGGGAGTTTTTCCTTGTCTTCTTAGAGAGTCAAGACTGGAGGGCTGTCAAGAGGCAGGGTCTGTTAAAGCCCATTGCGGCACTTCCTGTGTGATTTTGGGCTATACAAAAATAAACTGTATTGTATTGTATTGATAGGTAAGCAACTGATAAATATACAATAATATATGAAAATGGATAGTTCTTTTCATGGAACAGATCACAGATAATGGTAAAAAAGATTTTACAATTTCCTCCACAATCTCAAAGGTATAATGTCTTAACAAGAATTTTAATACTTTTCACAAACCTGCTTAATCCAACACATGGTCGCAGGAGTTTGGAGTCAATACTGAGAGCACTGGGTACAGAGGGAGGAAACAATCGCAGATAGGGCACCAGTGCATCACAGGACCCACTATGCACCCAACCACACTCCTACTCACACAGGGCTACCCCAGTTAACCTAACCTGCACGTCTTTGGTTATGAGGGAGAGAAAAACACACAGGCACTGGGAGAATGTGGAAACTACACATGGACAACAATAGCATGCATTCACTTTTGTGCAGCAGCAGAGTTACCCACTATGCTACCATGCTGCACACATGAATATTCAGCATTTCCAGCATTCAGAACAATTCTAATATTGAAACAGTCAGTTCATTTTAAACACGTTTGCAGGCATTGCCAATAGCTCCTTAAACCAACTTGAAACTTTAAAATGTTTTTTTTTAAGCACAACATCTTTTTCCCAGTTATATCACTTAGTGATTCAGATAGAAGAAACACAAAATGAATGCAGAAGAATTTGGAGGGTTGTTTTTAACTTCCTTGTGTCCCTGTCATTTCCTTGCTGCTGGAACATTTTGTCTGTTCCTTTTGTATTTGAAAAAACAAGATATTGAAAAAAATGCAAGATTAATCAGTGGAAGTCAGATCAATTGTGCCTTGAATGTACTGTATGTTGCCAGCTCACTACAGCACTGCAGAGATGGCTCTCGCAAAATGAAAGTCAAACCCCAACAAGAAGAGAGCAAGGCCAGATGCTGTCACAAATGACTTGTTTTACAAGTCACATAGGAGAGGTAGTTTGTGTGGTAATTTATCATTTACAAAGTCATCACTAAAATAATACTAGTCCATTAGTGAGGTATATAAATTTTCTTAATGTTCATTAAACAACCTGACTCGCAGGAATCTAAAAATACATAATGAAGGTAAAAAAAACTCTATATAGCCCTGGCATAAGGACAATTCAGTACAATGTTGAATTTCTGACATCTCTCTGTTGGTAACACTGCTTACACATTGCACTCTTACAAGGGAGGAAGGATGCTGTTGATTCTAGTATTCCAAAAGGAGGCATACAGCCTGTGTTGTTACAAAAGATAAGATGACGATAGTTTTTGAATGAGTAGGCTGAATGCAGAGAGGCCTTCAGTGTCCCTTATGGCAGTAATAACAAAGCGCACACATTAGAACTACGATCAGATCAAACTCTTTCACTTTAAATAACAGAGTAAAAATTTTATTTCAATTGCTTGAGGGTTTAATCTGCTGTACTTCATTCATTCTACTGCACTAGAGTTATCATAAAATAATTTTTACTGTTAATTTTTGGCTTAAGCTGGACATAGTGTTCTTTTTTTTTTTAAAAAAAAAAGTGAAACTGCACTTCATCACAAGTGACACAGTTGCCTAAGTGTTCATTACATATTTATCATAAACCAAATAACAGATTACAGGTTTTACGAAAACTGGCACTTCTATAATAAATTTCTGCTGGAGTTATGTACTTGAAAAACAGTGTATTTTTTTTCCTTAATAGGCATGTATGGCGTGAAATCAAGTGTAACTGGAACTAAATTGTTCATGGCACCTATTGCATAACTGAAGAATTAGTCTGCTAAAATATCCAGCATATAAAACATTTTATTATATATTTGTGTTAGACAAATGTATCTCACCATACTGGAAGAAAGACTGAGCAACAGATGTTAGCAAGAAGATTACCTGTACCTTGCTCTTATGCTTCCTTCTGTTATAGCCTAAACAAAGGGTACACTGAAGATGATGGTGTCTCACGCTAAATAGCTATCTTGTGCCTTTGGATAAGATGATAAAACATCTAAGAGACCTGACTCCACCCTCCAGTATGCCCTTAAAAGTACTTCCTGTATGTTATATAAATTTCTAACAATGCAAGAGCTTAGACAGGCTAACATCATTAAAGGGGAAGGACAGGCTGTACCGGAGGCTAGCAGTACATTTATGTGCCTCTCTCCCCCCTAACTATGTATCATAAATGGTTTGCTTGTCCAGATCCCCAAATTTTTTTCTCATCATTACTGGGACATGTACACTAATATTAAGCAATTTAGAAAAATATTATTTCAATTGTATCAATTTTAACATTTTTCCACTTTCAAACATATCATGTCTCAAAGTTCCAAGAAATTGCTCAAGTCTTCTCTTACTTTTTAAACAAATACATGTTTCATGCAATATAAAGTTGGAGATCTTGTATTAGGCTATTCTACACCGCCGAAAATGTTATGGTTGACTTACACAAGCTGCAACCTACCACTTTGTTTCCATTTATCCATCAATCAGTTTAGAGTCATGGGGCTGGAATGTATCCTAGCAGCACTGACTGCAAGGTAGGAAACTTTCTATGTGGAGCAATTGCTAAGACACCTTTTATTTTTGAGATGCTTTTTCAGGACTCCTTAAAAACTTTAAAAATCTGTGATCACAATTGGATACTACTACAGAAAGTATTGTATAGTCTTCTGTTTGTTAAATATGGTTCCTACCATTTCTGCCTCTTTGAGATCAGATAAGGTAGAAACAAACTGCTGAGTGGTGTGAAAGTGCAAACTTGAGCAGAGATAGTATATCTGTTTCCCATAGCAGGCCACACTGCCATCAAAGGGATTATCTGTGACGGCAGCTAAGGAAAAGACTTTGATTATTTTTAGTGGCTTGCTTAGTGTAATGCAGTGTTTACTTCACTTCCATATACATTTAAGTAATCCACAAACTTGTAAATCAATATCCGCTTTCTGGCATATTACCACATGCATATGGCTATGCATTTACTTAATTGTAAAAAAAGTCCATTTTACATATAAAATTTGCCAGCTTATTTTCATTGATAGACACTTTATAATATAATATACTGTCAAATTCCATGTACATTCTATTTTGTTCTAAATATATCCACTTTATATTTTATTTTAAAAAAAAACTAATAGCTTTAATCCATTCAGAAGCAGTATTCAAGACATTGTAATTAAGGAAAATCTCACTTATTTTCAAATTTTTAATTATAATATGAAAAACTTAATTAAGTATTTGTATGCAGCATGGCTAGTAATTCACATTAGTGCTTTAATGACAGCATACATTACTTGCGCTGTGTGCTCTGTTAAAAATATTCTCAATCACAGTCTTTTCAGTGAATCTTTGAATAGCCTAAGAGTCTGTATTCACATTCTTTTATTTCTCAGATATGTTTCATACTTATAGTGAAGGCCAATACCTCAAGAAAATGTAGATGACTTTTTCAGATGTTATAGCCTATAGAAGTTTGCTTTAATAAAATTCATACCATAGGATGACAAAATATAAAAGTTGCATTTTTACATTCATAGCAGTATTTAGAGTCAACAAATTCACCAATTACTTTAACTTGGATCATTGTAGGTGTGTCCTGTGGTGGGCTAACACCGAACTGTCAGTTGGTTTCTGCCTTGTGCCAGGTGCTGGCAGAAAACCCATGGCCCCACAATCCTTTAACACTATTTAAAAACTTATATTCAGACAAAGGTATACTGTAATTAGTCAGTGTATTTTTCAGGACATGTCTAACTACATTTTGTTGAGGCCTGTATTCTATATTGATTGATCCCTGCCTTATTGCCATTCAGTATTCTTTAAGATTATTGTGTTCATCAGTCCAGTTTTGTTAAAAAAAATTTGTAGATTTTAACCAATTTAAAAAAATACAAGGTACTAAAAAAATTTTGTTTCTGGTGGAGTGTGAAGTGTTCCTGTAAGGCAGTTAAAGAGCTTCATGTTCTCCATTAGGAGGGAGCCTTATCCTTTTACTGATTGTGGAGATTTCTTATTGCTGTTAGTGAGCCATTGCCCCAACATGTTTTCAAAATGAAAGCAAGATGAACTCACCGGATTGAGGTAGCTTTAAAGCCAGCACCACTTTTATGGGAGAAAGACGAGTCTGTAAAATTTCTGACCCAACAAAATTCAGTGCCTTCTGAAGACCCATTACAAGACTGCACCCTTGAAACTTCTATTACTTTTAAGGGCCAGTTCTCTTATGCAAGTTTCTGCCCTGTCTCATTTAAAAAGGCAACATATAGTATCTGATCCTGAAGGGCGATATGTGATGGTGTTGGGTAATTTATTTAATTGTAAAGCGATTTTGTTAAATATCTACGTATCCAATGTGGATAATAGAGACTGCTTCCAAAATGTATTTGCATCGATTTCTAACTTATAACACTGACAAAATTGTATTGGCTGGAGACTTTAATTGTGTTTTAAATCCAGACCTTGATATGTTTTCAGCTACAGGGGCGACAAAAATAATCAGTTTTTAACTGATCATAACTTATCAGACCCATGGAGATTTCTAAATCCATACTTAAGAGCATATTCCTTGTTCTCACCAGTACATCATTGTTACTCAAGAATTGACTTTTTCTTTATAGATAACAATTTCTTGCCAACGATCAAATCTTGCAAAAACAACGCTATTGTTATTTCCAACCATGTCCCTCTGATCGCAGCTGGCATCTTAACCCTGTTATTAGCTGACGAGAAGTGTACAGAATTTATATCCAAGCAAACTGATTTTTTTAAGAGACAAATGCATCCTCAGAGGTTTCTGAGGGAATACTCTAGGAAACTCTGAACACATTTTTAAGAGGACAGATGATCTAATATCTCTCCCAAAAAATAAATCAGAAACCAAGAAGGCCTCAGAGTTAATTAGTGTAATTACCAGAATAGATCAAGAACACGCCAGGTCTCCAAATGAGGCACTTTTCAGGAAGAGGCAGGCTTTGAAATCAAAACTCAACCTTTTGACAACAAAAGAAACAGAACAACTTATTTTTAAATCATGACATCATTATTATGAACACGGAGAGAAGGCTAATAAGATCTTATCTCAACAAATCAACAAACAGGAAGTTCACAATGCAATATCAGTAATCACCAACGCAGACAGAGACAGAATCATTGGTCTTAAAAATATAATGCACACATTTCCTTATATTCTACTCAGTTTAAATAATACAAGACACAATCTAATGTGTGTTTTGATACATTATGGATACCACAGCTAGATACTCTAAGTGCAAAGGAACTGGATAAACCTCTGACACTATCAGAATTACTAGACACTATAAACTCACTTCAGAGTGGAAAAGCAGCAGGTCCTGAAGGCTACCCTGCTGAATTTTATAAAAAACGTTCAACCAAGTTAGCTCCCAATGTACATCATACAGACCAATCTTACTTCTGAATAATGATGTTCAGATACTCTCCAAAGTCCTAGCTAGAAGGACTGAGAAAGATCTTCCTTCAGTAGTATCAGAAGACCAAGCCAGATTTATTAAAGGTAGACATTTGGCTTCTAATCTTCGACGCCTATTTAATGTAATAAATTCATATATTATTCATATAAAGTCTAACACTCCAGAGTTCTTATTATCTTTGGATGTAGAAAAATAATTTGATATGATTGAATGGGATTACCTGTTCACCACTTTGCATAAATTTGGGTTTGGCTGTAATATATGTGCATGGATCAAACTACTGTATACCAGTCCAGAAGATGCAGTTTGTATTAACAACATTAATTCAGACTTCTTCAAACTAGAATGTGGTACTAGACAAGGATGCCCCTTGTCACCACTGCTATTTGCAATTGCCATTGAGCCACTGGCTGTTCATTTTTGAAATGCATCATAAATAAAAGGGAATTTCAGAGAAGGACTTGAACAGAAAATATCACTATATGCAGATGATATGGTACTGTATATATCAGACCCATAGAAGTCAGTGCCTGCAGCCCTAACTGTACTTGCAGAATTTCAAAAGATATGTGGACTCAAAATTAATTTGAACAAAAATGTGCTTTTTCCAGTGAATTATGTAGCAAAAAACCTTAGATTGGACAATTTCCCTTTTATCATTGCAGATCAGTTTAAATATCTAGCGGTAAATATCAATAGTAAATATAAAGCTTGTTTTCAACAAAATTTTGCTCTTTGCATGGACAAAATTAAACACAACGTGCACAGATGGTCTACTCTCCATCTTAGTTTAGCAGGAAGAATTAACACTACCAAGATGAATATCCCCCTGTTTTTATTTCAAAACATCCCCATATACATTAGCAAATCATTTTTTAATAAATTAGATTCAATCATAGGCTCATTTATTTGGAATTCGAAATATCCACACATCGAAAGGGCGACATACAATGACCTAAATCAGAAGGCAGCATGGCTCTACCTAATTTTCAGTTTTATTACTTGGTGGCAAGCATACATGATATAAAAACCTGGACATTGACACACAAGCAGTAAATGAACACAAAGTAGCTTGGTCTGCAATATAAATGAAATCCTGCAGTACTTCTTTATATTCCTTGCTTTGTACACCAGTAAATACAAGGTGTTGTCAATATACGAACAACCTAATTGTCCTTCATTCACTCAGAATATGGAACCAATGAAGGAAGCACTTCAAGTTAGAGAATATTTTATCTGTGGCACCTCTACATAATAACCACCTTTTTCCACCCTCTCAAACTTACACAGTTTTTAATGTTTGTGAAAATGTATGGGATTAAATCATTTAGAGATTTGTATATAATAATGTCTTTGCATCCTATGAAAAATTACACTCTAAATTTAATTTCCCGTCAACACAATTTTTCCACTATCTCCAAATTAGAAATTTTGCTAAACAAAACCTGCCCAATTTTCCTCACGTCCTACCTATTTCTATTCCAGAAGAAATATTGATCAGTTTTGAAGACTGCATTTCTATAATATATAGAACCATTTTAACAACCCTTCCTTTTAAAGATCCCAAAGTACAGTGGGAAAAGGATCTGTTACTCAACATTTCAGAAAACGAGTGGAAAGCAGCCATGCATGGCATTCACTCTAGCTCCATTTGAGCAAAGCATTAAATTATTCATCAATTTTTTTATCAAGCACATCTACCTCATTTAAAATTGTCCAAAATGTTTTCAGGGCAAGATCCAACCTGTGAACATTGCAATCGAGCTTCAGCTTCACTAGGCCACATGTTTTGGGTGTGTACCAAATTAACATCATTCTCAACAAAAAATTTTAAATGCCTATCAAACAGCCTTGGCGTCACAATCACTCCTAATCCATTAATAGCTGTGTTTGGTGTACTCCAGATGGACTTAAAGTGGAGAAGGAAAAAATAAACTGTAATTGCCTTTACTTGACTATGTGCACATAGACTTATCTTGCTCAACATGAACAACCCTAACCCACCTCTGTTAAATCAGTGGGTAACTGAAGTTATTATGCTGTTTGAAATTGGAAAAAAAAACATTCTCTCTTAGAGGATCTCTTCAAAGCCTTTTTAAAACCTGGCAGGATCTAATCAATAATATTTTAGAATAAGCAATTACATTGGGGAGAAAGACTCCTTTCTCTCTTTACTACTCTTAAAAGTTTTACTCTTGAATAAAAACGTTTTGTTAAGATTGACTTGATTTTACGTAATGTAACATGCTTTTAATAAATTCAATAAAAGAAAAAAAATAAAAAAGCAACATGCTTCCATTCCAATTTCACTTGTAAAGGATTGTGTATTGTGTTTTGATGAACTGGAGGAAAATCACTGATCTTCTGCTGCTCTTGTAAAAGGGCAAAATGGTCCTACTTTTATATGCTCTAGAACCTATGTGGACATTTGTTACCAAGTTACATTTCTACCTCCCACCAAGTTACTCTTGTCTCTTTTCTCTACTAATGTCTTTACATACTGCCAGCCAGGGGCACCCAGTATATACTGTACATGGAGTCTTATTGACCTCAAGAGTACCTTCCCACCCACAGAGACTTGGTGAGTTATTGTGCATTGCCGCTACCACTGCAAATTTCCTCACTAGCCTTTCCCTGTGCCATTATTTCCTGTGTGCAACCCCTTGCCATCTTGGCAGTACATGGGTATCCATTTGAATAAGCTACTGCCCTTATATTATTCTTAAGAGTAAGATAGTTTCTCTGATTGCTGTTATTCCAATAGTGGCTAGATTTTAGGGGTAGAAGAAAAGTTCTGCATATCCTGATAAATAAACTTAGAGCTATTAATTATCAGCAATTTTTTAGTTTCTCTGATTGCTGTTATTCTAATAGTGGCTAGATTTTAGGGGCAGAAGAAAAGTTCTGCATATCCTGATAAATAAACTGTGAGCTATTATTATCAGCAATTTTTTTAACAAACAGAAATGAGTGGCTATTTTTCACATCTTGTGTGTTATATTTTGCAGAACTAATGTCATTAAAATAACTTGTGTCTACTTAGTGTGAACCTCAACAAATTAGAAGATGCTGAATTTTCATGTGGGTTTTGCTCTAGTTTGTTTTGTTTTGCTTTTCATGTTCAGGGTATTTTGTTTTCTATTTTTCCCCTACTATATTCTGCTTTAGCTTTATTTTACTTAATTGTACAGTAGTCATTAATTCTTTATTATTTTCATTTGTATTAGTTATGGTTCTCCATTTCTGCTCCTAATTATGCATGTTAAGTGTGTATTTGTTTTTAATCTCTAAGGGGCCAATTGCCTAATTAGAAAACAGTCCCAATGTGCTTTAATTACACATGCCATAGTATCTGGGGACTTTTTCATCCACATTCAGACACTACAGCTTTAAAGTGGCATTAACCTTACTTTATGTTCCTTCATTCATTTTGTTATCTGTTTATTTGGTTTAGTTTTTTGATCTTCTGTTTTAGACTCTTGAGTTAGGATTTGGGAGATTTGGATTCAGGATTTGAGCTTGTTTGTTTAATCTGTATTAGTATAATCTTTTACTTTTTAGAATTTAGTATTTCTTTTGTTTCTTACTAGTTTATTGTGTATTTTTTCATTTTTGCATTTATTATTATTATTTGTGTCTTTTACCATTTGGTGCTTTATTTTAGTTTCTTTTTTTCCTTTCCTTTATATATTTGGATTTTTGTTTTTATTTTTAGGTTTTGTATTTTGACACTTAATATTTTACTTGGTACATGACTTCATTTGTTTAAATCTTTATTTAATTTCATTATAAAATTAAATATATAATAGATTTGCTTGTGTGAGCAGTTTGTTTCAACTGAATTTCCTCTCCATATGTAGCAATTCATAACAACAGAAGTTTTATTTAGACTATAGTCTTCCATTCTATTATGAGATGTCAGCATTGCATTAATTTTTTTTTTACATGAATTTAGTAATATTACTTTTTTATTGGTTATATTTAAATTATTATTTTGGTGATATTGTTTTGTCGCCATTTTGAGTATTTGACAGGAGCTTTGGAGTATTAGGATCTGTAAATTGCTCAGTACATACACATTCTACATTGTTGTGACATCAACATTGTCGTTCTATAAAAGAAGGCTGAACACATTTACTAGTGTCTAAGTTTAGTGTAAACACGGTGAAGACTATGCAAAAGATTTGCAGTTAAACAACAAATAATTAGGTTTAGTTTTCAATTACCCCGTCTATGCCACTCTTATTAAAAGGTTGTCTGAGAGGAATTGTCAGTCAGTCATTGTCCAACCCAATTGTATGGTAGATCATTCTGTTGTGACTGTTTCTTTAGAAGAGCAAAGTATTGCTTGAGAACAGATGACTTTTTAGATAGGTTTATGGACAGGGCAAAGATTATGAGTTTGTGTTGTTTCTGTCTGCTTGGAAAAGCATCTGAAATTTCCTTTCACTCTTTTTTCATTTATACATGAGCAATGTGCCTATGTTTAAATTCATAGTCCCTTTGAGTGACAATTTTTATAAGATTGTGAGGTAAAATAAATTAGGGAGCTATAGTTGTACTCAGGTTTCATCCACGCCAGAAAGCTTAGCATGGAGAATTGCTAATCAAGTGAACACAATTTTGAACTTTTGAAAATTTACTCAGTTTTAGTATACAGTAAGATTTTGAGATATAGGCTTAAAACATTTCAAAGGAATACAATCATTCAAAAACTTTGGAAGTTCCTTTTGGACTTGTTGGTTTTTCTAGTTCTCAGAACTAACTTTTCAGAGAGAGCGAGAGTATGAATATGACAACAACTATATGAGATGCTGAGTTTCAGGAGAAGATTGTTGGCCTGAATAGTAATAGAAAATTAAAACTAGAGGAAAACAATCCCTACAGGTGGATCACAGTTAGACAAGCCATGAACAGGAGTCTAGGGATGTCAACCACTGAGACAGAAATTTGAAACCTTTTACAGCTTATAGCAGCTTCAATAATTGGGGGTGGGAGGCAAGAAAATTGAGTAGGGAGACCCAGTGGGCCACCTCTACATTACACTCAAGAAAGCAAAGACCAGAATTTTTATTCTTATGAAAAATAGTTACAATTAGTATGATGAAAACAAAAGTATAATTTACACCATCTAGTTAACATGACTTTAATTTTTCAATAAAAAATTAGTAGTTGACTTGAAAGTCTTTTTTTATCTTTTAGGTTTTTTTATTATTATTATTTTGGTGATTTCTCACTTAAGATGTTCTCAAGTTTACATTTACTCACTTAGCAGCCATATTTAACCTAAGTGATTTATTATTATTATTCTAATTGTAAAGTTTTAACTTGAAAAAACTAATTGGTATTTTAACTTTTTTGGCAGTTTGGTCCATGAGTTTGTCTTTTACTCAAATTAACTCTAAAAGGCTCATGAGCAACGCCATCTGTTCATGTCAATTATGTGTGATCTTTCACCAAATAAGAAATAATATGGTCTATGTATAGGTGTTACTTACTGTACAACAGCAGCTATTCAAAGTCCAATTTCAGACTTGCTGGGCATCAACATTTTATCAGGAAAGGTAGGCAGGTATGTCTGCTTTTACTTATAATGCAAGATGCACTTCTGCACAAAGTGTGCCAAGTGTCTGATATAACAGAAACGCTGTCAGTATACAAAGTGCTTACAACTTGTTTTTTTCCAAAGTGAAATAGCTAGGGTGCCAACATTTTTCAGGTTTGTTGTTAGTGATTATCAGCCCAGTTCTAGCACTTTGTTATCTTAGCTGAAGGTGTAAATGGTGACCCCCCTACCCCCCCTTTCTATGACACAAGAGTTTCAAAAACGTAGGATTATTGCTATTTTACCCTTTGGCATTCTAAAACTGAGTGTATTTTATTTTAAAAATGATGCTCAAACACAAATGCAATAATGTATAAATATAACAGTAAATAGATTTATTGCTTAATGGGAGTTTCATTTTATAAACAGAATTCTAGTTTGAAAAAGTAAACAACAGTGATATATTTAATTACATTTATTAATGCTTATACAATTCACTGAAATTATAAGCATTTTTTCTTGACTTAATCTTTGTGAATTTAGAAATACTTTCTTTTAAATCCGTTGTTTGAGCTCATTTACTTTCTACTGGTAAGGTTGGTCAAAATTATACGTAATATATATTTATAGTGTAGTTTCCACATTGACATCAACCAGCGTTTTATCAGTGAGACTGCCTGGAAGTTCCATATGCATGATAAAGTTTGTATTGGAATTACTCACTTCATTCCACTAACCCACCCTGAAATGAGGTGTTTGCTTTGAGTCGACTTCCACAAGGAAACTTCCACTTCAGACTATTTCAGCCCTAACCGCCGTGAAAGGTAATATTTCTAGTTCAGGTGATGGTAAAATTGCCATTGAATTTGTAGCCGTAAGAGTGGCGAAATGAAAGACTTATTTGATGTCTGTTAGAAATTCAAAACAGCTTTAAAGCAGCTTTTGTTGCACTTTAAGGTATAGTAATGTTTGTAGAAATAGCAGATTGCACTGGACTAGGCAGACTGGATGTTTTATATTTTGAACCTGTAAGTTAGGCACATTTTCACAAGACATTATAAAAGTAATGCGCATCATCATCACTATCCATTCGAGCAAAGGTTCCATTTCAATTTGTTCTAATACTGACTTTATGTATTTTTTGCCACTGTGTTTTTGGTTGAAGGCTCATCCATGAATATGGATACGTTACAGTAGAGTTACCATAAAGTGGCAGAATGCATAGAAATATTTATTATTAGTGTGATGTTATTTCATCCTCTAGATGGCAGCAGAATACTGTTCCAAGAGTTATTTAACACTATAAAATGAATTATTAGGCGTCACGCCATGTCTGACTCAGGCTTAACCATAATAACATATATGCTCAAGCTCAAGTCACGATCATGAGGTTAAAAATACTTCTGGTGACACAACGTGAAAGACATTTAGTTTCTATGCCAATAAGCACACAGTTACTGTGTAATTTTTGTGAACCTTACAACTTGGCACATTAAAAAAAAAAAAAACTGTGTTTTGCCTTTGTGAACACTGTTTCTTTAAGTTGGATACTTAGAACACATTTGAAGCTCAAAAGAGCAGATATCATTGGGTCTCTAGTGTTCAAGATTTATGACTTAAGCTTGTACATTATGGAAGGAGGATATTATTGTTATTGTAGAAGCTGGACACACTGCAATAGACCTTGATATACCTTTTCATGGCAAGGATGAGCTCCGGGAAGATGATGATGAGAATTCAAAAAAGTGCAGTCTTGGTTCCTTGTTCTTAAGAATACAAACAATCCTGCATGTTTCTAAACAAGCAATTCAAGAGATAGAAGAACTTTATCAAATTAGCCTTTTAACTGAAGATTCTAACCATAATTCAATTAGAAATATATTACAAAGTGTAACGTTAATAGCTCTCTACTGATTTTAGTGTCTGAGATTGTTCAGAAAACTAAACCACTAAGTTCACATTAAGTTCGCTATTTAAAGTAGGTCCCCTGAACACAACTCATATGAGGTCAACATTCTATAAAGAAACCTTCACAGTCATTGAATCTGTTGTTTATGTCCTAGATGCTGCTAGAAAGAGAAACTTTATTTACGTCCCAGTTTTAAATGTTCTCAGAGTCGCTAAATCGAAATTAAGTACTTGATAAAGTTCTAGGAGGAAGTAGTTCAAGCTCACAAATTGGTCTTGACAGATCCTTCCATAACAGAATTGGAAAAAAAAACAATTCTTGCTGATAATGAATTTCAGATTGCTATGGGGTTATACATTTGGTGATTTTGAAATATGTAACCCTTTAGCTAATTACAAAAATGCAAGATTTGTAATGTCTATTGAGTGATTGCTAATTTACATGTTAAATACACAACATTCCTGTCTTTTATCTGTCTTGCAACCTTGTATTGTAGTAGTGACATCAAAACCTTTGGATATGATAGAATTCTAGAGCCTCTTGTAAAAGATATTGAACTGCTTGAAAATCAGGGTGTTTTGTTCAGAGACTAGCTGCAAGTGTTACTGGAACCATATGTATACTCTGTTAATCTAGGTGCACACTCCTTAGCTTTTTTTAGGAAACTTTTAATACAGACACATTTTGTAGGTTTAGTTTAGTAAATAGGGTTGACATACAAGATTATGAAGTAAGTTCGCATATCAGATGTATATATGAACTGCAGCATAATAAAAGTTTAATAAGTTTTGATGGTGTAAAGAGGGAATGCATGTTAAACAGACTTTCTCATTTTCAGACATTTTTCTCATTTTAAGACAAGGATTTCCTCCAGACTTCTTACATGGTCTGTTATACAGCATAGTTCCAGTTGAGCTGAGTATTTGTTTAAATGTTTTAGTTTCTAATAAGTTCTTTACCGTAGTTTACTTGAACAATATGAACCAGTCATTTCATTATATATTTGCTGATAGTCTTAACCAACGTCATAAAATACCAAAAGCCTTTAATGTTAGTGAAACTACTGGGGGCAACAATCATGAAAACTGGACCCTGTTGCGCTTACTCCCCCTGATGATTGGTCATTTATTGCCTGAAAATAACAAGACATGGTGAGTACTTATGGGATTTAAAGACATTGTTGAAATTCTGTTCAGTTCTAAATTCAAAGGTGAATCCTTGTGCTACCTTAAAATTGAAATATTAGACCACAGACACCTACTCCAAGAGGTATTTCTTGACTTAAAGCTGTGACCCAAGCACTACTATTTATAATATCATCTGCATCATGTTCGGTGCTTTGGTCCTTTGCTGGATTTTTGGACTGTTTGCTTACTGGTGTTTCCAGAGGGAGGTGTTTCATCTTGCAGGGCACCGTGGATATCATCGAGAGGAGTCACAGTGCACGGCTCAATGGCAACTCTTGTCTGTACCAGAAACTGAGAAGGATGGCTGCGAGGGCTCTGGGGGCAGATAAAGAGGCGATTGTTAGAGGAATCCATGAGCAAGTGACATATCATCTGTGGTCTAGCGACTCACGTCCTGCTTACAGAGGAATCGAAGCATGATGCACATTTAAATCTGTTCCTCGGAGAGTCGCAGTCAGGGCAGCTGATGGAACGGTCCTTACGGATGACACTGCAGTTGTGACCCACTGGGCTGGCTACTTTGAGCAATTGTTCAAAGCAGATCCTCCGGCTAGGACAATGGATATCTCTGGGTCCACGGTTCTTGAGGCTGATCCTCCAATTAGCTGTGAACCACCCAATCTCACTGAGATTGCACAGGAAGTGAACCAGCTTGGGGAAGGCTGCAGGGATCTGTGGTATCCGGGGTGAACTTCTCCAGGCTGGTGGTAAGGCTGTCCTCCTGGCATTGCATGCAATCTCTTCTTCCATTTGGGAGACTGGCATAATCCCAACTGACTGGAAAACAGGACGTGTTGTCCCTATCTGGAAAAGGAAGGGTGATCGCCTGGATTGCAGCAACTACAGGGGGATAACAATGCTCTCGGTGCCAGATAAGGTCCTTGCTGGGGTATTCCTCAATAGGATCCGTGATCACTTGCTCACCTACCAGCGTCCGGAACAGTCTGATTTTATGCCTAACAAGTGTACCATCGACCGCATCCTGGCACTGAGAGTTCTCATGGAGCGCAAACGTGAGTATGGGCAGAGTTTCTTTGCAACCTTTGCCTGTGGAACATCCTGAAGGTTCGCTGGATCTCCTCGAAGCTGTCGGATATCATGGCTGGCCTGTACACTGGTACTGTGAGTGCTGTGCAGAGTGGAGGCAGAACCTCAGCGTTTTTCCCAGTTGATTCTGGGGTTCATCAGGGGTGTGTTCTTGCTCCTACTCTGTTCAATGCTTGTATGGACTGGGTGTTGGGCAAGGTCGTGGGGTCCAGTCGCTGTGGGGCATCTGTTGGTGAAGAAAGATTCACGGATCTTGACTTTGCTGATGATGCTGTGATCTTCGCAAAGTCAATGGAGGCTCTGATCGGGATGCTCAAAAGAGTGAGCGAGGAGTCTGTGTCTGGGCTTGCGAGTGTCCTTGATAAAAACCAAGATCCAGGCCTTTAATGACCTCTTGGGCACAGCTATCAGCAGTGTGTCTGCTTGCAGAGAGAGTGTCGACCTTGTTGAGAGGTTTATTTACCTTGGCAGTGACATTCATGTCTCTGCTGACTCTTCCTATGAAGTCAGTAGACGGATTGGGAGAGCATGGGGGATCATGAAGTCACTGGAATGGGGTGTGTGGCGCTCCCAATATCTATGCAAAAGGACAAAGGTCCAAGTCTTTAGAGTCCTGGTGCTTCCTATCTTGCTATATGGTTGCGAGACATGGACACTATCCAGTGACTTGAGACGAATACTGGACTCCTTTGGTACTGTGTCTCTCCAGAAAATCCTTGGGTACCGTTGGTTTGACTTTGTGTCGAATGAGCGGTTGCTCATGGAGTCCCGAATGAGGCACATTACCTGCATTGTGAGGGAGCATCAGTTACGGCACAATAGCCACTATGGCACTGTGGCGCGTTTCCCCAAGGGTGATCCTGCTCGTAAGATCCTCATTGTTGGGGACCTGAGTGGCTGGACCAGGCCAAGGGGTTGCCCATGTAACACCTGGCTGCGACAGATGGAGGGTCATTTCCGAAGGGTGTGACTGGACTGTGTGTCTGCCTGGGGGGTTGCAAACCAGGATCCCTAGTTGTTTCGTCGTGTACCAGTGCATGTTCTCCAACTTGACTAATTGCAAACACATACCATCTTCTGTGCCATCTCTTTTTTTTTTTGCACTTACACAACAGAATTAGAATGTACAGCAGCATATTTGAGCCATAGAGAAAAAAATTAAGGACATGATGAAAAGGTGTATTTTGTGATTAAAGTGGAAACTTCGGCTTTAATCTTGAAAAGTCCACTTTAATCCTGTAGTTTATTTTGTCATTAAAGCAGACTGTCGTAAAAGTCTTCTTAAAACCGACCCAGTTGATAATCGCTATGTGCTTCTGGGGCTTCCTCCTGAACTGAAAGCAGCAATCACCACACAGAACACATTACATTTGTGATATTCCAGCTCTCTGCACAGAATTCTTAGATTTATATTTGATATAATTTCCATGATGGAATGCATTAAAGTATGTACGTTACATTTTACAGATATGTCGTTAGCTTCACTTAAATAATGAATATTGATAGTAATTACACATGTTGTGGCAGCACAGTCTGCCTTGCAGGGAGTCACGTCCCTTGTGTTCCCTGCCTGGAGTTTGCATATTTTCCTGGTGGGTTTCCACAGTGTGCTCCAGTTTCCTTCCAAAAACATGAAGATTTGGGGATTTAGTGACGCTAAAAATAACGCTAGTGTATGTGTGTGCTTGTGTTCACCTTGCGATGAGTTGATGCCCCATCCAGGGATTGTTTCTGTCTCGCGCCCGATGCTTGCAGGAATGGGCGCATCCCTGTATTATTGGATTTAATCATTAAATATCCTTTTTAGGGATATTGTGGCAAAGTGTTCTTGGAATTTAATGGGTATTTCAGCCAATTCACAACACCACAAAACCAAATGTTTTCTCACGGTGATGATATCTCTCACTGCCACCTGGTGGAATCTGATTTACGTAAAGTATGCATGCAAGTATAAACAGTGTCACAAAAACGACCGTAAGACATGGAAAAGGTTTGGGGCAGCCACCCGTATAATTTTTCCCGGCTGCAAAACTGCGTCAAAATAATAGACAAGTACACATAACTGAGTCCAAAACAGAACTGATTAACTGGAAGCAAGATGGCGGCTTTAAAGGCCAGTGGAGGAAGTGATGTCATCAGGACCAGAACTGGAAGTGACGTCGTTGGCTGTCCCAGAGCCGGGCAGGATTTCCTTAGAATGGTCTGTAAAATGGTCTGTGTTTTTTTGGCACAAAATGTCTGACTTTAGTAAAAAAGCCAAAGTGCTAATTGTTTTTCAGCAAGTCTCATTCTTCATGGAACCTTATACAGCATAGTATGTGAAGCACGTCAGCTGTTTTAAATTATGCAAAATCCAGTTCACTGATGTCATTATTGTAGATCCACAAGACCTGAAGGACTATCGTCCACTTTCATCATACACCGCCCAAGGTATAAATCTCATTACTTCAAAGCCTTTCCAATCTAACTAATACAGCACAATAGTTTCAGTAAAGTAAAAGTTAACTTTCACCACACTGCAACCACCAAAATCGATGTTCTTCTACTAGTTCCATTTCTTTTATGTTTTTGATAACTATCACCTAACTATGTTTGTTTCATTTTTACCTTTCTGTGTAGTGTCATTGAATGCATATGTTAATATCTATACATTAACTTTCTCTTTAGAGTATCTTAAGTAGCCATGTTGTTTGAAATTATCATTTCCCCCGATGATATTAGAAGAGTTCCTCTTGAAAGCCTTCCAGAAACAGTAGAAGAGCTGGTCAGCATGTTGCGCAAAGAGCTGAGAAGAGCTAACAGTGACAAAGGGCATGTGACAAAAAATGTAGTTGTTACAAACACAATTAATAAGGTGATACACACAATTAAATGTGGCACACACAATTAAACAATGTGACATGCACAATTAAAAAGGTGATGCGCACAATTACATGTGATGCGTTCAATTAAATGTGGTGTGCACAATTAAACAAGGTGATGTGCACAATTAAACAAGGTGACACACACATTCAAAAGAGGTGATGCACAGAATTAAATTTGGTGCAGCGTTCAAAATTAGAAATGCTGCCTCACAATCAGAGGGGTGATGACAAGTAAAAGTGTACGGAAAGTGTAGGTACCTTGGCAAAACAAAAGGAAAACTTGTCCGTTTTTTTTCTCATGCAAGAGTTAATTATATGTAAAAAAAAAATTAAAAATAAAAACTGTGATGCTCCCCGTCCCCTTTTTTTTTTTTGCCTTCACTGTGGTGCTTGAGAGTGTAATATTGTGTATTGTACAATATTGTGTATTGTATATTTTGTGGTGAACATCTGCAAGATTTGTATCCCTGTCCATCTAACTTCTAGAAGACAATAGAAGACAAAATATAGTTTCAACTTTAAAACTATGTTCTGCTTTTAATAAGTTATAATGAAGCCTGTCTATATAAGTAAAATACAAATGTAAATAGTCAATGGCAGAAAAACAGTACAAAATTTTGCAGTGCTGTGCTGTTATTTGAAACAAAGCAGGTTTTAATTTTATGGAAGTGCTGTGTCACAACTCCAGAGACCTGGGACAATATTTAACATGCCTGTGTAGAGCATGCACATTCCCTCAAAAGTCTGTGTTGGGTTTTCTAAGTACTCAGGTTTCCTCTCCTATTCTAAATATATGCCAGGTGGAGTAACTCACATCTTTCCTATATCCCCTGTTATTTTCTTATTTTACCCATTAAGGATTGTGAAGAAAATTTATCACAGTCCACAGGCTGTACTTCACATTTCCCATATGCAATATTGCACCAGCAACGAGTTATATTTGTGTAAAGATAAGCAATCCTAGTCAGCAACAGCCTCCTGATCTATGTGGCGATGTGTGGCTCTCTTCATGAGATTTGTAAAAGGTACTGATGTAGCCTTTCAAACAGAGAATGGAGTTTGATTTCTCTTAGATCATCCATATACAATATATTAAAGAAATGTTACAGGCCTTGATATAGCCCTATTAGTCTGAAGCATTTTACATTTAATGGCATTTATTTATATTAGCTTGGATTTTTTTTTGCTTGAATTAAAGAGGGAAAATACTTAGAAAAACGAAAGATTGCCAGTATGCTAGTTTAATCCTTCAATAATAATAATATTAATGACATTTTAGTTGCTATTAGTTGAAAGGAAATCATTTAGGATATATCCAGTTACAAGACAGAAAGCAACAATTGTAAAGAGTAATTGTAAAGATGAGTGCCTTATTACCATTAGATCATTAGATTTCTTTTTTAATTAATTAGGGCTTACTTTTAAATGTTGCATTTTTCATTATAAGTCACTGCACCACTTAAAGGAATGCAATATCCACAACTGTCAAACATGTGGACATATTGGAGCATATATAAATCATGAATGTGAGGGTTGATTTTCTGTCTCTTTTGCTGCTATACCTCTCCACTGATACAGCACCTGATCGAACATAAAATCACCACGGAGTAACAATGACAAATGAGTGATTGTTAGTGATTGTTCTTGTTATTACAATAAAACAATATCCTAACAAACCAGTATGTTTCAAAGTAACACCCCCAGTTAAAAAAAGGACGGGGAGCATCCCAGTTTACTTTTGTCTTTTGTGTCTTTTTTTTTTCTTCTTCAAATAATTAACTCTTGAATGCAGAAAAAAGGAATGGATGGCTTCCAGTTTAAGTACACACTCGTGTACTTACACCGGGAACTGTGATCCCCAACAATTTAATTGAAAAAGAATGCTATATTAACATTTCCTCACGCAGCACACCACTTAATTGGAAACTTTCTCTTTGGATTGGCAGACAAACCTTGCCACCAATCAGTGTTTTCCTTTGGTTTTGCCAAGGTAGCTACCCTTTCCATGCACTTTTACTTGTTGTCACCCCTCTGATTGAGAGCACACCTTCTCTAATTTTTAACCACATTTAATTCTGAGCATCACCTCGTTTCAATGTATGTGCTGCCTTGTTTATTTGTGCATGTCACATCTTTAAATTTTTTGTTGCTTGTCCTTTGGGGCCACTGTAAAGGCTGGAAGGACTTTTGGTCCTGCAATCTGAAGACACAGTTTTCCAAACTGAATATTGTAACTTGACCAACATATCTGACCTGATTTAAAAGAGCAACGTCAAAGATAATACAGAAGACAACTGCTGTCTTCAGTTAACTGCCTGATCTCTTAACTATTCTTTAGACACTGCCACCTTATGCACATCTTCAGAAGACTTTGAGAGTGACTAGATCTGTTTATCATTTTAATTTCTTTCTCTGATGTTGAACCCACATTCAAGCAAGGGAATAAATTGTATTTAACTGATGGCACTTTCTTAAGTGCATCCAAAAGCATGAAAACAGATTCTGTCATCTTGTCAAGACACCATCAATGTGTACCCACCTGGCAAGCAATATAATGCTTAAATGAGCCAAAGTCATCATGTAAATGATATGGTTAGAAGTTCAGTCTTAAGTTTAAAATGGGGAATTTCAGGCAGAAGTTGAGCATTGTTGGATGTTCACAGCTCACTGTTAACAGCAGGAAAAGGTCAGCACTGTGTGGAAAAGCCAGAACAGTGAAGAAATCAAAGGTACATTTTCTGCCTGACTGTACTCGGAGAAAGTTTTAATAGTCTTGAAATAAGGAGAACTACTTTGAAGTGCGAGATGCAGTAGAGAATGTCAAAACATTATGTAAATATATGCTGTTTTGGATAACACATTTTCTTCAAGGTAAAAGGAAATGATTGAGCAAGAACCTTTGGTGAAACATCGGATGGCTAGATGGACCAGATGGTTAGTACTTTTTTCTGAAGCATGGGTTTTTCAACAGTTTATTGCATTGGAGAATAAATGATTAAAATTGTAAGAATTTTATAAGAAGTATAAGAATTTGTCTCTACACATAATTCTCCTAATTGTGTAAGAGCCAAAAGTAATTGGATAAATTAACATAGACTGGATTAAAATCCTGGAATCTGTGACCCAAAGACATCACTCACATGTAATTCTCTTCCATTTGCTGTTCTGCCACCACATTCTGTTCTTCTTTGTTCAAAATGTTTGATTTGATTCCAACCTTATTTTCCTCCTTTCTTCACTCTGGTAAAGTTTGATCTCATTTGTCCATGCACCTTGTTCCAAAAATCCACAAATGTGTTTTTTTATACAGTATATATTTGTAACCTCACCTTTCTGTTACTAAAGGATTTTGTCTTGTGGTATCCCATCTAATATTGTGCTGGTGGAGAATTAGATGGTGTCTTATATAGTGTCTCACGCAAAGTTCTTGATCTGATCAATTGTAACTAGGTTTTATCTTGGTATTTCTGTCACATTCACAACACACAAATGAACCCTTCTTCATAAATAGTGGTTTTGACGTGCCTTTTTTTGGCAATGTATCTTTTTTAGTCACGATTGGTTCATGATGGGCTGCTTGACTGGCATTGACACTCCAACTAAACGTTATCTACCTAAAATTATTTAAAGGTGCATATAACTCTCTTTTGCTGTGAGATAGCATGTAGCCATCAGAGTGTTTTCTCATTTACAGCACCAGATGGTTGAAATGTTGTCACACTTTTCAAAAAGTTGAGTAAAAAAATCAAAGTGAGATAATATTTATCTCTTGAGCATTCAACACGGTTTAGGTAAACATTAGAAACAGTTGGTATTTGTTTTACATATTTATATATCAGATGGTGAAACATACAGTCTGTTGCATACTTTTTGAAATATATATATGTATAATACTATGATGGTGTGTGTCCTAGTGGCCTCCTTAATCTTGCGGCATATATTTTGATAAAAGTAAAAAGTACATTGTGTTAATCATAACACAGACATAGATGAACAAAATAGACTAGTGGATAATATCATTGCATTATAGTTCTCAGTATGAGCTGGACTGTCAGGTGAGCACCATCTACTCATTTCCCTGGCTTATGTATTTTTGTTTTCTATTTCATTTTTGTTGTTCTTTAAATATTCTTTAGTACATTCAGCTATTGGTTGTTCTTTTATTTGTGAATATTATTTTGTTTAGTATTTTATATTATCAGTTTATCTTGCTGACTTACATTGTTATTTACCTTGTATGTGCCTAGGAAGTGAGGCCACAGTGATATTTAAAAGCCTAGCAGAACCCAAGATGGCTGCTGAGGCAGTAGGCTCTGCTTATTGACTGTGGATTTTAAAATACAGCTATTGTAAGTATTTTCATATTTAATTTTTCTGGTTATGTAGTCTCACATTGTTTAAAATTTAGATATTTCAAATTGTGGGATGGGTTTTATTTACTTTGATGGTTGTCTTTTAGGCATACTCTTTTTTAACCTATTGTTGATTCAGCCTTTGTTTTTGTTCAATAAATAATATTAAATGAAAACATGCAATCTTTACTTTAATTGCTGCAGAACATCTACAGGTTGTAACCTATTAGTTGTTCCCTGAAGATGGCCAATTACTAATATTCTGATATTTCCTTTTTTTCAGTTCTTGCTAACCTAAAATTTCAATTTAAACCTATGGTCGGTTGACTGCTTACTTTTTCACCTTTTTATGTCACTTATTGCAAGAAAAACTGGAACAACTGAGATGTTCTAAAACCTTTGACTGGTAGTGTACATCTGCTGTATAAGATATTGTCTTACATACTAGAAAAATATTCCTTGCAAATATTATAAGTGTCCTGCGGTGGGTTGGCACCCTGCCCGGGATTGGGTCCTGCCTTGTGCCCTGTGTTGGCTGGAATTGGCTCCAGCAGACCCCTGTGTTCGGATTCAGCGGGTTGGATAATGGATGGATGGATCTATTCATAACATTATCATGTTTGTATTTAGGTGATTTAGTTAGCTGAAGGTCGAGTTACGATGAACCATTACATACACCTTTAGTTTTCACATGATTTTTCCTGTTATTTAAATGAGTAATTTTTAAAAAAAAGTTTTTTATCTATAAGAATGTCAGCTAAAATGAATGGATCGTTTATTTAGTTTCTTATAAATACTCATCGAGCATAGTGGACCTCAGTTTAATGGGAATACTCCAACTGGTAAGAGATTAAATATTTTATTCTCATTTCATGATTTTTACTCCGTTAAATAATAATTAATTTTTCTTTTACATATTTATAGAATTTCATAATTTTTCTTTTAATTTAACTAATATTCTGGTTGTAACAGGGGGCTTGGCCCCCAAGTAATAATATATAAAAATATAACTACTGCTACTACTACTACTAATTATAATGATAATATAAATTACCACTAATACTACTACTAATAATAAAAAAACAATATAGAAAGTACTACTAGTAATAGTAATAAATTAAAAACTACTAAAACTACTACTGAACGTGATTAATAATTTTAATGTGTTAAATACAGGGTCAAAACGAAGCTGAATCTATACTAATAAAAGGCAACGCCCTCACTGACTCACTCATCACTAATTCTCCAACTTCCCGTGTAGGTACTATAGAAGGCTGAAATGTGGCAGGCTCATTCCTTACAGCTTACTTACAAAAGTTAAGCAGGTTTCATTTTGAAATTCTATGCGTAACGGTCATAACGGTCGACAATATCTGCCATGTTAAACTTTCTTATTTATGGCCCCATCTTCACGAAATTTGGTAGGCGGCTTCCCTGCACTAACAGAAACCGATGTATGTACTTATTTCAGTGGTATGACGCCACTGTCGGCCACCATATTGAACTTTCCAACAGTCTTTGTTACTTATGGGCCCATCTTCAAGAAATTTGGTACGCGGGTTCCCAACGCTAACTGAATCCTACTTACGTACATATATACGTCCATAGCCTGCAGCTCAGTCGCCGTGTGAGGCGACATTGGGTCCCCCATCCCCACACCTCCCACGTAGTTGGCTGCCTGCCTATATAAGGCTGTCCGTCGCTCCGGTCTCTTTATTCCCTTCTTTGTTTCGCCACGGTATTCACGTCTCCCTGCTGATAACTGCAGCCTTGTTCATTTATTACAATTATAGTTATGGTGTAGGTATTTTAGACTTAGTTTACATTGTTCAGGTACCCATTTCCTTTATCGTTCCAACAGTACCCCCATTAACATGTCTATCGAGGTGATCACCATCGATCAAAGAACTGTCACTTACCGAGTGGTTTCCATGCCCGGAGATGACGACTGCCTTTTCCATTCTCTGTGTTACATTTTGCACAGCCATATCAGGCTCACTCTTGATATCCGGAGGAACATTGTGTCTTATGTATTGAATGACTGGAACAGGTTCAAGGTGTGGACTGATGACGGTACAGGAGATAATTATACTACACAGGAGCACTATAAGAGTGAAATGCTTAAGCCCTTCACCTATGGTTCTGCATGTGAGTTGATGGCTGCCGCTGAATTGTTTGGTTGTTGCTTTCAAGTGTACCGAAATGGCCAAATATTTTACACCTTTGGACAACCATCAATGTCTCTTAAACATCTTAGATTCACAGGTGACGATTTGAGTAGTGGACACTATGATGTTTATGAATGTTTAAACTCTCAAAAGCTGGATGCGAAGTTATCGATAAAATCCATTTTCTAATTCAAACGCCTCCAATTTCCAGTAAGGCTTTGCTTTGCAATGACAATTAATAAGTCTCAGAGACAGACCCTAAAAAAGGTTGGCATTGATTTGAGGCAAGATTGCTTTTCACATGGCCAACTATACATTGCATGCTCAAGTGTAAGCTCAGCGCACAGCTTGGTCATATTAGAACCGGAGGGCTGAACTGACAACGTGGTATACAAAGAGCTCCTTAACAAATAATTATTGGTATATTTTCCCTCAGTTTAAAAAGGTTTACTTTTCTTCTTAATAAAAATTTTAAAGCAGTACTTTGCCGCTGCAAAGCGCGGGTATTTTGCTAGTATTTACATATTCAGTAAATGAACATGTAAATATATTACCATGAATTTATCTAAACTTAATTTTGTCCTTCCAATACCAGCAAATAGTAATAAGGCATTAAATTAAACAGTAATGTTAGCTACCAATACAATTAACCAACAATTGAAGTTAACCTCATCTAGTTACTCTTTTTGTATGTCAAAGTTGCTTGTATCATGCTTTTCCACAATTCAGCCAGTAAATACTGTAACTAGTAAACAAGAGAGCCTGTGTGTTGGTGAAATTTACATGTGTCCTTAAAGCAGCAAGACTCAGACTTCATATGTTGACTAACATTAGAAGCATTTAACAATGTGTATACATCCTGAGGTCTATATGGCGTTAATAAATAATCCATAACCATGTGTCAGCTGTAACATCAGGTACTAGCTGTTAAATACTCAATATTAAAACTATTACACATAATGCTATTGTTACTCCATTGTTACACCTGTAAACCACTAGCTGTTATTATACTAGTAATTGATGTAATGTTAGCTAGTTTACTGGAAGATAGACAAATTTAGATGAATAAACACACCTGCAAGTGCTGTACAAATTGCTTTCTCTTGCTTTTGTTTATCTTTTCTGTTCTGTACTCCTGACTGGTGTTGACTTGAAGCCATGGTTCTACTAGTTATTGAACAATTATCACAACAGGTGACTGTCAGTGATGTTAATTTGATGATTCATGAAACAGCAACACCAATAAGACACCAGGCAAGTGAGAACTAATTGTGAAGGGTATTGTGGAAGTGACCCTGGCCTTGGGCTAAAAAGCTCCTTCCACAGGGAGAATGAAGCATGGAGGTAGCTGGTGGAAAAGGGCTCAAACTGGAAGGAGGAGGGATGTTCAGAGAATTTGAGGAGAGGAAAATGTGTAAGCAGAGGAAAGTGTATAACAGTAGGTTAGTTAACCAGTCACCTGAGGGGTAGTTAGTTACCTTTGTTGCATAGTTAGGCCTGAAGGCTTAGGTTACTTTTTTATCCCATTTATGAATTGTGCCTGTTATTCTGCTTCAGTTGTTACTGTTAATAAATTCTCCTTCCATGTTATTACTTTGGTCTCCATGGTTCTTATTTTAGTTTGAGGTTGACTCTAATGCACCCCCTAAACTTTGTTTTAAACAAGTTTTTGTTTTTATTACTTGATTGTGTGATGTTTGAATGTACAATTTGTTGCTGCTGTGTGTTTCCTAGGTTTTGTATGCATTTATTGATCTGGTCCAACTACTTATTGTGATGCTCCTTTAAATGCTGGACATTTAACAGGAGATGAATTCAAAGAAGCGTTCTGTTTCTTGAAGGACACAATGAGGACAACATTCAAACAGAGAAAGCCAATGGTTCAGAGAAAGCTTCAGTCATTCTCAATCTCTTACCCTTGTTTCTGGTTACATCTGGATCAAAAGTAGATTTCTGAATTTTACATAAGCAATACAGTTTTTAGCATTTCAGACTGAGGATAGCCTTGCTATCATTTCTGCAGAGGAAATGTCAAGGAAGTTCCTTGAAAAATGGCTAACATTCCAATCAGGAACATCACAGACTGCAAAAACCTACCCCCTAGTGTACATCTCACTGACCTGCTGTTGTCTAAACAGCAGGAATCTTATGATTATGGTAAAAAAAAGTACATTGTCAGAAGTCTGTAAAAAGATGAGATACAACTGTTTACAATGACAGTGGTAGCTGAGCTGTTAATTCTAAATCTTTAGGATGGGGTAGTGACTTGTCAGCAATTCTCCTTCTTCTTCATCTTTTACCCCCCACCCCAAAAGGGAAAACAGCAACAAACATCAGTGCCTCTGACGCTAAACACCTTCTGGTAAATTCATAAGCACATGTTTTATCATGAAATCACTTTGTTATGCTACACTTACATTCTCTAAGATAGACAATTCTTTTTCTGATTCTGATCATTTTCTCTCTATTTCATATTTCTGAAAAAAATTTGATTGAAACAGATCCAATCCCCTCTTTGTTTCAGATACGGATAAGTGTGCTGACCTTCCTTGAGAAAAGTGTTTCTAATAGGCTTCCTTCTATGAGCACATTTACATATATTTCCCTGAAAATGTTTAAATGTAACCATTTTAAAAAAAAATCAGAATTTGTTCAGTTTTAATTAATTATTTGAAGTTTTAATATTACTTGTACCCTGGAGGGATAGACAGCTTTTACACATACTTGTGTAGATTGTATGAGGGCATTCTAATTTCAGATATGCGTGACTGTTTTGAGGTTCATGAGGAATCAGACAATTATGCTGAAGCTTTTTTGTTAGCCAGTCGGTACTGTAAGTGCAGAACATATGGTCTGGTTCCATTTAATGATAGATTCATTTACAATATGTGCCTATTATGGGATATTTGAAGTCCATGATTAGAAGCATTGACTTGTGTAACAGTTTTCTGCTGGTAGAGCTGAGTAAGTGGGATATTTATAAAGACATTAATGACAATTTATACTTGTCTCTGTTCATTTCATTTGAGGTAATTTACCACCTAAGCTGAACTAAGTGTAGATTAATATTTATCTTGAGGTCCCTTCCACACAGAGAACTTACAAATATGAGCTTACCCCAGTTGTTAAACTAATTGGTGATGATTTAAAATTTTTACAAAGAGAACAAATTTGTGTATATTTTGTTCTACAATATTGAAAAGATCTGTTGCTTCAGCTACTGGTGATAGCCTAGCCTCCGTGATATTTCTGCCATGTTTATTAGCTCATCTTATTTTTGTTGATTTGTTTATTTGAAACAACAGATTGTCACACAGGGCTGACCTTCTTATATAACACGATACCGTGGCTGTCCGTTTGTCTGTCAATGATTTTAAATCACCTGTAGCTCGTAAACCTGAAATATGGTACACATATACTATGTGACGTCTACTATCTGCTTTCAGGGTGATGATTGACCTCCAAGGTTATTCCTCTTATTATTTTTATTTTATTTTAATCTAGAATCAACTCTCAGCAACAGGCAGCAGGGCGGCCATGCAGCACATGCATACGAGCTCTGTTCTCATCCCTACCACCTTCACTGTCACTTCCCCTACCTCTTCATATCTTAAATCATTCTTGAGGCAGATTGAAGACTTAAGTGCCAGCTTAAGTGAAAAAGTAAGGAAAATGTACTAAGTAATTGCAACACAAACACTAACTTAATCAGTTTTGATGCAAAAAGATGCCAACGAAAGAAGAGAAGAAGCGGGCTGCTAGGGTGGAGAAAAGAAGAGCTGCTCAAAAAGCAGCAAGCACATCAACCTCTGAGCAAACAAATACTAAATGTACAGAGAAAGAGTATGAAAACTATGAATGCTCAAGTCAAGTGTATTCACTGCACGTTATCATGCAGTGCGCCATTACTGGTTGAGGATAATCCTGGATTGATTAAAATGAACTTCAAAGGAATTTATAATGTTGAATGCACAGTTGCAGGAGCTGGTGCAATATATGGGGTTATAACAACATGCCTACTTAATTCTTTGTTTTTTTATGCATTAGACATCCATGCTGTAGGCAAATACATGATTTACTGGAAAGAGTTGCACATTATAAGTTAAACGTTGCATTTCAGTACTTAGTTAAGAACTTACTTTCCTTGCTGCCACTGTCAGAAAGAATTCAGAAATTCTGTTATAGACAGAACAAACAAGTGGGCTGATTACTACAACAAAGATCTTGGTTTATTTTGTCATGGTGCCTCTTATGTGATACTCCCTTAATTTTGGTAGAAGAGGTTGACTTGCTAGTCCATCTGATTCCAATTTTGTATTCTGCCCAACATAACCCATAGCACGACATGCTGTTTGAACCATTTGATTTCAGATCATCACAAATTTTATGTCTTTTTCAGAGAAAAAAAAGCTTTCCAAAGAATAATGATATATTATTCCAAATGTATTCGTAAAATAGTCCACATTTACACATCAGTCATGTAGTTGCGTGACAAAGAAAATAAGGACTGTTGCTTTCTAAAGCCTTCTCTCTTTACATGTGATTTTAACACATTAAATTACTAGATTACAAGCAGATGCATGCAAAATTAATGCAAGGAAAAAGACTACCAGATAGAAATAAATATCTTTCTTCTTGTGTCAATAGCACACATTTCACTGGAACACTGGGTGTTTTCTGAAGCAAATAATTGTGTTTTACTGTAAATTAAATTTTGCGCAGATTGTTTTAGGTCGTCGATAGTGTGTGTTTTCAACACATATTTTGTTGCTATATTTTACTAAGTGAGAAAACTATGGAACGTAACAGTAGATTAGAATGTTTCATTGCTCACTTTTCTGGTAATCAATATAATTGTGAATAATGAATAAGCTTTACTTTTAACCAGTAATTCTACTATAAAATTCAATACAATTTAATTTTTGTATAGCCCAAAATCTCACAAAGAGTGCTGCAATAGGCTTTAACAGGCCCTACCTTTTGATAGCCCTCCAGCCTTGACTCGCTAAGAAGACAAGGAAAAACTCCCAAAAAAATCCTAGCAGGGAAAAAATGGAAGAAAACTTGGGAAAAGCAGTTCAAAGAGAGACCCCTTTCAAGGTAGGCTGAGAGTGCAGTGGGTGTCAAAAAAGGGGGTAAATATAATACAATACACAGAACAGAACACAAGTAATCCTCAATACAATATGACAATATTGCAATAGAAATATTAC
Organism: Erpetoichthys calabaricus; assembly: GCF_900747795.2. Classification (NCBI taxonomy): domain Eukaryota; kingdom Metazoa; phylum Chordata; class Cladistia; order Polypteriformes; family Polypteridae; genus Erpetoichthys; species Erpetoichthys calabaricus. Next base: position 257,527,671 of record NC_041395.2, on the reverse strand, counting down.
AAGTACAATGCAGAATTCAAAAGTAGATGATATTACATAATACAATATGGATTTGTTCAGAATCCTGGAGACTTCGGCCATCAAGCTGCTTCCCCCTATTGGCCATTCCACAACTGAGTCAGCGCTGGACAAGCCAATCCGATGAAAGGACACCTCTACCCGATTATTCCTGTGATCCTCCATCAGAGATGATTTTACCATAGGCAGGCAAAAGAACCTTGCAGTAGGGCAGTGGCACCAAGTGCCACATTTGAGTACAGAGATGATAAACAGAATAGGTGAGTGCTAGTAACAAATTATAACTTATGTTTTAGTGCTAATGACCAACAACAGAGATGCAGTCTGTACAGTTAATCAGCAGCTTTAGTTAGAATATGCTAGACTGAAGTAGTGAGTCTTCAGCCGGGATTTGAAAGCTGAGACCGAAGGGGCATCTGTTATAGTAGCAGGCAGACCATTCCACAGTTTAGGGGCCCTGTAACTAAAAGCTCAACCTCCCATTATTATTTTATTAATTCTTGGAATCATAAGCAGACCGGCATCTTGAGATCTTAATGTACGTTCTGGTTTGTAAGTCATGATAAGTTCAGATACGTAAGCTGGACCTGGGCCATTTAAGGCTTTATATGTTAAATGGAGGATTTTAAAATCTGCCCTAAACGTAACCAGGAACCAGTGTAAGGATTTAATAACTGGAGTTATTTGTTCATATTTTCTTGCTCTTGTAATAATTTTTGCAGCAGCTACTACAGTATATTATGATGAATCTCACACCGTATTCAGTATTGTAGAGATAAAGGACGGCTTTACAGTAATTTTGTAGATGATCTGATATGCTACAGACCTCATAATGAGCAACTTCCATATGAGGAAACAGATAATAAACAATCCTTATCACACTGTAGCTTTGTTGCATCTTTGTAAAAGTAATGTTTCTTTATGCTGAAATACTTCTAATTTAATATGAATTCATTATTTTAAATGAATGCTTTAATATACATATTCTAACTGAGCTGAATCATGGTAGGTGTTCAAATTCCTGTTTTATGTCTTTTGATATTAATTTTTATTCTTTTGTCTATGTTAAAAATGTTACTTTTATTATTTATATTATCCTCTGTTTTTTTATTAGTTTTGAGTATCATTTAATTTATATGGGTCTATGTTTGTACTATTTATTACATGTGTTTTATGAGTAGTTCCCTAAGAGTTGGGCCACCTCTCCATGTCCATCAAGGGACTTCCCTCACCCTTATATAGGCTGAGGAAACACACAGTCCATTGTGGTTCTGTTCTCAAAATAATCACAACAAAGCTATAAATAAATATATTTTAGTTATTGCTCATAATGAAATTCTCACCGATGAACTCTGGCACACAAAGGTATGCTAATTTTTGTATATTAAACACAACTAATTTAAAATTGATAAATATGTAATTGTGAACTTTTCAAATTTATGTTACAGGTTTCCTACTTTTTGCAAACAAACTTAAGTTTTACCTAGACAACAAAAGAAAAAATAAAGCCAAAAATACTAGCTCAAGTTTCCCAAATTATAAGGTGTTGTGTAAATATGGTTGGTGAAAAAATGAGATGCTATCATGAAAAATCCCCTCCATTCCCACCAGAAGGTGCTCTATTGGAACGCTTTTATACACAGGCTCTTTCTGCCATGGTGTGCTAAGCAGTGCCTCTGGGGGTCTTTTCTGGTCACTGCTGTTAGGGAATACAGTGCTTCCTCTCGATGTTGCAAATTAAATGCTAATGGTCTTTAAATTCATTTTGCAATTTCTCCATAATATACAGTATTTATTTCTCTATACATTTATTTAATGATTGACTGATTGTACTGTGGGCGGCACGGTGGCGCAGTGGGTAGTGCTGCTGCCTCGCAGTTGGGAGACCTGGGGACCTGGGTTCGCTTCCCGGGTCCTCCCTGCGTGGAGTTTGCATGTTCTCCCCGTGTCTGCGTGGGTTTCCTCCGGGTGCTCCGGTTTCCTCCCACAGTCCAAAGACATGCAGGTTAGGTGGATTGGCGATTCTAAATTGGCCCTAGTGTGTGCTTGGTGTGTGGGTGTGTTTGTGTGTGTCCTGCGGTGGGTTGGCACCCTGCCCGGGATTAGTTCCTGCCTTGTGCCCTGTGTTGGCTGGGATTGGCTCCAGCAGACCCCCGTGACCCTGTGTTCGGATTCAGCGGGTTGGAAAATGGATGGATGGATGGATGATTGTACTGTTTGTCATCTGAGTCTGTATCTTTGTTTTATGTTTCTACTTCTGTATGCATGTAAATTTCCCCTTGGGGTTAATCAGATTTTTCTAATCTCCTCTAAACAATGTTTTGAAAGACAACACTGTAGTATGGATTTCAGTTACTTTTATTGTTTTAATCAGTATGAATTGCAAAGTAACTTTAGTAGCTACAATTGTTAAATTTGCACTTCTGAATATACAGTCTCTTAATAACAAAGCTTGGTTAATCTATAATATGATCATTGACTGGAATATTGACTTTACACTGTGCAGCAGTCTAATGACTTTTATTCCTAAGTGGAGAAATTTCAACTGGATACATTTAATGTTGGTAAATTTTCCTTGGTAGACTGGAGCAGTGGTTTCATCATGTGAACTAAAGCTGTTCATTCTTAGAGCACTTAAGCAAGAAAATTAGTCCAACCACTCATACTCATCCTTAAAAAGATAATTTCAAGAAATACAAGAAAGTTCTTATACAGGCTAAATCCAAATGTCACTCGGGTATAGTTACCTGTTGTGAGGTAAACAACAAAATCCTTTTTTTTAAGTAATAATCGGGTTATTGCATCCTGTTAGTAGCTTTCAACTTGATAAATGTACTAATTTATATAATGAGTTCCTTATTGATTTTCAATCTACCATTAACTGCAACAGTAATCGTCTTTGCTGAATGTAACTTGTCTTGCTCCATTCATTTTGATTGCAAACTACATTTCAGTTTTTGCCCCAGTTAATGCACATATAATATGAAGCTCAATCCTGTACCTAGATATGTGATTTCCTTTATCTCTTTCTTAAATTCCATTTTGACTAAAATTAATAATACATCATTTCATCCCAGCATTGTCACACCTAAATTTAAAACTGCAAGGTTCTTTCATGTTCTCAAAAACTTTGGAGTTGATCCAGATTTTAAAAAATATAGGCTAACCTCCATTCTCCATTTTCTTGCCAAGCTTTTTCAGCGTACATTTGCCAGCAAAGTTCAATCACATATAGCATCTAATGATGTGTATGAAAAGTACCAATCTGGATTTTGCAAGGTCTCATTATTTGAGCATTTTGGAAATAATGCACGTCCACTTTTTTTGTTTGTCTTAGATGGGGCATATTTTCTTGTAATATTATTTTAAGATACGTTTTGTAATTTCATTTTGGTACAATTTTGAAATGTTTTCATAAGCACAGAAAAATAATTATTTAAGGTGGTGGCCTGGTAATTTCAAAGTCCAAGATTAGGGTTAAAAACGTTAAAAAAAACAAGTTTCTTAAGATTAGGCAAGGAAAGTATATTAGACAGGTTTAAGAGCTTTATCCTTGTTGCCTTTGTTTTGAAATTTGACAATTAACTTTTTCCTCTGGACATTTATAGGATTGTTGTGGATCACCCTTGGATATGTGTTCTTTATTTCCTGATTCACATACTTATTTTTGTCCTTTTTCGTGCATAATTTTAACAATGTGTTCTTCCAAGATGGTAAAATCTCCCACTATTCTCATGTCCATCCATCCATCCATTTTCCAACCTGCTGAATCCGAACACAGGGTCATGGGGTTCTGCTGGAGCCAATCCCAGCCAACACAGGGCGCAAGGCAGGAACTAATCCCGGGCAGGGTGCCAACCCACCGCAGGACACACACACTAGGGACAATTTAGAATCACCAATTCTCCTAACCTGCAAGTCTTTTGGACTTTCTGGAGCGCCCAGAGGAAACCCAAGCAGACACGGGGAGAACATGCAAACTCCATGCAGGGAGGAGCCGGGAAGTGAACCCAGGTCTCCTTACCGCGGGGCAGCAGCGCTACCACTGCGCCACTGTGCCGCCCTTTATTGAACATTTCCACCTGTAATCTTTATGAAGAATGTTTATATGAAATATGGGTAATGCGCAGACATAACTAAGCAAACTATATTTGTGAAATGTATATACTCTGAGCCTGTGCACACTGAAGGGCACATTAAGTTGAACTGTTATGTCACAGATGTTACCATGTTAGTATATTAACTGTTTGCTTTTAATTTCACATTTCACTCACAATCTGATTCACATGGTTACATGATGGATAGCAAGGTAATAATGATCAGCAAAAAGAGAAAAGCACTGAGTTGTTTATCTTGACAATGCCTAAGGGAAATGATAGGGAAGGAGTGGGTTTAATTGCTGTTTGTTGATTTAGACAAATGTCGAGTGGGGATAGGAGGGATTATTTAACAGTAGGGGTGCTTGTTAAGTCATTCTTAACTTGGTTTACCAAAGAGCACACTGCTTAACATTCACTAAAAGAATAAAATTAACTTAAAATTCAGGCAACAAAATAAAAAGTGTAGTGAAGGTTTGCTAGCTGTTTGCTAATCATGTATAGAAATTTTGTATTCCTGGTTTTTTTTTATCTCTTTAAGCACATTTATAATTCTGTTCTTTCACAGTTAAGATAGTACAATAAACCCTTCAGGAGATTTAAGAAAAATTTACAGCATATGACATTATCAATGGGAATGTTTTACTCTTTCCTATTTCCAGGCTGTTTATGACATCCATATTGACCTTCAGGCAGCCACAGGCACACATACTTAGGCAAGTGCAATACAGTGTAAACAAATTTAAAAGTGGACATTGCCCAAGTTTGTTAGGCTTTCTGTGGCACATGAGGACTTCTCTAATATGAAAGCACAGACGTAACAGAGATGCACAAAGACACTTGCCCTACCTGACTGGCTTGCAACTGCCCCAACATTTGCTCAGCTTGCTTTATGAGTGTCTTCTGATAACAATAGGTGTTAATCAAAGATGAGCAGACATGTCTGCAGACAAAAAGAAACCATGGTCAAAAAGATTGATGGCTTTAATTCGGCTTGGCCAACCGTTGATGGACATATATCTGCAGACTAAATATCAGCCAAAAAGGTTTTACCCTGGTGCACCAAAGTAACCAATGGTAAAATGTCCACTCCTTCTTGTTTTACTCAGGGTCAACACTAATTTCTCACTTTCTCTGTGCATCAACTCTACTCTCTCTGCATCAGCTCTGTTAGGGTTCACATTTTGCTTGATAGCAGAACCCCATTGCCTAGAATGTGGCCTGCATCAAAAGGTAGGAAGCGTATCGATACTTCTGGAATCAGAAAGTTAACTTATTCTCTTGGGAGCAAAAAAAAGCACTTTCTTCAGTCCTGGAAGCTAATCTTCTTAATATTTTTATTTTATTAATTTTCATTGTAATCATTCCATACAAACAGATCAATTTATAACCCAACAAATTTGAAGACAAATCAAACCCCACCCCTGAGAAGGAGAGCTTAGCTAAAGGAAAATTTCTTTAAGCTTTTTAATAAGGCAACATTAGACAAAAGAAGGGAAGAAGTAAATATCTATATAAATAAGAGATGGAGAAGGGAGTTAAATGCAATAATAGTTAATTCTCTTATTCTAAAATAATATTGATTAAATCCTGCCAAGTTTTGAAAAAATTTTGTACAGATCCTCTAACTGAAAATTTGATTTTTTCCAATTTCAAATAATATAAAACATCGGTTTCCCACTGACTTATAAGAGGAGAATTAGGATTCTTCCAATTTAACAAAATAAGTCTGCGTGCCAAGAGTGTAGTGAATGCAATCACCGTTTGCTTGTCCTTCTCCAATTCAAGTCCATCTGGAAGGACACCAAACACAGCTGTTAGTGGGTTAGGAGGGATTGTGATACTAAGGCTGTCTGAGAGGCACTTAAAAATTTTTGTCCAAAATGATGTTAGTTTGGTGCAGGCCCAGAACATGTGACCCAGTGAGGCAGGAGCTTGGTTGCAGCGCTCGCAGGTTGGATCCTGGCCTGGAAACATTTTGGACACTTTTAAGCGAGACAGATGGGCTCGATATATAATTATTAGTTGAATAATTCTATGCTTTGCGCATATAGAACTCGAGTGAATTCTCTGCTTTGCTACCTTCCACTCCTTTTCTGATATATTGATTAAGAGATCTTCTTCCCAATGTCCTCTTGGATCTTTGAAAGGTAGCTAATCTTCTTAGAACCTTGAAACTGAAAGCACTGTACTAGCTCTACGATCCACTTCCCTAAAGCAAGCAATGCTTTCTTTAATAACAGAAACTTTACACTTAAACCACTTTGCCAGAAAGAGTCATTCTTTTCTTTATGAAAAAGCAAAGGAACACCGCAAAGGGGTTAACACTGAGAGCATACTGAGAATGACTCAAAGGATCATGTTAAAAAGACAAAAAGTGCACTTCACCAAAACCAAAGTTCTTCACTGGAACTAGAGCAACTGGATACAAGTCCAAATGGCATAGGACATCATCATTAAAGACAAAAAATTCTAAGTACCTCTTTTCTCATATTTAATTGTTGCATTAACACAATTGTTGTGTTAAAGTTACACATTTTCAAAGAAGCTGACAAAATTTGATATTGCCTTGTTGCTCAAGAGTGAAAATTTTTTCACAAAGTTGATGTCCCCTGCAAACCTCTCTTTCATATCATTACCAAAAAATGGCGATGTGTCACATGTTGATTAGCATATGCAGGTCCTCTACTCCATATGTATACATATAATGATTCAATAAACTAATAAAGATATACAGTATCATGTATGCTACAATAGCTTTCAGCCACAGCAGCAGCACCACATAGTGACCAGTTTTAGAGTTATTGACCATACCTCATAATAAAGTTTTTCTTTACTACAAATGTAGATGGTGGTATAGTGTTTACCTCTTGTTGAGAACATGTTCTTCATCAGTCAGACCCATTTTGTTTTTTTAGTCAATGTTAATTTTATCTTGTTCTTTGAAATATAGAATTGTTACTGTAGGTTTCCAAGGGTGCCACAGTAATCATGATCTTCTCGTGGTTTGGAAGCTTCTCAAATGGTGATATCAAGATATCTCTTTAAACTGTGGGTACATGCTTGCAGAATCATGTGAGCATTAAATTATCTTATAGCAAAGAAACTTAACATTTACACAAATAAAGTAAAAAATATCTGTGAAATCATTTTAGATTGGAATTTCCTGCTTATTTTTGAGTTTTTAGTGTGGTTTCTGTTTTCACTTTGGCAAAAGACCTCGGGACACTGTGTATCACACCCTTGCCTGACAATTTTGTTGAAAACCTTTTCTCTTCTCTACTGTTCTGCTCTGTTGTATTCCATTTACTTCCCACTTCTGAAAGAGGTGCACATTTAATTAATTGGCATCTCCAAGCTGGCCCAGTGTGAATGAGTTGTAAAGTGTGTATGTATGTGTGCAAAGGTTTGTCCAGCAGTGGACTGGCATCTCAGGAGGGTTTGGTTCTTGCCTTGTGGTAAAGTCTACTGATATAAACTCCAACCCGCTGCATCCATGAATTGCATAAACCAGGTACAGGTGGTGAATGGATGGCTAACTGTAGGTGTAAGTTCCCATCCTCTTCTTTTCTTACTCTGAGGAGATTCAGATTATTGAAAAAAATAACTCCAAGACCATTCAGTGAAAGAACATGGCCAACAAAATAAACAACACAAGCAAAACAACCTGTGCAAGTTTTTTTAGCCCTGACCCTTAAGCACATAGATGAGGATAAATCCGTTGTTACTGTGCTTTATGACTACTTTCTTTTGTCTTTAATATTTTTACTTCATGTTTAGACTCTATTCTCCACTCTAACAATAACATTAGTGTAATATTAGTCCCCCTTTTACATACCCAGATTGGATATTACAGTATTTCAGATAATATTGTGCAGCACAGTACAAAATCCTTATTTGGGTCTATAGAGCTTAGAGTTCCATCTTAATGGCAAATATCTGTCTCTATATGCATAGGGCTCTCACAGTTTTACTGGAACAATGCTTAAAAACTTTTTATAAGGAAAAATGAACTTGTCAAACTAAGGAAAATACTTTATCCATGTGTTATTTGCCAATGCCATTATGTAATCATTACATGTTTAATGGACTGCATGTGGAAATAGGCTGCCAAGCAAGTCAGTGTAGGTTTGGATCATTGGTTTTGAAATTGTTCCTCTGTTTTTGACATTTTTCATTTGATGAAAAAAAATTGGTGTGAATCACTTTTTCAAGGTAAAGTTATACACTAATCAATGGCTAAAGGAAAACATATATTAAAACATTCTTCCAATTTCCTTTAATTGTTTGATCTTCTGGTTTAAAAAAGAAACCCTATTCAAAACAGTCGTGTACTGTACATGTAAAATGTTTTCAGTATGAAATTATTAAACATTTTCAAAGAAACAACTTTTATTTTGTATAGCAAAATAAAAACACTGACTATACACATGACTGCAGATAAACAGCACAACAGTTTACATATTTTTTTACAGCTAGAGCACAGGCAGGTGGGACTTGAACTGGCAATCTTGTGGTTCAGGGTTATGTTCTTTAGTCACTATGCCAGCCTGTTGTTTAAATGTCTAAAATCATTTGTAAAGAAGAATAAAGCTGGAATATGGCACATACTGGTCACATTCATATTTTTTAAAGTTACAGAGAAGTTGAAAATGGGATACCCTATCTCATATATAAACATCTACACGTAGAAATGTGTGTGTCTGTCCGGCCTGGAAGTGAGATACGAGGATACGTAAGTGAGGCCAGCACGTCGGTAAAGTGAAACCTCTGAAGAAAGAGTTACTCACTTAGTGGCTAATAGAGGAGCGAGGTGAGCACATCACCAAACGATATCCCTTTTACTTTTCCTCCCGCCACTAATACACAAGCGAGGCAGTGCATGCCGGCAAAATGAAACCTCAGAAGAAACTTTCAATTACCTGACATCTCGACATTTCAGGTTTTTTTCTGACGATTTTAATAGTGTTTAGGACCCTGTGCTTCTTACCAGCTAGTCAAAAATAATAATCATGGTGTTGTATGTCATATTTATTTATCCATCCATTTCCTAAAACTTCTTAATCCAAATAATGATCATTCAGAATCCAAACTCATCTCAGCAAAATTTATAGGATATAATGGTGGATAAGGAGACCAGCCTATATCAAGACCCACTTGTACACACCCACATTTTTCCACACATATGAAAAAAAATAATTACTACATGTAATATGTAGGTATGCAACATGTGGTACTTTGTAAAGTTTAGTGGAAAATTTCATTTTTTTGTGGAAATATTTATGCAGGTGATCACACTTCTCACTCTTTTTTCATGTACCACATAAGGTTTATATTGGTTTGATTCTGAAAGATGAAAACTTCTTGAGTCTTAAAGATGAAAACACTACAGCCCAGTTGGTGAATATCACTTGATTAAATAAACATTTTTACAATGAGGCCTTGTCTTTTGTGTCTGTCTAGAGTACCTATGGTGATGTGTTACTGTGATGCAAACTGCCTTTAACATTGACAGGCACAAGCAAAATCTTATCAGCCTGTGCAGCCTTCTAAAAACGGTAAGTGTGAAAGCCACAGTGGTTACCATCAAGGGGAATAGAAAATTCTCAATTTAGGGGAAGAAAGTGTCACAAACAGGAACAAAAGACTTCAGATGCCAAAGCAAAGCACTTTTGTGCCAAACACAATTACTCAGACCCTGAATAAATGCCTTAATTTAAAATTTACATTGAATAAACCTCATTCTATTCAGCATCGCTGTTTGCCCAAGAGCAGAGTGAGCAAACATGAAGCCCTTTTATTCATTTATTTTAAGATATCTCTACAAGGGCTGCCACTATACCACAGCACAGTAATTTAAAAATAAAGAAAAATTTAGGATTAGATACCACCTTTTGTCTGTTGTTTTAATGTAATTAAAATATTTTCTATTCTACGTAACCAAAAGTGACTAGTTAATTCATTATTTTACATTGTTAATTCATTCACAATATAGGTTCAATTCTAATTATTATACAGTATATGCAAGATTTACTACAAACAGTATTGCACAAAGATATTTGGATATCCTTTTAATCCTTTATATTTTACTGTATGTAAAGGCTCTGAATAAAGTAAATCAGTATAATAAGCCTCAGCAATTTTCTGAGAGAACAATGAAATGTATTTGATCAATTTTAAACCACTTTGCAAGAATAGGACCAAACAGTGAATGCTGAAAAATAGTTTGCTTATAATTCCTCACAAATTACTGGAGAAGAATAGAAATACATTATTTGACAATCATTAGGAGCATTTCAAACTGTACATGAATGCTTGATTGTATCACTGAAGTATTTACAAGCACAGCAATTCAGCTAAAGACCAATTTGATTTTGTGACGAATGTCATAAAATTCAAAAGCTTATTATTATAAAGTTACTGTACACAGTTAAAAGCTTTACAGACTCAAAATTCAAATTTACTTAATTTTACTTAAATGTTTTATTCAGATTATAATACAGTGGTTTGAACTGCTGCCTTACATCTGGTGGAAACTTGCTCCAAATACCTGCCCAGTCACTATCGATATGCATTTAGTCCATTCACTTCTTGTCTCTGCGGGTTTCTCTCACACATTTGCCATTAATTTGGCTATTGGATTGACTGATGAGTGTCAAAACAGGCCTAGTTTGAGTGACTGTGGGTTTGTGCCTGGGTGTGCCTAATGATGGTCTGATGTTGTGTCCAGGGTTGGTTCCTGCCTTATACTAAATGCTACCAGAATAGGCTGTGTCTGCTCACAGCCAGGTTCGGATAATGAATGGACATATGTATAACATAAGCTTCACATTACAATATGTTAAAAATCCCAGAACCGCTTAGGCCATCTGAGAGATCTAATTCCAGTCTAATTCTAGTCATAGGTCTGTCCAGGTGGCACAATTTTAGAACAACCTACTTTTAACCATTATATAATCAATAATATAATACTTTATCCAAATATATACTAAGCCAATTGGGTATTTTATAGTACAGGAATATAAAAACATAAATATCAGTCCACAGCTGTCTAAAGCTAGATGGTTTGGTGTGTTGTCATGGTCATGTGTCATGGTATGGATTCGTTCCCATTATAAATCTGGGCTGAAATTACTTGTGTTATCTTGGGGACCCCAACACAGGTGTACTTATTGCAGTTACAACTATGGTTATATAATACTAACAAGTTTACAAATGTGGGTGGCACAGTGGCGGAGTGGTAGCACTGCTGCCTCGCAGTAAGGAGACCTGGGTCCTCCCTGTGTGGAGTTTGCATGTTTTCCCTGTGTCTGTGTGGGTTTCCTCCGGGTGCTCTGGTTTCCTCCCACAGTCCAAAGACATGCAAGTTAGGTGCACTGGCAATCCTAAATTGTCCCTAGTGTGTGCTTGGTGTGTGTGTGCCCTGTGGTGGGCTGGCAACCTGCCCGGGGTTTGTTTCTGCCTTGCGCCCTGTGTTGGCTGGGATAGGCTCCAGCAGACCCCCGTGACCCTGTGTTAAGATATAGCAGGTTGGATAATGGATGGATGAATGGAAGTTTACAAACCACATTTATCTGCAATGTATACCAATTTCAAACAGTAAGAAAGTTTTACATGTGTAGACTATTTTTTCAGACAAAAAAAATATGTAACAGCTCCAATTTCAAGAAGAGTAAAGTTTTTATAAGTAGCTAAAAAGACTAGAAGTACTCATCAGCTGGACATAAAAAACAAGCAAATGAATTAAGAAAAGACACACACAATGTTAATCTTCCACAGAAAATGCATAATTTATTTTTAAGAAAAAAATCATAACAAAAAATGAAAAGTACATACTTTCAAGCTGCAACCAAGAATCACAGTGTCACATTTTGTGCCTACCATAATCTTTTGCCATGCTTCCAATTAGCTATCACATTTATTGTTGCTAGAAACATCAACAAAGTTTTTACCATCTGATGCATTTCATTTTGGCACTTGATTGCTTTTTCAGTTTTCATTATCTTTCTGATCTTTTCTTCATACTTTTGACCCAAAAAGTTTTGGGTGGTTTTGCCAAGTTTTATGCTAAGTATTTTAAGTGATGTTTACAACTTGCTTTTTTGAGTCCTATTTTAATTACTCCTGAATGTCTGCCTTACATTTTTATATAACATTACTAGTGGTTCTTGTCTGTTTACATGGGCAGAAACCTTTCATTTTCATTAACTGCTAAATTGAAGAGGAAGGACAGTTGTCCATAAAGAGATGAAGGTCCACTGTTAAGATGGATTTTGTCTCAGAGGCAACTTTAACCTGCTCACCCGCAATATACATGAAAGTACGTGGAGCTGACTGAAGCCACATTTTGCTCAGGAGGGTAAGCAGTCCTTTATGTTTACTATCTGAAAAGTTAGAAGAATGCAACAGTAACTGTCAAAACGTAATCCTAAATACTATATGAAAAATAAGGCTATAAGAGCCTGAAGTGTTCAGAAAAGGTATGGACTGAGATACTGTATGATGAAGGTTTACCTTGAAGACATGTATATTGTATATTTTAGGGCTGAAAATGGTATTCTTCAATTGTTAAAGTTTTTTTTTGACTACATAGTGCTTAAAATAAGTAACTTTAGAATAGGTCTACATAATGACTATTACAATTTGTCTTAGTTAGAATGCTCCTTTAGTGATAATGTAAGCAGAATGCAAATCAGAAAACTTGAGATACAGCATAAGTTAAAAATACTTTAATTTAGACACAAAGTCTGATTCCATACCAGTAATTGAATGGAGGACAAGGATACCCATGGTAATATTTAGATTAGATTAAATAAACTTCATTAATCCCATAGATAAATTTAGATGCATAAGGCAGCAGAAACATTTAAACAGGGATAGAGTTACAAGACAAATGTAATTAATAAATCAATCAATAAACAAATGTAAATAAATGTATATAGAAGAGATATTTCAGAATTAACTTAATGAGTATATCGGGAGGAAGCATTGAATGTCCAGATAACAGTGGGTAGAAAAGACCCCCAGAGGCACTTCTTGGCATATTGTGGTGGAATGATCCTGTGGCTAAAAGTGTTTCAAGAGAGCACCTCTTGGAGGGGATTTTTTCATGACGGCATCGAATTTTGCCACCATCCACTTTTCCAGAACAGCTTCCAGTGCGCCTAGGGTTTGCTCTGTGATGGAGCAGGCTTTCCTGAAAAGTTTGTTCACACATTGTGCTTTGTTTGAGCTCAATTTGCTTCCCCAGGAGACAGCATCTCTGTGGAGTGATCATTTTATTACTTACGGATTCTAAGGATTCACAGGTCTTAAACTGAAGCATGCGATATTAAGAGAAATATGTCTCACCTATGCCACCTCTGACCGTTACAAAGTGAAGATGTTTTAGTTTGTCATACTGCACAAATGAATAACCATTTTACTGATGCTATGTACGTTTTATTAACAACAAAAGGAGACTTTGTCAATGTCTTGTTACATAAGAGTAAATTACTATATTAATTTAGCTGTTTCATTTAGTAAGACATGCCTAACCTGCTTCTTTTTTAATTTTTCACAACTGCAAGGACTGTATATAATGTAAACCTGTATCTTCAGATAACCAGACATTCGGTTCTTTTGTCTATTGATTTTGTATTAAAAATAAACATCATCATTAGCAAATATATTTATCTTCAATTCATGTCTTTGTGAAGTATAGTGCAATTCAAAGTAAACATTCATATAATGATTTCTATTTCACTTCAGCCTGGTACACGCATTTAGTGAAGTTCACTAGAGGTTATCATATGATCAGTGTTTAAATGTTCTTTGTCAGAAATCTGGCCAAATGAAAATGTGCTGTGCTGCTTTCTTTCAATGTAACAGGTTGTAGAGGTTATTTTTTTAACCTAATTCATTCTTGTATATTTTTAGCTAGCATATTATATCCCTGGTCTTAAACCACATTACTAAAACAATATAATGACTTTCAGCTTTAATTGTCATCAAGGATGGCAGCTATGTGATTATTCTACATGTATGATTAAGTAGATGAATGTACTGAAACTCGTACTCAGGTCCTAAGGGCATAAAGCTAATAATTGCTTGTGTTATTTGCAATTATATTTGTCTCTGGTTTTTATTTTATATTTTTATACTCCTTTACGTTTTTTTACTCTACAGGTACATTTAATATGAAATTCATTACACACTTTGTAGATTATGTGAATAAATGTGCAGGCCTGAAAATGTTATATTCTGTAAAAAATGTCTAATCTCTCATTCTGTACCTGTTTATCCTTTTAAGGGTCACTGTGATATCAAAATGCACACTGAAGAGCAGACTTCTCTTTCTCCTGCCATGGTCTTTGGCATGTCCTGGGTGGGATGCCATAATGTATGAATCTGAGGAATATAATCCTTCAGTAAATGGACCATACTTGAGGTCATCCTTTGAATACAGGGCCCTAAACATGACTCTGCCAATCCCAATACAGTATATAGTCTCTCTTTCATTGGTTTCTAGCTGTTTTGCTGTGTCTGCTTCCCATTCTAAACACAAAGTCACCCATTTGCTGTTTAACATTGTGCCTGTCTTATTGCATACCTCTGGAACTTTCCTCTGGCTGGAAGTTGAAATCGTCTATTTTTTATAAAGCTAAATAGAGATCGGAGTTTGCTTTGTCGTGAGTTCGGCTAAACTGTGGAAATGTTTGGGAACTTCGCCAAACTCAACAAAATGCTTTGAAGTCAATGGAGAAGGGAGAACTGAGCTAGTTTTAAGTTGATTATAATGGTGCAATGGTCTTTTCTCTGAGGGCTATGGAAGCATCTGCCAACTACACTGGACCAATCACTGTGGCCAAAAATATGGTCTGAGTTGCACTAACCATTGTGCTTCAAACAACAAAAGACACAGATGGAACAATAACCACAAATGAAATACGAAATTTGTTTCCGCTCTATTTGTTCAGATGCTTCACAGTTTTTTTCTTTCATGAAGAAGATTAAAATGCCTTGTAAATAATAATAAATCTTTCATTATTATTATTATTATTTCACAGGGTCTCACATGTTTTGTGATTTTGGAAGTTGGAGTGGTTTTGGCTCCTTTAGGTTTGTTTTGCCTGGGTGGCCATGTGGTGTGAGTGAGTGTGGCAAGTGAGTGAGCACACAGGTATCAGCATTATACACTTGGCACTCATAATATTTTTGTTATGGTCAGAGAAAAGCCAAGCAAAATGACACCTTTTATTGGCTAACTAAAAAGATTACAATATGCAGGCTTTCGAGGCAACTCAGGCCCCTTCTTCAGGCAAGATGTTATGGTCAGCTAATTCATGTGTCAAATGAAAACACTGCAAGTTTTTGTTTTTTTTAACTCATGCAGGGTGAAAATCCAGCTGGAGTACTGTATATTAGTGACATCAAGAATGTGCAAAGCAGATCGGGCAGCGTCATAAAATGTGAGGTGGAGTACACTTAACAGTATGCATGCTGGAAAGTTTTGCGCATAAAGAATTGGGCAGGGACATCCCTATCCATAATGGCTGCTACAACTATGTGATGTGACTTTGGCCGCACAAAATAGTACCATGGGGTGCTTCATGGCAAATTTTCAGGAAAATATTTGGTGAATAAGTTCACCAGCAGACGCAGGATACACTTTGTCAAATTTCACTGATCAGCACTAATGCTGAAGTTTGCAAAACATTTTCCTCCAAATGAATTAATTTGGAGGGAAATGTATTAACTGTGCCACTGTATATGATCACACATTTATTTTGAAGGTTGTTAAAATTAAAATATGGAACTTCTAGAATGACGCATGAATTATTATTTACAGTATGTCAACATTACTATAAATTCCTTTCTCCTCCAAAGAGTAGAGTTTGAAATCAATCATAGAGGTGTGATATTATATAGAGATAACCCTATAAAATTACTTGTATATATATTTTGAAGAGGTGCAGGGATATACACCTAGGGGTGCCTACAGTGTCTCAAACACTTGCCCCTTTCTCCTTGTTGGCCCAACGACACTTTACTCCCATTAGAAATGCACAAATCCTTTTTATTGCAAAAACCCGAGAAATATCAGTAGTAAGTAAAAGGCTATAAGTAAGGCTATGCAGGCTTGTTTTTTTAAGACAAACACACTTCAAGGTAGGCTAGAGGTTGGTCTTGAGAAATTTTAAAAACAAAAGAGGGTTACATTCTTAAAAGAGATTGAGAACCCCTGATTTAAGTACATGTGCACTACTTAGAATACCCAGTAGTGTATATTGGGCATACAGTGTCATGTGGCAAAGCATAATAAGTTAATGAAAAAGAATGGGGATGTACTCTGGTGTCTAGTAGATGCAACATCAGTGCTTTGCTGCCAGGATTTCACTTGCAGGGGACATGATGAGACTGGAGATGAGATCAATAAGAACAATTTCAGAGAATTTACAGAAGTGCTTGCAAAATATGGTCATGTATTGACAGATCACTTTTTCATTATCTGTGTTTTCTAGAATTCTGGCATGTCACATTCCACACAAAATGAATTTATTATTGCTACAAATGCAACAGTTTTGTTGGAAATCAATTGTATGGTCAAAATATGTTTTGGCTTTGCAAGTAGATGAAACAACAGGAATCCCCAATCATGCACAATTGTCCTCTATAATGAGTAATGTGGCTTTTATTGGATTAATTCAGGAGTATTTTATTGGTTTCTTTGGAGGATGAGATACAAAGACTCTGGTAAGCTGACAACATTTAATATGCTGACAATATTTAATATTTAATATGAATAAGTACTTTTATAAAGTATAGCTGTAGAGGGGAATTGTTGTTACTTATGCATTTTCTTTCCAATAATGAAAGCCACACCTTGGACATTCGAAAATATAAATTTTCATTGGACAAGGACAATGCAGTAGACATATTTGCTAAAGTTCATAATAACAAAAGGGTCTTCTTGACATGATTATATAATGTTCTTAAATAATGTACTTCTGAAATACCATGAAGTACAGGGCAGGTGTGGTAACAGAAAGCGGTGTTCATTCTGTAAAATTATATAGTGATGGTGTTCCATAATAACAATGTACATTCTGCCATCAAGTTAAATGCATAGCATTTAAGTTACAGTGATGTGAAGTCTTTCAGTTAAGGGAGATTTGACATTTCCTGTAACTAGACATGAATTCCTTTATTTGCTTTTTCATCTTCTTATGATTTGTTACATTAGGAAAATAAAGTATAAAATGAATAAAGGTGATGCAGTGTCTTTTCTGTTAATTTGGCATAATCAGCAATTGTGGAGAATAATTTTTGCTATGGTTGCAAATATTATAATGCCCCTGAAGTTCCATCCAAATTTGAAATTAAATTAAAAACGTTGAAATATAAGTAGTCACTGAATTTTGTCCACAATTAAAATTTAATCAAATCCACCTTCTCCTTCTTTGAGCCATTGCCCGTCAAAATGTTTGTGACAAATCACTGGACATGTGACTGGTTCACCTAAATTTCAGCTATTAAATCAGGACTCCTTATCATTAAACCTTGTAGTGAGAAGTCAAGCAAAATGACACTGTTTATTGGCAAGCGATCTTGCCTTAAGAAGTGGCCTCGAAAGCTTGCATTTTGTAATCTGTTCAGTTAGCCAATAAAAGGAGTCATTTTGCTTGACTTCTCACTACATTCATAATGGCTAACACGGTGCAACACCCTAGTACTACATTTAACCTTGTTCAATTAATGTTTTCTTCAAAATCCACTTACAATAAATTTTGTAAATTTCCAGACCCTTTCCTCCTAAATTTAACTCCCTTCTAGAAGGCCCAGTTCTCGGCAATCTCATTGAAAAAGAAACAGCCTGTTCTTGACAGGAAATGGTGGAAATAGAACTTGAGTAGGGTAAGTGTAGACCTCTAGGACTGTGTGGTCTCCCACAGTACTTTCTTCCACATTTGGAACTAATTATCTACCTTGCTTTTACAGATGTAAAATGCCTGCACTGTCTTCACAAAAATGAATTTCGTAACAAATCTTGACATGATCACACTTAAAACAGAACAGAAGCCTCTCTGTATAAATTGCTTCTTGATATTCCTGATGAACATGAGCAACAAGCCGATGTTGCAGTTCCTGCCTCAGTGCTTGAAATCAGTTATCCAGAAAATAATTAATGCTGATCTGACTGGTTTTGTTTGTTCCTGCCATGCTGCAGATAAACTTTTACCATCAAGTTTTTTATGCTGCTGAAACTTCACTTTGACCTGCTGTCGTACCTTCACCAGACACAAATAAATCATTTCAGCATATCAATTGGGTATTTCACTTGCAAATATTAAGTTTGCTGAATTTGGTGCAGATTATTAATATGATGAAGACCCTTTATTCCTCACCTACAGTATTTATACAGTATTTACTTTACTTATCCAAATATGCCCCAAAATGCTTGCATGAAGAAAGGTACCAAAAGACAAATCTATTCCATATTATTTTTTAAACTCTGTCTCGAGTGTCTTGCAAATTCCATTCACAAACTGGACTTGATTATTTATCACTTACACAGGTCTTGCACTTCATGAGCAATGCCTCTTCAGATCCCCTCCATAGCCATATCCTCTTTGTCTTTGCTATCTTCCATTTTTACTGTGCTCTCTTCTGCTATCTACTGTGTTGGTAAGCTAATTCAGATGTGTGTTCTCTCCTCCTAAACTCTTGCTAGTGTCTTGTCATGGACCTCAATCCTAATTTTGATGAAGCCGGTGCTTTAGGGCAGAATGTGTTTTGCAACTGACCTGCAGTTTACTCTTTGTAGGTAGCTATTAAAACAGTTCCTCCCCTCTTCTCACTAGATGCACATTATTTAACCTCCGATTTGCTTGATGTTTGTATGGTTACTACCAAAATCTTGGTAAAGATGTGCTCATCAATTCAATGTGCATTCCTATGTAATATTTATGTGTCAACAAAATATTAATACATATATGTGCAGTTTTGTTTTAAGAGATGTCATTGAAATGTATTATTATTATCAGGCATTGTTTATGCACCTATGTCATAAGAAAAGCCCCAGAAAAAGGGGCCTTGATTGTTTTTTTTGTTTTAGAGTTAACGGATGCCATGGGTGTAAGAGCTGTGATAAATAAAGTTCCCCTGCATATTTAAAAAAAACATGTCTCCCCATCATTTCATTTTGCACAATTTGTGAAAACAAGACATCCTACATTGCAGAATAGTTGGACCTTCTTGAAACTGATATCAATAAAACAGACGGTAACAATATTTTTTGGCTCTTGAAAAGATTGTGTGAATGAAAAGTGTTTACATTTTTCTTCTGATGCACTGCACCTCCACAGAACACAGCCATGATTTGTAGAAAACAAGGAATATGTTTATTTTATTCCACAATGTATTTACCATCCTATATTATGTCTCCATCGCAACACCTAACCAACATCTACCTTTGAGGCATTGCATAGGTCATGGTTAGACTTGTGTTTCAAATGCTCTTGTATGGTCAAGGCAGGGAACTGTTGGCAATTTTGTACAATTTTCATTGTTTTGTTGTGAAACATGGTAGAAAAAGATTGAAGATATGAAGAGTTTTTAGTTTCTTTTTACTCACTGTTATACCTCAACAAGCTTTTACAACTTTGTATATTCGAAAATATAAATTTTCATTTACTTAACCCAATTCAAGATTTCAGGTCGCCGAAGTTTAGACAGCGGTCCATCGCAGGGATGTGAATAACTGAAGAAAACTCCACACAGACATTTTTCTCACTATTCTCTATCATCCCCCAAAATGCAAGGCGTCATTTATATCTCATCTGACTGAATTATTAACCCACTCAAGGTCCCTTTCGCAGAGAGGGATTCTTCTTGGTGATTTCAACATCTATATTGACATTACTACTTGTAAGCTGAGAAATGAATTCCTATCCTTACTGGACTGCTTTGACTTGGTGCAACATGTTGATTTTCCTATTCACTCTGGTGGTCATATATTGGACCTGATCTCCACATCTGGCTTATCTGTCGGCAGCACTTATAGCAGTGATTTGGGACTCTCTGACCATAAAGCAGTACTTTTCAGTGTCTCATTACCTCTCCCTCCTCTTACCTGTAAACATCAAATTTCTTTCAGAAACCTATAGTCTTGCTGATCACTATAACAAAGTCCTTCTTTCAGCACTAGACAAAACAGCTCCTTTAAAACATAAGGAGGTTTTTAAGTGTTCAGCCCCATGGTACAATTCAGAATTACGGTCTATGAAAGCAGCTGGTCAATGCCTTGAGAGAATGTCACGTAAAACTGGCCTCACTGTGCACATCCAGGGTTTCTCTGACCATCAAAGGGCTTACAGAGGTGCACTAACTTTAGCCAAGAACATAAATTATGGTAGAAATAGAAAGTGGCCATGGTTTTTTGTTCTCTGTAGTTAATAAACTACTTCAGCCTGCATCTTGCCCAGTTACCTCCTCTAACAAAGTCGGTGAAAAATTCCTTGACTATTTTCTCAGCATTCATCATCTATTTATATCTTTCCCTGTGTTCCCACTCCATCCAGCTCTTTTTCTACATTTTCACCCTAGTCACATCTGCATTTGTTAATGACCTGCTTTATAAAATGAGGCCCACTACCTGCTTTCATGCCATAATCCCAAATGTTACAGCAATAATAAATACATTCCTTGACACTGGCTTTGTGCCGCTCACTTTTAAAATCGCTTCTCTAACCCCACTGTTAAAAAAGTCTGGTCTTGATGCTGATAATCTTATCAATTTTTGGCTTATTTCTCATTCCGTCAAAAGTTCTTGTGCTTGTTGTAGCCTCCCAACTCACCAATTACTTAATCTATAATAAATTGATGGAACCCTTTCAGTCTAGGCTCAGGGCACAGGACAGCTGTGAAACTGTTCTGCTTCAGGAAACCACTGATTTGCTTATGGCAGCAGACTCTAAACAAACCAGCATATTAATTCTGTTAGATCTTAGACATGACATTCTACTGTCCAGAATGGAGAGCATGCTGGGTATCTCTGGCACAGCACTCTAGTGGTTTAAGTGCTATGTGTCACACAAGAGGTTCCTCCAGGCTCTATCCTCTGCCCTTTGCTCTTCTGAAACTATATGCTTACCCTTGGCCATATCATTCGTAGCTATGGACTGGGCTATCATTTTTATGCAGATGATACTCAACTCTATTTCAGTGTTAAAAGTGAAACTTCATTATGGCTTTCTCAGCTCACAACTTGCCTCAGTGAAATTAAAACCGGGATGGAGCTGAACTCTTTAAAATTAAATTGCAACAAAACTGAATTCCCACAAATTAGCACTAAAACGAAAGTTAAGAAAACGAGCACCTACTCTTCACAGTAATCTCATTAGACCTTCTAATGCAAGGTATCTTGGTGTCATTTTTGATTCCTCCCTTACCTATTCCGCCCACATAAACTACATTAAGAAACTTTCCTACTTTCACCTCTGTATCATAATCTTGTGTTTGCTCATTCATCTCTGAGAAACTTGTCCATGCTTTTATCACATCCCGCATAGATTATTGTAACTCTTTACTGACAGGTGCCACTTCTAAACTTATATCACAGCACTAGCTGATTCAAAACTCTGCTGCAAGAGTCCTAACACAAACCAGCAACAGTGATCACATAACACCCATCCTGCTTCACCACCACTGGCTCCCTGTGTCTTGCAGGATTGAATTTAAAATTCTGTTATTAACCTACAAAGCTTTAAATGGCATTACAACGGACTACATAAGTGACCTTCTCTTTCACTATGCTCCTGATTGCCCACTAAGGCCCTCTGATTCTGGCAATCTTGTTGTGCCCCACACTAACCTGCACTCTATGGGTGGCAGGGCCTTCGGCTGTATAGCACCCAGACTTTGGAATGACCACCTGAAATTAATTAGATCAGCTGACTCCATTCATTCTTTTAAAAAACAACTTAAAAGTCACCTGTTCAGGAACGCTTTTAACTTAACCTGACATTCTGCCTCCTCTTTCAGTCTTCTTCTCTGTCCAGATGTTCAAGATACTTTGTGAGTGTGTTATATCACATATAATTTTATTTGCTAGGCTTTCTTTTAGCATTGAATCTAGTATTTTACTCTGGTTTATTGTCTTTAATTCTGTTTAATGCCTTTATATATCCTGTATCTATCTGCTTTCAATTCAGGAAACATCTGTATCCAATGTTACATATGCCTTCTGTGAGACTCTGTGAAGTGTCTTGAGCATGGGAAAGGCGCTATATAAATAAAATGTATTATTATTATTATTATATTATTTATTGGATTTAAACTTAGGATGCTAAATCCTCCAGCTGACAGCACTACCCACAGTGCCATCATGTTTGAACATTTTGCTTTTTTCAAAATGCTGTTTTTATTTCAACAAGATTGTGTCCTGTTCTGATTAAATTATTTACCATTACCATACTCTTTGATGCTCTCATGTTGCTTGCAACTATTAGGTAATCCTACTAATGCCATTTAAGTACCACAACACACATTTCCTTCAGCACTAAATTACTTTCATAGCTAAAATTAAAATTGCAGTACTTTTATACCAAGGATTGTTTGTTATTTTGAACTTAGCTGTGGAATTAAATATCAGAAATGCAATAAGCCAACAGTAGTGTCCATTACTTTGTATTTGATACTAATGAAACTAAGGGATCAGTTTCTGACTTACTGTAAATACAAGTTCTTAAGTGCAGCTGAAAGTAATTGCAAAGATTTTTTATCATATTTCCTTTAAACGGTTCAATGAAATATGATCAAAGATCTTTTAACTACTTACTGTAAAAGCTATTTCCAATTGCTATAAAGGTTGATATAGCTTAAAGTTTAGTATTTAGTTTACCATTTACCAGACATAATTTAGATCATTTTTCAGAGATTTAATTCATCCAGGAATAACTATGGAATCCTTTAATGAATATTAATTGTAAATAATATGATATGGTCATACAATATTATGTGAACATGATATGATAATCCAACTGAGTAACAGCTGGAACAAAGAAGCTGTTGCGCAAGAGCAACTGAACAAACTAAATAATATTTTTACTTTATTTCACAATATACTTATTTTAAGTCACACAACATTAGAATTTTGAGACTCTGAAAGCATGTGTTCTCCTGGTTGATAGCTCTATCCTATAATGGATTCAGAAAGTATTCAGACCCCTTTATATCTACATGCATGCTTTATTGTGTTGTATATTTATTTAACATGAATACATTTGCTATTTTTGCCCATCAATCTACACTCATTAAACATAATGACAAAGTAGAAACAAGCTTTCAGAAAGGTTTGCAAATTTATTAAAAATCAAAAACTAAGATGAGCCCACATGTGTCATACAATTGTGTATATAAGGTCCCACAAGGCCATGAAGTCCAACTTGCTCTATGTAGACATCTGTGATAAAATTGTGGTAAGATATAGATCAGGGCAAGTGTATAATGCCATTTTTAAAGTTTTTTGCTCAGGACCACAGTGGCATCAATAATTGTGTAATGGAAGAAATTTGGAAACACCAGGCCTCTTCCTAGAGCTGGCCATCCATAAAAACTGAGACTAGACTTTAAGCTCAGTTTACCAACACTTCCTATCCTTCTAAGGGGGTTTCAAAGGATCTGCCAGGAAGAATTGAATAAACTGTCCAAATCCAAGTGTGTAAAGGTTGTAGAGACTTCCCCAAGAAGACTCAAAGTAGCAATTGCTAATACTGAATTAAGGGTCAGAATACTTAAATGAATGAGAGATTTCAGTTTTGATTTTTAATAAATGTGCACACTTTCTGATAACATGTTTTCACTTTGTCAGTATGAGTTATGGAGTACAGAGTAATGGTCAAAAATGGTGAATTTATCCATTTAAATTAAAACCTTCAACACAATAAACTGTGCAGAAAGTTAAGGGATCTGAATACTTTCTGAATCAGTGTATACTGCAACTCAAGGAGCAATATCAGCATCCAAGATTATCTGGCTGCACTCTGCAACTGAGAGAGCAAGATCATATGTGGTATTATAGAGCCTCCTCTCTGCACTGTAGGAGTTCAGGAAATGTGTCTGAGTGGGTAGCTACTATCACCTGACCTATGTGATGATGCGGTTGCTGTTATAATGAATAGTACATATCATATGAAACACTGAGGGTTCAGCCTGTTACTTACCAACAAGCCAGCCACCACATACAGCACCACCATGTCTGTCAAAGTTACTTTGCCTCAAAATAAATGAATCATGGGTTGACCCATAGCACTGAGACATGATGTTTGGCATTCACACCTTGGATGACTTGTGCATTAATTGAATGTAACTGCTTACAGTTAACAAAAGACGCTTCATTTTCACTAGATTCCCATATTACAATATGAGCTTAGTAAGGTACTCCAATTACTGTTGGCAAGTTACCTTTTTATTTTGGCAACAGCACATATTTTTTGTATGCACACGCAACACCTTACAAAAACTGGATGCAATGCCTCATCGGTGGGTTAATGGCTTCCAGCACAGCAGAAAGGATGAAGTGAGGCTTGGCTGAAATACTGTTGATCTGTCAGCCAGTTCTTTGAGAAGGAACAACATGTAGCTGATATAAACTAACAAAAAACTAAAAAAGTTCCTTAGTGCAAATACATAACATTAGTCCTCTTTCTAGGGAATTAAAGTACAGTCTATGCATCATGTTCATTGTGTAATATGTTACACCAGCACATATTATAATAACAACTCAGTGATATGAATTATCATACATGCAAATCATTATTTAGCTGGTTTGGATTCATTCTACTGCTTGATTAAGGGTGTTGTCATTTCCCATTTTCTCCAAAATGTTGTGTCAGCATAGGTCAAAGTTGCCGTAAACATGTGCACGTTTCCACATCAGGTTTTCTTTTATAAATTCCAGCACTTGTTTGGGAAGTTGCTTGCAAGCCTTATATGCAAGCTTTTTAAATGAGGCCCTGGAATCATATTCCAGTAGTTACAGGTACAATGGAGGAGAGACAACATGACAGAGAAACTAGTCTTTCTTAGAATTAATATTTTCACTTTCAAATATTAGAATAAATCATGTATGAAACAAGAAGTCTTTATTTTATAAAATTTTATAAAATATGAACTGAACTTGTTGTTAACTAGAGATTCAAAATTCATCTAACCTCAAGAATGCTTTATGAGTGTGCCAGACTAAACTATTGCACTACTATACTTCCTAATGCATTATGTTCACATTGAGGTCAATGTATTAATATGATCTAAAAATAATTAAACATAATAAATTAGAAATCTCAAAACAGATCTCTCCTACTGACTTTAGACTCATTAAGATTCCTTGCAAGAGGCAGCTTTAAAATCTCTCTCAGGTCACTTTGACAATACAGGCCCACAGGGACACCAATATATAGATCATTTTAACAGTTTTCTAGTGTTCTGTCTTCAGTGGACCTTTAATGGCCAAGTCTCAGTGGCAGCACCCAAACTATTTTTCTCTTAGATTGCATAGACACCCCACCTCCACTCTAGATGTGAGCTGTTTGCTACCAGCTGCCACCATAAAAGCATTTTGGCTCTTGGTAGCTCAGCAATGTTTCACTCTCTCCTCACAAAAGGCATCCCGATCTATCTTTTGTGATGAAATATCATTCTCACATCTGTTGGCCTGAAGGTCAGTGGCCAGAGCTCTATGGTTTGCCTTACATTTGGCAGAGGTCCTGAATCAGTGGAATCCACTGAATGGCTTAGTGACCAAGGTGAACATTGCACTGGTATCCCTTATAATTTCACCTGGTTGAAACTGAATCCAAAAACACTATAGATATACATGTTTAAAACAAAGGGCAAGTGAACTTATCTTGCCTTTAATCAAAATATATACAGTATGTTTCTTAAAAGTTCTTAATCCTTTAGATGTATTTGAAAAATGAGTAGCAATACTCCCTGAATCACTTTCCATGACAAATTCCTGACACTGCAGTTTTAGACTTATTTCACACTAACATGAATAAATCTGAAAATGTCATTTTCATTAGAAACATTTTCTGTTCACACTTAAATTTTCAAATCAGCACTTTAATGGCAAAAACATGTACATTATTTCTAGTGGGCAAGAACAGCTTGTCTGTCAAGAAAAATGTTTGTTTATAGAATAAACACAAATGCTAAAAGCAAGAAGAAATCAACAAGCATCTGTAGAATAAACTAAATCTTCTTTGTCTGGACAGATGATGTACAACTGCTTTTAAAATTTGCAAATCAGTGTAAGGTAAATGAAGTGTCTGTAAATAAATACTGAGAGACTTGCCAAAATAAATAAAGCAAACAATTGAAACATTTCAAATTGCAGTACTGGTTGGTTGATGCAAAAATTTTGAGGAAATGTCTATCCTCATGGTAAACATGAGATAAGAGTGGACCTTAATGCAACTAAACAGATGTCAATGCATTATCACATGACAAACACACAGCATACTTTGGAGTATATTGTTGAAAAGATTTGTTTATGGCGGTGTCACACACATATGCATAGGGGACAGCTTAAAGGCTCTAGTGATGGTAATTTTCTGCTGCTCCAGGGGTTAGCACTGTATGATAATGCCTTTGCTATTCCTCCCTCTGCAAACTGGAAGATTCCTGTCAATACCACTGCTGATGTGACTTCTAGTATCCGTCCACTTGGACCCACCATTTTCTACCAGAAGGACAGTTCTGTTATGAACTCATGCCTGTGGAGATGTTTTCACAATTGTTGCATATTTTCTGTTGCTTAAAACCATTCAGTTATATGGGGATACTAGGGTGGTACCAGAATTCATTATTGTGGTCTTGTATTTCTCTTACAGTGGTGAAAGGGCTGAGGGCTGAGGCTTACTCATTTTGTCTGTGAAGTTTGTGCAAACAACGTCTTCTGTTTTTGTCCCTGCCATGTTCTTCAACTGAGATTCTGGTCTTTACCCTGACTTTAGTGAATACTCTCATTTTAACCCCTACTTGAACTTAACACTGCACTTTAAGTGCACTACAGTAGAAAATATTATTTTTCTGTTTTACTTATATTTGCACAAGTAGTATCAGCAAGAGTGAAAAGGAAAGTCTACAGGACGGTAGTGAGATCAGCTATGTTATATGAGTTGGAGACGGTGGTACTCACCAGAAAGCAGGAGACAGAGCTGGAGGTAGCAGAGTTAAAGATGTTAAGATTTGCATTGGGCGTGATGAGGATGGATAGCATTAGAAATGAGTACATTAGAGGGTCAGCTCAGGTTGGACGGTTGGGAGACAAAGTCAGAGAGGCGAGATTGCGTTGGTTTGGACATGTGCAGAGGAGAGATGCTGAGTATATTGGGAGAAGGATGCTAAGGATAGAGCTGCCAGGGAAGAGGAAAAGAGGAAGGCCTAAGAGAAGGTTTATGGATGTGGTGACAGAGGACATGCAGGTGATGGGTGTAACAGAGCCAGATACAGAGGACAGAAAGATATGGAAGAAGATGATCCGCTGTGGCAACCCTTAACGAGAGTGGCTAAAAGAAGAAGAAGTCCAGGTCAATTACACTATACACTAATTTGGAAGAAAAAACTGAAGTACCTGAATGTTATTTACCAATAGTTGGTACCTCCTAATTTCTGCACATTGCTTCAGAGGTTTTCTCTCATAAACAAGATAAAGTGCAAGCAAATCCAATGTACTAAGAAACTTTCTCTCAGTCTGTTTCGGATGGTTTTCATCGGTATTTCTACTTGCACATTTGTGACAACAAAACTAAAGACAAGCACTTCTGCTGCAAGCAGTGAAAGTTATCCATTTTGACAGCATGTGTGAAGGGCAAACTTAGTAAGTATGCATGCCACTTCTTTAAACAACATGATTAAAACTTGTGGATGGATACTGTGTACTGGACTTGGTTTCTCAGAAGATTTATATTTCAACCACTAAATCTGTTCATGACAACTGGACATGATTGTACAAAAAG
Source organism: Erpetoichthys calabaricus (assembly GCF_900747795.2). Taxonomy (NCBI): domain Eukaryota; kingdom Metazoa; phylum Chordata; class Cladistia; order Polypteriformes; family Polypteridae; genus Erpetoichthys; species Erpetoichthys calabaricus. The sequence goes on along the minus strand of NC_041395.2, from coordinate 257,499,554 downwards.
TAGCCATAAGCCATAGAATATATATATACAGGTCAAATTCCGTTACATTAAAGTGCCAGGGACCTAAAAATATTTCGTTGGAAAGAAAATTTTGTAATAATGAGATTCTGTATTTGTCGCTATAGTGCTTTCTTTAACTTGTATCCAGGCATTTACAATCATTTCAATATCTTTTTTTACGTTAATTTTCATCTCCTCCTGTCTACAAGTTATGCTGACGAGAATTTTTCTCAGCATTTCCTTGTGATAATACACTTTCAGGGTGCGAATGATGCCCAAATCCAATGGCTGATGCATTGCCATGCAATTGGGTAGGAGGAACTCAATGCGAACATTATCTAAATGTGGAAGCATGCTGTGGGCAGCACAGTTATCAATCAGAAGCAGAATCTTCCTTTTCTTCTTCTTTATATCCTTGTCAAGTTGTTGCAGCCAGTTCCCCAAAATGTCTTGAGTCATCCAAGCTCGCTGGTTTGCTTTATACTCGCAGGAAAGGAATGTAATGTGCTTAAAACACTGAGGATTGGTCGACTTGCCAATGATGAGAGGAAAAACTTTGTGGCTGCCAGTTGAATTGCAGCAAAGTAGAGCTGTCAACCTTTGTTTAGATTTTTTTCCTCCTTGGCATGGATCACGTTTGAATGATAAAGTGCGATGCAGTAGCAGCTGGTAGAAGATTCCAGTCTCATCTGCATTGTAGATGTCTTCAGGCTCCTAAGATAAAATGATTTTCCTGATTTCACCTGCATGCCATTTGTTTCCTTTTTCATTTAGAACTGCAGATTCTTCTCCACAGATTGCTTTGGCTGCAATTCCAAAACGATCCTGAAAGTGAATTAGTCAACCCCAGCTGGCAGTAAAATCTTTGTGGCCCAAGGAGATAGACAGTTACTTTGCTTATTCATGAATGAGTGGCCCACTAATAGGAATGTTTCTTGAATGAGCATCACTAAATTACATAAAAACTGCTTTTTTGATGTCTTCAAATGTAGCAGTTCACACATGTTTGCGCTGAGTCCCAAGGTTTGCAACCCGAGATTTTTCTTCTATTTTTGCTCGGTCTTTCAAGAAAGTTGACAGTGTCGATGGTGAAATTCCAGATTCACTGGCAACATCTTTTTTTCTTTTTGCCGGAATCGAGAGCCGCAAAAATTTCAACTTTTTTTTCTAATGTGAACTGTTATCGTTGTTTCGTGTCTGCCAATACTATAGGAGGGTGACAATGAGTTAAATTCCAATGGATGTTTTTCAAATGTTGACGAGCAATAAGCAAAAGGTATCACTGAAAACCATCAGACAGCAAACACAGAAAAAAAAAACAGTACGAGGAAAGTTCCAAGAAAGAGAAAGAAATTACAGTGTTTCTGTTCGGAGATCGTTGTGCACAGCTCAGCTGCGACCACAGAACTAACTGCTATGTGGATAATTCATTCTCTTGACTGCTCTGTGGATGATTCATTCAGGCATTTCAATGTCTTTTGGGCACTTTGTTGTAATGAAAGTATCTGCTGAATGTATTTTGTAGTAATGAAATTTTTATAGACTCTGTCTTATTGGGAAAATGTCTGGACTGTATAAATACTTTGTTGCAATGAAAATTTCGTTGTAACAATGTTCGTTATAATGGAATTTGACATGTATATGTATATATAGTTTTTTTCTCAGATAAATCCTTTTTTTACTTTTTAAATGTACAAAATGTACTTTTAAGAACACAATTATAAGAGCATTTTATTTTTAGTAGTTAGGACACATTTTAGGTTAATTTCCCCAATTTTAATAGTTGAACTTATTGCACAATTTTCAAAAACTAAAATAACTTCATATTTAAATGCAGATATGTATTCATTTAAAATGTGGGAAAAATTAATTCCAGAGACACTACTAGGGGGTGGAAGTTGTGCTACTCTCCTGCTAAGACTTTTCATTTCATTTTACTCTTGTAGATCTCCTGAGGAAAAAATGTCCTCTCAGAACTGTAATATACAGTATGAGGGGTGTCTGATACATGAATAAAGAATTTTGGATATAGAGAGACATGTTTTACGTGAAGACCTCAAGCACCTCATTCATTTGCTGGGAATGCTCTGGTTCCTAAAATAATGTGTGAAAAACAAGGAATGCTGATTTATTGTTTATGCTGCTGTACATTTACAAATTATACTCTTGCAAACAGCTCCATGATTACAAAATTGTGCTATATTCTTTTGAAAGATAAGGACTCATCTAAAATAATCTGTCATAATTTGTTTAAAGTTAAAGATTTGCCAAACAAAATTGTGTAAACTAACATTTACATAGCATCCATCCATATTGCTATGTCAAGACACAAGGACTCAAAGCATTTCAGCTGGACAACTATACAGATGCTCTCCGCCATCTTTGAATAAGCTGCTGAAAAAAATACAGAGCAACTGCAAAATGCTCTTTGCAATAAACCAGGAGATTCATGTGGTTTCTGAGACAGAGACTAGAACAAAGAAATTTCTAAAAGATTGTGGATTCCTATCAAAAACCAGAGGATTTAACCATTATCGCAGTCAAACAAGAATTGCCAGAAGTCATTGAAAGAGAACAATAATTCGATTGAAGCCAAAGGGCTATAACTGAGAATCTAATTGAGATATAGAAAGCTATGAGTTGATACCAGAAAACCAAGACCAAAAGCACTAAATCAACACTTGTTCATAGTTGAAAGGTCTAATGGTGTTGTGCTGTAATTTATATACAAGTCTTCATGACACTAATCTGCAGAAGAAATAAATTGGAAATATATTAAAGAAAGAAATCTTGTCCTAAACTTTGATCGCTCTGAGTCAGGAACCAGGCAGGAGGAAACTTGTTCGTTGTGTCATTTATTTCTCTTCAGCAAATGCTGAAGGGGGAGCATCCTTTTACAGCAATCTACTAAGGAACAGTTCCCTGGGTAGAGGTTGTCAGCAAATGGTCACAGAACAGAGACAGAGAGACACATTTATAGACAACTGAATTTGCATAGCACAGCGGAATTAATGCTTAAACGACATTTGATATTTGATATTTACTCTGATTGGTTCATTAACTTGCATAGTCATTTACATTCCCAAAATAAAAGTCTCCTTTCACTACATTCTTGTCTTTCCCAAAACGTTTGAATTCAACTCTTATTCCTTTATGGAGTTTTCTGTGTATGTGTCACTGTCAAATCCTACTGGGTACAAGACAGTCAGCCACTTTTAAAACCATCACCCAGAATCTTCTTGTTCCTTGTTATTCACTTGACCTTTGTCTGGTTTTCCTGCTTTACTTGAACTTCTAATGTAGATGCTATATTTTTAATATGCAAGCTAAATGACTATGTGACCCCTAACACTAATTCCAGAAATTGTGGTGCCTCCTTGTTCCTAGCAACCATGCCATGCTCCATGGCAACCTATTAACTGCCCCATGAACTTCTAAAATGGCAGCGTGATGCACTCAACAATAAACAAGAAAATGAAGCTTTTGTAAAACAAAGAAGTTAAATAAAAACACACACATGAAAATAAAGATTGTAAAATTGGCTTTCAAACTATTAAAGTCCCATGACCAACAAAATGCATCTAAGGCAAAAAAATAGGGGGTTTCCAATTCTTTACACATATTGGGTGTCACACACATGCACTTGTGAGTCAACCAAAGGGAACAGAAAATGCCAATTCCACGCCAGGCCGGGGAGCTATGCTAAACTTCTCTCTTTTCTCTCCACAGACCACATGCGAGAAATCCTGCCTGTCCCAGCCCCAAGGACATCACTTCCTGGGAAAGGACTATAAAAACCCCTCATCCTTCATACTTGATCAGTTCTACTTTGGACTCGAATCTGTACACATTGTACTCAACTGAAAGCTTTTTGCAGCCAGGAAAACTATATGGGTGGCTGCCCCAAACCTCCGCTATATCGCCAGTCATTTATTTCACATGGTTTAAAGCTAGCTTGAATTTCAATATTCATGTAATATATGGTATTTAAAGCTCATTAACTCTGAGATCGAAACAGAGAAGAGGTTTCTCAATATATGATAAACTATAAGAGAGAAATAATCTGTTTTTGGCTGCTTTTTCAATAGTTGTATACATCTTTTTTACAAAAAACCTGTACGAAAAACACTGACTATACAAAATTTGTACAAATACTTCTAAACATTGAAGGTATAGAGTTAGAAAATTCTGTATTATATTAAATGACCTTGTCATCATGGACCACAGTATACAAGGATATATTGTATATTCTCATATAAAAACATCAGCTTTTTTAGATCTCTTTAAACTGATACTCTTTTGTGATAATATGTATACAGGTACCGGAAATTATAACAATTTCATAGATTTGAGACTTTTACAAATAAGATGTGATAATATAAAAGATATGTAATACAATTATATGAACTATATTCGTATTTGTTATTTATCTTAAAATAAACCGATCACAGCTGTAAGTGATCACATGTTCATTGTTTTTCTCTATTAATTACCCGACATAGCCCTGGTACATTTTAAAACTATATATTGCTGTTAGTCATACAGCTGTACAGTGATCTACAGTATGATATGGGCATTCAATTGTTAAATGTAACAGTCTGTGCCTAAAATTTCCATCCATCCATTCATTTTCCAACCCGCTGAATCTGAACACAGGGTCACGGGGGTCAGCTGGAGCCAATCCCAGCCAACACAGGGCACAAGGCAGAAACCAATCCCGGGCAGGGTGCCAACCCACCGCAGGACACACACAAACACACCCACACACCAAGCACACACTAGGGCCAATTTAGAATCGCCAATCCACCTAACCTGCATGTCTTTGGACTGTGGGAGGAAACCAGAGCGCCCGGAGGAAACCCACGCAGACACGGGGAGAACATGCAAACTCCACGCAGGGAGGACCTGGGACTCGAACCCAGGTCCCCAGGTCTCTCAACTGCGAGGCAGCAACGCTACCCACTGCGCCACTGTGCTGCCCATGCCTAAAATTTTTCTGTTGGAACTTTTGGTTGATTTTATTTATGTTTTATAATGCTCAAATATTTCTCCAGACTGTTTACAAACTTCCTAGATATTGTCACACACTTTTAAATTGGTATCTTAGTAGATTACACTTCCACCCATTCCCAACTCATTTCTTTTATTCATAAGAGTGCTATAAGAGAATAAACTGAATAGAAGTTAAGGACTGAAATACCTTCTTTAATATGTTCAAAACACATGTTATAATGAACCACATGCCTAAGTAGTTTATAATACAATTTTAATTTCTACCTTGTAAGCACAGGCACTTAAAACAATCTTCTCATTGTCACAGACTGAATCTGCAGATATTCTTGAACCTGTACATTTATGCAGTGAGCCTATAATTTAGTTTACAAAAAATAAAAAAACACCAACATTATTTTCCCTATCCCTTTAGCAAAATAGGATTTACATACAAATTATACACATGACAATAATTTACAAAAAATATGTGGCTGCTTTGGCAGCCATGCTCTTGTTTACATCCAGGCAATATGGATTATAATAAGGATAATCAAAAGAGAAGATACTGAGTTTGGGTGATGCAATTTCAGTGATAAGTAATGTTATATTAAAGGCAAATAACATAGTCATAGTAATCTCACTCAATTAAAAAAAAAACACTTTTTTGATAAATTTTAAATTATAAAGAATTAAATAATGCTTTCCTAAACGTTAAACCTGACTCAAAGTTCAGCTGCCCATTGTTCCTACAAGTGCTTTTCAGTTTCAGCTGTACTTTTCACATTGTTTGCTGGCACAGTAGATTGTAAGCAATATCAAAGATGTTAGAAATGGACTGGGAGATGAGCATGTTTTTGAGAAAGAATTTTTCATTTTTGTTTTAAATACCAAACTATTGTTGACAAAAACAGAATCCAGAGGGTTAAACCATAAGCTAAGTCAAAATAATAATTGTTACAAGACATTACCAAAATTACAAGAAAGTCACCAGAACCAAAATGTTAAGACTATGTACTGAACCATGCAGGTAGAAGTTATGAGTTGTTCACCAGAATACCTAGCACTATGAGCTGAAAACTCACACTGTTCAAGGTTTAAATCCATAATCTCAAAGACAGAGATGAAGCTTTGGGCTGAATTTAATAGATGAGTTTGCATTAGGGCTGGCTCTCGACTAAGGCCAAGCAGGCACTGGTTTAGGTTCACCATAACTTTGCCAAAGCACCACTCTCTAATCCAATGTGTATCGTGTCGTATCGATAACTTCAATATCGTACACCAATATGATCCATCCAAGAGGGACCCCTACTAGCTCTTAGATGCCATATACCAATGTCAATGCACTACTACCACCCTCTACTATTAAATATCATCACGCTAATACTTTCATGAAAGATACCCCCACTCTTAGATGGCATATATGTAATACTAATATCAATGCACTCCTTTCTTTAGGGGAGTCCCACCTCCATTGGCTTAAGCATGAAGTAAACATAATTACACATTGCATTTCACGAAGAAAGAAGACTTTGACAATGCAGAGCACCACCAGTGATTTGGTGCCATTGTAATATTTATTGTAAACTCATTTTAAAGGGTCAAATTTCTCAGAGAGGGCACAATTAGTAGATGTGGCCGAGTGGCACCATATACCCTTGAGCTTTCCCTAGGGTGAATGCTATGATGAGTAGTGCCTCTTAAGAGGCCTTCCCTAGCAATAGTGAAGTGTGTCCTGACAATTTACCGACCAACTACTGGGACTTTAAAATGACAGAGTGAGGGTCTTATAATAACAAAAATATGAACATCTTTCAAAAACTAAAGAATTAATCCGAAACACAAATGCTGATGTTCCTAGAAAAATGAAGCATTACAACAAATGAACAGAAAAATCTCTATTGAAGACAAAAATGTATTTTTTTTCAGCAATATGTCATAGATTTTTCAATTCTTAACTGCTAAAAATAGTTCTATGTAAAAGTTTGGTCACCCCTAGCCTACTTACATATTTTCTTGACATTTGAATTAAATAATAGTGCTGCTCCACCTTCACGCTGGAAGGACCAGGGGAGAACCCCCAGACCGCTAGATTTCAGCCCCCCGCAGGGCTCCATGGGGAGGTGGAATTTGGAGCAGCCCTGTTGGGTTCCGTGGGTGCCGGAGGTGCTGCCAGAAATGCCTCAATGAGCACCTGGAGCACTTCCAGGTGGCGTATAACAGGAGCTAGCAGACACTACATGGGAGCCAAAGTTGGGAGGAGGGAGATGAAGCTTGCCGGGAGGAGTGGAGGAGAAAAGAGAAGGAGAAGAAAAGAATTGTGTTGTGCCTGTGTGCTTGGGGACTGTTATACTTGTCTTCCCCATTCCCCACAAGGGAAAAAATAAAAACACTTCTGTGCCTTGAACTTGTGTCCAACGCCTGTCTGTGTCGGGTTGGGGAGGCGGTGCCCGCCTGGTGGTACACAATAGCAAGTACAACTTTGACAACATTTTACAATATGTTAATGTTAACATTTTTTGATGTAATAAAAAAACTGTAAAAAAATAAAAGTGTAAATGTGGCATTTGCAAATGTTTGGGTACTCTTTCAGTTAAAATGTCTTGGACCAAGGTGGTTAGTCTAGCTACGAATTTTCATTAGGAATTGTCAGATGATGACAGTTCTGGATCCTAATAAATTCTTTTACTGTTTAAACGTTGTGCAACACTCAACAACCATTGGCTCTTCTAAGCAACTGCCTGAGGATCTGAAAATTAATCTGATGCCTATAAAGCGATGAATGGCTATAAAAACATATCAATAGCATATACAGTAATTTTTTTGTGATAACTTTTTATTAAAAAAACAAAATGACAGGATGTAAACAATACAGTATTTGATAGTTTCAGCCCTAAATATAAAAAAAAATTGCTTTTTCTGATACTTTACATCTAAGTATCTTAATTGTAGCAATTAAACTAATATATTTTAATAGTTCTTTCCAATTCTTTAAAATCTACAGAAGTGAATCTCTCCAATTATACAGAAAATAAGTCTATATATAGTATGTGTAAACTTTGTCTTCTCAGTAATACATAACATTGTTGTTGAATGTATATTGTAATGCATTCTGTATATTTGTTAAACTGTAGCTTTCTAATTTTCTAGCTTTTCTCATATTTCTCAATATTTTTAAAGTAACAAATTAAGTCGAACAGACACTTATAGATTGGACTAAGTTACATAATTAGCTGTTGGTTAGCTTTTTATCTGCAGCTAATGTTTAATTGGCAGATCATTAAGAACACAGAATTAATAATTAAAGCCTCTGAAACTTAACAAGTGAAAGACTAACAGAATCCTCTTCGGTGCACTGAAGGATGTGGTTAAGTAGGAGCAAAGTAAAAGGCAAGTTCCATTAATGGAATAAACTAAATTCTGTTAAAGAAATTATTTGAAAAAAAAAACACATTGGTCCTCCAGGACTGAATTTGAGACAGAGGTTTTAAGTACTGCATAAGAAAATGACAGCCAACATAAATTGCATAATGACTTTATTAATTTTTTACTTCTGTTTTTTTTTTCCTACTTGAGTTTGACTTTTCTCTTTTTATTTAATGCTACAAAAATCACAATGGTACCTTCTGTGAAAGATATAACATAAAATCAATATGGATTAATTAATTGATACACAACTCAAGATTTTAAATGTTGAATTTAATGTCGCACCCTAAAGCAAGTTCTTTTTCTGCAGTTATATTCATGAATAAAAGCACACTTGTTTTGTTATACTTGTACCTTTTGTGAAAGTGTTTATTTGATATAGACTTCAGGCTTCACACATTATACACTTCATGTCTACATTTTGTCAATTATTACTAAAACATGAAAAACATTTCTGTTTTAATGATGTATTTACATAGATTGTTGTAGACACAGAACACACATAAAATGCATGTATTCCAAATAACAATATATTATTTACCCTATACAACTCCCAGCAACTCACATACAGGTAAACAGATTTGAGCTGAGAGAACTTTCTGCCCTTTCTGCGTTGGTGGAGGGATGGGATAGCAGGCTGCTTGCTCCTTATGTTGATCGACACATTTACAACACAAAAGATGCTGACGGAGAGATGCAAACGGATTTAATGTGGGTCGGGGTTACAAGTTCTTTCGTAGGCTTTGGTAATTCTAGTGTTAAAGACCTGCCAGTTGTGAGTGAGTGTGTCCATTAAATAAGATGAGATGAAAAATGAATACATAGGTTGGTACACACTTAAACCTACTACAATAAGAAAAAGTGACACATATTATGGAAACTGTGCTCAGGGTTTCTAAAAACTTTGTCATTTCACATAATATTTTTACAAATGAAATTACAGTATATGGTGTAAAAAGTAATTAAGTGGTAACACTTACATAAGTCCCACATTATGACTTATATACTGTATATACACACACAAGGAATACATTAATGACTATCATATGCTTCTCCAGAATTCATAAACCAGACACTAACTCTTTCTTATGTTATTATTGATTCTGCCTATCATGTTTTATTGCAGATCACTCATGTTCTTCTGAATCTAACATCTGCCTCCCTTGTGAAAAAGGTAACCAGTAAGTCTTGGATAATAAAGCTGCTTTATAGATTAAAACAAGTCCCAGGATAAAAGCATACTCATATAATGTCAAAATTCAACACAAGTCAGTGATAAAAATGGCATTCAAGATACAGTAAAATAAAACAAAAAATGTATGTTTTGGAGCTTTGGATTTTTTCCATTGTTGATTAAATTTTAGCCTATTAGTGATTGAAAGCAATTTCACAAAAGTAACTTAAAAAGTAATTTTTTCATATGAGGTTTATAATTAACACACAAAGAGAGCACCAATTTGAATTAATTTAATATGCAACAAATATGATTCTTACGGAATTGTGCTTTGAATAATAAAATAAATAGTTAAAAGAATTTCTTCTGTGAGCAATTAGTTCCCAAATGGATTTTCACAATCTTGAATATATAGGCTTAACGTACAGATACAGTCCAGATTCCAAATACACATTGATGGGGTCTTCCACAGTGTCAGAAGCTTCATTATAAACTTGTTGTCCTCTGCTATACTTTAAACAATGCAGCTTTACTGCATGAGCATCACTGTAAGAACATTGGTTTCTTTTATAGATTTTAATATCTAAATTATACTGTTTTATTTTTAAATTATCATGAATTGATGATATTGATTTTCTTATTAATGTACTAAACAAATTTTTATTTCATAAATTTTTTTTAACTTGTTTCAAAGGCACATGTGTTGTCATGTTCTAATAAAAACTGTTGGAATTCATTTTATTTTAATGACACATGCAGTACTCCTTCATTGTTGTAATCATATTATTATATCTATTGATATGTGTGTTATAAATATATAACAGAAATTGTTATTTTTCTCATTATTGTTAAAAATATTTGTATACTTATTTTATCAACATATTTCAAATTTGCTTTTTTTATAATGGTTGCCATTTTTCGGATTATTTTCCATGGTTGTGTCCATATTGTTTATTTTATCCACATCCATTGTTAGGCATGTGGACGTGTGGACTATGTCAGCATATTGACACTTTTGATAGGGATATGAGAAGTAACACTTACAGTACATAACACTCATGAGATTAGAGGACATGCAGTAACAGAAAGTATAAATAATATGAAGCTCAACTATGCCAATCATGCATTCAAATACAGGTGTATTAGCAAAGTCAGTTTAACACCTTATCAATTACTAAAAAGTGTAAATATATTATTCCTTCGGCTACTCCCATTAGGGGTCTCCACAGCAGATCATCTGTTTCCATATCTTCCTGTCTTCTGCATCTTTCTATGTCCTCTCTCACCACATCCATAAACCTCTTCTTAGGTCTTCCTCTTTTCCTTTTAGAGACTGTCAGCTCCATTCCTAGCATTGTTCTCCAAATATACCCAGCATCTCTCCTCTGCACATGTCCAAAACAATGCTATCTCACTTCTCTGGCTTTGTCTTCAAACTGTCTAACCTGAGCTGACCCTCAACTGTACTTGTTCCTAATCCTGTCCATCCTTGTTACACCCAATGCAAATCTTAGCATCTTTAACTCTTCCACTTCTGGCTCTGTCTCCTGTCTTTTTGTCAGTGCCACCATCTCCAGCCCATATAACATATCCTGGTCTCACTACCATTTTGTAGACCTTCCTTTTCAATATCGCAGGTACCTGTCTGCCACAAATCACTCCTGACACTCTTCTCCACCCTTCTTACACTTTCTTCTTCACCTCTCTTCCACACTCCCCATTACTCTGTACTGTTGATCCCAAGTATTTAAACTCATCCACCTTCACCAACTCTTCTCTCTACATCCTGACCATTCCACTGACCTTCCTCTCATTCACACACATGTATTCTGTCTTGGTCCTACTGACCTTCATTCTTTTCCTCTTTACAGGGTATCATCAACTTGCTCCTTACTCTTGTTACAGATCACAATGTTATCCGCAAATGTCATACTCCATGGGAACTCCTGTCTAATCTCCTTTGTCAACCTGTCCATCACCATTATAAATAAGAAAGGGCTCAGAGCTGATCCCTGATGTAATCCCACCTCCACCTTAAATGCATCCATCACTCCTATTACAGACTTCACCACTGTCACACTTCCCTCATACATATCCTGTACCACTCTTACATACTTATCTGCCACTCCTGACTTCTCCATCAACACCCTCAGAGCAAATATTGCATCTATAGTGCTCTTTCTTGGCATGAAACCATACTGCTGCTCACTAATCACCACATCCCTTCTTAACCTAGTTTCCACTTCTCTTTCCAATAACTTCATGTTGTGGCTCATCAATTTTATTCCTTTGTAGTTACTACAGTTCTGCACATCACCCTTATTCTTAAAAATCAGTACCAGTACACTTCATCTGCACTCCTCAGGCATCCTCTCACTTTCCAAAATTGCATTAAACGATTTGGTTAAAAACTTAACTGCCAGTTCTCTTTAAACACCTCCATGCTTCCTCAGGTATGTCATCTAAACCAACAGCCTTCCCATTCTTCATCCTCTTCATGACTGTCCTTAGTTTCTCTTTGCTAATCCGTTGCACTTCCTGGTTCACTGACTCCACATCATCCAACCTTCTCTCTCTCTCATTCTGTTTATTCATCAACCTCTCAAAGTATTCTTTCCGTCTGCTCAACACACTCTCCTCGCTTGTGAGTGAGTATGTTTCTATCATTATCCTTTATCCCTAACCCACTGCTTATATTTCCTAGCTTGGTCTCTCTGTCTAGCCAATCAATACAGGTCTTTTTCTCCCTTCTTAGTGTCCAACCTCTCATATCAAATACCTTATCTTTAGCCTTCACCACCCCTCTCTTCACCTTATATCTTATCCCCTTGTACTCCTGTCTACTTTCTTCATCTTTCTGACTATCCCATTTCTTCTTTATCAACTACATCCTCTGTATACTCTCCTGTACTTCCCCATTTTAAAAAAGTGCAAATGTATCAGGACTATAAATTAGTGTTTGCAGTTTATGAGATAAGGTTATCCTGACCAGGCAAGTATAACAAAAAAAATAAAAAAACATAGCGATGTGAGAGCTAGTGGTCATTCATCGACAGAATTCGATTATATACAGTAGCAGAAGCGATAATTTATATGTTAAGGTAATAGACCTTTGGCCAAGAATGAGGTAATCACTTTAACACTAGAATTACCAGGGTCTACGAAAAAACTCGTAGATCCCACCTTAAATCCGTTTGCACCTCTCCGTCAGCGTCTTTTGTCCTGTAAATGTGCCGATAAAGACAAGCAACAAGCAGCCTACTATTCCATGCCCCCACAGCTGCAGAACATGCACAAAGTTCTCCCAGCTCATGCCTTGATTGATTATCTGGGAGTGAAGTGCTGGAGTTTTAGAGTGGAAATAATAGATTGTTATTTGGAACACATGCATTTCATGTGTGTTCCGTTTCTACAGTAATCTGTGTAAACACATTGTTAAAACAGAAATGTTTTTCATATTTTAGTAGTAAATGACAAAATGTTGGCATAAACTATATAATGTGTGAAGCCTGAAATCCAAAGATCAAATAAACACTTTCACAAAAGGTTCAAGGACAATACAACAGCTTCCGAAACACACGACCAAGGAAACAAAAATAACCCAAGCACAATAAAAGACAATATATTTATGAGCATACCTTAGCTAGTGAAGACTCATGAATAAGGCACTAAATTAATTAGACAGAGATGGGTAAGATTACCTAGTAATACCAGTTGACATATTCAGAAAATGGGCATGGCTGGAGCCACAGGTGCTGTGGGAGAGAGGTGTTTTCAGGGGTGAACTTTATTAATAACTGGAAAGTGACAGGAGAACTCAACTCACACAGATGATGAATGGTTTTTATGTTCTTTTTGAAATCACACAAAATGAAGCATCTATGCTTTCATCCTCAGTCATCAGGAATGCACAAATAGACTAATAGAACTTTCAAAATTGGGATTAGAAGGTCCACTCTTGATCCTGGAAAACCCTTGAACAGCCATGAGTCATGACATCTTAATGGTCATCAGGGGAATCGCAAGTAACTGCACTGGGGATAGCCTCCACGACATTATCACAGGCTGAACTTTGTCATTCTGTGTCACTATGCATTCAAATTTCAGTACAATTTCAATGTCAATTGAAGACATGATCATTTACTGAAAGAGGTGCAAAAAATGCAGGTTGCAATTCAAAATGGTGGAATAGGAAGTGATCAAAAAATAAAGCTAAAAAATGTAAGATAGTACAGTACCTCTAAAGAAGATAACAGAGATATGAATACTACCATATATGATAAATTGTAGACAATAGATAAAAGTACAAACTGCAGCTAGGCTAAGGAAGATGGCACTGGGGGTCCAATTTACTAATCTTGCATCTGCAAAATTATGTAATACCACCAAGGACAATACCCACTGGAGGAAAAAATAAAAAGTGATGATAACGGGACTATTACATAACCCACTCCATAATAACAGTATAAGCCAAAACAAGAAATGTGATTCTACTATGAAATGGCACAGCTAATTCTGCCAGGAGCTGGTAACAGGGAAATTAATTTAAAGCAAATACAAATGTCTTTGTCCAAAGCTAAATATTTGTAAATTGTGACTCAGCCAATTATGAATGTAAGAAAAACCTGGAGTTAAAAATAGTGTGACACTAGGGGTCGCTGTTGCCCCGTAAAACCCACAGACAACACGTCCAAACACCAGGTAAAAGTCAGAGTAATATTTTTTAATTATTTCAATAATATGCACAAAGCACCTCCACCTCCACAATACTCAATAATAATACAATAAATCACAACAAATCAATCCTCCACTCCCAGCAGCTCCATCACACTTCCTCCCAATTCCGGCTCCCTCTGCTGGGTTTTCCACAGTCCTTTATATAGTCCGAGACACGGAAGTGCTTCTGTCCTTCAGTCCATGTGATTCCATAGCACTTCCGGGTCAGATGGAAACTTTTATTTTTCTTCAGCCCGGAAGTACTTCAGTTCTTCCGTCTCTGTGACTAGGGAGTACTTCCGGGCTATAGGGAAAATAACAATCCCTGTGCCTCCCTGCTGCGTCCCCTGGTGGCACCCATGGTATCCAGCAGGGCTGTGAAGACAAACTCCATTTTCCATGATGCCCTGCGGGGATCCGGGGCACCTTCATGTTGCAGGGAGGACTCCATCTAGCAGTCTGGGGGTGCTGGCCAGGATAAACTGCCGGCCATCTCTCACAATGGATAAATGGTTAAAGTGTTTGGGTGTGCCTCAGTCTATGGATAATTCAACAGGAAAAATACTTTATAAAGAAATATTACTGATTTGAGATGTATTTGTTTATGTTTATGCCTTGGTAAGAAATGACGAATCATTTGCAAAGTAAAAATAAAGGTTTTCATATGTTATGAAACACGATTATGCTGTCTTCATTTTCTTTAATAAAAATGTAACCTTTATGGCTTTGATATGTGAATGTCTTGACAATTCTTTCTCCATGAGCACTGGGAATAATATACTGGCTTAAATTTACATGATGTACTGTAAATGTCTAACTTGGTCAGTTATTCCAGAGTAAATGCAGAAATTAGAATATTTTGTTAAAAAAATAACAAAAAAACATTTGGAGTTTCATTGACTTACAGTGAACATGCAAATGAAGGCCTTAATACCAAAAATCCAGATATGTTGAAAATGTCAAGCAGTAGATGCAGGAAAGTGAACTGCTGCTAATGGTAGGCATTAGAAAGTAAGTAGTGATGTATTAGTTTTGGCCTACATTGAGCAGTAATCGAAAAGAAGGATGCTGTTAGCTAATAATGTAAAAAATGGGTAAAAATTTGCCAGTAAATATTAGGATAACCTAAATCAGTTAAACAGTATTGCTGAATAATGTTTCTCTTCCATATTTTCCAGAACAAAAGGTAATTATGTGAGTTGTAAATTGCTTTAAAACTGTTGCCCCAAACACAGTACTTCTATGTTTTTTGGTTCCTGATTCACAGAGGGCAAATACAGATAGCTGATCTTTAAAAACATTAGTTTTTTAAAATAATTTAGGTGTGTATTGATTATCTTTTTTTTCCTTTATCGTGAATTAATTTTTAAAGACATTTAGGCTGCCAATTCTTTCCATCTTGACAGCAATTATTCTTTTGTCCAATGAAAAAATTGTGTCCATTTGATCATTCTCCACCAGTCTTTTGGCTAATGAAAAATAAACACAGCCTTCCGGAAATCTAAGGCAACAACTTGTTTTTATGGAAAGATGTTTCAATTGGTACTGCTGAATGAAGACTGGAATAAATACATAATTAGTTAACAATGCAGGAGATAAGACGCCTAGCCCGCCTCCCTCTTTTTCTTCAAAAGCAACAGATGCATACAGGAGGTACCAAGGCATTATGCATGCAAAAGGAGTGGCTATAGGCAAAGTCCAGGCTTACTCCTGACAAATGTGAATATAAATATAAATTTAATATAGTTTAAAACAAGTAGTTATTTTATACAACCAGTCCCAGTCTAAGTAAATGTATTATACACTAACCGAGAAAATTATTAGGAACACTTAACTTATACTTGGTAGGGCCACCTTTTATTCTCAGAACAGCCTCACTTTTGCGTGGCAAAATGTTGTTGGAAACATTTCTTTGAGATTCTGGTTCACATTGACATATTTGCATCTCAATTATTGGACAAGTTTCAGCTGCACATTCACGCCGTGAATCTACAATTCTTCCACATCCCAAAGGTGTTCTATTGGATCCACATTTGGTGACTGGGAAAACCACAGAAGAACACTGAACTCTTTGACATCTTCATGAAACCAGCTTGAGACAACTTTTGCTTTGATACATGGTGCACAATCATGCTGTGGCCATGAAGAGATGTACATGGTCAGCAACAAGAACTCATTCCCCACACCAGCCTAGACTGTTTACACAAGGCCAGTTGGATGCATGGATTCATGCTGCTGGTGCCAAATTCTGACCCTACTATCTGTGTACCTCAGCAGAAATTAAGATTTATCAGAATAGGCTACATTTTTCCAGTCTCCATCTGTCTAGTATCCTCAGCTCTCTGTTCTTGGCCTGGCAGGACTGGATTTAAACTGTTGTAGCCCATCCACCTCAAAGTTTTAAGTGATGTGTATTCTGAAATGTTGTTCTGCTCACGGTTGTACAGAGTGGTTATGTAAGTTACCATAGCCTTTCCATCAGTTCAAACCAGTCCAGCCATTCTTCTCTGAATCCTCTCATCAACGAGTTGTTCCATCTGCAGAACAGCTGCCCACTGGATGTTTTTTTTGGCACCATTTGGAGTAAATTCTAGAGGCTGTTGTACATGAAAATTCCAGGAGTTCAGCAGTTACAGAAATACTCAAGCTAGCCGTCTAGCACTAGCAGTCACACCATGGTCAAAATCACTGAGATCAGATTTTTTTTCCCAATTCTGGTGTTCAATGTGAACATTAACTAAAGTTCCTGACTTCTATCTGTACGATTTTATGCATTGTGCTGCTTCCAAATAATTGGTTGATTAGATAATTGCATGGATAAGCAGGTGTGCAGGAGTTCCCAATAATTTTAAAGTGAGTGTACTTTCTCATCGGGTTTTGTCCAACTAATGTATATTCGCAATTACAACCAACTGTGTGCCTCTGTTTGGTAACATAAAGTTTGTTTGTGTGTGTGTGTGTGTGTGTGTGTGTGTTTAGTTCACTTCCCCTCATCTCATTTTCTAGCAGTGTCTTACTATCTCAAAAACCTGTATCTGTAACCTGACAAGGACTTGCTATGATGGATTTGCTAATTTATTCCTCCTCTTGCTTTCAGATTAAATGTTTAGATGCCTACTCACCTTTTTTGAGCTCCTCTTTGTGAGTCTTTCTAGCATGAACACTGCCTCTAGCTGACCAGCTTGAGTGTGAATTAATCGATTTATCTTGTCCTCTTTTCTAACATCTTATACTTTTATGGTTTTCCACTTTTACTACTTTGGATTAAGAAAAGGAGAATTAATACATTTGGTGTCTCCCCATCCTCATGAACAGTTTTTTTAGGAATTATAAGCAAATACAGGCTTTCTATCTATCCCTTTCTATAATGTTCATTGTTTCTCCTGCACAACAAAAAGAAAACAAAATAAATATCATACTGTGAATAGAAAAATGCATTAAAAGATGCTCTAATCAAAATCAAGATCTCAAATGAAAATAAAAACAAATCACACTCACATACCCTTCACATACGTAGTAGAATTCAGAATGGTGAACATGAGTATGCAGTCCAGGAGCTTTACATCTGTCTATTGTCAAACCCAATAGCTCCTCCAGGCAGAAAATCCAGTAGCTCTTAGAGTTAAAAAAAAAACATAGCAAGTTACTGTAATTACTAGGAATGGGCAAAATAGCAGAAACACCAAGTGAAAAATGAGTTTAACTTTGAAGCAACTAAATTAGAATTCCAAATGCAGCTGCAAAGGTGAGGCATGTTAAATGCCAATTAGCTGTAGGTGTCAGCTATGAAAGAGATCTGACAATCAGCACTTTGATCCTGTAGTTTTCAAAGTAACAAGAGGCCAAATAGACTGTGCCTGAATTGCATCTGCCAAAAAAACTTCTAAAATATGTAATGTCATGAAATGGTCTCAAAAATGACAGGCTATGCTATACTTGAACAAATTGCATCAAAATAAATAAATAAATAAATAATGGTCACAAGTAAAGTTTACTTACAGTTAAAGACAGACACTAGATGCAACAAAACTGTAGATAGATAGATAGATAGATAGATAGATAGATAGATAGATAGATAGATAGATAGATAGATACTTTATTAATCCCACTGTAGCTTTAAAAAGTCTAAATTAGTATAAATCACCCCAATATTGGGTCTTCATAAGAAATGATTTACTTGATGAGATAAAAGTACATAATAAACAAGAATAGTTGTGTCAGATATTTTATATATTAATATGTATGCTTCAGTTTAAAGGCTAAGTATTTATAAGAGAAATTTGTCATTTTGTACCCTCTGGTAGTGGTCTATACAAGGCTAGACCGCTAGTACGTATCAAAAATCAAAATTAACAGTATATTCATAATGAAAACAGTCTAGAGCGATATCCCACATGATTATTTTTAAAATGTATCACTTTTAACCTTCTGGAAGTGGATCTTAGAGGGCTAGGACCACTGAAAACGAAAAAAATATCAAAAATATTATATTTGTCATCACTAACATTGAAATAGCGTAAAACAGCACTCCTCATGTCTATACTACTGATCACTATTTTCTTTGTTTTGCAGTTTTGTGAAAAGAAGTAAGTTTGACATATCAAATCCCAATAGGGAGTGAACCCCTGGGGTCAGCTGATGTGGCATGCACAACTTCCTTTTGATAACTGACTTACACTTTAGTCCTTTTGATAACTGACTTACACTTTATCATAAGGGTGTAATTTCATGCACCAAATATTGTCCAAAATGGCTCTAGAGGGCCAAAAAATAGTAGAGAAGCCCCCCAAAACTTGACATCTTGTATAACTAGAAATCAAGATGCATCAAAATGTATATCATATATGGTAGTTTTCTTATACTATAAGTCAGGAGGCATGGGACAAAAAAAAATCAGAAGTGATTTCAAAACATTAATGAGTAATTCTTATGAATGCAAAATGTACTATAGAATTCAATTAGCACCTCTGTGATCCAGTTTCAGCAATCATTGGTGAGCTTCACAAAGCTAGAATTTATGACAGAACATTTAGAAACCTCTTGAACACATGGCAAAAACTAAGGAAATATTACCTGGTGTAAGGATCACAAAGCTGAAACCTCTGTATAACATGAAACGTAAAGTTCAGTAAATCAGGAAGGATAGTCGCTTTGAAAACCCACACAAATCGCTCCAGAAACTCATTTCTTCCTAGTGCCATACGACTTTTTAATAAGAAATATCGGAGATAATGATTAAGGTTTTGATATATATCCTGTAACTTTTTTTTTTTTGGAGTAAATATGTATTATCTAACTGCCTTACCTTAACCTGTCTTGTTTCTATTTGTCTGTTTTATTTCATTCTGTCTGTTATTAGATGCAACTGAGAAGGCAAATTTCATGTTTTCTTGTGTAAACATGACTAAATAAAGAAACCTTAAACCTTAAGATGCAAAGGTTTGTGTTTAGCAAAAAAAAAGATGCTTTCTGCAAGCAATTTCTGGTGCCAACTGCTCCCAACAAACATGATAGGGAGCAGTATAGTACAGGGAACCATACAAAATGTCTCTCGGAGATGAGTACTAGAAAAGGGACCAAAAGGTAACTAATGCCTCAGAAATATATTATAGTCAACAACATTTATTTCTATAGCACATTTTCATACAAGGCATGTGCTCACATCCTTAAAGACACAAAGCACCTAAGAGTTCTAATTTAGCATTAAGCCCTGTCCCTACAAATGTTAGCCATAAATGAAAGCAATTGACAAACTGAGGAAATACAAGGGAAAAATACAAAGCAGCAATAAAATGAAGACAGATTTGAGGCAGCCAATCTGCCTCAATCACTTCAAGACCAATTTTATGAACACCAGGGTGAACTCAGATATGTTCCACGGACTCCACAATCATCTGATCTAAACAACTTTTTTACCTTTATCAGATGTTCTGGAGCACAGTATGAAAAGTTCCACCTCATTTAACTTTCAAAGAACTGGAGGCTTTTCTTCTTGAAGAATCTCACACAGTTCAGTCCTTGTGTGATATTTAATATATTTTATGTGTTTTTACTATGTTGTCTTCAGGCTTTAAAAGAAACATTGTAATGTTGCCTGGAGCTAAACAAATTAAACTTACAGGTAAGAATTAAAGCTAAACAACTGGCAGGTGCAGAGGTATATCAGAGGCAGTGGTTACTCCACATCCATCTGTTAATAACCAGATGTTACATTTGCTACATGTGTGACACAATTTGGGAATTTGCAAGAACTAATAATATACTCCAACCTGTTTGCCATCACAAATAAAAACAGCCATACTTCTGTGTGAAAAACTAATTATTTACTGAATATTGTTATTTTCTAGTTATTTTTTAGATTCGTCCTTTTGGAAAAACATCTGGGAACAGATTCTTCTTTCTTACATTCAGTATGTGCTTGCTTATATCTCAATTTTCACAGGTCAGTTAACAAGGTTAAAATATCACAAATAAAATAAAGACAAATTAATGATTGCCTTGTACTAATATCTTCAGATGAAGGAAACACAATTTTCATTATGCCATTAAATTTAAGCTACTGGCTACTTTAGTGTATTATATTGGCTTGAAAATTATATAGGGCCCTCAAGCACTGTTCTTGCATAGTTTACTTAATATATCAAACTAATGTATAACCGATTTCAATGTGTGCAGAATTGTGCTGATTACATTCCGATTAGAAATGGAGCCCATTTTGTTATGGAAGTGTTTTTTGTTCTGCTGGTTTTGTGTTCTGTTTTATTAAAACATAGCTGTCTTCATCATTTACTTAAAAAACTAATGTGAGTCTGAAAAAACGTTTTTCTTGCAGAGCAAAGAAATCAGCAAAAGATAAGGCGTCCCAGAGGCTTTGTGATATACCCCAGCATTTAGAATCAATTAACACATTGGTCTGAATCATTTTTACTTACAGCTCTACATCTAACTCCCTTTCAAACCTCTTGTTAAAGACAAATATTTTATATGGATATTGTTCTGTGCTTGTTATTATTGGTGCTAAGGTTTCTTTTGTGAAGAAACTGGATGTTAATTCTCAAGGATATCATCTCTAAGCCTTCACTCACACTATGGGTGTAATGACTCCATTTCACATTTGGGTTATGTCAGACATGCACAGTTCACCAATGACAACATTCTCATAGAATTCATCACAACATTTGACAAGTCTTCATACAAGAATTATCAATAAAATGTATTAATGTAATTTTTTTGTTTTTCTTATTGTTTGCATTTTTGCTGTTATTTTTATAAAGTCTCCTGTCACCATTCTGTGTGTTGTTTTTCATGTGCACCATTATTTTTTTTGATTACTCTAACAAGCGCTGCCATTTTGGGTGTCTGGTTACTATGCTAAGTGGTTCAAATCTCTCTATTATAAAAAAAAAATCTTGAGATGAGACTATTGCCAAGAGATTTTTTCAAGTCCTGCCCACCACTCCACCACGATCTTCTTACCTCTCATTTGTGCGAATCCTTTTGTCAGACACAGTTCCTGTGCTCTTAACTCTTATAAATTTTTACATTTTCTTCACTTTAAGTTCCCAATAAAAGAAGACTTATTATGTCCAACTCTCAATTTTATCCCAAAGGGTTATCAACAGAAGAAAGGAGTACATGGGCAATCCTAGCACCTAGAAACGATGAAGGCAAATGAATTAACACAAAAATTATCGATCTGTGACACGGCAAATTGGTTAAATGTGTATCAATAGACTATGCTGTCGAACAATTCTGACATTTCTGAAATTTTAATAGGCGACATGAAAGGTAATGTGGTACATCTTCCGCAGATAATATTAGACACCAAAGGAGAACTTGATGTGCCATTTATATTAAAATGTTTGCAGTTTCCTGTTAGAATAGCTTTTGCTATGACAATTAACAAATCACATGGACAAACATTTGAAAAAGTCAGTTTATTTATTAGAAAGAAAGAAACGATATTCACTCATGCGCAGTTATACGTTGCATTGTCACGATGTAAGTCCAAACACTGAATCAAAATTCAATGTGATATCGACGAAAAGTTAATTAAAATAATTGTTTTACTGAAGTTTTACAGTAAAAGTGTAAGTTTAAAAAGTATTTGCATGTTAATTTCAAAGGCAAACAGAACGAAAACGTATAACTCAATGAATACCTCTAACGCAACATGAAACATAATTTTATTTCAATTTATTATGTTTTACTGTTTTTTACTATGGTTAATTACTCGCTGTAATGTAAAGTAGTTAGTTGTAACAATTCCCATGAAAATAACAATCTGTTTAAATTGTACATTCGCTTCCCCATACACGAGCAGCAGATCCGCGAAGTGGCTAGCGCGTAGTACCCGCCCGGGGGTTCGCAAGCAAAGCGAGCAAGGGGCAGAGTCCCCTAGTACTTCAAAGAAGTAGAATCGTCAGAATTGTCCATAATTGATCGACTGATTAAGTGCTAGCCTATGACAAGTTCATTCTTTCTTTTAGTTGCTTAAAATTCTGACACTTTTTAATGCAAGCAGCCATCTTATACATTATATCCAGGCGAGCCACAATGGCAGCAAGTTTTCACTTTAAGAATTTTTTTAATTAGAAAGCATGAACTAGTGTGGTGCTGAGGTGTCACCCGTTACATGGCTGGCACTCGGGTCCTAATCTGGGATCCTGAGTTGGTGTGTCATGTGGTGGGTGAGCTAATGCGCGTGCTCCTAACACCTCTCTCTCTATTTAAAAATAAGTCAAATTTTTTGGACTTAGTTTTAGTTAAATTCACTTGTTTTGATTCAGAATCCTTAATTGCTTATTTTTGCTTTAAACAGCTGCATGCAGGTTTTAATTGGCGTCTGTGTTCTTAACTAGCCATCAGTTAAAAATGACGTGCAAATAACAAACGAACCACCAGGTCTCCAGGTAACATGCTTCCGTTTAAACCTGTGTTTGTGCATCATGAAGTACCCGTGTTAATGAAATGTTTTGAAATAAATCTGGAACTGGAAGGTGAAAGAGGTAAAATCTGTTCTAGATCACAAAAATTATGGATAATGTTATCAGCTCCATTCTTCCCTCACTCGTGAACAAGACCCAGAGATACTTGAACTCCTCCACTTGGGGCAATATCTCTCTCCCAACCCTGAGAGGGCACTCCACCCTTCTCTGGCTGAAGACCATGGTCTCGGATTTGGAGGTGCTGATTCCCATCCTAGCCGCTTCACACTCAGCTGCGAACCGATCCAGAGAGAGCTGATGATCACAGCCTGATGAAGCAAACAGGACAACATCATCTGCAAAAAGCAGTGACCCAGTCCTGAGCCCACCAAACTGGACCCCCTCAACGCCCTGGCTGCATCTAGAAATTCTGTCCATAAAAGTTATGAACAGAATCGGTGACAAAGGGCAGCCTGGGCGGAGTCCAACTCTCACTGGAAATGGGTTCGACTTACTGCCAGCAATGCAGACCAAGCTCTGACACCGGTTGTACAGGGACCGAACAGCCCTTATCAGGGTGTCCGGTACCCCATACTCTCAGAGTACCCCCCACAGGATTCCCTGAAGGACACGGTCGAATGCCTTTTCCAAGTCCACAAAACACATGTAGACTGGTTAGGCAAACTCCCATGCACCCTCCAGGACCCTGCTAAGGGTGTAGTGTTGGTCCACTGTTCCACGACCAGGACGAAAACCACACTGTTCCTCCTGAATCTGAGGTTCAACTATCTGACAGACCCTCCTCCCTAGGACCCCCAAATACACTTTTCCAGGGAGGCTGAGGAGTGTGATTCCTCTGTAGTTGGAGCACACCCTCCGGTCCCCCTTCTTAAAGAGGGGAACCACCACCCCAGTCTGCCAATCCAGAGGCACTGTCCCTGATGTCCATGTGATGTTGCAGAGGCATGTCAACCAAGACAGTCCTACAACATCCAGAGCCTTGAGGAACTCCGGGCGTATCTCATCCACCCCCGGGGCCCTGCCACCAAGGAGTTTTTTGACCACCTTGGTGACCTCAGTCCCAGAGATGGGGGAGCCCATCTCTGAGTCCCCAGGCTCTGCTTCCTCATTGGAAGGCACAACAACCCACAACGTCCCAAGTCAAGGTCAGCAGTGCACCATCCCCACCATATACAGTATTGACACTGCACTGCTTCCCCCTCCTGAGACGTCGGATGGTAGACCAGAATCTCTTTGAAGCCAACAACCGAAGCTGCATCCCACTTGGCCTGCCGGTACCTATTAGCTGCCTCCAGAGTCCCACAGGACAAAAGGGTCCTGTAGGACTCCTTCTTCAGCTTGACAGCATCCTTCACCGCCAGTGTCCACCAACGGGTTTGGGGATTGCCGCCACAACAGGCACCGACCACCTTATGGCCACAGCTCCGGTCAGCCGCCTCAACAATAGAGGCACGGAACATGGCCCATTCGGACTCAGTGTCCCCCACCTCCCTTGGGACGTGGTTGAAGTTCTGCCGGAGGTGGGAGTTGAAGCTACTTCTGACAGGAGACTCTGCCAGACATTCCCAGCAGACATTCCCAGCAGACCCTCACCATACGTTTGGGCCTACCAGGTCTGACCGGCATCCTCCCCCACCATCGAAGCCTACTCACCACCAGGTGGTGATCAGTTGACAGCTCCACCCCTCACTTCACTCGAGTGTCCAAGACATGTGGCCGCAAGTCCAACGACACGACCACAAAGTCGATCATCGAACTGAGGCCTAGGGTGTCCGGGTGCCAAGTGCACATATGAACACCCCTATGCTTGAACATGGTGTTCGTTATGGACAATCCATGACGAGCACAGAAGTCCAATAACAAAACACTGCTCGGGTTCAGATTGGGGGGGTCATTCCTCCCAATCACGCCCTTCCAGGTCTCACTGTCATTGCCCACATGAGCACTGAAGTCCCCCAGCAGAACAAGGGAGTCCCCAGAAGGTATGCCCTCTAGGAAACGCCGTCCAAATTTTTTATTCTTCATGAGAGGTTTCTTTGAACCGCTCTTTGTTTGATCCCTCACCTAGGACCAATTTGCCTTGGGTGGCCCTACCAGGGGCATAAAGCCCTGGACAACAGAGCTCCTAGGATCATTGGGACACGCAAACCCCTCCAACACAATAAGGTGGCAGTTCGAGGAGGGGCATCTGCTATGCCTGGCTTCTAATTATAAAACTGGTTGGATCCTGCAGTGGCCTTCCAGGACCATAATTGAGAACCCCTGTTATATATCATGTCCACCATTATGTCTCGGGACTCATGGCACATGCTTCATATGTCTAGCAATTATGCAGCATTATAGTTACTCAATACACAAAATAGCAGTAGCAATATTTAATCCTGATAAACAAAAATGAAGACTCTTGCAAAAAAATGTACAAAATGCCTGTGTCCTTGAAAAACAAATGCACAAAATTTGGCAAGATTACATAATCAGAATAACAATTTAAAAATATAAGTAAAAGAGAAATAAAAATAATTAATACAATAAACTTATTCCTATCATAAAATGTACAGTAATCCCTCGCTATATCGCGCTTCGCCTTTCGCGGCTTCACTCCATCGCGGATTTTATATGTAAGCATATTTAAATATATATCGCGGATTTTTCGCTGCTTCGCAGGTTTCTTCGGACAATGGGTCTTTTAATTTCTGGTACATGCTTCCTCAGTTGGTTTGCCCAGTTGATTTCATACAAGGGACACTATTGGCAGATGGCTGAGAAGCTACCCAGCTTACTTTCTCTCTCTCTCTCTTGCGCTGACTTTCTGTGATCCTGACGTAGGGGGTGTGAGCAAGGGGGCTGTTCGCACACCTAGACGATACAGACGCTCGTCTAAAAATGCTGAAAGATTATCTTCACGTTGCTATCTTTTGTGCAGCTGCTTCCTGAAACGACATGCTGCACAGTGCTTCGCATACTTAAAAGCTCGAAGGGCACGTATAGATTTGTGCTTGAAAAACAAACTCTGTCTCTCTCTGTCTCTCTCTCTCTCTCTCTCTTTGTCTGCTCCTGACGGAGGGGGTGTGAGCTGCCGCCTTGAACAGCTTTGTGCCGCGGTGCTTCGCATACTTAAAAGCCAAACAGAGAGAAAAGCAAACAAATCAATAGGGCTATCTCTGTGACAGTCACTGCTCCTGACACGCACTCCTTTGAAGAGGAAGATATGTTTGCATTCTTTTAATTGTGAGACGGAACTGTCATCTCTGTCTTGTCATGGAGCACAGTTTAAACTTTTGAAAAAGAGACAAATGTTTGTTTGCAGTGTTTGAATAAAGTTCCTGTCTCTCTACAACCTCCTGTGTTTCTGCGCAAATCTGTGACCCAAGCATGACAATATAAAAATAACCATATAAACATATGGTTTCTACTTTGTGGATTTTCTTATTTCGCGGGTGGCTCTGGAACGCAACCCCCGCGATGGAGGAGGGATTACTGTATACATTTTTCCAGCAGCCTTTGTTGTCCTGGGTTCTGTTCCATAAAATGAGATTAGATCCTGGATCTCAGAACAAATTCCAGTTTGCTATAGCACAATTTTGCACCAGAGGGTTAGCCGGTCCCAGAACATCAGATTTCAATCAGCTCACGTAATCCCAAATAGTTTCATCCGGATTAATGTGAGTTCATGGCAAATGTTACATAAAAGCCCTAATGAACTAAGCATTCTTGCGAGCTGAGCATTGAAAAGCCAATCAACCACAGACTGCAAGTCTGAGAAACAGAGGGAACAACCTTCACGTGCTGGCAGCAGTGCATGAAAATTATCCGCATATTCCCCAAAAGAGATGCGATACAGCAACAGTTGCCAAGGAAAGGGTGATGGTGTGGAGGAATATAACTGATAGAGTAAATGTGTTAAAAAACAGTTAATGAATGAAAACTGTGTAAACTTTGTGTGGTAAATTTTTGCATTGTGCAAAATGGACCCCTTGCAATGCTACATTACTTGAAACGTTGTATGCCCAAAATAAGCATTATATTCCATTTCTGTAATATCAATGATAACTAAAAAGAGATGCTCAAGTAGTTACTATGAGAGATGTTGAACATTATCCTGCCTGCACTGAATCCTGCATTATCAGGTAATTACATGCCAAAAGAAACTAAAGATTCATTACTATTATGTACACATCTGCAACAGCAGACTCACAGTGCCCATTCTTTGACTGGTAACTTACCATGCAGCTTACTGTGAGACCTTGGATATCTGGCCTCAACATTTGTCCAGTAATTATGTGTCTAGCATCTCATATTATTTTAGGAATGGATAAGAGGACACATTGATATTTGTACCGAGTATTTAATATACACCTTTGTGATTCATTCGTAAAAGTCATCAGCCAAATTAACTATAATGCAATGCAGAAGTAATATTGTTGTCTTATTTCAATACAGGACCCCAAATAAAATAATGTATTAATAAGCATATTGGATATAAACATTGCATGAAGAGGAGAGTCTTCAGAGGCATTTCTTTAAAAGGTGATGAGCTCCACAGAAGGGTAGAAGGTGGCCAGCTTGTTCTACCAGTCTATTATCAGTTATTATTCCTCAGAAATGTTAGTTTTAAATTTGATTGCACTACCTGCAACTCTGTGGATATCTTCTTTGATAGTGGTTATTTATTTCTGTCTCCGGGAAGACAGCCTGTGCATGTGTGTGAGCATCTGCCACTTCAAAGTTAGGCACACTTCCTCGATTGTTTTACCAATATTGTAGTTGAAAACTTTCCTCTGTTTTCAAAGAAGTCATTCATGGAGACCAGATGAAAATGCAGAAAAATTCTTTATTTGTACACAGGTATGCACAAATGCCTCAGTTCATGGAGTGAGCACTCAATAAAACAATTCTTCTGCTTTTATGCTTTTCTGTTACAATACTTTATCTAATACATCACGGAATCTGACTCATATCCAGAGCTGTTTAATATAATTTATTGTTATAACTTCATATATAAGGGTATACTTGTATTAAATTGTAAAATTATATCATGTATTGCTGCGGTGGGCTGGTGCCTTGCCCTGAGTTTGTTTCCTGCCTTGCACCCTATGTTGGCTGAGATTAGCTCCAGCAGACCCCCTTGACCCTGTAGTTAGGATATAGCGGGTTAGATAATGGTTGGTTGGATGGATATCATGTATTGATTAAAAATATTGATTAATATTCTATTATATGTGCGGGATTGTCAGTGCTATGAAGAATACTGCTATATACCAAAAAAAAAACCAAGTGTGTGAAATGTTCATGATATGCATTGACAAAAGCTCAAAGTCACAATGTGTGAAACTAAACATATGTTTTAGAAACTTGCTCATATATATTATAGTCTCAGCTGTAAAACAGTGACATTCATTCAGACTCTTCTGTGGACATGCCAGAATGCCTGATCACAGTCTGTATAAGTTTTTCTGGCCAGAATTTGATATTAGTTGTTCATTCAGGAAGGGCATTATATTTTAAACATTTATCAGCTTCTTCTGTTTGTTATATTGTTCATCTGGCATCAGTATTTCTGACAGGACATTTGTGGACTAAGATGTTATGAATGGATGCTCTGTACCTTAATTATTGCAACCTCAAAGTGTTATCACATTAAATCTGCTTTGTGCAGGTTAGTTTCATAGCATTGTTTGCGCTAGCAACTGAGCTAGATTTTGCCAAATATTTCTTTCTGGAACAGGAAAATCCTGATCCCACTCCAAAAAATAGGATTAGTGAATTATCCACATTTTTGGCTGCATGGATCATGTTATTCTGGTTTAATCTGTTCCAGAAATGCAGGTTTGGCTACATCCAGGTGTTTTGGAATGGAATTAGACAGATTTCCAGTGAATCCGAAATTTAACCAGATTTCACATTAATCCTGCTTTCCTGAACAGACCCCTAATCAACCTGCTTTTTTCAGCAATGCAGTTTCTTTATGTAAGACAATCTCCTGAACACATTGAAAGATGTTGGACTTTATAAAATATGTTTTTAGTTACAACGTGGAATACTCTGATTTAACATTAGTTATTTCAGACCTTAAATCAGAAAAAATGGGCCTGCATAGTAGCATTCAGACCATTTGTCTCCTGCAGCAATCTATTTTTCATAATAGGAAACTGAAACATACACTGCAGATGACCAAAATCAATGCAAATAGTAAATTGTCTCTTATGGAGGGTAACAACTCTCATCTCATTTGGTTTATGGTACTGAGAAGGATTGTATTTTTGGGAATTAGCTTGTTGGCCAGGGAAAGTGATGTGAAAAAATTGCCAGCTGTGACATTTTTCCTTTGTCTGTGAAAGGCTCAACAAGTTGCATTACCACAGTCTCTAGCAGTCTTTCCAAACAGGAAATAGACTTCAGTATATATATTTACTGTTTACACCAATTTTATACCTAACTTGTCAGGTGTAGGGAATCCATTCCTGGACGGGTTTATCCATTCCCGGGAATTCGGGAATCCCACATGTCATTCCCGGGCTCCCAGGGATGACACAGTGCACGGGCATCTC
Organism: Erpetoichthys calabaricus; assembly: GCF_900747795.2. Classification (NCBI taxonomy): domain Eukaryota; kingdom Metazoa; phylum Chordata; class Cladistia; order Polypteriformes; family Polypteridae; genus Erpetoichthys; species Erpetoichthys calabaricus. Next base: position 257,469,753 of record NC_041395.2, on the reverse strand, counting down.
ACATGTGAATGGTTTTAGAACGACTGACACTTATTTTTAATAAAACTACTGCAATATGTTGACACCAATAAAAGACTAACCTTATCTACAAGCAGTTCATGCTGTCATATAAGTACATGTATCTAGTTTGTTGCGGTAATAAGAGCATAGAAAGCACAACGTGTCCAGCGTGCGGTCGTCCAGGCGAAAGCGCACCTTCGTCCAGAGTATGCCAGCCGCTGAGAAAGCACGATACTGATACACTTGTTCTAAACAACGCCCGTGCTTGCCGTTGCTCTGAAACACCGCGAAACACTGCCATTTCAGCTTTTACTGGTGCATCCAGTTTCTTGTCATCATTCTGTGATTGCAAGTTTCTTGGCACAGATAATGAGGATGCAACAGACTGACGCATTGCAATTTCAAGTTGCTGTTCAAAGCTGTTGTCTGATGAAGTGCAAGCTGCAGCAATGGCGCCACCTTAATTATTTTCAATTATAACTCTGTTATTTCTTAATAGATTTTTACACTTTTACACGCTATACAGTATATGCGAGCTTGGCCGTTCCTGTTTACCCGGGAATTCCAGCAGTTTCATTCCTGGGAATGAAAAATGTCTGGGAATCCGGGAGCCCAGGAATGGATTCCCTAGTCAGGTGTGCTTTCCAGGTTTTGAATTAAAGAGCATCAGTATTTCATTATGAGTCACTGTTAATCAAAAGTTCTACCCTGGCTAGTAACATGATGCAGCTGCTAAATTTTGAATGTCTCCTCATCATTAAAACACAGAAATTTCATGATCCTTTAAAAAGGCAAAAAAACCCACCCTATATCAGGTGCCTTTAAAGGCAAAGATTTTCCACATTAGGTTGGTTAATCTAGCAGCGGCCTATTGCCCATGTTAGATTCTAAAGTGCTTCTCAGCTTATCAAAGAAGGATCTTCTGATGCTGTAGCTATAAAAAGTATTCACTTTTAGCTGTTTACATTTTATTTCATTGCAATTTATATTTTATGATTGGTATCATTCTTTAATTCTTTATGTGCCTGAAATGTTTGCACTATTTTTGCACCTGTTCTAGGATTCTGATACCTATGAAATTCAATTCTGGCAATTCAATTCTTACTTTGTTATTAATGACATCCTGTGATAGTTTCAGATTTGTATCACTGTGCTATGCTACCATTTTATTTCTATCATAGCCACCACCATTTTGTAGCATTTGTGTTAGTCTTTTCCATTACAGTGTTTCCCAGATTTGCCAAGGGCTGAGCGGGGCTGACATAATCGTATAAATTACCAGCATGACCACTTCCATATTATCATAGACTAGCAACCCTCCAGTCCTTTCAAGACCAAGGTTCTAACTCCAGTACTTTGTGGGAACCAGCAGGTTGCAGTGCCGCATATGCTTGACACTTAGAGTTGGTGCCATAGATGTTATACTTATACTGCCTACCATGTAATCAGCTACTGCAATTTGCTTCATGATCAGCAGATGTCACTGCTCATTTTTTTAAGCCATGTCACCTTCTACCTAATGCAGTTTTCTGCAGGAAAGACGCATGAACCCTCATAACCTTATGGAGGTTTCTGCCAAGTACATTTTTTACTTCACAAGTGCACATCACATCTTAAGCTTTCAATTAAGACCAAAATCAAAGTTCTAGCCCCAGTGGTTCGTGAGTAATCACATGGCAGAGAGACACAACTCATAGTATTTTATAAATATAGATTGTTGTATAGATAGTCTTTAAACCAGAAACAATCTTATGACTTTTTTTTAGTTTTATTTTTCATACGTACTTTGTCTTGATGAAAGATATACTTTATTTCCAGTTATCAAACATGGCTTCTGTTTTCATCTTCTCTACTGGTCCACTTACTAACATTCCCAATTGTCTCTTTGAGTCAGTACATCATGTTTCTTTAATTGTTATTTTTTCCACTGATGAATGCTCAAAAGGTTAATGTAATGAACATTTCCTTCAATGTATGCAATGCAGCCATGAGGCTTGGGTACGAGATTTAAAACTACAACTTATAAGGTTGGTAGTTCATTCTTTATCTAGTAATCCCTCTGAGACCTGAAGCAAGCCACAGTATATAAACAATTCCATCTATATCCTATAAGTTATTTGGTCCATATGTTTTCTTGAGCAAAGGTGTCTACAAAATGAAATAATAACAATGTTTTGGTGAAGTCTTCCTTCTACAGATTCTTCAAAATGAATTACAAATAAGCAAAAAGAAACATGGTTCATAAATATTTACCCCCTTTGCTTTTTAAAGAATTCATATAGTGGAAGAGTGGTATGGTTAACAATGCTGCTTCAAAGCTTTTAAGTTCATGATTAGAATCCCAGCTTAGACATTTTATGTTCTTTCTATGGGTGTCCATGTGGGCATTGCTTTAATAATTGAGTTTTCACCCACATTAAAAACATTCCCAACACATGTAGTTTAAGTTAATTGGTGATTTGAAATTGGCCATTTGTAAATATTCCCTGCAATGGACTGGATCCCATCCATAGTTGATTAATAACTAATGCCTGAAGCAGCCAGGTTGGCCTATGATTATATTGTGTCAAAATAAGCAGGCTCTGAAAATGTATAAATATATTTACTGTCACAAAAACGAGACATACTCAGATGAAGGTTTGGGGCAGCCACCCGTATAATATGGTATCCTCGCTGCAAAGTCGTTTTTTTAGCAAATAAACAGCACTGATGTGCATACAACTGAGTCCAAAACAAGACTGAGGAATTAGGAAAAAGGGCAGGGTTTTAAAGGGGAAGATAGGAAGTGAGGTCATAAGGATCAGGCCCATGTTCGTTAGCCATTGGTTCGAGCCCAGACGTGACGTCAGAGGGGCCGGAGCCGGTAAGGTCTCCTTCCATTGGCTCGGTCCCGGAAGTGACGTCAAGAGAGCCAGATGGAATCTCCCGGGAATGGTCTACAGGAAACAGAGAAAAAGAGTCAGTGCACTCTGCCAGCTCCCGGCATGCCTCAGAACTGCCGTTACTCAAGCCCTTTAGCTGCCTCCCATGCGCACGTGTGTGACAAGGCCCCCCCTCCCTTAGCCCAGACCCGTTGGGTCGGGCGACCCTAACCGAGAGGTTGTGAACCCGAGAAAGAGCATCAGCGTTGGCATGGAGAGTGCCTCAGTGATGAACGAGCGAAAACTTATACGGCTGTAGGTCAAGAAACCACTGGGTGACCCGCGGATTCGACTCCTTGTACAGGGCCATCCACTGTAGGGGTGCATGGTCCGTGACAAGGGTGAATTCCCGGTCCAACAGGTAGTACCTAACCTGAGTAATCGTCCATTTAATCGCCAAAGCCTCCCTTTCCTCCGCTGCATACCTGGTCTCCCGGTCCAACAGTTTCCAGCTCAGGAACATGATGGGGTGTTCCACATCATCAACGCTTTGGCTCAGCACAGCCCCCAGGCCTGTGTCCGAAGCGTCCGTCTGGAGGATGAAAGGCAAAAAAAGTTAGGTGCCATCAAAATAGGTGCGGACGTAAGGGCCTGCTTTAACTCACCAAATGCAGCACCTGTCTTCTCAGTCCATACCACAATGTTTGGGCCCTCTTCTTTGTTAAATCAGTCAAGGGCGCCGCTCTCTCCGAGAACCGGGGTACAAACCGGCGGTAGTACCCTGTTAACCCGAGAAAGGCTTGGACCTGCCGCTTGGTTCGTGGACGGGGCCATTTCAAAATGGCATCTACTTTGGAGCACTGTGGCCTTATGGTACCCCGACCCACCAGGTAGCCTAAATATTTGGCCTCGCTTAATCCAAAGAAGCATTTCTTGGGATTAATACAGAGCCCGGCCTCACCAAGTGTCCACAATACCGCTCGGACATGCTGTAGGTGTTCCCTCCATGTGCTGGAATAGATGACCACTTCATCCAGGCAGGCAGCACTGTATGAGTTATGAGGCTGTAACCCAAATGGAAGGACACGATACTGCCAGTGTCCGCTAGGGGTACTAAACGTGGTTTTTTTCCTTCACGGAGTCCATTAAAGGAACCTGCCAGTACCCTTTTGTCATGTCCAGTGTGGTCAAATATCGAGCCTGTCCAAGCCTCTCGAGGAGGTCGTCCACTCGTGGCATTGGATAGGCATCAGATTGGGAGACTTGATTAAGCCGATGGAAGTCATTGCAAAACCTCCAACTCCCATCAGGCTTACTGACCAGCACAATGGGACTGGACCAGGGACTATACAGTAACTTTCCTCAATCACACCTAGTTCCAGCATGCGCTTGATCTCAAGCTCCACTTCAGCCCTTTTTGCCTCGGGAAGACGATACGGGCGTTCTCGGACAATAACCCCGGGCTCTGTCGCAATGTTGTGCTCAACCAGAGAGGTCCTTCCTGGGTTCTTACTGACGGCCCGGATAACTGTTTCCAGCTCCTGCCGTTGTCTGGGACTTAAGTCCACACCGAAGTTAAGGCTGTCGGTGTGAGCGAAGAGTAAGTGGGGCTGGCCGGAGGAGGGATCAGGATACCTGTCCTTCCATGGTTTCAGCAGGTTCACATGATAAACCCGCTCCTTCGGCCGACAAATCTATTGCGTAATTGCGCGATATACTCTAATATGTTTGTAGAGGGAAGAGCCTCTTCTTCACATCCTTCTTTTAGAATATCTAATATGCCCCGGGGTTGTCGACCATACAGTAATTCAAAAGGGGAGAACCCTGTGGAGGCTTGTGGGACTTCCCGATAGGCAAAAAGGACGAGGGGGAGGAGCTGATCCCACTTCCTTCCATCCTCGCTGACCACTTACACAGCATTTGTTTGAGAGTCTGATTGAACCTCTCCACTAAACCGTCGGTTTGAGGCTGATACACCACGGTCTTTAAATGCTTTATTTTCAGTAATCTGGCAGTCTCCTTGAACATCTCCGAGGTGAAAGGTGTCCCCTGGTCCGTCAAGACTTCCTTGGGGATACCCACGCGCGCAAAGACCCCTAGTAATTCCCGTGCGATGGCTTTAGAAGTGGCTGAGCGCAACGGAACAGCTTCGGGGTATTTTGTAGCATAATCCACAAGGACTAGGATGTACTTGTGTCCTCGGCTTGAGGGCTCTAGAGGTCCGACTATATCGACCCCAATTCGATGGAAGGGAATATCAATCAGGGGAATAGGAACGAGAGGAGCACGGTCCTTTCTTGGAATTTGTCGCAGTTGACACTCCGGGCAGGAAGCGCAAAAGCAACGAACCTCCTCATTGATTCCCAGCCAGTAGAAACGGAGCTTGATCCGCTCCAGGGTTTTTTCAGTGCCCAAGTGGCCACCTAGGAGGTGGGCGTGTGCTAACTCACAGACCTGCCGCCGGAAGGTCCGCGGGATTAGCAGCAGCCTTCTCTCCTGCCCGTCATGCATTGCTACACGATAGAGAAGGTCGTTGTCTAACACAAAGTGAGGACCCTGTGGCATTGACTGGTTTGTGTGCTGGCCGTTGACTAGGACCACTGCATTTTTTGCAAATTTCAGGGAATCGTCACTCCACTGCTCCCTTTTAAAGGAAGCCAGCGTCTCTCTAAATTGAAACCGTAAAAAGGAGAGAGGGTCTGGAGCAACCTCAAGGGGCGTGGTTTCCTCCCACTCCGCCACGGCGCTGGTGGATGACGTGTCGGCACGCGACGGTCCGGGAGTTGCCACATCACTCAGAGCGGCTGCTTCGTCTCTCTCTGCTGGCTGATTACACGGCATGGAGGCAGCTTGAGATGGCTCATTCCCGTCCATAACTAGGCCCAAGTTATCCCCAGGAGTGGTATGTGACTAACCGGTTTTTATATTAGACCAGTCCCACCCTAGTATCACTGGGTGTGGAGGATCAGGGAGGATCGCCACGGTTAATTTCTGAACTGATCCTCCGTAACTGATGACACAAACGGTGGTGCTGTAAGAATTATGTTTCTAGACTTCTCTAGCGCCTTCAACACAATCCAACCTCTGCTCCTTAGGGACAAGCTGACAGAGATGGGATTAGATTCATACCTAGTGGCATGGATCGTGGACTATCTTAAAGACAGACCTCAGTATGTGTGTCTTGGGAACTGCACGTCTGACATTGTGGTCAGCAACACAGGACTGTACTTTCTCCGGTCCTGTTCAGCCTATATACATCGGACTTCCAATACAACTCAGAGTCCTGCCATGTGCAAAAGTTCGCTGATGACACTGATATCGTGGGCTGTATTAGGAATGGGCTGGAGGAGGAGTATAGGGACCTAATCAATGACTTTGTTAAATGGTGCGACTCAAACCACCTACACCTGAACACCAGCAAAACCAAGGAGCTGGTGGTGGATTTTAGGAGGCCCAGACCCCTCATAGACCCAGTGATCATCAAAGGTGACTGTGTGCAGATGGTGCAGACCTATAAATATCTGGGAGTGCAGCTGGATGATAAATTAGACTGGACTGCCAATACTGATGCGCTGTGCAAGAAAGGACAAAGCCGGTTATACTTCCTTAGAAGGCTGGCTTCCTTCAACATCTGCAATAAGATGCTGCAGATGTTCTATCAAACAGTTGTGGCGAGCGCCCTCTTCTACGCAGTGGTGTGCTGGGGAGGCAGCATTAAGAGGAAAGACGCCTCACGCCTGGACAAACTGGTGAGGAAGGCAGGCTCTATTGTTGGCATGAAGCTGGACAGTTTAACATCTGTGGCAGAGCGAAGGGCGCTCAGCAGGCTCCTATCAATTATGGAGAATCCACTGCATCCACTAAACAGTATCATCTCCAGACAGAAGAGCAGCTTCAGCAACAGACTGCTGTCACTGTCCTGCTCCACAGACAGATTGAGGAGATCGTTCCTCCCCCAAACTATGCGACTCTTTAATTCCACCAGGGGGGGTAAACGTTAATATTTAACATTATACATAGTTATTGTCTGTTTTTTTCACCTGTATTATTATCATTTTTTAATTTAATATTATTTATTGTATCAGTATGCTGCTGCTGAAGAATGTGAATTTCCCATTGGGATTAATAAAGTATCTATCTATCTATCTATCTATCTATCTATCTATCTATCTATCTATCTATCTATCTATCTGTTTTATACCCATTAACGATCACCACACCTGTGTGTGGGACCACCAAAGGGTTTGTCAGAGCACACCAACCCCTCTTCCCCCTCCACCTGCATTCCACCTCATTCCCAAGCGGTTTGCACGCCCGCTCTGGCTTCACAGGGAGGCGGGCACTCTCCTCCGAGAGAGCATAAACAGCCCTCTTCGCCTCCCCCTACGAAGCAGCCCAATTCTGTGAGCCCCTCCCGAACACTCCCTGGCCTGTCTAGGTTGCCTAGTGAAGCATGCCGGGAGCAGAGCCTGTACTGGGCCACTCCAAAACACAGGACACCCTCCCCGCCTGGAAACTCAGCCCCGGTACGCTCCCACCTGGATGTGTTGCAGGTCCTGTCCCCTTCTCTTCCAGGACTTCTCAATCCTGCCGGCTATGCCAATGTCACAAAAACGAGACATACTCAGATGAAGGTTTGGGGCAGTCACCCGCATAATATGGTATCCTGGCTGCAAAGTCGTTTTTTTAGCAAATAAACAGCACTGATGTGCATACAACTGAGTCCAAAACAAGACAGAGGAATTAGGAAAAAGGGCAGGGTTTTAAAGGGGAAGACAGGAAGTGAGGTAATAAGGATCAGGCCCATGTTCGTTAGCCATTGGTTCGAGCCCGGACATGACGTCAGAGGGGCCGGAGCCGGTAAGGTCTCCTTCTATTGGCTCGGTCCCGGAAGTGACATCAAGAGAGCCAGATGGAATCTCCCGGGAATGGTCTACAGGAAAGAGAGAAAAAGAGTCAGTGCACTCTGCCAGCTCCCGGCATGCCTCAGAACTGCCGTTACTCAAGCCCTTTAGCTGCCTCCCATGCGCACGTGTGTGACATTACGTATGTCCATAAATATTTATATATTCATATGTAAATTGTGTGTACATAGTTGGTGGACTGAAGAGTACCAGTATGCAGGAAAAGAGTTTCATTTGAAATACACTGATCTCTGAGAAGTCCTTCCAATGATGTCCACATTGTCTATCAAAGATCACACTATGAAGATATTTGTGTAGAAAACCTGGTTCTGCATAAAATAGGGCATTCTCCACAACTGATCATCTGGTCAAGAAAGGTTATCAATAAAAACACCAAGACATACAATGAAACTCTAAAGGAATTAAAGTCTTTAACCACCAAGATGAGGAAAAGTATGTATGGTATATGAGTTTTATATAACAGCAAACATTGTGTAATTGGATCAAACATTGATTAATGGGAGAGGCACAAAACAAGAGCCATTGTGGAAAGACGTACATGTCAAAACTAACAATACAGTAGATGGGGAATAAACTACTGACAATCTAGAAAAAACATGACCCATTATACTAACATAGGAAGTAAACCTTTAATCCCTTGCTCACCCAATACATTTATAGTCCTTCTTCAATGGCACCCTAACCGGTTGCACTGGTTGGTGTTTTTCCATCCGCTGACATTGTAGCCTGGCCTGGTACAACCTTGGTCATCCCCTCCTCATTAATGGTGTTTCTCTCTTCACTGCTAATTGTCTGCTCTCCAACTTGTCTCCTTACACTCCATAGTTCATCTATGTTGTTCGCCAGAGACTGTACACTGGCAAGAAAAATGCCAGGCAGCTCTGGTCATGAGTATTGAGTTTCATCCTAGCCAGCAGTGACAACCAACCACAACCCCCCCCCCCATCCCCCACTCCACACACACCCTAATTTGTAAAACCTAGTGAGAATGTGTGTCTTACATTGTGCACATGCCACGTCATTTTGAATCTTTTTTAATACATTTGCAGAGAGCTTTTTTGATGAGGCAGTACTGAGAGTACCTGCACTGATGTGCATATGAAGATCTGTGTTATGTTTCAGCCAGGGATCGTCCCGTGGTTTAAGTATATTTTTTCTTTTGTTTGTTATTTCTGTTGTTCTTGAATTATTTTCATGCAAGAATAAAAGTATAAAAGTGCCATCCATCTCTTCAATATCTGCAGCACCATCTCCAGGGGGATCGTCCCAAAGCCTCTGGGAATGTCACAACAGGCTCTGTGAAGCTGGAGAAATTCACAGTGTGTGGTCAGTAAAAAAGTTTTTTTCAATGACTTTTTGCATTTTTTTTTTTTTTCATTTTTTTTTCTTGTCGATGTGGGATTTGATAAATAATATAACAAATGCTTGCTTTGTTACTCGGATCTGGGGAGGAATCTGATTTATTTTTATTTATATTATTCTTCACCAGTAACAGCGCACTGCACGATAACGTGCATTGAATACATTTGACTTGAGCATTCATAGTTTTCATAATCTTTCTCTGTACGTATAGCATTCATTTACCCAGAGGTTGATGCGCTTGCTGCTTCCTGAGAAGCTCTTCTTTTCTCCACCCTAGTGGCCCGCTTCTTCTCTTCTTATGTCGGCATCTTTTTCCATTAAAACTGATTAAGGCGAGCTCTGTACGCCCTGCTTTTTCTTTGAAGGACAGATGTGGGGCAGACTGACTGGCAGGATGACGGCGGACCACTTTCTGCATCCAAACTGTGTGATCTTTCACCTTTACGCCTGGTGCAGCTGCATTGTTCCTATGTGTGAGTGGACGTTTCTTGCAGGAAGGGCTTCTGTTCTCTTTCTCCAATGTAAAACCCTTATCTGAGTTCACCTCAGTTCTAGTACATCTTTATTTGAAAACTAGCAGTGTCAGATGGGGGTAGTGTGAACGTGACTGCAAATAAAACTGAATAAAAAAAAAAGAACTTTTCCAAGTACCATACCGTACCAGCTGTTACAGACCCAAATCAAATGTATGTTTTTATTCAATAATAATAACAATAAGAGCAGCTCACTACTCAAAAGAGACGAACTTGGAATCGAACCAGGAACCTCTTGATTACAAGTCAGCAGTTCCTACCGCTACACCACCCAAGCGATCATGTCAGCATTGTACCCTAACACGATTTCTTTTTCTACGGTTATATTCTTGAATAAAAGCGCACTTGTTTTGTTATATTTCTACCTTTCGTGAAAGTGTTTGTTTGATATTTGGACTTTAGGCTTAACAACTTATATACTTCATGTCTACATTTTGTGAATTATTACTAAAATATGAAAAACGTTTCTTTTTTAGTTATGTGTTCAACAATTCGTGCCTTACATTTCATCCTACATTTACACAGATCATTGTAGACGCGGAACATGTGAAATATATGCATTCCAAATGAAGATATATTATTTACCCTCTATAACTCCATGCACCTAATTCCCAGATAGAGAGACCTGAGCGCTGAGAATTTTGCGACGGACTCAGCTCTGTCAGTGGCGGGATGGGATAGCAGGCTGCTTGATGCTTGTGCTGATTGACGAATTTACAAAACAGAAGACGCTGATGGAGAGGTGCGAAGGAATTTAAGGTGGGCCGGAAGTTTTTTTCATAGGTTTTAGGGATTCTAGTGCTAAGAAGGCTAACGGAATGCTAGGTTATATAGCACTATGTGTGGATTTCAAGTCCAAGGAGGTTATGCTCAAGCTTTATAATGCACTGGTGAGGCCTCATCCAGAGTACTGTATGCTATTTTGGTCTCCAGGCTACAAAAAGGACATAGCAGTGCTAGAATAGGTCCAGAGAAGAGTGATTAGGCTTATTCCAGGATTGTAGAGGATGAGCTATAAGAAAAGATTAAAACAGCTGAGCCTTTTCTGTTTAAAATTATGAAAGGAATTAATACAGTAGATTGAGAATGTTACTTTAAAATGAGTTCAACAAGAACATGGAATACAGTTGGAAACATGTTAAGGGTAAATTTTGCACAAACATTAGGAGGTTTTCCTTGCATAAAGAGACACATGAAAAAAGTTTCCCAGTTGTGAGACAGACAGTAGACTTTATGGACCTGATGTTATTTTGGGGGATTTAAGTGGGTAGGACTGGCAAGCTTACTTGGGCTGAATGGCCTGTTCTCATCTAAGTCTTTCTAATGTTAGAAAAAGAAAAATAACACCTCTTTAATTATTAGCAAAATCCTATATTCCATACTGCCAGGCCCTGCTACCCTGATACAAGGTGTATCTACACCTTGCTTTCTCTCAATTCTCATAACAATCACCACTAACAACATAATCTCATAATGTCAAGAAGCTCAGCAAGCCCAAAACATAGTCACCTTCCAACCACAGTGACTAATAAATTGTTGAAAATAATAATTCATACCTGTAATTCATAAACAGACATCATGCGACTGTCAAACAATAGTAGGAACCTAGTAAAATAAAAAACAACAGAACTATTGAATGGCTTATTGCTTGGAGTTAAACTAAAATACATTACACTTATTAACATTCTCTTTTGATTATTACTTAAAATTACACTAAAATATACATCATGCATAAACATTCAAATTATATCTTCTCTTAATTAAATTACAAAAGGTAGTGATAGAATTACTAATGTTAAATCAAATGATGCTAAACAAGTGCATTAAAGAACAGTAAATTAACATATAGCAGTCACATAAATAATTAAAATAGATGAAATAGCTGAAATTGATTGCAGGCACTTACTGTATATGACATATTTGAAGAATACCACTTATGTTGATCATTGATGTTCTTCAAAGCTTCAAGGGCTTTAGCAGTGTTGTTTTTTTACATTTCTTACATTTTAAGTTGTGACCACTTCAGCATGTTCATTGGCATTCTCTGTTCTATTCTCTGGTTGGATTATATTCAGGATTTTAAAGAGAAATGAGGTTGTCATGTTTTTCATTATATGTTCAGGTGACTTATAAATGTGGGTATGACCTCAACTATAACCCTAATCTTTTCTGGATATATTTTATACCAAAGCATGCAGTCATTGTCTAATAGGATTGCATGCATCCCCATTCAGCTGTTGCTACAGACAGCTTTAGAAAGATATATACTGTATGTGAAAAAAAAAAAAAAATCTCCCCTTCTCAGTAGTGTGAAGTAGCATTTTTGTCTTTTCTTGAAGTTGATCAAATTTAGAACCTTTAACAGGTAAGCAATACGCTCTTTCAATGTCTGCATTCAGCTTCAACATTTCTGACCTTCAGGAATCAGTAAATTCTTACAGTATATTATTGACATATCTTCCATTCCTGTTAAGTTATTCCAATGTACTCTTAATTATACCAAAGTACTCTTTCATCTGTAATATTTATCATATATTCCAAACGTTAAATATGAGAAATTAACATATATTTCACATCGTCAAGATGGACCCAAACAAAGGCATTTCACTTTTGTATGTATTTCACTCTCGGTTTTATTGTCAAACTAGCTGTGCTGCCCGCTACACATCTAAGTAATCTGTAGCTGCTGAAATATAGGGTGTTATCAGGCACGGGTAAAACGCTTGTCAAAAGAATTCTCAAAGTCCAAAAGTTCATTGTAAAAGTATTTAGTGAAAATTAAAAGCAAATAATCCACACAAGAATAAAAGAAAAAATAGTTATACACGTAGAATAAAAGGCAAAAAAAAAGAGAAAAATGTATCTTCTATAAACTTAGCTTTTCTTGAAAGACTTTAGTTATTTCTATACATAAAGGTTCTTAATTTCTTCTTCTCTACTTAAAGGTTCTTAATTTCTTCTTCTCTACTTAAAGATTCTTAGCTTCTTCTTCTGTACGCTTTATGTACGGCACAACACATAAATTAAGTGCTGTTTTCTTACATATTTACTTCACACACTTAAAAGGCTCGTAAGCCGACTGGCACATAGGCAAGTGCCCAGGCGCGGTCACGTGCGTTCATGGTTAAAAACCGTATGCCTCTACACCTTATACAAGGCAAGGCTGTCACTAACTAACTGAAGAATAATGTTTACTCCAAGCTGTTAGAAATGGCAAGAATATACCAATACGATTCTATTTACGGGGGTTATAGTAACCTCCCATAGTTTATGCATTGTCATCTAATAAATATTCATGAATCTTATAGAACTAGGAAAATGGCTCTTACATAATCAATATACTGTAGACCTCAGTGTTAATGTTTGCAGTACACCAGGCAATGCATATGTTTCTGTTATATGCCATTTGGGATGGTATTTGTAAAAACAATGTTAATATTTTATGATTCACACCATCTATAGGAATGAAAAATGCTAAGTATTTTGTTGCTAAAACTGATTGTGATGTGCCATCTATTGGAATGACAGAGACATGACAACTGTATGGACACACAGTCAGACACACAGACACTTATCTTTTTATTAAGGTGGATTTCTCTAACACTACCTAAGCTTTGTATTTAGATCATTATTTCTTACAGAGAATCATTTAGACTTGCTGTGAAACTTTAATTCATTTCTTTGATATCAATCCCCATCTTAAATAGCAGCTTCCCTACATTTGAGAATGTTTGTGTATATTCTTTTGTGCTCTGACTCCCTGTTTTGTTTTATTGACAGTATACAAAGCAAAATCCTCATTGGAAAAATTACTTTGCCCAGTCTTGGCCATTATATCAAGTAGTAGCTTGACCACAGACAGATACAGTGTGTGCTGATCAGGTTGCATTCACAACTACAATGCATGACAGATCAGCCTGTGTCTTTGTCCTTTTTATTCACTGTAGCCAACAGCAAGCTGTATCACATTATCCGCCTTTTCTTTCATGCCTTTTTTCTTTCTCTTTAGAAGCTTGATATTTCAGGAACATATTATGCCCTTTGCCATATGAATGTTGTAGTGACAAAAATGATGAAAACGTAGCAGCCCTCTAAGGCAAAAGATAATGGACTAGGAGATAAGTCTTGACGACCACATTTCAATATAATGGTGCCCAAAATGGAGACACTGTTGAACAAAAATATAATGCAAAAGTAAAACTAATATTCTTAAAACAGAACTAAACCGCAGAACAAAACTGAAACTAGAAACTATATGATTCAAAATGTTATGAAAAAAATATATTAGGAAACATTAAGGAAAAAAGTTCAAAAATAAAAATGTATTAATCCTAAGAAATGTCATAAATAACATGAAATCATAACAGATATTTGCAAAGAATATTAAATGCAGGAAGTCTCAAATATTTAAACAAAATGACATAGTTGAAGCCATGCCATCAGAAAAGAAGTTGTCTCAAGTGTCCACACCTGATAACCAAACCTGATGACACAGGGGACAAAAAGGGTGTCAGCCCCTCAACAGGATTGTCTCACCTACTTCAGTTTTGAATGAAAGGATTTGTAAACACTTTCAGCTACTTGTGCTCTAAAACACTTGTATTTTTGTCAATGGGCAGAAAAATAAACTAATCACTAATTCCCACCAAAAGTGACAATTGGCACAGTGTAAGTGATTATCCATTCAGTTCACAACGACTTTATTCCATATTGAAACATTACCTGATTTATATACAGTAATCCCTCCTCCATCACGGGGGTTGCGTTCCAGAACCCCCCGCGAAAGGTGAAAATCCGCGAAGTAGAAACCATATGTTCATGTGGTTCTTTTTATATATTTTAAGCCCTTATAAACTCTCCCACACTATTATAAACATTTATTATACAGCATAAACCCTTTGTATTCTCTTAGATATTAGGTAAGATTTGTTGAAATTATGTATGTAAACACAGTTTATATACAGTAAAACCTAAATATTATTTTAAAGAGATTAAGCGTCTCCGATATCACATATGTTACAGCCATTACGACAGACAGGCCACCAGCAATAAATACGTACAATGCAAGAAAAATTGTATACAGTAAAATGTGTGTACAGTGACACTAAACTATGTACATGTAATAAGTACTGTACATAGATAATTAATTATGGTTACTCACCAACAATGACACGACGACTTGTCCGATAACGATGAGTTTAATTTTACTGCACAACAAACGACAGCGTTACAGCTCTTCTAAAGGAGCCTCTTCAGTCGATTGTGTAGCATCGCCGTTGTTCTTCTTCTGGCAGTCTTCAATCCAAATCCCTAAAGCAGATTCCATCTAGACTACTGCCTTATCACGTCCACTTGCAACTCGTTTTGCGCCCTGGTTAAAGTACACTGCGGCTGTAGATCTTATATGCTTTTCCTCCTTTTTAAATAAAAAGAATCATGCACTCATGCCGTAATGGTGTCCTGCAGCGGTGTAGCTGTTCCCTTCCTTCAACATATCCAAAACTTTTACCTTTTCTGCAATCATTTGCATCTTCTGTTGGTGCTTGGACACGGCCCCTGAAGCAGTAGCAGGAGCACGTTAATGCTGAATGAGTGAGATGAGACTTCCTGGTTAATGCAGGACTCCGTCGCTGAGCCAATCAGCACATAGGAACTTTAACTGTGTGCTCTGATTAGGTAATAATTCTTTGCATTTATATAGCGCTTTTCTCACTACTCAAAGCGCTCAGCAATTGCAGGTTAAGGACCTTGCTGAAGGGCCCAACAGAGCAGAGTCCCTATTGGCATTTACGGGATTCGAACCGGCAACCTTCCGATTGCTAGTGCAGATCCCTAGCCTCAGAGCCACCACTCCGCCTGGTAGCTTCTCAGTCATCCGCCAATAGCGTCCCTTGTATGAAATCAACTGGTCAGACCAACTGAGAAAGCATGTACCAGAAGTAAAAAGACCCATTGTCCGCAGAAACCCGCGAAGCAGCGAAAAATCCGCGTTATATATTTAGATATGCTTACATATAAAATCCACGATAGAGTGAAGCCGCGAAAGTCGAAGCGCGATGTAGCGAGGGATTACTGTATAGCATTTGATTCCTACCACAAATATGTATATTGGAAGATTTAGATGTAATGGAAGTGCCAGAAAAATTAAAAAGAATCATTCAAAGTATTCATGGAAAATGCTTAGGAAAGGTACGATTAAATGGTCAAACATTAGAACAATAGAACATGAAAAAGAATATCAGTTCTTTACTATCTGAGACATACAGATCTGAGATATGGATTATATAATCAATATGGACAAGAAAGAAATTCCAAATGAAACATTGGGATACTATAAATTGAATCTGATATAGACCCAAGATCTGGTATATGCAGATGATGTAAATTAATAACATGGATGAACAACTTTGAAGCAAAAGGCATGATAACAAATTAAGAGAAAGGTAAAGTAATGAAAATAACAAGGGAACAACTAAAAGATGAATCGCAAATTTGGGTACAGATAGCTGGAAAACAACAGCAAAGAGTGTATGAGTACTTGAGAGTAATCATAAGTATCCCAAAAAGGTGTTTGAAATGTGAAATGGTGAAGGAAAAAGATTGAGGGGAAGGCCTAGAAGGGTGTGGAAAGATATCATCAAAGAAGCCGCAAGAAAGAGAGGGATGACCATTGAACAAGTGAAGATCCTGGCAAAAGATAGGAAAGAATATAATCATTGGCTCAAGACACCAACACCATAAGGTATAATGGGAGAATATAAAGTAAGTAAGTGAAACAGTACCTTTTGGAATATAAATAGTAGCCCTCATAGTTTCCAGACAATCGTTTGTGGTAATTTCTCAAATAAAGGATAAAGTACATTACGGACAATTTTACAGTATTTTCATTTTGAATCTGTATTGTGTCTTTAACAGTGAATTAACTGCTCAGTTAGAATAATTGTGGATAATTTATGTGCAGTACATAACACTTGCAGTAACATTTCTAAACACGTTTCTGAGAACCTATGTATCTGTTAATGTTGGAGGAAGCCAAAGATACAACCATGTTACATTTTTTGTTCAGCTTTTATCATATTACATTTTTTAACAGAGGAGAGTGAAAGTTATCCAATTTCCTCTTAACTTCAGATGAGATTTTCTTCTGGTGTTAGTCCTGCCAACAAAGGATAAGGCCAGTTTCCTCTCAGACTCAGAATTCGTCAGAATTCTTGATAGTTGATTCTTGAACAGGAACCAATTCTGGACTAGTCTCTAGTCTTTTGCAGGGTGCACTCACATACTCACGCACATACCCAAACACATACACTGGGACAATTTAGATTAGCACATTAACCACACCAGTACATCTTTAGGGTGTGGGAAAAAAAGTGAAGTACCTTGAGTAAAACCCATTCAGATAGCAACCACTCGTGTTATTTGAATTGAGAATACTAAATTCACCAAGGAGAAGCAAGAACCACTGTACCACAATGCTGTTGCCAAATTAAATGTTTTGCCAATTTCTATAATTAACAAAATTGTCACTTTTGATAATATTTGAGAAAACACCTAATATTTTGCATTCTAGGGTATGGCATCTGGCCATAACAATTTCTGCTCTGATACAACTTGATGGTGCTACACCTAGAGCAGAAAAAAATTCTGATAATGTATAATTTTGTGGACATTCATTAAAATGAAGTGCAATATCCTCTCTGATCTGGGTAATATTCAAACCCAGGCAGCATTTTCTTGTAGGTTTCATATAGGTTTATATATTGTAAGGTTTCTAAACTCTTTTGG
Organism: Erpetoichthys calabaricus; assembly: GCF_900747795.2. Classification (NCBI taxonomy): domain Eukaryota; kingdom Metazoa; phylum Chordata; class Cladistia; order Polypteriformes; family Polypteridae; genus Erpetoichthys; species Erpetoichthys calabaricus. Next base: position 257,452,287 of record NC_041395.2, on the reverse strand, counting down.
GACTCCCCCCCAATGGGACAACATGCCGAAGACCGTCCCGAAGAGTGATCGCCATGTCTGTGAAAGACAGCTTATCCGTTGTCGGTGTAACCACAGGCTCCCAAGCACAACAGCGGCTCGCCACAAAAGCAAATCAAAGCTGATCACTGTCGCGCTATATGTACTCTCGTTGATGGGTGATGCAAGGAACATTATAAATGCAGGGAACAGTATTACTTGGCCATTAACCTGGCCACAACCCTGCCTGATTGCTGTGTCTGTGTATAGGAAAATAACTGTGCTGTTCCCATTTATAGCTGAATAAAGCTGGTTTTGCTAAAGTACTGAGACTCAGCCTCGTGTTTTGCGATTTCTGATGGGTCACCTGAGCACTGGGCCCTCCTCCATGAAAAAAGAAAGAATTTTCCTGCCTGCGGTCAAACAATCTGACACACATAGTTCAAATTAAACACGGTAATATATTGTTCTTTGAACATAATTTGTCATGTACATATAAATTAGTTTAAGATGTATTTTTTAAAACACTGAGCAGCATAAAGTTCATTGTTTAATTGTATGGAGAATCACGTCTCCTAGTTGGGAAAAATAGAGGAGGAACAGCAGGTGGAAACGGATAACAGAGAGTGAGCACTTCCTTTACATACAAGGAAGACCAATCCTGCCTGAATAATGGCATGAAAGAAAATCACACACAAATGTTTTGGAAAATATATTAATAGATTTTACTATTCATTTACTGACTTTATAAAAGAACCATAAGAGATGCGTGGATGTGTAGTCGCATTGGGGTTGGACTCCGGCTACGAAACTGTGTAGAAACTGCACTGGTGGGCAACAGGCTGAGCTGTGGTCAGACACATTGCTTCTCAAACTTGGCCTCAAGCAGCCAACCAGCCTCCTACCGGCTAAAATCCTTAGGGAGGACTGGCCGAGCTAAGCCCTCGCCCAGTACAGTCCCCCTGCAATTTGGTTGCTGTGGCGAAGTGCCCTGTTAACATTGTGTTCCTTACCCTGTCACTGGGTAAATTATGTATAAGAATATTATGGTGGTGTCACAAATTGTCTAAAATGCTTTTAATTATATTGACTTAGTATTTTAAGACAACTCTGTAAACCCAATTTCCAGGGAGGAAATTAAGAAAATAATATTTTGTACTGTTTGTTGTTTCCATCAAACATCAGGGGTAGGCAACCCTCATCGTAAAGTGCCAAAGAGTGCACAAATTTATTTCAACCCTCCTATCCCACCCTTGGTTCTACCTATAACATACTACTGACACCCCTCTTGTAGGAGGAGCCACAAGTGGTATTTGAAAATTAGAACAAAATCCTGCATGACATTTGCCTTCCAGGAGGAGGTTTGCCTACACATGAATTAATTCATTTCTTATTTTATTTCTATTATTTGTGTTTACAGTCAGTTAGATTTGCCATTAATAATAATAATAATAATTCATTACATTTATATAGCGCTTTTCTCCGTACTCAAAGCGCTATCCACACAGGGAGGAACCGGGAAGCGAACCCACAATCTTCCACAGTCTCCTTACTGCAAAGCAGCAGCGCTACCACTGCGCCATTGCTAAATTATAACTGTCAATGTACAAGCAATGTGACTTTTGGTCTAAGCAATGGGTGAACCTCTTGAACAAGACTATATGTATTGATTTACAGCCATGCAATTTGCTATTTGACTATTTGCATTACTAAATTGGAAGAAAGAGAAATACATTATATGTGTATTTTTGTGCTTTTTAATGGCACACTTACTGAATATAACGGAAGTTTTTTTTCCTACTGTGATAGATCCGAGGGAGTTGGCCCCAAACCCCCAAAAATAAGAGAGTCCTGCGTTCAAATAAAGGATGGTTTATTCACCAATTCCTCCACAAAGTAACATAAGCACAAACACAGGTTGTCTCTCACCATAAAACCTCTCTTCTTCTCACTACCTCACTGCCCTCCTCCAGTTCAGTGTTGCTCTACGTCCTCCCAGCTCTGACCTGCCTGGATAAGGGAGTGCAGCCCCATTTATTACGGACCCAAGAGTACTTCCACTGCCCAGGTGACTGAACGATGGAAGTACTTCCGGGTCACACAGAAGTCCCATAAATTGGGAAGCGCATCTCCCTACAACACCCCCTTGCGGTATCCATGGTCCCCAGCAGGGCTGTATTGCCAGACTACATCTCCCAGCATTCCCTGCTGGTTCCTGAATTGGTGCCGTCATGGAGGGCTTCTGCCATCTAATGCCTGGGGGGAATAGAAAGTCCCTGGCGACATCTTCCACTTCTGGTGGGCTGTCCGTCGATATGTTCTGGGTCATCTCTTCTGGGACTGGCCCCTTTCTCTTCCCTGGCCAGGATGCCTGTCCACCTTCCAGAAGCCTCCTGTCCAGGTAAAGAACCATCAACTCTTTTGGCTGCAATGCCGGTCCGACCCATGTGGTATCTACACTGCTTCCTTTAGACGTTCTGAAGAGCTCGCTGAAAATATACAGGATTCCAAAGTGGATGATTTTAGAAAAATCATCAAATAGTTTCAATTTTGATTTTATTGCAGATATAATTAGGGATCCAAACTTCTGGAACTGTATTTGTTTTTATTTATTTATTTATTTTTTTGATGTTCAAGCAGAACAACTATGGATCCCCATTGTTGTTTTTTGCAGAATTTATCATTTGTTTTATGCATATTTATATTTTTTCAAACTATTTTCTGTATTGTTTATTATTAACTGGTTATTAACATGTTAATATAATTTATTTTGTGTTCTTCAATATTTATGTTGCATTTTTGAATAATACAGAAGTAAAAGCAAACGTTTATATTGTTATTTCAATTTTTTTATTCTTATTAATAATTTGTTTTGTCATTATAAATAAACAATATTAATTGTATTCTTTGATTGGACTCTTTATTCTTTTTTTGGGGGGGGGGATGGAGGGGGTTAGACGTGGTTACTGTAAAACAAGGTCAAAAGACACCCTTGAAATATCTACTTACAACCCATGCAGGAACCTATATATACCCTATACTAAAGTTGCACTATACCTCACATAAAACTTGTTGGGGGGCAACTTCCCTCTTGTGACCCATCTGGCATCCATCATTATCCTTTATAGACATCCACATGTGAGGCCCATCTGGATCCTGCAGACAAAAGTTGGTGGGACCCAGTTTGGCTGTCCAGATGGGACCCACTTTCATGCCCATATGAGACCAAAGTAAGCCCCACATGGGCATACTGGAATGTTTTTAAGTAATGTGTCACTCTTAGTTATTAATAATATCATTAAAGTGGTCTTGAGTGATCTTATATAAATATTTCATCTATGTTCATGTGTTTCAAAGCAATTCAAGAGATATTTATGCAGAACTCTTTTTTTTTTAAATTTCTTTAACATTCTTTATGTATTCAAGTGCTCATTATCTTTCAAAATAGCAATCCTGTTTGTGTTTTTATTATACTATTCAGAGATGACAGTCATTAATCCTGTACCCAATGTATTCACAACATGTAAGATCATTCAAGGCCGGCTGGCAATAAGGATTTTAATCTTGCTTTTAATGGGATGGTGTTTTTTATTAAGTGAAGAATTTTCAGCTTCACATTCTATTTTTAATCACTGAGAATTCTACTTGAAAGTCAAGTTATTAGTTTTTACAACCTCAATAGTCCATCAGTTTTATTTTTACATATACAATATGATTGTACCAACAATAAATTAAAAAAATAGGTCACTTAATTTTAAACAAAAAAGGTGAATGCAGAACAAATCATTCACAACAAGAAGGTTAATGTATAGTGTACAATAAGATAAAGTATAGAAGAAAAGGTCAAGAAAGAGTATTGAGTTTCCAGCAGGATCGCTGCTTTGTAGCCACAAAAACATTGGTGCATTAGCACAATAGCAGCAGTGGCAGTTGCATTATTGGAGCAGTTGAGCGCTCAAGCAGGTATCTCCCATCTGGTCAAGAGATGGCAGTTTTGTGAGGTTGTGGTTTCTCAAAGGCTGGAAACATGTTGGGGTCAAAGTATTCTGGGTTGGCAACTCTGGACTGAAGACAAATAAGCCATACTTCTAGTCCTAAGCTCAAACCCTTCCTGTGAACCCTTATGTATGCCCATGAGCACAACAGAATGCTCACATTTCTGCCAATACAGTATGATAAGGTTATTGATTTGAGCAAATTATATGAATAGTTTTAAAACCTAATTTTTCAGTAGCAAGTATTTGTCCTACTGTCCAACTATTTGTCCAGATTAAACCTTTTCAAACCTTGGAGAAAAGATACTTTAAAAAAGTGGAGCAGTAGTATTACTAACAAAACCAAACCAAACAAATATTGAAACAATGGAATAATTAATATTAAACTACTTCCATAGCTACAACAAATGTTCTTATAACAAATTAACATGGCCCAGGGATTTTAACAAAGCTTTAGTGAAATATGAAAACAGATGTTCTGATGTTAATCTTAAAGTGATAATGATAACAGATATGGTAGCAGGTGATGCTAGATAATAATGAGGAGAAAAATCAGGATTTAGGGAAAAGAAATGTATGGCTTATGGAATATTAGAATGCTGACTGACAACATTGCTATTTTCTATTTTCAGCTGCTACAGTAGAGTGCTGGTCACAGCAGGCATTACAACCTAAATGATGTGAATTGTTCTGTCTAATGCACAGAAGTTACTCTTTCTGGAATATTCACAAAATGTGCTTGCTCTTAGCCTGCCAGTTTTTTTCCCACATGCATTTACTGTAAATGTTGTTTGTATTATGGGTTTGCAGCTTTTTGGATTCCAAAAATAAAAGCTTCATTTTTTCTGCATATGTACTGCCATAATCCATCCATTTTCCAACCCGCTGAATCCGAACACAGGGTCACGGGGGTCTGCTGGAGCCAATCCCAGCCAACACAGGGCACAAGGCAGGAAACAATCCTGGGCAGGGTGCCAACCCACCGCAGGACACACACAAACACCAAGCACACACTAGGGCCAATTTAGAATCGCCAATCCACCTAACCTGCATGTCTTTGGACTGTGGGAGGAAACCGGAGCGCCCGGAGGAAACCCATGCAGACACGGGGAGAACATGCAAACTCCACGCAAGGAGGACCCGGGAAGCGAACCCAGGTCCCCAGATCTCCCAACTGCGAGGCAGCAGCGCTACCCACTGCGCCACCCTTGCCATAATCTCATAACACTAATAATTCAAGAAAGTAAAAATATAAAAAGCAAATTTGAATGGAGACCTATTAGACAGAACTCATTAATACAGTTACCAGTTTAATGGCCATTTTCTAGGTTAACCTAACTTAATCAGTTGTTCACATAAATCTTTCACCTCCACTTTTCACAGTTCTAGGCATCCTTTCTTTTTGTATAATCTGATGCTACCTTCAACCATATTTTCTCTGGCCTCCTCACCACCACCTCCAACTTGGTGCACTTCTCTCCACATGCTTAAATCACTCTTTTATGTTTCTCCACACCAAGTTTTTTTATTATCTTGCCATTCATTTTCCTCTAACTTCTTGATACTCCACTCATTCATCTGATATTTCCACTGTCTGCTCTTCTGCTTTCATTGGCTTTATCTTACTCCCATTGACCATATTACTCCCCACACAGTTTTCACAAACTGTACGCTTCAATACCAAGGACAGAATCTGTTTCTTTTTCCTGTTAGAAGTCAGAATGTTGAACAGCTTACAAATTCTGTCAGTATTCAACATGTTACCTAAATGGCATATCTTTCATAGTTTCTCCTGAGTAACTCCATTGCCAAGATGTAATTTCCACTTACTAAAGCAGCATTCTGCACCCCTTTCACACAAGTTCTACAAAACACAGGTTTAACTTGCCACCTACAGTCTACCCTTAACACCATTACATCTATTATGCACCCACTTCTTACAAATTGTGCATTGGTCTGAGTTTCTCCCAACACTGTACCACACATGTCAGATGGTCAACCACCTCTTCAATGCCTTCTGCCCCCTCCTTTCAACCATCACCTTGGTCTTTAATGCATTTAACTGGAGGTGCTTCACTTTCAAACTGACTTTCCATTTCAGTATATTCTCTTTCTATTACATTTCACTTTTGTCATCAAAATGAAATCTATAAGGGCAAGCTATAATGAAGCAAAGAGAAATGGTATAAAGGTAGTTGGAAGAGCACAAGAAGACATGATACATGAGTTTGCAAATGAGCTGCAGAAAAGAGAAATGTGTTCAGGATCATAAAGCAAATGGCAAAAGAAAGAATGGATGTAGTAGGTGTGAATTGCTAGACAAATATCAGGAACCGTCTGCAATTTATTTTCAGTCTCTCAAACAAAGGTGTCAGGGTTCCAATTCATGTAACTAAATCATCAACCTCACAGATAAATTAACCGTGAAGTGGTAGACTGCAGTAATTTCATGGCTGTAGCAAAACATGGGCAACCTGGTGTCGAGTGTGACCACTTGCGTAGAGATCCCTTTGCAGATGCTTATGTTTGCCCAAAGGCACTTAATGTTGAGGCCACACTGTCTATGCTGGAGCAAGGGATAATTTCTATGCCCAGAAACCATGAGTGTATTGAGTTCAATAATGAGGCATCCAGGGAAGGAGCATGTACAGTGTACCCTGTTTTCTACGACAAGTATGGCTATTCTGGGAGACATGTTTACTTCTCAGTATTTACAGGAAAAAAGGAAGCCTGGGGTAATTTTGGGCAAACAAAGGTCACAGTTGACACAAAGACAGGGTAGTGGTGGTGTCTTTGTAAATGTTCAAAAAAAGCTGCATTGCTGCCTTCACATTTGTTTGTCCATGTGGTGGAGTTTTCCAAGAGAGACAGGGTCTTCTTCTAGTGGATAATCAAAATGATAATGAGGATATTCAGGAGGAAGAGGACGATCTAGTGGTTTTTTGATGATCAGGAACAAGATGACTTTTCCTTTGTCCACATTAAAAGGATGACCACATATCTTTTTGAACACAAAAAAATTCTAGAGGTTTTAATTCCTCATCATTAAACGCAAATGAAGATTCTACCACCTAAATTTGTGCCAGAAGAGAAAGTTTGTCCGTATTATCCAAGACCAACACCACCTGACCATTCCAAGGCTAAATTTGTGACCCAAAATGCCACTGCTTACGACCTGTTCTTGGTGATCAAAGGTTTGTGAAATGCACATAATTCCATAGACCTCAGACTGGGGCGATGGTTCATCTTTCAGCAGGACAACGACCCTAAGCACACAGCCAAGATATCAAAGTAGTGGCTTCAGGACAACTCTGTGAATGTCCTTGAGTGGCCCAGCCAGAGCCCAGACTTGAATCCGATTGAACATCTCTGGACAGATCTTAAAATGGCTGTGCACCGATGCTTCCCATCCAACCTGATGGAGCTTGAGAGGTGCTGCAAAGAGGAATGGGCGAAACTGGCCAATGATAGGTGTGCCAAGCTTGTGGCATCATATTCAACAAGACTTGAGGCTGTAATTGCTGCCAAAGGAGCATCGACAAAGTATTGAGCAAAGGCTGTGAATACTTATGTACATGTGATTTCTCAGTTTTTTTATTTTTAATAAATTTGCAAAAACCTCAAGTAAACTTTTTTCACATTGTCATTATGGGGTGTTGTGTGCAGAATTCTGAGGAAAAAAATTCATTTAATCCATTTTGGAATAAGGCTGTAACATAACAAAATGTGGAAAAAGTGATGCGCTGTGAATACTTTCCGGATGCACTGTATATACATATTTTATTGCACACATGTGACCTTTAACCCTTGAACTAATGATTTTTTCCTAAACATTTTATATATTTTATTAAATAGGTATCCATGTGTCAGTAAAGACTTGCTTAGGCTGTAATACTCAGGTGCAGTTCCAGAAACACACCTCTGGCTTCCACAACTTCCCACTATGTTCTATGCTGACAACAGCAGTAAAGGTATGCCAGTTTATGAACAGGACTTTTTGTTGTATACTTATGTGCTTATGACATTACTAGTACCACTTGTTATTTTTACTCTTTTTAACAGAACAACACTGCAATTGGTCAGTTCCCTTCAATGATGGAGGAAGATCTTGATATAATCAGGAAGGCTTTTTTTCCATTATTCTGCCATGACCAAGTACAGTTATGAGTTTGTCAGTAATTGCTGTGGCAAGCAGCCTCCAGTGCTTATTGCTGATAAGAACTGGAAAGAAACTTTGATTTACAGGTTAGTGTTTTGTAAAACATATCAAAAATGCTATTCTTCTTAGCTTTTCCCATTTTTATATGGGGTCACTATAAAATGTTTTTTTTTTTCAATTCTAAAGATTTTCCTTTTTCCATAAAACACGAAGTAAATTTTCTGAAAGGCCACATGCTGAAGATACTCAGCCAAGTGATTTGTCAGTAAACATTGAAAACAGATGGACACATCTAGAAATAGAACTAATTGCTTGTTGGCTTCTGTTTTGGTATTGTTTTTGTCAGAAGTATTGCATTTATTTTTAATAATTCACTATGTTCTGAAAACAATTTGTATTGTTTTTGACCTCTGAAACGATTTCAAAAGCAAGAAAAGACAAGTGTACCTCGATATTACATTGCTGAATTCAGATTGGTTGCCTTTCAACACAGTGGTTAGGCACCATATGTAACAGGATGAAGATGGGGCACATTTGTGTCCTACTTTAAAAAGAAACAAGCATCTACATATACAATTAGAATAAAATCAGAAAAGCTTTGACACTTAAAGTGTTTATTTGAAAACACTCTTGTCTTTTCTTAAGAATGCATAACCCTGCATTTGCATTTACTTCTGTGATTTCTCAAGCTGAATACATTTAACTTATGTCTATTTGAAAAGACAGCTGTTCACTTTCAAATTTATTTCTTGTTTTAATTGACCAGTGCTAAAAATCTGTGGAGCAGCAATTTGTCATATTCTGCATTTGCTCCTTGGATTGGATCATTGACCAGAATTGGGCCAGCTGTCTCTAAAAAGTGAAGCGCTAAAAGGATTTTCAAAACACCTAGTGAATCCTGCAATTAAAGGCAACTCTTCATAAACCGAGGTTACAATCTTTTAAAGATCTTGAGTCTAAAAAGTTTTTTTTTTCAGTCACTATGTCAGTTCATTCTGTAGTTAGGCATTACTTGCAGTACTTGTGAATTCTCAATTATGATTGGTCAATTAAATAATCTTTATTATAAGTCCTATAATAAGGGCCCGGAACTGGAAGTGACATCATCAAAACTGGAACCAGAAGTGATGTCATCAGGGCCAAGCAGAATTTCCCGTGAACGGTCTGTAGGAAAGTGAGAAAAAAGGTCAGTGCACTCCGCCACCCCCTGGTCTGGAGTGGAATTACTCTCATTTAGACCCTTTAGCTGCCTCCCATGCACACGTGTGTGACAATGTATAACTGCATACAACATAATATTTTATTACATGAATAAAGAACAGAAGGCTATTTTTTATTGCACACAAAGTCACATTTAAAGATTATTTACCATAGCACCTAAACCCACTTTTTATCACAGGTTTATTTTATAAATCTGTTTCAGATGTCAAAATTGGGCAAACTTATGTTTTTAATGTAAGAAAAGTGTGTGAGTTGTTCCCTCACAATTTTTTTTTTTTACAGTACCTTGTACTTGATTAATTAATTTAATTAATGTGAACTTTAGTTCTAAATAAAAATCAACAAAGGCAGCTAACATACTGATAGTCTGTCAATATAAACTATATAAACTTATATATGGTGTCACTTTATTGGACCAGCCTTCTTCATTATCATGTGCTGCACACTTACATGTCTGATACCCCTTTCTCCCTCAGATCTCCCTCAATACAGTCTAACCACTTTCTATTTGGTTGTCCTTTTCTGCTCTGTTCCTACACCTTCATATCCACAATTCTTTTCCCCTTATCATTTACCTCTTTTTTAATTACATTTCCAGAGAACCTTCTTTCCTGTATTTTTTTGAGATTTCCCCAGCTTTAAGTGTACCTCTGATTCACTCATCCTTGATCTTCCCATGCTTTGTTACTCCACATATCAATCTCAGTTTTGTCATTTCTGTAACATCCAGTTTCATTCAAAGCACCTTTTTCACTGCCATGGTTTGTAATTCAATTCAATGTTGGTCTGGCCATTGCTTTATACACTTTACCATTCACTCTTACATTCCTTATAACTTTTCCAACCTGATTGCATTCTTTGGTTTAATATGTGTCATAGGTGTTTCTTAGTGATGAATAAAGCATTACTTCAAAAGTATTTAACATGAATATAATATTTTATAATGTTGTTTAAAACAATGATCATTTTTCAGGTATCTCATTGCATGTATATTGTTTTTTCTATCCTCATCCAACAAAGACAGAACTGACTGTTGTATGCACAAAGTCAGGGGTGTCTTTGGAGGAGTAAGTCTCCGACATTTTCAGTCGTTTACAAGAGTTTCTGCTGTACAAAGGTATTTATCCCAAAATGTTTATTAAGTTACAAAAAGCAGGGGGTATGTTGTCACAAACACCTGACAATGTGGATAAGATGATAAAGATTTTCATTGCAGTACAATGTTATTCACAATTTTAATGATAAATATTTCCCCGTAGATGGCAGAAATGTAAGTCAGAAATATAAAAGTAGAACATGAAATATTAAATGGATTACAACTTGAGTATCTTCACCTGTACCATGCCACATCTTTAATTAAGGAAGTTGTGATTGAGGTGAGAAAAAAAGTTTTGTTTTGATAATTACTATTAAGAACAAAGAAACACATATGATCACCAAACAAATGCAATTCTGAGTAAGCAGACTAATATTGTATGTTTATTTATTTTTTTATATAATCACTAAACTGTTTTTCAATTGCAACTCTTTAAATGTCAGGAATCAATGAAAACAACAGGGTGCATGGCAGCTAATTTAAATGCGTGCATTTTTCCGAAATTTGGACAGAACAGGTAACAACATTTTAGAAATTTACAAAAATTGAAAGTATCTTTTATATCGTCAGCTCCCTCTATCCAGACATCACCAAACTCAATTGTCCAGTGTGACAATTGTAAAAGAGAATGTCCTCACAGGTCATAGATTTAGTTGTGGCTGCAAGCTTCCAAGTACATTTACATTTGACAGGTATGCCATTAGTGACAGGTATATACTCAAACTCTTTCTAGTTGTATTGATATACAGACTTAAATAATAATTTAAAATAATGGGGCCTGATTTGGCAGACCCCCATGAGCCTGTGTTCGGATTCAGGGGGTTGGAAAATGGATGGATGGATGGGTCTGCTTTGTTCATTAATAGGCCCAAGGCAGTCCTTTAGCACAGTGGACCAGAAGGACTTATTGATGATCAAGACGTTATGGTAAGCTATGCATATAACATAAGGAAATTTCTGTGTCAATCATGGAAAACGGGTCAATATATAATCTGCTGTTTGGCAACTTAGGATCTGTATGAAGACTTGTTGTCTGGAGAGCCACAAACTTCACCAAAGCTTAAACAGCTTCTGAAGGCAAAAAGAAGTACCCTAGGTTCTTGTCTATAAGCCGGACTCATGTATAAGCCGGAGACCAAAAATCATACGAATTTTTAAAATAAAATCGTATCATAGATAAGCCGGACTCATGGATAAGCCGAACGTACTATAACCTATAACTAATAGAAGGGAGGGAGGTCAGTGGTCTCACTCGCACCCATTTAATTTCTTTAAGGGGGGAGAGAGTATGAGATATTGGCGTCTCTCTCACTCCCCGCATGGCGCGGTTGGAGCGGCCGGAGCGCGTTCTTTCTGCTCTGGGCGTCGCCGAGTCAACATGCGCGCGTAGCGGTCATTTAAATTGTGATTTTATATGTAAGCATATTTAAATATATATCGCGGATTTTTTGCTGGTTCGCGGATTTCTGCGGACAATGGGTCTTTTAATTTCTGGTACATGCTTCCTCAGTTGGTTTGCCCAGTTGATTTCATACAAGGGACGCTATTGGCAGATGGCTGAGAAGCTACCCAACTTACTTTTCTCTGTCTCTCTTGCGCTGACTATCTGTGATCCTGACGTATGGGGATTGAGCAGGGGGGCTGTTTGCACACCGGATACGGACGCTCGTCTAAAAATGCTGAAAGATTATCTTCACGTTGCTATCTTTTGTAAAGCTGATTCCTGAAAAGACATGCTGCACAGTGCTTCACATACTTAAAAGCTCGAAGGGCACGTATTGATTTTTGACTGAAAAACAAACTCTCCCTCTCTCTCTCTTTGTCTGCTCCTGACGGAGGGGGTGTGAGCTGCCGCCTTCAACAGCTTTGGGCCGCGGTGCTTCGCATACTTAAAAGCCAAACAGACATATTGATTTGTTTGCTTCACTCCTTTGAAGAGGAAGATATGTTTGCATTCTTTTAATTGTGAGACGGAACTGTCATCTCTGTCTTGTCATGGAGCACAGTTTAAACTTTTGAAAAAGAGACAAATGTTTGTTTGCAGTGTTTGAATAACGTTCCTGTCTCTCTACAACCTCCTGTGTTTCTGCGCAAATCTGTGACCCAAGCATGACAATATAAAAATAACCATATAAACATATGGTTTCTACTTCGCGGATTTTCTTATTTCGCGGGTGGCTCTGGAACGCAACCCCCGCAATGGATGTATAAGCCGGACTTATGTATAAGCCGATATTCTATTTTTTCATTTTCACAACTTTTTTCCTTAGATAAGCCGCGGCTTATAGACAAGAACTTAGGGTAATTTAAGTGAAGTGCATGTAAGCTTAATTATTATAGTCTCACTTCCACTTGTACATGATCGTGTCTGCCATAAGACCCAGCTTAATTCTCCAAATGCCGCTCAGTGTCTATTTTTGTCATATTGTATTCAACTAGACAGTTCAACCTATTGAAAAAATAAAGATTGCCCTGCTTGCTGGGAAAGAATTTTGAAGAGATGGACTTCATCTAAGGTATTATGATCCCAGTGGTAAACACTGTAAGCCTATCTTACTTTAACTCTAATTTTCAAAAATGTAGCCAGAAAATGTAAACTGTACTTTACTGTATTGTCATTGTCTTCTGTTGAATTTGTCTGTTTTTATAGTATATTTTATAGATCACAATTAACATTTTGTGCAAATATGAAGGGTTTGCTGATACGAAGTCTTCTAGTCATGTCATAAAGTAAAAAGCATTTGAAAATTTTAGGAGTTTATTCTCAACTGGTGGTGGGGTGAGATGTGGTGAGAAAATCAAATTTTGGGGAGTTCATAAGCTTGTGGTGACCCTGATGAAAAAATCAGCAAATTATATTTCTAAATGCTTAGTACATTCTTCATATGGTTAGCTCTGTAATTACACCAAAAGCTATCACTGTTATAAAATGTGTAATTTTCAGTTAAGTTGTTTCAGTATTAGGCATACATGGGTCGATGAATCATTTTATAAATGTCAGACACCTGGACATTGCTTAAGAAATCTATGACAGCAAGACTTTAGATTTTAATGTGGTTTGATTTAATATTAAGTAATACAGTTTTAAAGCTAGATATCATTTAAAAAGTTTCATGTTCATGGTACATATCCTTTAAAAGTGTTTTAGCATAAAATAATTTAAAGAATCAAAATAAAAATAAATAAAATACAATAAAATAGACCAATACACCTGATTTGAAAGAGGCATATATCGCAAACAGTATGTCAGATGATATTATTTCTTTCAGCCAAACATTGCAGCTATTAATTTCTACTGTTATTAAAATGTGATGTTATGATATACTGGGAATGCTGTAATTCAGATAAAAACATTAATTTTACTGCTTAGTTACTGAGAAAGCAACAGTCCTCTCAAAGCAAACATTCTTAATTCTTACAGATAAAGAGTAAGTCTCATAACAAACACAAACAATTTTGACAGGAACACTCTATTCAGCCCAATAAATCTTGCCAGTCATTTCCACTTGAATTTTTCAAAGTATTATTTATTTCAGTTTGGAAGGCCCCAAAAATCCTGCTCTACTGTGTCTCTTATTCTTTGTATCTATTGTTCTTTGTGTGAAGTAAACGTTTCTGACATTGGTGCAAAAGTTCCTCATAATGATTTTCCATCTGTCTCCATTTCCTGAATAATCCACTATACTAATTTCTTTCACAATTAAAAAGGGAACATCAATCATATGACCTCATACTCTCCTTCAGTCTTTCCTCACAGGTCATAGACTCCACCTGTAATCAACCTCGTCAATCTTTTCTGAAGGTCCTATTAGCATTGCTACTGTATGTTTTTCTTAGCTTGGACTCCTAAACTGTACACAGAACTCCAGAAGAGGTACATAGCTTACATATAACCACTCTTGTACTTTACATAACATGCCGTCTTCATGACCTTTTTACAGTCTGGATGTAGATACCAGCTAGTACACTGCAACTACTAGAAATGTCTCATTAGGTAATATCAAGTTTCAGACATCCCATTCAACATTCAAATTTAATTTTTTTAGATAACTTTCACTTATATTATACTTTATCTTAAGATGCTGCTTTTACATATTCAAAAAGTATAAAAATTAACATTAATACGAGTTGTATGCACCTACCTTATAATTTGCATTTGTTGCTTCTTAATGGAATTTAAGAATATTAGGGAAACTCAGCCTTCCTCATCTGATCCCAAGTTGCCTGTTCACTATAGCTCTTGTTCTTGCCATATGATGCTCAATCTGTTTCTTAGTAATTCTACCATTAATTTAACCAAGCTACATATTAGGTATTAGCTTTAGTGTTTGAAAGTGTCCCCTGCCAAAACACTGTGAAAAATGTATTATATTTCGGTCACTTTACCACAGTGGTTCAGTACTCTCTACGCCCTGAATTCTATCCTGGTTATTACAAAATACAAAATCTAGACAGGCTGCTCTTCTTGTCAAAAAAGAGTTTCCGATTACAGTATGTCTAAAAACTCTTGCAGTTGTAGTTCACTTTTTGGAAGGTTAACACAGTTAATATTTGTGTAATAAAAATCTTTCAAGATTATAACATTCCCCCCTAAACTTGCCATTTTAATATTATTAAAAAGATTCATATTGAAATTACTGTCTCCATTTGGAAGATGTCTATAACACAATCTCAATATAAGGCCCCTATTCTTAATGCTTTCTAATGAAATACAAAAAAATTCAGTTAGTTGTGGCTCACCATTTACTTGAAGAAGACTTGCATTCAAAGTCTATTTTACATAAATGGCAACTCTCTTTCCTAAATAATATGTACTCATCTACATCTTTATTATTAGGCCTAGTTTTAGTTATTGCTATAATTTCATAATTATTTTTGGGTACATAGATCTCAAACTTGCTTGTTTTATTTTTTATACTTCTAGCATTTAAGCAAGCAATTTTTAATGTGTTACTTATTTTACTTTAGCATTTTAACCTTAGTGTTATTTCACCACTGTTCATCCCTTTAAGGGAAATCTAAACCTGGCCTGTCCTAAACTTCGTGGCCCCAATCCTTGACTAACCTACTGATATGCTTCTTTAGTATACTGTATTGGTACCCATTCTGTTCAAATATAAACCATTACAGCAGAACAGATGCCATCTTTTCTAGAAAGAGTCCTAATATCTCATTAACCTGTACCTTTCTATCCAACTCCAAGGTTTGAACCATACATTAAATGTTTTAATATCCCCAGTCTTACCTGGGCGGCTGTGCACCACAAGAAGACCTTCAGAAAAGTTTACCTTGTCAATTCAATACCTCAGTTTGGCGCATAACTCTTTAAATTTTCACTGCAGAACTGATAGCCTACCTTTATTTATGTTATTTGTTCCAACAAGAAAAATGACACCTAAATCCATTCCTGCTCAGGCCAAGACCCAAGCCACCCTTCCAGGGCATTCCCCCACCTGTGAACCCAGAGGACAATGCACCATACATCAGTGTCTGCTCGCGGAGCACACCTGTATTTCAATACCTCTACAGACTAAGTCCATCATATACGTGCCTACCACCTCAGAGTTTTCAGAGTCACTGTTCAGTTCTGCAAAGTCCTAAAAACGGTTTAATATTTCCAATTCTGAGATTGATGCACAAGAACAGAGTGCTTCCATTACTTGAACCTATGTCTGATTGTGACCCACCTAGCTCTACCTTGAATCAAGAATGAATGACTCATCCAAGCCACCCTCCAAAAGCTCCAATATCAGATAGAACTTGCATTACATTGGCCTCATAATAAACATTTGTATTAGTTAATTTATCAGCTCCCTTTTTTACTAAAAAGTAAATATTGATTTAAATGCAGTATCGTAACACCTGTAATATTCTCATCCCTTTACTGCATGTGTCTTTATTTATAATTACTTTCCCTTTGTCCCAATTGCCTACCTAGTTGACAGTTTTGCTAACAAATTACCCCTTTTTAGCTTTTTAGTTTCACACCCAGTGCTGCCAAATACACTTTATTTAAAGAATATGTCCCTCATTATGAATGAATGGTTCTGCTCTCAGTCTTAAACTAGTCTTTATATATAACAGCTGCGTAGTGCTTTATCTACACACACTTGCGTAATGGCTCCTAACTATTATAATCAGCATCCTGGGCCATTAGGGGTCCATACTGCTCCTAAGCCCGGCATGCTATGGAGTGTGTGAAGGTAGCTCAGTAACCTATAATGCAAGGTAAGACATAGGCCTGTAGAGCCAAGACACTGGGAGTTGAGTGTGCACTACTGTCCTGTGGCACTCTTTCATGCATGTGTGCTACAGGCAACTGTCCAGTGACTCTGTTTGTGCGTTTCTCAGAACTCCTCTCTCCTACCTTCTCAGCTTCTCTACAGCACTTCACCTCTTGCATCCAAACTTGTCAAACTCCCAGGTGCCCTTGTCACACAGGCAGCTGCTTACAGGAATGCTGCACTGTCAGACCGCAAGGTAACAAAACAGAATTTCAAAATGTTCTGGAGTCTGATGTCAGCACTGAAACTTTTATTGATGCTCCAACAGCAGTTATAACAGCAACTGCTAGCAACTACTGATTGTGCTGAAATATCCACAAACACTCCATCGGCATATGTTAAAGGATGGGCTAAGGTAATGGATGTGTCTAATTTGTCTAATTCAACTGGCTGAACCTTTCATTATAGCTGGTAAGACGAACAGCTCTGTGACTCATCAGCAAAATAGTTAAGCTGTTTGGCTGGAACATGTTATACCAAAAGATGTGCTTTTTTAATATTATACAGGTGTAGCAGGTTGATGTTTAAAGTTTCAACCAACAACAGCATGTGCCGTATGTGTTCTCCTGTGTACAAGATGCCTTTCTCTTTGTCAGGTCCTTGCCATTTAGATCTGCATTCACTTCCTTTCTCTACATTATACCAGTAGTTGCATTGCAGACATGAAGGGAGCTGTATAGTGGCTTGTGGCATGCTGCTGAGAACGCATTGCAACTTGTAAAAAAAACTGATTGAAGTAAAAGAATAATTCAAACGGTGGTCTGAGTTGGTCTTTATTAAACTCGATATGTCTTATTTTAGTAAAGCAACCATTTGTTAATGAATTTAAGTTAAAGTGAACAAAAACACATTCACTTTGAAAACAGTCATAAAAAATGCTTCATTTATGATCAGATTTTTAAAATCATAATTTTAAAAAGAGCACATAGTTAACAATAATGACAATAACATTAGACCAACTAGTGAAAAATGTAGGCTAAATCTGTTCTGAAATTTTGGTGCCACAATTGGTCAATAAAGTAACAGAGAAACACAAACAATTATTTTTCAGATTGACTTTATTTTATTCTTATCAGATTATCTGATACTAATTAAGACCTACTAAATTTTGTCATAGACAGTATGGTGGTGCAATGGGATTCAAAGTCTTAGGTTTGAATGCCACTGCTTTCCGTGTGAAGTTTGCATATTCTCCCTATGTCCACATGCGGTTTTCCCATATCCATGATTCTAAATTAGCCCTGCATAAGTGTGTTTGTGTGCATGAGTGGACCCTATGATGGACTGCAGCACTTTCCATGGCTGTTTCCTACCTTGTGTCTAGTGCTGGTGAGCCCCCACGACCCTAAATTGGATTTAATGGGTTTGAGAATGGTATTGTATATTAACATTGTATCCTGAGTTGTAAACCTCTTTAAAATTGTAATTAAAGAGATAAAAATTCTGATGTGCTTTTATATTATTTGGCTGTTATTGTATATATCACAACAGACTCTTTTGTCGCTTATGTCTTTTCAAGTGTGCCAACATTTTAAGTAGAGAAAAGGGATTTTTATAGTAAATATTCACTTTATGGAGGCACAGGGGAAAAACACATTAAGGAATAATTGCAGAACCAGTAAAAAGAATTGTTATTCAGGTTTTGAACCACATACTCATTTTCAGATAATGTGGTAGTAAATAAAAGTGCACATGGCTGGGAGACAATAACCTGAAGCTGAAAAAAAAATTGGACCCATTTGCCAGAAGACCTTGAAAAATGGATCTAATTTGAGCAGTGTTATAAAACGTAAAAGCTGGAGAAATAGAAGATTACGGTAAAAGAAAATATCTGATATTGGCTATCACAGTTGGCTGACCTGATCCCCAGCTGGAACTCTGAGGCCTGTTTGTTTTTGAAACAAAAAAGGCAAAAGGAAGAAAGGAGAGAATATATAGTTCATCATTCACAGATATAAAAAATATAAACATTAACTTAACTGACAGTTTATCCATTCATTCCTGAATCTACTTTTCTCGTCATAAGGGTTCAGAGAGACAGTGGTTATCGCTGTTATCTGGGTGCGAGGCATGACTGAACCATGGCCAGGATACTAGCTAATTGTAGCACACATTAATTTACACAATGCTAATTAGATTTTTCACTTAGCTTGAGATTCACATCTTTATTTTATTTTATTTGATTTACCATGTATTAATTATAACACATATCCTCTTAAATTACAATGCCCACAATTGTAGTGTAAAAGGTAATCAATAAACTTACAAGTTTACCAATCTGCATGGCCTTTAAAGTTTAGGAAAATTCAATAAGATATATAGTGGAGGTTGTAAAGAGGAGACAAAGCAACATCAAAGTGTTGGGCATCACCCTGGTGATTCATATAACTGAAATAAGACAACAATACACACAAAACACGCAACAAGTTGTGAATAATGTCTGTTCAGACAGGAGCTCAGAATTAAACTGGCCGAACTTCTGGTCATATGGGTTCCTGGCAGGAATTGGCAGGTCCAGGAGGGTGGATAATGGACATGAAGTCAGTGGTGGAACGGCTGTCGATCTTCCATTCTATAGAGGAGAAGGCATTAGAACACAGTGCCAATCCCTGGTTCGGAGAGTAATTACTATCTCCAGAGCTCTTCATCTGTCTCCCATGCACACATGCATGACACAGTATATGAAAATATTAGTACTTAAGAATAATTGGTGGCAATATTTCCATCCTCTGTATGTACATAAAAAGATTCTGGTAACATTTTGGAATAAATTATAATATCACAACTTGTATTTTCAACAGTAAAATCTTTATGTGAAATTTCTGTCTTTCTTCTGTTTTCTCTTTTTTCAAATCCACATGAGAAGAAAATGAGAAGAAATCAGAATATTGTAAGAAAACCCATGTGGATGCAAGTAGAATGGGAACCTCAACATGTATCAATGTGCTTCCTCTTAATAGATAAAGATCTTCCTGAATAGACCTGCGATGGACTGATGCCCTGTCCAGGGAATTGTTCCTGCCTTGCACCCTAAGCTTACTGGGATGGGCCCCTGCACCCCCTGTGACCCTGTTCAGGAGTAAGTGGGTTAGAAAATGACTGACTGACTGATCTTCCACAATAAGCTGAAAAATATATTAAAAAAAATGAAAAAAAAAAACAGCACACAACAGATTATGACACAGACATACTAATTATCCTAAAATCAAATGCCACTGAGTCCCAAAAAGGTCTACATCTATTTGAACATTCTGCAAGTGAGACCAAGCTGATGGACTGCAGGATCCAGCACCTTCCTGAGTCTGAGGCGAATGTAACAGCTAGGTCTGCCCTCAGGTAACAGCATTTTCTTGAAGCCCCATACCAAGGTTAATGCCATTTGTTAAGGATGGAAGGCCAAATAACTGCTCCACACCATCCTTTGTTTTTTTACCCCATAGGAGATAAACACAAGAGTTTTTGACAAATATTCAAAGGATGCACCCTTTTTCTGTCACTGAGAAGTCAATTCCTTCTTTCAGGCACTAGGCTCCTATTTTTTAAAGCTTTATTTTTTCTGCTTAAACAGAAGACCTCATAAGCTTATTTCTAAGAGGAAATAATGCTTTCATGGTCTATAAATAAAAACTGTCGATAGCTTTGTAATGTTTCTTTTGAAAGGAATGTCTTCTTATTAGATTTTAATAGTTCATGATGAGAAACGTAAACTGTTTTTTTTCAGTGCCTGTGGCTACTGCAGTCTTCAGTAGTCTGACATAATAGTAAAAGTACCAGTAATTGGCTGTCATATTTCATATTACATGAAGTAGCAAAAGACATACATTGTCAACACTGATAGAGGGAAGTGTTATTTTGCAGTTTCTTAGCAATTGTTACATTTTTCATTTTTATATTGCCCTTATGCTGGTTACAGTTTTTCATTCTCAGTAGAAATAAGATCAAAATAAGAAGAATCAATATTGTAGGACAATAAGCCATTAGCATATATAAATGAAACACTATCAAAATTAATTTAATCTAATTAAAAGGTTACTTTGGTCAGGATGTGCAATCATATTATAACAGTTTGTGTGTATTAGATCAAAAATGAAGTAAAAAGAAAAAATAGGAAAGTTAGGATGCCTAGCAGGAGGGAATAAAAGAAAAATGGGATAATTACTAAAAACACAGGTGGAAAACAGCAATTACTACAGGGTGCAATTACAGTGGAGTAGTGGAGTGACCTTGTGTTTTGTTATTGGTAATGAGATGTGGTTATTCTTTTTATAGATTTCATCTGATAGGAAAGGCTTTTTTGCAGTGTGTGGACCATGACATTAATGCTCAGGCTGAGTCTCATGTCAGGTGCTTAGTGGCTTGGATGCTTTCCTTGTTGTTAAGTGATGGTAGGTTACAAAAATAAAAGTAGTTTCTCTAGTTGATTACTTTAGCCATTACTTTTTTGCTGTCTCATTAAACAATATCTGTCATTTTTCAAATCTGCATTAAATTTAAAGTGGCATCTTGGAAGTTGCGCTTTAGAAATTATTTTAGCTTAACAAAATGAGTCAACATACTACATCTCATAAATTACTATTGATAGTTTTAATACCTGTTATTGATAGTGCATGTTCATTTAGTGATTAAGCAAATGCGTTAATGTCATGACTTGAAAAATTGCTTAGAAGAAAAGGATAATCCCCACACCTTCACATGAATGATAATGACAAAATAAACCAAAAAGTATTCAGTCTTATTATATAGAAAATGTATTTTCATTTACACTGAAACTAACAGTTTGAATACATGTAAGACATGAATTTATGTGGAAGACTAGATCATTGCTTAGCAGGTGCTCATGTTCAGACATTTGGAGTTTAAATACTTTGCATTTGTCTTTTTTAATGAATGGCTAAATTCTATTGCCATATGGTCTTCCATCGACCGTTTTAAAGGGAAGAATGACATGGAGGCTGGCTAGCAACTGATGAGCCTGTCTCTCTCTCCTACCTGTATAGACTAAGATACAGTGACCCAGAAAAACAGTTACATTGCTCATATCCTGCATGGTCTCTTCCTGTGCTCAGGGTTAACATCACATCTTGCCATCAGTGGACAACAAACCCCAAAAGCGACACGCATCTTATCTCAACATGATATCTAACAATACTTCTGTCATAATGGTAATAAATTGTTTTTTCTATAAGGACCCTAGCCCTTCTTAGAATTTCTTTTATGTTTACTTCTTACAAAACATTTATACAGTGTTGACTGGCCCTGCTCTCACTGAGATATAGTTCCCTGCTTGCCAACACTTCTTTAGATAAATTCATGAGTATACTATAATTATTTCCATAGTAATCAAATTATTCCACATTTCTGTTATAGTAGTGTCAATTAGTATATCCCCCTTCCAACTTGTAGCTGTAAACATGAATAATTTACTACTCATTTTTGAAAGATTAAGTGGCCATAAACAATACATTTATTGGCAACTTTGAATTTGCCTGGTATGAGAAAGAATGAATATGTGCCTGCATAAGCCTCTTCAGTGGATGGCATCTCATTCAGGATGTTATTACCTTAATGCCTTGCACATGATAATGCCAAAATGAAGCATTAGTATGGTTTTTATACATGTATACCACAACACTACTACAGGGTTTCAAGATTTGTTTTATACAAATGTATATTAAATATCATCATTAATCTTGATATTTAGTTCTAATTTGTTGTTGCATACTTCCCGGGCAAATAATGAAACATTGAGAGAATTGGAACATATTTTTAATTGGTGTAGTTTACAAATTACAATACTGTGAGTTCCAAACTTCACAGTCTTCCTACCAATATGTTAAATTACAAATCACATTACTATTTTATTATTGATGCATTCAGATTACATTTTCCTTTAAGAACCCAAAATATCAGTATATCCAGTTCAAGTATGTACATTGTCTTTATCTTACCCACTTGTAATGGGCCTAAATGTGGATCCTATCTGTATTCTTTGCTAAATGAACACTCTGGGCACATTTTTACAAATGTTCTGGGAATGTCCAATGTTTCATGATTTCTCGTCTGTTATTTCACACCTTCGGTCCTCCATTCATTCTATTTCTAGTGCCTCAAATATTCCTTCTGCCAGACGTCTCTTTCTTCCTCTTACCGTTATCCAGCAGAGAGCATTCTCTTTATGTACAATCACTTCAAAAATAGCATTAGCCTCTCGTTGGAAATCCCTGGACTCTCTCTGCCTTACCTAACAGAAAATTACCTTCTATAATTTACTTTTTCACAAAACTTTCTGAAGTACAGTTCAACAGGTTATATAGGTCCAATACTGAAAGGTGGAAATTAGTAGTTAAGCTAATTCAGGATGAGTTGGTAGGTATTTCAATTTATTCCTTCATTTTCTTCATTATAGAGCTTGCTCACAGATGTCCTTCTTTACTGGTAACTCAGGCATTCCTAATCCACTTTTCTTTATAGGGCTATGTTGATTTGCGGGAAGGAAGCGTGGGAACTGATGAGTTATTCATACTTTTGATTGTTTTAATTCTTCTTAAAAATTATTAGGCTGATCGGTCTCTTTTTGTACTTGATATGTAAATTATAACAAAAGCTTGATTACAAAAAATAATACATTTCCACATGAACTAAAAGTTGGATTTTTGTGCTGAGGGGGCAACATATCTTACAATGTTTACACAGAAACAAATATGAAGCATTGACAAAAAAAATTACACCTTAATGATCTCTCATTTAAAATTTTTAAAGAAAATGAATGTAATGAAGTTATTCATAAAATACACACTAGTTCAGTATTGCCCAAACATTCCATATTTCAACTAAAAATTATTTATGAATCACACACATCTAATTTAAAATTGTCTTAAATGTACTTAGGTCAAGATCTAATGCTCAGGCCAAGAGTTAGTGTTCCTTGTGAGATCACTGATGTATTGGTATATCCTGTTTTTGCCAACATGTGCATTTCTTTTTCATCTTTTTTGTTATGAACTTTGGCTTAGCTTTTCAATATTGGATTATAGACTTATTTTGTTTACTTACATATCTTTTTTGATTATTGTTTATTTCTGGTTTTTTTTCAATATATTTCTTAAATATGAGCAGCACAGTAGTGCAGTGGTAGCACTGCTGCCTCACAGTAAGGAGACCAGGGTTCCTATCCTAGGTCATCCCTGCATGGAACTGGCATGCTCTTCCTCATGGGTTTTCTCCTGCCATCCAAAGACATGCAGGTCAGGTGGACTGGTGACACCAGAATTGGCCTTAGTCCTTGATGTGTGTGTGTTTTCACCCTGTAATGGACAGGCGCCCTATCCTGAGAGTGTTCCTGCCTTGCATCCTATGCTTGCTGGGAGAGGCTCTAGACCACCGCAACCCTGTTCAGGATTAAGTAGGCTTACCTAATGTTATGCTATTTCTTAAATAAACTCTTTAAATATTAAGAACCTTTGCTTTATTATAAAGGGCCCAAGATTTAACAGTGTTCCTTCTGCCTCTTAGTTTTTGAGTAGTTTTTGGTCTTTCATACTTGTATGCTGGTTTTGCCAATTTTGCGACATCTTGCCGTGGTTATTCATGGAGTGTTGGAGTCTTTTGTATTGACAAATTATAAACCTCCAAAATATAATTCGGTATGTATAATAACTAACTATAACAGGTTCCTAATTGTAGGCGATTTCAATTTTCATGTGGGCAACCAATGTGACCTGAAAGCAACTGAATTCATGAATTTACTGTACTCTTTTGATCTTAGTCAGCCCACACATAAGGGAGCACACAAGCTAGATTTAGTGATTTCAAAAGGATTAAAGAAAGGATGTGATGCAGGTTGTGGATATCAGTATTTCAGACCATTGTTGCTTATTATTTAATGTTGAAATACTGTTAACTACAACTAATGAGAAGTGCATTGTTAAAAAATGTTTTTGATACACCTGCAGCTTCAATGTTTTCTGATATCAAAAACATTCAGCCTGAATGTAGTGCTTACCTTAATAATGATAATAGTGTTACCAGTAAGGTGGAAAACTTTAAAACTAAGGTTAGGGCTACAGCCGACATAGTGGCCCCTGGAAAGACTGTTAAGCAATCCTCCAGTATTATTATATCTTGGAAGATCCAAAGAGAGTCTGATTGAAAGGGGACATGCCAGAGAGCAGAGTATGAATGGATAAAATTTAAACTGACAGCCCACTACGGATATTGAAGGCAAAAATACCTAAATAAAACAATGCAGTCTGCCTTGAGAGGCAGTCCTATTTCTCTAAAATTATAAATGATAATGCCGGTAATCTAAGAACTATTGATCATCTTCTAAACCTAGCTCACTCAATGGAATGCCTTCTAAAAATTACTAGTGAATCTTGCAAGGCTTTTGCTATATTTTTTAAACATAAAATAAATTATATTAGAAATAATATAGTATATCCACCCAAAGTAAATCCAGTTTAACCCCAGCATGCCCTTTTAAGTGAGTTAAATTTCTTCACTGAAATAGAACTACCCAAACTACACAGAATAATTTCTGAGCTGAAACCCTCCACCTGTGTTCTTGATCTAGTACCAACAGGCTTTTTCAAAGAAGTCTAAGACATCCTTATTGATAGTGTACTTGACATAGTGAACTCATCATTAGATACAGGGGTCTTCCAAGACTGTCTAAAGACTGCAGTTGTTAAATCCCTGCTCAAGAAAAATAACATTTTTGTTTTTATTCAACTAGATTACTGTAATCCACTCCTAACAGGACTACTTAAGAAAGACATAAATCAGTCACAATTAATGCAGAATGCAGCAACCAGAATCTTAACTAGAAAAGGAAAATTTGAGCACATCTAACCAATTTTAGTGTTGTTACATTGATTACCCATGTCACTCAGAATTGACTTTAAAATAGTACTCATGGTTTATAAAGCCTGAAATAATCTTGCTCCGTTTTATATTTTGGAATGTCTGTCCTCCTACACAAATGGAGGTCAGATTATAATTCCAAGAGCCAAGTTTAAAAGAAGTGGTGAGTATACCTTTTGCTATAGAAATTCGCCAGGCTAATACCGTGGAACATTTTTAAAAACTTATAAAAACTATTATTTTATTTTGGGTTTTTTGTAGCTACATCTTATTTGTACTCCTAATAGATTATATGGGCATAGAATTATCATATTCTTCTGGAATCTGCAATCTTTACTAATCTCTACTATTCTCTACTGTCTTTTACGGATCTTCTCTGGTGGGGATTTGCGCTATCACCACCTGATCAAGGCACAATGAAGCAACCTGTGATGATGAAAGGAAGGCGGGTGGCCCTACCTATCCACGAGGCTAACTTCATCAAATCCTATCATTTAAAGCCTGAAAACAAAGAGGAAGAATGTTTGTAAGAATGCCAAGTGGGGGCTTGGTTGTTTTTTGGCCTTGGAACCGCTCTAGATTTTAACTGGAGTTTTTTGTTTTTCTGTCCTCCCGGCCATTTGACCTTACTTTTAATTTTTTTTTGTCACTTATTCTTTAATATAATTGCCTAATCTTAATTGCTTTTTCATGTAACATCCTCTTTGACATCTTGTAAAGCACTTTGAGCTACATTGTTTGTATGTAAATGTGCTATATAAAGAAATGTTGTTGTAACCTGAGGGTTTGTAGGAAATGACAAAATGCATAAAGTATTAATTAAGAGCAGAAGTTCATTAGTGTTTATTAGTTTAACTTAAATTTCAGTGTGATAAAGCCAGGAAGCACTTCTTCATGCAAAGTGTCATGGGAATCAGAAGTAAACCATCACATCATGTAGAGGAAGCAGAAATCTTGACAATGCTTGCAAAGTATATGAATGAAATATTGAAATAACTGGACTATTAGCTAACCAAATGGGCTAAATGGTCTCATCTTATTTGTGAATCTTCTTCTGTTGTTATGTGCATTTTCTCTGCTATACAGGCAGAAGACTAGTCTTAAAAGTAAGAAAAGAAGCTCATAAAGCAGGTTATAATGAATTCCAGCTTTATATTTACAACTTTAGTATGTAGAACATAGAATAAGAAGATTTTCAACATATAGTCATACATATAGTCAAATATATAGTTATACATATAGTCAAAGAGGAAAGGTTGAATAACTTCATTATTTTTTTCTACTTGTCCCAAGTGCTCCTTTGACAAATTTCATATCTTTAACACCCCAAAAACTACTCACATTCACATTCACTTGATAACTAATGTAGCGAAATTTTTCATCTGCTAATTAGCCAAAATTCTAGCTCTTTATTAATTGATTCTATAGGATAAATTTTTATATAATGTAAGTTGTTCTTAGGACCACAAACAAAATCTGAATCTTTTGTATTTGACCCTCTTCATATTGCATATGAATGGTCCAACTTCATTAAATGACAATAATTTACATGCTTATACAGTAATCCCTCGCTATATCGCGCTTCGCCTTTCGCGGCTTCACTCCATTGCGGATTTTATATGTAAGCATATTTAAATATATATCGCGGATTTTTTGCTGGTTCGCGGATTTCTGCGGACAATGGGTCTTTTAATTTCTGGTACATGCTTCGTCAGTTGGTTTGCCCAGTTGATTTCATACAAGGGACGCTATTGGCAGATGGCTGAGAAGCTACCCAGCTTACTATTCTCTCTCTTGCGCTGACTTTCTCTGATCCTGACGTAGGGGGATTGAGCAGGGGGGCTGTTCGCACACCTAGACGATACGGACGCTCGTCTAAAAATGCTGAAAGATTATCTTCACGTTGCTATCTTTTGTGCAGCTGCTTCCTGAAACGACATGCTGCACAAAAGCTCGAAGGGCACGTATTGATTTTTGATTGAAAAACAAACTCTGTCTCTCTCTCTCTCTCCCTGCTCCTGCCGGAGGGGGTGTGAGCTGCCGCCTTCAACAGCTTTGTGCCGTGGTGCTTCGCATACTTAAAAGCCAAACAGCCCTATTGATTTGTTTGCTTTTCTCTATCTCACTGCTCCTGACGCGCACTCTTTTGAAGAGGAAGATATGTTTGCATTCTTTTAATTGTGAGACGGAACTGTCATCTCTGTCTTGTCATGGAGCACAGTTTAAACTTTTGAAAAAGAGACAAATGTTTGTTTGCAGTGTTTGAATAACGTTCCTGTCTCTCTACAACCTCCTGTGTTTCTGCGCAAATCTGTGACCCAAGCATGACAATATAAAAATAACCATATAAACATATGGTTTCTACTTCGCGGATTTTCTTATTTCGCGGGTGGCTCTGGAACGCAACCCCCATATGGAGGAGGGATTACTGTAATTATTAGCTTAATTTAAGGTATTTTATTTTGGGATATTGATAGTTTTTATGTAATTCTGAGCTCATAACACAGGGGTGAGTTAATGTGTCCAGCAGGGCAAGCTGTAGCCCTAATGAACAATGTTATAATATTTAAGCATTTATTTACTTATTTATTGAGCTTATGTAAAAAGCCAAATTTCCCCTGGAACAAATAAAGATCTACCTATCTATCTATCTATCTGTTAAAGACCAAGATTTTAAAGGTCTTTAATTAGGGGCAGAAGTGGAGAATGGTAAAACACATCACTAAAACTAAGCCAAACTCAAAGTCATATTAAAAAAACTAAAAAAAAAAAACTCCTTTCCCTAAGTATTTTGTTTACTTGAGTGCTAAGTCTCTCACAAAGGTCTTCTCTTTATTAATCAAAGTTTGGACACTTTGTTGTGCAAAGCTAAATTTGCTTGTCTCATGTGGCTGAGCAATGCATTATATCTTAAACCACAAAATGGAAGCACCCATGAAGGAACCCAAGGAATTAAAAATTAATAACACTTAGAAACAAAAGCAACCACCAAAGTTAGTTGTATTCTTACATGGTTGACAGTGGTGCAACATGTTAGGATGTGAACAGTATGTACAATGTACACCATCTGCAGGTGATACTGTCATTTTGCACATGAGAATATGTACTTCTTGTGACGGTGTGGGTCGGCCCCTTTGCTCCATCTTCCATAATTGGAGCCTCTTGAACCCGACACCACCGATAACGTAACTGAATGAGCTGAGCTGATGAGGACAAAGCACACCAAGCAAGGGGATGGTGAAAAGTGCAAATGATTTTTATTACATAAAAAAACCAAAACCAAATAGTGTTCAAAAAGCGCAGTGCTCAAAAAAAATTCAATAAATAAATAATCCATAAAATGAAGTGCATATGGGAGGATAAAATCAATAAATAGAAAAATCATTTAAAAACGAGGTTAAAACAACACAGTGCAGGAAACTCATTTTAAATCTCGCAAGCCCGTGGTGCCTACCTTTAAAACTGATGTCTCTCTGGCTTATATTAGGCGATCAACTTCATGGGAGTGTGCTGTTGACTACATCTGAGTCGCTAAAATAATGTAAATGAAGGCTATGACTGAAAATCGCTAGAAAAGGCATCAAGTTTAAAATGGCAAATTAATATACTGAAAGATTTTTTAGGTAGCCAAATGCTTTATATAAGGAATATATAAAGAATTAGTAGAAGAGTTAAGATAAAACTAATTTAACCTAAATATAGTCAACTGTATAAACTAATTCAATAATAAATGCATGTAGATTGTGTTAAA
Source organism: Erpetoichthys calabaricus (assembly GCF_900747795.2). Taxonomy (NCBI): domain Eukaryota; kingdom Metazoa; phylum Chordata; class Cladistia; order Polypteriformes; family Polypteridae; genus Erpetoichthys; species Erpetoichthys calabaricus. The sequence continues at coordinate 257,422,922 of NC_041395.2, read as the reverse complement.
TGTCACTTTCAAAATTTTTCCACAAGCGTATACAGTTAGTCAAAAAGTTGAAAAAACAGTATCTGTTCTACCAGATCAAATTAACATTAAAAGTATAATTAACAATCCTACTTGACAGTTTTAGACAGCTTTCAACAAAAAGTTGTGGGAATTAACACAGTATGTTGCTTTACTCTTTGCTTTTGCTAATTTTAACAAATTATCATTTATAAATTAAATATATAATATTTTTATTGTAAATTTATTAGTTTTAAATTCATCTTCATTTTTGTACCAAGTTATTGACCTCCACATTTTTCTTTTATTGATAAACACTGGTCAACAGTAGGTAAATTCAAGAAGAACACGAAAATGTTGTTAAATAAACCACTATATACATCCATGCAAGAATTAAGAAATCTATGTCAACTGCCAAGCATCCGACATGCACACTTTAAACAGAACCCTGGATCAAGATTTCCATTGCATTTTTAAATGTTATGCAGTAAAACAAAAAAGTTAATTTCTCATTACATGCAATAGGTACCAAATGACTAATGCCTCTAAGCTGCTGAAATGAGAAGGTACAAATATGACAAAAAGCATCAGTACTACTGTCAAATAGAAGCATTAAAGGGCAAAAAGTCAAAAAGTAATAAAAAGACATTAAGATAAGTAGTCATCCTCCCCAGCTTCAGCCAGCGTGAAGCTTGTACTATACGTCTTGTCTTGAATTTCAACTACACTGTCACTCTGTATACTTGAGAACATCTCAGTTGATCAATTATCCTGCTGTCTGATTTCTATTGAGCCATGAGCGAGCTATCTAGACTTAGGAAATCAAAGCATTAGCTGCTGTATATTGTGACCAGATATCTCTTGTGTCAGCCCATTGTTTTTTTATCTTAATTATTCAATTGTTTTTTTTGTTGGGCGGCAGAACAGAATCCATTATTTCTAAAGAGCTGGTCATAGTGTTCAGAATAAAACCATCATGCTGTGCTTACTATTTTAAACCTAAAGGCATGCACTGCTGCTATATTTTCTGTGAAATGTAATGATTATGTATCTTGGTAGATGTTTTATGTTGCAATACACACCTAAAATGATTTAATGAAAACCACAGTTGGGGGAGTATTTTTTGTTACCTGGTGGGTTTTATTCTATACAGTACCTACCATATGTATTGAAAAGAGCAAACTGCTTCTATTATTTGCTTCCCACAGAATCTGCTTTCTAAAACATTTTTCTGAAATAAAGTATCACCTCTCTTGCTGTTTGGCATTTCCTTGTATTCTATTTCCGTACGCCTTATGTGTATTATTTCACTCTTACTAAATCAGCACATTCACCTAAAAACAGGAATATATCTTGTGTGTTGCTGAGCCAGTTTGGCTTACAATTATGTTTGTTTCACAAAGTACTGCAGTTTATTGATGACTTAAATTTAGAACTTATCTGAAAATCAGGGCTTCTCAGCAAGAACTTGGTAATATTTATAAATGCAGAACACAAGACAAGAAACTAGAACCAAATCCTTGAATCCTGGAAGTAAAAATGTTTTATTGTGTGCTTGATTTTTAGGTCATTACACAGGTCAGTTAAACAGCAGTGCTTGACGGAAAAGGCCATAATTCATAGTAGATGTTTGAATAATTGACTCTAAATGATATTTTTTTCTGTTATTTTTCAAAAGGTTTGTCATGGCTCAGCCAGTGTTTCCTCCGGCTGGGGTTCAAATTCATGTTTTATGTCGTCTTTGTTCATTTTTCGTTCTTTTGCATGTATAATGTTTTTTTTTTAATTTATTTGCTATTGCTTGTTTAAGTTACAATGCCTTGACTATGTTCAATGTGTTTTGTGGGCGGTCCTCGAGGGAGCGTAGCCACCTGTCAATTAACACCAGGAACTACCCTCTGTCCTATAAAATGGAGGGTCTCCCATAGTTCCATAGTTCATTGTGAATGTGCACTGGAGTGTGTGAGTTATTATGTTTTACGGTTTTATGTTTAACTTTGCTCTGGTTTTGACCTTCGCCATTGAATTGTGTTTTGTGACTTTGTTTGATTTCCTCTGTGTTTTAGGGTAATTCTTTTGATTCCTGTGCTCCATGGAGCTTCATTATGTTGAAGACCATTTTGTTAAAATAAACATTTTCATTTTTAAAAGATTCTTCAAGAGAATTTTTGATGGTGGGCATTAATGGAAGTGCTTTTGGGACTTACATGCTTTGAAACTCTAAGTACCATAAGTAAGTTTCAATAATTCTTAAACAGCTTCATTAGATATTGTATGTAAGGAGTAGGGTAGAAAAGACAATATCAAAGAAACTGTGTGATTTATGCCTGAAACATTAACAATGACGATTTTATATAATCCCTTTAAAAAAATACCAGTTTTCAGACCCATAATCTGTATTTAAAGTACCTTATGCAATGAACCGTATAACTAAAGTATTATATCAAATGATCTCTTCTTTATTTACTTGTTCCCATACAATGAGTGATATACATTATGTTTATTCAATGTTTTATTCAATGTTTTATTACAGGTGATCTTTTCTTAATTTACATGTTCACATTTAATACATACTGCATTTCATTGTCTTTATAGCTCACAATTAAAAACATTTTTTTATATTCACTCAAGGCACTAACTGGCAAACTTGACAACCACAGGGCCTTTTTAAAAATCATTATTCCATGTCAATAAATTGACTTCATTTTGCTTTGATATTCTCTTGTCAAGTTAATAAAAGCCTTTTGTAAAACAGAATTTTACCATACATCATTATTTTGAAAGAACTGTGCTTGCATTTCAACATGCTACTTTAATTTTATTAGAGCACATATGATGTAGTATACCTGTCAAGGGAGGTGATAGTTTGCGATTGGCATAAAAGAATGATGATAGCTTAAGTTCATTTACAAGTATCATTTTTGTGAGTACAAAGAAGCTCAACAGCTTCACACTATAGCATACTGATATGCTGTATTCTAAATGGAAAAATAAGATACTAACCACTTCATACCAGGTTACCTAAATTACTAAATATGTATAAAATCATAAAGGAAAAAGGACAGCATCAGTCATTTTATATTAGCTTTTATATTGGTTAACCTGTGTAGTTGTTGCTGTTCTGTTACTCATCCATCTTGTAAAAGTTAATAACTTCTTGGCTTGAAATATATGCTGTACCTGATTGATCGTTAGTTTATAATCTCCCACTAAATTAGCACTTTAAGTCCTTTGTAATCCACGTGCTCTGTGTGTTCACCGATCCACTCACAAAGTCACTAAGTGTTAATTAAATCTGTCAGACACAGCACATTAAATCCACGTCCTAACCATTAATCTACTACTACTACTAATAATAATAATAACAATAATAATAATATATTTAACTGTTACAATGTTTTTATTCACCAAACCTGGTAAAAATATTTCACGAGGTACAAGAGCAATAAAAACTTTTAAAAAATCTAACAAATTACACTGGTTTCAAATTAAAATCAGACATTAAACACCAAATAAATGAAAAAACATGAAACAACAGAGTTCCAATTAGAATAAAAACCAATAAAAATGTAAAATTTAGAGTAATAAAATTTATATTTGATTAGCTGATAAAATTTTCATGATGGAATTAAATAATGTATTGTAGGTTTATATTAGATATGCTAAATATTTTCTACTCTTAATTATTTCAAATTTATGTATTTCTAATGTTCTTTAAAAAATATGAAGAATTTGTGTTTTAAGGCTGCAGATAGCTTTACTTTTGGTAGAAATGCTTTCTGTATCACAATTTGTTATCAAAGTGTGAAAAACTAGAAGAGAATTACAGTAAGTGGGTGTTGGTGCATCGTGGGAGAAACAGCATGGCTACAATGAAGAGAACCAGCTCTGAGCACCACCTTGCAAACTCAATACTTACACATCATTTAAGTGAAGTCATTGGGTTGTGTGTGACACCCAACCATACTCCGAGCCTTTTGAAGTCCAATTACACCTGCTGTAAAGTTTCTCAACAGTGAACTTTTTGCAGATATTGTGGACCAAGTGGCCTAGAAGTACCCATGATTTCTTCACCTGGACCAATTTGGCAGGATGTCAGAAAGCAAAATATGGAAGCTTTGGGGGTAAATGGCTACATTGTGATAGTGGGTATCTGATTCTTGCAACCAAGGTGACATCCATAACTAAACCCTGACTGAGGCCGAAGTCCAATAAAACACAGTAAATCTGCAAACCCACAGAGTGGTGAACAGATTATGGATATACTGTTTGGAAACTGTTTCTGCTATTTTCATAAATTGTCAAGGAGTATCAGATTTTTCCTGTGCTGCACTGTGATAAACGTGAAATTCTGTTGCCTTAAAGATGTCCTACTTCCTTCAAATTTCTTTTCATAAATTTAGTTCATCCAATTGGAGGACCAAAAACGCTATCATATAATGAAATTATTGTCAATCGGTTTGTTTTGCAGTCAAATAGTAATGCTTTCTATTAAGCATCTTCAGGGATGGGGGTTAACAAAGGAATTAAGGAAAACTTAATACTCACTTGTAAAATGCCAAATTAACGGATAGGTTCAGCATTAAAGACAAAGTTATTTCTTCACAAACATGGTATATATGCAAAATTGTGTTCTAAAGTTCAGAATTTTCTATACATTTTAATCATGGCTTGGTCATGGTGTTTCATTATGTAACCTATGGGGCTTGGACAACCCTGGAGAATTAAAAGCCTGAAAACCTACTGAATATGTCCTCTTTGAAGTGGCAAAACTTTTTAAGAAAACATGCCTTCCTTGTTTCTGACACGTTTGTAACAACAAAAGGAATCTGGAAAGAATACATTTTCTATTCACTTATGTGATAGAAATGGTTTTCTCACATAAATATGAAAGTACAGAGGAAAGCATACCCGGGGTGTGAAAGGTTGGTGAGAAAGAACATAAGCATTGATGTAGTGCACACAGCTGGTCTTGTTATAAAATGGCCGAATCTCATAATATTGGTGCCTTTTTTTGTTTGAAAACGAGATGTATAATCTATTTTACAATGTGTGTGTAATACCAAAACACAGATCAAGCCCTGAAATCTTTTGTGACTTGAAAAATGGAAATATTCAGTAAGGTTCTAGGCTTTGTTTTACGAGTATCCCGTGGCCCATATAATGATAAGACCATGTTATTTTTTTTAATTTATAGAATAAACTTAAGTTTAGAACATAATTTCACGTGGTAAATTGTTTTGTTTTCCTGTTGTGTGAGTTAAAAATATGGAAAGAAGAGCCTCAACAATCCTTGAGAAGCACAAGAGCAGGACTATTGGTACAACTGTATTCCACACTGGCATCAACAACATTCGACATTGACAGTCAGAACTCCTGAAGACGGACATTGCACTCCTTATTCAGGCCAAAAATAAGAGGCCCTGGCTGCGAGAACTGTCTTATCAGGACCACTTCCCATGTTGAGAAGAGTGGATGAAGCCTACAGTTGACTCCTGGCCTTAAACACCTGGGTGAGAACTTTCTGTGAGAGGTAAAACATCGACTATGTGGACAACTGAGCTCTAATCAGATTGGGATTGCTTGGGACTTCTCCGAAAATATCTCAGAGGTAATTTGTCATTGTTGACTGTGTAACTTTAGGCCCCATGTTATGATATGATCATTCTGCAGTAGTTTCAACCATAGATGTGCACTATAGTAGCATTATAGCAATAATAGACCATTGTTTAACTAATAGGTCTAGACATATATAATTGTGATATAAGCACAAAAAAACATATTTGCCTTTTCAAGCTGCCTTAACACTCTGATACAGTAGTCTCTTTCGAGATCTTAATATTAGAGCAGTAGGACTTTTTACTTCAATGATCTTATCAGTGATTGGAAAATAGACTTAAACTGAGTGAAATGTCTCTCAGAAGCAATGGTGCTACAGTGTATTTCTTGTCATTCTGTTTGCCAAGGTAGGAAAGGCAGCAGTTTAGCAAATATTTTTTGAGCTGATTAAACTGTAAAGATGTCAGTGTTGATACTTTTGCATCTTTCCAGTATCTTGCTGTAGTTACACAAGGAGTGTCACAGTCATCATCAATATTGACCACTTAAAGACCTCCAAAATACAATGTGCCTTGTACCAAGTACATTTCTGACTTACTATCTATAATAAAAACTAATTATATTATTATGTACATCACTTAAATATATATATATATGTTAGTTAGTATGCCCAGTAGGTGCTGAGTGGTCTTTTGGCTATGGAAATGTGATGGCTGGGCTGGCTGCAGCTGGCATTATTGTCCTTGAACTCAGAAAACTGACAGATGTGAAACTGAGGATAGACTGGGCAATGAGGACTCACACACAAAGGAAGGGAGGGAACAAAGTGTGCAAAAGTGCAGTGCCTTCAATAAATAAATAATCAATAAATATTCCAGAATAAATACAGTGTTCCTGTTGGTGGATACATTTCAATTTAACAATAAATGCAATAAAATCACCAGGTTAAAGAGAGTAAGGATCTTCTTTTAAACTTCTCATTAGCCTCTGTGCCTCCTTTCAAATTCATGTCTCTGAGGCTTACCTGACAAGTCTGATATACAGCAGGAGACGCCTTTCCGACAAGCACAGTCATCCCTATTACTAGTTTGTGTCCCTCACTGCCATCCCTCAACGTTTGCAGGGACCCCAAGAGCCTTGCTTTCTTTCTCCAACATCCCTCAGCCTCTTCAGATCAGTTGGTCACTCCTGCTCTTTGATTGCTCAGCAGGCGCAATCAAGCCCTTTGAGTATTCTCTGCTTGCTGCTCTCGGGGCCCCATTCAGAAAACCGCTTGCCTCTACCCCATACAGCACTGGCTCAGCCACAGTCCTGATTCCTCATCTTTTTCTTTCCTTCACTTTAACTTCCATCTTTATCTTTCCTTTCAGTTTGTTCTCAACCATGATTTCCTTTACTGTCCCCTTTTCAGTTGCCTATTTACACATCCCAGAGCACTAAAGAGGAAACTGGCTGAAACCCGTATGTCGGCATGTGCATGGTGCCTTTTCCAATTTCCCCATCAACACCCCGGGCCTGCTCCTGCTTGCTTGATTATAAATGTTTTCATTTAATTAAATGATGATCACAGCTTTCAGCAATTTGTGGGTCAAGTAAGAGCTACGCATTTGGTGAGGTAGTTCTGTACTAATATGTGAGGACAGGGGCACAGCTAGTTATTTTTCGTATTTGTTAAATCTTAATTCATAATATTTTATCCACCTCCTAATACGTTACAAACTTCCAAACCTGGGATATCTGCATTGCAATACTGGATACCACAAAGCTGCAGACTGCAACAACAAAACAAATAAAGAAGCATTTCTATTGCTACAGAAACAATTTAAAGGAGAATTATAAGATAACATCATGAAATAATGTCCCCATTTATCGATTTTGTGAACCTCCATTTTTCAATACAGGCTGATGGAGAACTGGAGTTTTTACTCCTGGGTAAGATCAAAAAAAAAAAAAACATGGTCCTGATTAATCATGGTGAATACTCAATCACACTCTTACACTCACTGCTAGCAAGAAAATTTAGACTTGTCAAAATCATCTAAAATGTGAATCCTAAAATACAAAAAAAAGGCAGAGAAATTTAAGGATATCCATATGGACATAGGAGGAATATGCATACATCAGGGTCAAGACCAGTTGGCATTGAAAAATAAAAATAAGTTACAGAAAGGTGCTGCTGAGTCAGTTTAATTTAAAAACAAAGCAGAAGCATATGGTGCTAAAAAATTGGCTCCCTAAGACTAGCGTGAAAAGGAAGCCAAGCAGCAACTCAGTGTAGAACTCAAACAAGTTTGCCTCGCCTTAATTCTGAGCAGTCACTCTGGGTGTCTGCCTTTTTTATATAAGAGCTATTGGATGCAACATTGGATGAATACAACAAAAAATGTACATAAAATGAAATATTTCTAAATGTGTAAAACAATCACACTCACACAGATTCACACACTACCTTACACTAGGCCAGCACTGAAAACGAAATTATATGAAGAAAACTCTTTGTAAACATGGGGGTATTAAAAGCAAAACACTGTACTTGTGAGTGAGCAGGGCTACTCTCTAAGTCTCTGTGCATACCTATTATATTATAGTATTACTAGTCATTAAGCCCGTTACAATAACTCGCTAGAACAGTAGTCCATAAACATTAGTAGGAACAGTCTATATTAAATGGCAAGGGACATTTTACCTCTTTAATTTTTTTCCGTAAAATGCCTGTAATTTTCTCTGACAGTAATACTGGCTTTGCTGTCCATAATATGCGTCCCAGCAAGTGATGTAATGTGAGCGAAAATAAATCCACTTTTAAAAGTCATCGTATTGTAATATCAAGAAAAATTGTATATTTAGGAAAACCCCTTCAACGACTGACACTTTACACTTTACCGGGCCAAGCTTCTTAATTGCAAATCTGACATCCTCAGAGTGAACACTTGCACAACAACAAACACTAATCCCACCTCTTTGGGGAAGCTGGTCTCCGCATCTCAGTACTCGATTGGATTTTTCGTGTTTTATGTTTTAGGTCTTACCTTATTTACAGAAATCCGATTGGATTGGCCGTGCGATATTTTATAGCTCCCACCCTCTCTGTCTTGTGTGACGCGTCAGGCGAGCTTTGAAGCAACTGCTTTGAAGCATCGCACCGTGCCCCGCGTATGCGCACTTCACCAGAAGACACACACACACGGACACTGGACGCACACAGGGGTTTTATTAAAGAGGATTAGATTAGATTTGGGTAATTAGGCATTATTAGGCTAACTATCCGTGCTATCCATCTAAGATGGGTTAAAATGTAAGTAATCAATGAAGACATCAGTGTTAACATTTATAGTACACCATGCAATTCATATGTTTCTGCTATAAGCTATTTTATATGGGATTTGCAAAAGCAGTGTTCATGTTTGTGATGCGCCATTTACTGGAATGACAAATGCAATGTATTTTATTGCTAAAAATGTCAGTGATGCACCATCTTTTGGATTGAAAGAAACATAGCAACTGGATGGACACACAGACAGACACACAGGCACGTATCCTTTTATTTTTGCATTAAATGAATATTATAAATTTGTTTGTATATTAGCTATTGAATATGTTATGTTAAAATGAAATTTATGAACTATATTGTAATTCTTTAGTTGTAGAACAATCAAAAATGTTATAAACAGTTATAATTAATTCCATTAATAATTTGCATTACATAAATCATATTTATAAGTTCTTCATAGCGTTATTACTATTGTTTATTTAAAAATACTTTGATTTTAACATGAATTCATATATTTATCTAACCTGATTTGCCCCAGTGGGGTACTTAGAAGAGCAATAACAGAGAATGTAAAACATAATTATAAATATAACCATGATAAGTAAAATTCTAAAGTAAAATGATAGATAACAATTGTTTTTTTAATCTTTGTGCTTTGTTTTGCAGTATCTTGGTTGTCTGATTCATCATTCTGTTTATTGTTGAACATCTTGTCATAAGTTATATTTTCCATTCCATGTGTATGTGCAATAGAAAGCGATAAATTTGAACAAAATAGTGTTTCCATCTTGACCAGACTAAAGAACATATGTTTTAATTTTGTAGCTAACTAGAGTTTTTAAAAAATCACCACAAAGCTTTTGGCAGCAATTCAAAATTTTACAATTCTCTTTAATAATCTAAAAGTTGCCTTTGGGTATTGGCACACATTTTTTGTCCATATCAAAGGAATGAGCACCCTTTTACAATTTGGACTTCTCTTGTTTTTATATTACACTACCTTTCACAATTTGGGTAATTGTATAGAACAACTAGAAAGTAGAAATGGCTATGAAAGCTTTTAACAATGGCATAATTAGCATATTTGTTTTTATTAATTTTCTAAGTATTAAATGCTTTAAGCCATAAAATATTTTCCAGTTTTTTTTAAGTATAGTTTTAAAAAGAGTGGTTGTTAGCACTGTTAACTTACAGTTAAAGAGTAGATTCAGAACCTTGCCTGGTCACTGTCTTTGAGGAGTTAACACTATCTCCATGTATTTGTGTGTAACAGCTCAGGATGGAGCACCAGACCATTGCAGAGTAGGTAGATTTACACACATACCTACAACTGCTCATTTTGGGCCAATTTTTAGTCACCAGTCTTTGGGAAGTGGTAGGGACATCAGCTTACCTGGAAGATAACATACAGGTAAAAGCAGTGACTACAAACTTTGCACAGACATTGATTTGGCCTGGATTTAAACCCAGTCTCCTGAAGAGCACTGCTGTTTTCCACTATCTATATTATTATTATTGTTATTATTATTATTCATAGTATTTTTATTAATTATTGGCTATAATGGTTTTGACTGTATTATTATTAGTCATAGTAGTATATTTATTAATTATTGCCAATAATGATTTGGATTAATTCTTTAGCACTTTAATAGAGACTGAAATATGACAACTACGTTAGAGTACTTACTTTGATGAAGATCTTTAGCACATCCTATTGTGTTTTATCAAGTTATTGTATCACCTAGACTTTGGATCATACTGTACAACCCATAGTGGGTTAAACCTTCTTGCATACTCAGTATTAACAGTAAGATGCTGGTAAACATTCCCAAGTGGCACCTTTTCTCAGGTGCAAATTATGTGCTCTCAGCCAAAATGAAGAGATTTCAAAGAGACAATTCCCTTTGGAAACTGTCTGTTTGTTCTAAAAGACAGCAGGTCCCCCACCACCAAAGATTCATGCCCAATAAGCATGTAAAACAGGACACCCTGGCTCACTTACCAGCAGGTTCTCATTGCTGCTAGAATGTCAGACTGACATTTTACAGTTTCTCAAAACACATTGAAAGTGTATATAAATAATAAAAATAAATTTCAGAAAATTTAACAGGACTTCATTAACATTCAACAAACTCATCACACATCCAGTTCAAGGGTAGTTCCCTGTAACTCAAAGCTTACTATGCAAAACACTCTGAAGTCCTGCTTCACATTCCACTTCTACCAGCATACACTGTACTCTTGTTCTACCTAACCAAACTCAGGCCAATGGCCTATCACCATATTGTTTTGCTTTTAATTTATTATTGTATTTTATATTACTGTTGTTATATTCAATACATCAACGATTGTTATGGCAGCAGGTATTCTTCAAAAATAACCTGTTCCAAATCTAATTTTTCTTGAGTGCTTGCACAATTTTCATCTATCATGAAATTCAAAATCATGTTTTACATAACATTAACTTGTTTTACCCCATCATATAATGAAACAGTAATACCATGTCTCTTGGCCAGAATTAATATTGTAAATGTCTCGTCACATTTAACCGCAGTTTAGTGTGATAACTGTACATGATTTGAGTTCATGGCATACTGTCCACTGCTACACAACATCATCTTTCTGCCATATTTTCCTAAAGTTATTTATAAGTGATGAAGACCAGTAAAGGCAGAAGTACTCATCTTTATCTTCTAGCTCTCCAGACTGCACCGAACACTGTGGATCTGTGGGTGTACACAAGGATAAATAAAATTTATCTGTGCCATCCTCTTTCTTCTTTATCATGCTATATGGTTTTGTTATGATCAAAATGGGTTGAGCTCTCTCATTTTGCAGTGACTGGCTGAAGGAACATAACTTACTTATAGATTACATAGGTTGGTATTTAATGTCATTTAATGTTTTTCCTTGATGCTGATAATGTCCAGGAAAGCAACTAATATTTTTATCAAAATCTCGAAATATATTTTTCATTCTTTAAAAAATGGCAAAAACTGACTTACTATATATAACTCTAGTGTCTATGAAAAGGACAAACTAGTCTGGGTGACACATACTGGTATCAGTAAGCTTTGTTCTTCTTGTGCCAAATGCTGGTTACTTTTTCTAGCAATAAAACTAACTTATAAGAGCTAGAAGGAACAGGATGAAAATCTTAGCTAGTGCGATTTTATCAATTGCAAATCAAGGGCTTTGATCTTCTTTGCTTATTAAGAAATATTCTTTTGTTTATTCAATACAAACAGAGAATGCATAAATTGTTAGGCATAAGTTGCTCTGTGGTTTTGCCAGTATTACACTAGGGAAGAGTACAAAGAAAGCAGTACTATTTGTGCTGTTCTTTAAAAGTAAGACAAGAATATTCTTATAAAATAATGTGAGTGAACTCTCAAAAAAGAAATGACATTTCAGTTGAATTGAAAGCCATTTCAATTTAACTTGTATTGCCTATTAAAGAAATATGGGAATTGCATACCTAAAACTAGTCTGAAATGCTTGAACAATCATTCATTAATTAGGCAGCACTGAAACAGCATAGGTATTGCTAGTGTTAGCATACATCAAGAGTGAACCATGAGCAAATGTATTATTAATATGAGTACATTTTAAATAAATGACACTATGGTTTGATACATGCAACATATGCTCAAAATTACAAAGATCCTGCTTAACATTCTCAGAATAAATAAAACATACTGAAGGAGACAGAGCCTGTAGCATCTGGATTCTCAATCTCTGGAATGATCTGCTTACTAATATTGGAAGGCCCCATCATTCTCTGCATTTAAATCATATTTGGAGACTTGCAGAGCGCACTCTTATTAGAGCGGACACTGAGGCAATTTGTGTTTCTTTTTGATACATTTTTTTACAATCATTAAGTATTTCCCAATACTTTTTTAGGATGTTCTATTGTTATGTTTTCTGCCACAACAAAGTGCAAAAATGGGAAGCATGCATCCAAAATCCCCACACAAAGCCCCATAATTAAGGTCTGAGTACTGGAATTCACTTCACCCCTGGTGGCCTAACCCCTATTCTAACAGCAAGTTTTGGCCTGAACTGGCCCAGAAATGGGGCTGATGTTTACTTACTTCAAAGAGTTTAAAAAATAATAATAATCAGAATCTAAAAGAAAGTAGAACAGGAAAACAATAAACATCTAGACTAAATTCAAAACTAAACACAAGTTCTTTTATAATTAAGGAATTTATTTTACAAAGAAATAAAGCACAAAAGGCAAGGCAAAAAAAAGTAAAACCTACATCAAACCAAGCCAAGAACCATCACTTAGAGACAATACTTTTAATGAAGCAGTGGTCAAAACCCAGGAAATCCAGTAATCAAGAAACAAAGCAAAAACACGAGAAGCAATTTAAAACCAAAAGCAATACTGAAGCTCCAGAGCAACTAACCAGAGTTTCGACTTATTTACTAGCTGGGGCAGTACCCAAGGTGGTCCTGCCTCTTTTGCTTTAACATGCAGGAGGCAGGGAAGATAAACCAAACATAACATATAGGATTACATAAAAAAATCAACTTAAACTTCAGCAGCAACCTTGAATGAAAATAACATCTATGGTGGCATTTGGTATCACAGCCATTTAGATGACATATTCGAAGTTAGTCTTGGAACAGGACCTTGGAATGGATGTGTTGTCACCATTAATGAATACAAGATATTCTTCCAGATCCATTAATGTTACCCTGTGTTGTAGTACACTGCAGTGTTTTTATAATGAAATTGGCCTATTAGCTTATCTAGTGAAGTCAGACCCCTCTCTTTTGCTTTATCCTTATAAGGGTCACAGTGGCAACATGCCAAGATAGAAAGGACAGGCCAGCTTATCGACATTAGCTTTTTTCCAGATCCTCCCTGGTAACTTTCCAAGCCTGCTAGGCCAGTCAAAAGATATACAGTAACATGGTGTTCTGCCAGTAGGCTGTGCCTAGAGCACCCTCCAAAAGTAGACACTCAAAGGACATTGTACCTAAATATCCCAAACCACCTCAGCTGGACCTTCTAAATCAAAGAAGCAGCACTGCTGAATTCATCACTCTCTCAGAGAGAAAGGCCCATAGATTGCACAGAAACTTCATTTTGGCTGCAGGTAATTGTGACCTTATTCTTTCAGTCACTACCCAGAACTCATGATGCAAACTGACTGGCAAACTAACAGCTGAATCTGTGAATCTATAGCATCTCCCACTTCACTGATCAATCTCATCAATCTCATGTTTATATCTACCTTTACTTGTAAGCAAAATCTCTTTCCAGGAAAAGACCATGACCTCATATTTGATGGTTAGGAAAATATAATCAACTACAGTCAATAGAGATCCACCATTTTGTTATCCAAACTGGATATTGTCTTTAAAACTCAGCTGCTTATGAAAATCATAACTATGAGAGAAGACAAATTACTGATGGAGTTCAACATACCCACCAAATGGGTTCAATGCAGATATACTGTATGTTTGCTCGACTAATTACCAATTATCCAGTTTTTTACTCCTGAGCTTTTGACTATTCATTAGAACATTAAAAAATTAGAATATTAGGACAATGTTGACAAGACCAGGGGCCTCCATGCATAACACTGTGCGTAGAATTCACACTAAAACATGGCATACGGACAAAAGCGGAAATATTCGTACGCACAAAAAAATCCAGACACATAAATCTGTGCGTACACTAACTTCCACATTCTTCTGCTCCATAAATCCAGGTCAGCATGAAAAGTAACGCACTCCCCGATTCCTCCCAGAATTACGCCTCTTTGAATATGCCAATCAATATAAATAGCCCTTGAGCTCAGCGTTCTGTGAAAAGGCATTCGCAAATGCACAGGGAAAATAGAAGAATTTCAGCAAATACCAAGTGTAGGCAAAGAGAAACGTACTATTTGTTGGTTTAAACAGTGATATAAACAACAAATGGAAGTAACTCGAGTGACATAGTGTGTCGGAGAAACTCAAAAGCTCAAGATCACAAAGTCACACAGTGCCCGAAATAAAAATGAAGTTGCCAGATATCAATGTCGATGTGAAAAGCAAGTCGTAGCCCACCGTCTGAATGTCATATGAAAGCTTATTAGGGTAAAGAGAAAAGAAAAAAATAGAGACACAATGGGAAAAAAAGTCTGGAACTTGAATCTCGAAATTTCCACTTTAATCACGTAGTTTATTTTGTCATTAAAGTAGAACATCATAAACTTAATCTTAAAATTGTTTAATTTACTAGTTTCTCAAGTCCCATCGTAACTAAAGTAGCACATTAAATGCATTGTTTTGTATGTGTTCTTCTATGTGCGCTATGTGTGTGAATCACTACGTGCTTCTTAAACGGGTTTCTCTTCCTCCGACAGGACACAGAATCCATTACATTCATGATATTACAGTTCTCTGAATAATTTAAATGCTGAGATGTATACTTGATATCATTTCAGTATTCTTATCAATTAAAGCATGTATTAAACATGGGAACATGGTGGCACAGTGATAGTGACAAGCTGGCGTCCTGTCCAGAGATTGCTCCTGCCTCTCGCAAGATACTTGCTGTGCCGTGCGCGACCTTCGATTAAATAATTAATTGCAGCAGTACTGTCTCTCTCAAATGTACTAAACTCCAATTCCTGTCCTTCCTTTTCTTTCTCCAAGTACCCAATCGCCACACAATCAGCTCAGTAATAGACATTAAGCCATCTGTAAGCTTAGAACTCCAATGCTTCAAAACTTTTAAGGAACATTGAAATATCTTCGTAGTACATATTTAATTATTCTATTCATCTGTTCTTCCAGTTTCGCGCAATAATACAGCGCGAGGCAGGAATAATCATTGGCAAAATGAAACCTCCTAAGAGAGAGATGCCCAGAGTAGTTCCTTTCAATTACCTGATGCCCAGAGTAGTTCCTTTCAATTTTTTTCTGAAAATTTCAATAGTTTCTAGGACCCTGTGCTTTTTACAGCACTGGCTTACACAGATAGTATCAAATAAATAAACATCCATCCATTATCAAACCCGCTATATCCTAACTACAGGGTCACGGGGGTCTGCTGGAGCCAATCCCAGCCAACACAGGGCACAAGGCAAGAAACAAACCCCGGGCAGGGCGCCAGCCCACCGCAGGGCATGCACACACACACACACACATCCACACACCAAGCACACACTAGAGACAATGTAGAATCACCAGTGCACCTAACCTGCATGTCTTTGGACTGTGGGAGGAAACCGGAGTACCCGGAGGAAACCCACGCAGACACGGGGAGAACATGCAAACTCCATGCAGAGAGGACCCGGGAAGCGAACCCGGGTCTCCTAACTGTGAGGCAGTGCCATCTATCAAATAAACACTTTTACAAAAAGTATAACAAAAAAAGTGCGCCTTTATTCAAGAATATAACCTAAGAAAAATTATTCAGTTTATATGTTGCTGTCAATATGTAAAAACCAAAGACCAACTTTCAATTGCATGGCTGATTTAGAGGTAAAAAGGGCTGTGTCTAAATCATGAGGTTGTGGGTTCAATCCCGTGTCTTCCCCACATTTTGAAATAAATGAGGTTATGATTGAATCTAATTTCTTAAAAAATTATTTGTTAATGTTTATGGGAATGTTTTGAAATAGACACAGAAGCTTAGGAAGGACATTCATCTTGACAGTGTTAGTTCTCCCTCCAAAAGTGAGTTGGAGGATAGGCCATTTATGCACGTCTTGTTTAGGTTTTTCCATGCAAACAGCAAAGTTTTGTTGAAAAAGAGTTTTATATTTACTTGTGATGTTTACCCCTAGGTATTTGGACTGATCTGTGACGATGATAAAAGGGAGGGTGTCCAATCTAATGTTGTGTGCTAGAGTATTCAATGGAAAAAACACACTTTTATTCAAATTCATTTCGAGTTCAGCTATCTTTTGAAATTCTTCTACTGCTGTTAGGGCTGCAGGCACAGAATTTTGTGGATCTGATATAGTATTATATCTTCTGCACATAGTGATATTTTCTTTTCAAGTCCTTCTCTGATAATCCTCTTTATCTCAGATGCCTTTTGAAAGTGACAGCCAATGGCTCAATGGTTATTGCAAACAGCAGTGTGTCTAGTACCACATTCTAGTTTGATTTTGTGTGAAATATATGTTGTTAATATCAACTGAAGCTTCTGGACTGGTATGCAGTAGTTTGATCAATGCACATTTGTTCAGGCCAAACCCAAATTTATGCAATGTGGTGAATAGATAGTCCCATTCAAACATAGCAAATGCTTTTTCTGCATCCAAAGCTAGTAAGATCTCCGGAGAATATATGACATTAAACAGGCGTCTAAGACTGGAAATGTGTACTTTTAATAAATCCAGTTTGGTTGTGCGATAGTGCTGAAAGAAGCACTTTCTTAATCTTTCTAGGTAGTACTTTGAAGAGTATCTTAACATCATTATTCAGACGTGAGATTGGTCTGTATAATGCACATTGTAATAAGTCCTTGTTTTTCTTTAGAAAGATGGTGTTCAATGCTTGGCGAAAAATTTGAGGTAGAATTTTATTGTCTCTGGCTTCTATAAATATTGCTAATAAAACTGAATTGTTTTAATAAAATTCAGCAAGGTAGCCATCAGGACCTGCTTTTCCACTCTGAAGTGAGTTTATGGCATCTAGTAATTCTGAGACTGTTAGAGGTTTATCTAATTACTATGCACTGAGAGAATCTAGCTGTGGTATCTGTAATGCATCAAAAAGTGCATTACATTGTGACTTGTCTTCTTTAAACTGAGTAGAATGTAAGGACTTATATTAGTCTCTAAATGTGTGCATTATATTTTAATAGTCAATAATTTTATCTCCATCTGTGTAAAATTGGGATTAATAATTAATAATTAATAACACCATCCAACCTCTGCTCCTTAGGGACAAGCTGACAGAGATGGGAGTAGATTCATACCTGGTGGCATGGATCGTGGCATGGATCGTGGACTATCTTACAAACAGACCTCAGTATGTGCGTCTCGGGAATTGCAGATCTGACATTGTGGTCAGCAACACAGGAGCGCCGCAGGGGACTGTACTTTCTCCGGTCCTGTTCAGCCTATATACATCGGACTTCCAATATAACTCGGAGTCCTGCCACGTGCAAAAGTTTGCTGACGACACTGCTATTGTGGGCTGCATCAGGAGTGGGCAGGAGGAGGAGTATAGAAACCTCATCAAGGACTTTGTTAAATGGTGCGACTTAAACCACCTACAACTGAACACCAGCAAAACCAAAGAACTGGTGGTGGATTTTAGGAGACCCAGGCCCCTCATGGACCCCGTGATCATCAGAGGTGACTGTGTGCAGAGGGTGCAGACCTATAAATACCTGGGAGTGCAGCTGGACGATAAATTGGACTGGACTGCCAATACTGATTCTCTGTGCAAGAAAGGACAGAGCCGCCTGTACTTCCTTAGAAGACTGGCATCCTTCAACATCTGCAGTAAGATGCTGCAGATGTTCTATCAGATGGTTGTGGCAAGTGCCCTCTTCTACGCAGTGGTGTGCTGGGGAGGCAGCATTAAGAAGAAGGATGTCTCACGCCTGGACAAACTGGTGAGGAAGGCAGGCTCTATTGTTGGCATAGAGCTGGACGGTTTGACATCCGTAGCACAGCAACGGACACTCAGCAGGCTCCTATCAATTATGGAGAATCCACTACATCCATTAAACAGTGTCATCTCCAGACAGAGGAGCAGTTTCAGCAACAGACTGCTGTCACTGTCCTGCTCCACTGTCCTGCTCCAAGATCATTCCTCCCCCAAACTATGCGACTCTTCAATTCCACCAGAGGGGGTAAACGTTGAACATTATTCAAGTTATTGTCTGTTTTTTACCTGCATTTTTTATTACTCTTTAATTTAATATTTTTTGCTGCTGGAGTATGTGAATTTCCCCCTGGGATTAATAAAGTATCTATCTATCTATCTAATGTATCTATCTATCTATCTATCTATCTAAATCTTATTAGCCTTCTCTCCACGTTCACCGCAATGATGTTGTTATTCAAAACTTTGTTGTTCCATTTCTTTTATTCTCTAGAGGTTGAGTCCTGATTGCAAAGCCTGTCTTTTCCAATGAAATGCTTCCTTTGGAGACATGGCATGTTCTTCATCAATTCTGGTAATTTCACTGATTAACTCTGTTCCCTTCTTAGTTTCTGATTTATTTTTGAGGGAGAAATATGAAATAATCTGTCCTCTCAGAAATACCTTCAGAGTTTCCCAGAGTATTCCTGCAGAGACCTCTAAGGATGCATTTGTCTTAAAAAAAAATCAAACTGGTTGGATATAATTTCTGTACAGTTCTCGTCAGCTAGTAACAGGGGGTTATTATGCCAGCTGCACGATGAGTATGTGGGGCATACTAATTTGAGCTCCATGAAGCGCATGGTTGGAGATAACCATAGCATTGTACTTACAAGTTTTGATTGTGGGCAAAAAATTGTTATCTATAAACAAATAATCAATTCTTGAGTAACAATGATGTATTGGTGAGAAGAAGGAATATGGTTTTAGGTACGGAGTTAGAAATCTCCATGGGTGGAATATTTGGCCAGTCCAGTCTCTTTGAAACTGAAACTGAACCTTGCTTATTAAGTGAGCCTCTTGTAAAAATACTATATTGGCATTTAGACCTGTTAGGTGAAAGAATACATTCTTCATCTTTAATTCATGATTGAGACCTTTGACATTCCAGCTCACAAAGTTCAATGTTTGGTCTTAAAGACATTGCTTCTGAACTTTTGTTGTCCTTTTATAGTCTTAAATTAAGGCAGTACATGATTACATATGACAGATTTAACCTTAATTTCCAATTTTTCCAAGAATTATTGCTATGAAGCCTATTATTATGTTGGCACTTAAAATTGTGGTGGTAAAAAGAAATGTCTTTCTCTCCTTCGCCCCCATAATATGTTTAATATTATAATAGGTAATTATAATTGTATTTAAAACATAAAATCAGCTGTGAAGGAAATAGTATGTATAATTACAGCAAAAGCCTCATTTGCAAATAGACCAAATTGCAGGTAAAATCTTCTTTGCCTTGCCAGGACACGATGTGACTTGTGGTCATATTTCAAAAAGTGTCAGGATCACTTTTCTTAGCTCTTTTTCTGCTTCATCCAGAGAACTAAAAATGTAAAACTTGCCTTGAATATCCACTCTCAGTTTAGCAGGATACAAGAGGCTGTATCTGATTTCGGCTTTGCATGAGTATTGCTTAATGCTGTAAAGTGTGGCACATTTAGCAGCTGTTGAAGGTGAGAAATCAGGGAAAATACGAATGCGAGTATTTTCAAATACAATCTCGTTTCAGTCTGAGAAGTGACATCAAATTTACGTTAGATTGTAATTTATCCAAACATATAATAAGGTTTCTAGGTTTTGAGGCATTTGATTCACATATGTGGTAAGCTGCTGATATCTCGGTATCTGATTTAAAGTCCTCTCCAGTTATTTTAGAGAATAGTTCAGCTATGAATTTCACAAGGTTTAGGCTTTCAAGGTTTTCAGGGAGCCCTTCAGTTCTGATATTATTTCTTCTATATCCATCTTCCAGTGCAACTAGTCTGTCTCCAAGCACTTTGCTATCGAATTTTGTATCTGTTTTCTTTTCGTCAGTGGCAGCTGCCAATTATTCAACCATTTCAATACAAGTCATGAATATTTGCTTAACTTCTTCTAAATTTATTCTCCAACTTACTTGCATTATCATGTATTTTTTCCTCAATCTTTTCTAGCATATCTTTAACGGTTGCCTCAAGGTAATTACTTAACATTTCTTTAGGTTTTTAATATCCTGAAGCAGCTTCTCATTTTTCATGTTTATGTTTTTATATCTTTCCTTGTATTCATTGTAACCTACTGTTTATTACTCATCATCTCCTTTATGTCCCCTTCTGACTGTTTTTATGCGACATTACAAACCTGACCTGTCCTGAACTTTTTGCCCACCCCTATAATCTTATTTAACATACTCAAAAACTTTTTTTTACATATTACTTACACCTTGCAGTTTGTAATAATGACCAAAAAAATCTGCAACCTCATGTTTCATGCAGCGCAGAATGGAAAAAGTTTCTGCTGCAATGTAAGTTTATATTGACCAATGTTAGACAACAGCAAACCATATCAAAATGTCCATGAAAAATAATCTTACTTTACTCATGTTGCATAATCTCAATGTGAAGTGTATTTTTACTAAAATAGTCTTTACAAAGTTACTTTTGCAAAAACACTCATGTGAACCAAAACTGTTTACTAAGATGTGCCCAACCGTTTCAACCGCAGACCTGCCTCTTCCTCATTCACTGGTCACAAGTCCAGCTCAGTAACAGTTTATTCATTAATTAATGTCACTTATAATGAGAACAGAGTTCATGAAAGACATGTACAACTAAAGATTAAAAGTTAAGGAAAGGGAGTGAAAGCATTATCAGGAAAAGAACATGCCTCACACTTGTGCATATCCAAGATGCACTTCTCAGTGATGTAGTGGAAAATATCAGTTGTGCAAAGGAACGCAGATTGTCATGTGGCTATAACTACTAGACACTGACAGTTTGATTTTCTAGTATCTTTGAGTGCCTTTCCTCACACGTCATCAACAGGGCATTTCACTGCTAAATTCCACAGTCAGCATAATGTGGAAATGAGTGCTATTTCTCCTTTCAAAGTGTTGTTTTCAATGTGACGTTCATTTCTGTTTTTGGTTAATTTGATGCACTTGCTTTTTGACATTAATTTCATGCATGAATTTTTAAGTTAATTGTGTATACTTATGTTTAACAGTAATTTCATACACCCATTTTGATGCAAATTTCAAGTTTTCATTTATTTTAATATCCTAACTTTTTTAGGTTAACATCATGTACCATTTTTAATTTTACACACTGATTTATATTTTTAGATGCTGTCCTTTTTGTTATTTTTTAACCTCTTTTACTTTTATTTTGCACATTTATTTTTGATAGTGTTATACAATTATTTTTCATTGTGAATATGCTATTTCATATTTCTGCTTTTTTGTAATTTTTATACATCCTTTTTAATATCACACATTGTTTTTATGTTTTACCCTTTGTGACCAACATGAAATCAAATGTAAGTTTGAAGAATTACATTAATTGTTATAGCTGCAGAACCTCTCTAACCTCCTTCATTTTCTGCTAAAACTCTCATACACCTACTGTTTTACTGCTCTACCGGCTCTATTCCTGTCTGTATCCCTAGGGGATGTTAGGCCCTGTTGTGAGAAAGTGAGATGCCATACAGTAATCCCTCCTCCATCGCGGGGGTTGCGTTCCAGAGCCACCCGCGAAATAAGAAAATCCGCGAAGTAGAAACCATATGTTTATATGGTTATTTTTATATTGTCATGCTTGGGTCACAGATTTGCGCAGAAACACAGGAGGTTGTAGAGAGACAGGAACGTTATTCAAACACTGCAAACAAACATTTGTCTCTTTTTCAAAAGTTTAAACTGTGCTCCATGACAAGACAGAGATGACAGTTCTGTCTCACAATTAAAAGAATGCAAACATATCTTTCTCTTCAAAGGAGTGCGCGTCAGGAGCACAGAATGTCAGAAAGGGAGAGAAAGCAAACAAATCAATAGGGCTGTTTGGCTTTTAAGTATGCGAAGCACCGCAGGTACAAAGCTGTTGAAGGCGGCAGCTCACACCCCCTCCGTCAGGAGCAAGGAGAGAGAGAGAGAGACAGAGAAAAACAAACAGTGAAAAATCAATACGTGCCCTTTGAGCTTTTAAGTATGCGAAACACCGTGCAGCATGTCGCTTCACGAAGCAGCTGCACACAGAAGGTAGCAACGTGAAGATAATCTTTCAGCATTTTTAGACGAGCGTCCATATCGTCTAAGTGTGCGAACAGCCCCCCTGCTCAATCCCCCTACGTCAGGATCAGAGAAACTAAGCGCAAGAGAGAGAGAAAAGTAAGTTGGGTAGCTTCTCAGCCATCTGCCAATAGCGTCCCTTGTATGAAATCAACTGGGCAAACCAACTGAGGAAGCATGTACCAGAAATTAAAAGACCCATTGTCCTCAGAAATCCGCGAACCAGCAAAAAATCTGCGATATATATTTAAATATGCTTACATATAAAATCCGCGATAGAGTGAAGCCGCGAAAGGCGAAGCGCGATATAGCGAGGGATCACTGTATAAGTAAATGAGGAATCAGGAGATAAATGTAGACTAAATAACAGGTAAAAAAAGTCAAAAACCAGGAAGTCAAAATTTACTCTTAACTAAAATAAACCAAAAGACAAAATTTGTTGTTGAAATTCTAAAACCTGACTATAAAACTCTAACACTTTACCCTATGAAAATTCTTTTATGAGTATTCACAAACTTGGATGTTCTGAAAATGATACTAGTGGTTTATCAAACACCATATAAATGATGTCATGTCCATGACAGCACCAGAGATGTCCTCTATCAACTGATCATTCATACACTTAGAGGACACCTTCAAGACTCTGTTGAGGTAAACTTTTCCATCCTAGGACGAGAGGGGACCTGTTGCTAACCAACTCTTTCCTTTTATCTGCATTTCCAAAGGGCAAACACCTAAGGATCAGTGACCACACCTCCACCCCATGCTCTGAAGCTCCACCCCTTTCAGAACAATCACAATAAAGTTAGACCCTCTGGCAGGAAGTGGGTGTTCATTCCAAAGAACCCATATGAAGGACAATGACTTTTTCTGGGGGGTATTTTTCGTACGTGGATTAGTTGTTTAGCCGGATGTAATTGTTGACGATTTGGCCTGATCCTGGATCTGTCGGTTTTTCGAAACTCTTGCTGGAAATGTTGTCATAGCAACACATCCTAATCCTCAAACCTACTCGGAGCAGGTTTGTTCTACATAAACAAGGATTAGTTTACACACGTAATCAGTGACGGTGCGTGGAAGTCATCCAGTCATGGCTTCGCCGTTCATGAATGAGCGACCAATTGATATTGATGCACAAATTATATGAAGAGAATTTCATATAGAGAGGGTTTTGCGCGATCGGCAAGATCCTTTATTGCTCCTGGAGGAAATTCTTTTCGAAAGATACCGCTTTAGCCGAGGGGGAATATTGTACTCAAAGATTTATTAGCACCTTATATTCGAAGTCAAACTAGGCGAAGTCGGGCTCTCACAACCACACAGACAGTATGCATTGCTTTGAGGTTTTTTACAAGCGGCACTTTTTTATGTACTGTAGGCGATGCGGAAAATCTAACTAAAAGTGCAGTTTGCCAAGCAATTCGTAAAGTCTGTTTGGCTCCGAAATATTTCCTTCGGGTTTTCATAGTGTTTCCTGAACACCTGCGTGTGCAGACAATAAAAGAGGCGTTTCATGCCATTGCAGGTAGGTAATACACAGGCTAAAACACCCACAGGTCCATGAAGAATCTCAATCAGCCTAACATTCTCATTACCAGGATTTCCAAATGTGATTGGGTCACATGGGACTGAGTAGAGTGGAGTTTGATCAAACATTATTTGGAAAATGTACCTCTCCTCCTGATGAATAATCAGACACAGTGTCTTCATCAAATATTTGACCTTCGTCAATATCTCGTTGGTCAGACACAGGTTCAAGGGATATGACATTCCCTGCAACTGACCCAACAAAAAAGAACATACCTATGGTACACATGGAGGACAAATATATGCAATGACCATCCTTTACCTGAAATGAAGTGACCACTGCATCCTGCCACTGGTTCTGAGGAGGAGCTTCTCCCTGGAATGCCCTCAGAAACAGGGCGATGGGCATTTTGCTGGAGAGCCAACTCTTCTGCAGGGGTTAGGTCTGGACCGCGTGGACCTCCACCTGTTTTTTGCTTGTCTGCCTTCTTATTAGCTTTAAAATTAATGTTTTTTATATTATATATGATTATTTATGTAAACAATTCTTTAAATAGTTATATACCAATATTTACCAGTTTGAAGTATATTCTTGTACTTCACTTTAACCTGTTCCCATATTCTCCTTGTGCTCACGTTTGATCTGGAATTATGACATATTAAATAATAATGAATCTGACACATAGGAAATGAAACGCTGCATTCAGTAAGTACAATGCACACTACTTAGCGTTTAATTTGTCGGCCACTTTTTGCCAGCCGTCTTTTCTGGTCTGGGCTGCTTTTGCAGTGTTACCCCTTGTGCATATTAAATCTTGAAATTCTTCATGTCCTTCGAATAAAAGGTCTTGCGCCACGTGTGTGAAAAAAAAAATGCGCCCGTTCTTTTGTCATTTTGTTACAGCCTGTAAAAGACTTGCTGATTATGTTTTCTAGACTCAATATATATGGGCTTTTCACTCAGTGCGGTCGCGCGCATTCATCTCGTATGATTAGATCCAGCTAGACTAATCTACTACACAGCTGCGTTTGAAAAACCAACCTATCCCGGATGAGTGTCACCGGCATTAACTTATCCAAGATGAGGTACCTGATCTCGGATGATTTAAGCGACGTACGAAAAGTACCCCCCTGTTACCTCAAAGATGTTTTGAAAAAGAGGCTGTTTTTTTGCTTTCAAAACCCGTTTTTCTGTGCCTATTAAAAGTGGATTGTAGGGCTGATACCCTAATCCTTGCACCTGTGTTTGATGCATACCTGACAGTGTCTAAGTAGAGAACCCACAAAATGACAGTAACCATAAAAAAAATAAAACAGCATCATATAATAACAAAAATATCATGCTATTAGCTATCAACTTTTGTTTAGCCAATAAGAAAAATAGCAATTCGAAAAATAACAATTAGATCCTCCAAATGTCTTGTCATAGGTGTTATGTTTCAATTTGTGTTTATGTGCATTATATGCTTTCTTGTTCTTTTTGTTCAGTGTGAATTAATATATTCCATGTACTTATGTGATTACTTTTGGTTTTGTTTATTATTCTGTAATTATGTACTGTTTCTTTAAGCGTCTACCAATTCCTTGTTCTTGTAAATGGAACTTCGAGAGGTAGGTCCACTCTGATGTCACACTTATGGATTGCCTATCACTTTCATATTGTCGTAGATCAAACAGTTACTGACCTTCTCATCAAGATGTGATTGCTGGAGTTCTGTATTATTTGCTTTTAATATTTTCACTTTTGTTACTGGATTTTGCTTCTTTCTTTTTTTTATTTTGCTACTTGTATGCTAAGACAAAGGGTGTTGGCTCTCCTGATACTTCATTTATAGCTGCAGACTGTTTATGTAAGGTCTGAGCTGAATCAGTCTGTTGCTGAGGCATTAGTTCTCTGCCTTGTATTGTTCAGTTCCCTTTCTTTGATTTCATTTCTCTTTTTGCGTTTCATTATCTGGTTTATGGACTTACTGCTTTTGTCAAATCTATTTGTTCTTTGGTCATCAGATTTGGATTTGGTTCTTGAATGTCCTCTTTTGAGGTAACGTTCTGTATTTTGCCTGTGTGGGACTTTAGGTAAGTAAACTTTATTTGAAAGATAATTGATTAGGTTCTTTGGATTAGAGGTTTTATAGTTCCCCTCTCCATTTTGGGAATGATAGGCCTCTTGATATTTGAGTGTACAGGCCTCAAATCTTTAAAATTTTAGAACCAGGCCTACTCTTTGTTTCTAGGCCATCCTTGAGTTTTAAGACTTAGTTCTAAACTGAAACCTGTTTTTGAGTTTACCATACTTTAGTGATCAGCTGCTCTATTCAATTTTTTGTGGGTTCTCCTTAGGCTTCAAGTAAAATGTATGTGTGTAAAGTAGTGTTAAATACTTAATTAAATAATTAATTTCTGTGTTTGTTTTTTGTTTTGAGTTAATTTATTACAATATTAAAAATAATCCTGTTCTCACACAATGCCATTTTTTTGTATGGTCACTGCTATTTTCTGGTCATGTTACTATGATGCAACTGCTGGTTGTCCCAGAATGCACCAATGTGACCAGTTTTAAGATAGCTGTGCATGCGGTCGTTTAGTACGAGACTAAGGATTCACCTAAATGCTCTAGCTGTCATTTTTTGTTGTTTTTTGAAGTACTAGTTAGAGATTCACTGCTTTCTCTTCTGTCTACAATTTTTGGCTTAGTATTTTGGTATTTGGTTTTCTGTTTCATTGGTTATGAATCTTCAACTTGTTCTTCATTACGTTTTATCACCTGGGGCCTCATGCATAACGGCGTGTGTAGAATTCACACTAAAACATGGCATAAGGACAAAAGTGGAAATGTGCGAATGCACAAAAAAATCCAGATGCATAAAACTGTGCGTTCGCCAACTTCCGTGTTCTTCCACTCCATAAATCCCAGTCAGCGTGAAAAGTAACGCACGTGCATGCGCCTGCTGTCCCACTCCGTCTCCTCCCAGAATTATGCTTCTTTGAATATGCAAATCAATATAAATAGCCCTTAAGCGATTAATAAAGTATCTATCTATCTATCTATCTATCTATCTATCTATCTATCTATCTATCTATCTATCTATCTATCTATCTATCCATTCTGTGAAAGCACAATAATAATAATAATAATAATAATAATTCACAATGGCAAAAGCACGGGGGAAAACAAGAATTTCAGCGAATACCAAGTGGAGGCAAGGAAAAACGTACTATTTGTTGGTTTAAACAGTGGTATAAACAACAAAAGGAAGTTGATTGAGTGACATAGAGTGTCGGAGAAACTCGAAAGCTCAAGTTCACAAAGTTGCACAGTGCTCATAATAAAAAATAAGTTGTCAGATATCAAAGTCGCCATGAAAAGGCGAGTCAAAGCCCACCGTCTGAGTGACATATGAAAGCTTATTAGGAGTATAGAAAAAAAGAAAAAAAATAGGGACACAGTGAGAAAAAAGCTCAAAATGTCAACTTTAATCTCGAAATTTCCACTTTAATCACGTAATTTATTTGTCATTAAAGTAGAACATCATAAACTTAATCTTTAAATCGTTTAATTTATTAGTTTCTCAAATACCATCGTAACTATAGTAGCACATTAAATGCTTTGTTTTGTATGTGTTCTTTTATGTGCTCTATGTGTGTGAATCACTACATGCTTCTTAAACGGGCTCTCTCATCCTCCAACTGGACACAGAATCTATTACATTTGTGATATTACAGGTCTCTGAATAATTAAAATACTGAAATGTATACTTGATATCATTTTCATGATGATAGGAGTTAAAGCATGTTATTAAACATGGGAACACAGTGGCGCAGTGATAGTGACAAGCTAGCGCCCTGTCCACAAACTGCTTCACGCAAGATGCTTGCTGCGCCATGTGCGACCTTCGATGAAATAATTTATTGTAGCAGTACTGTCTCTTTCAAACGTACTAACCCCCAATTCCTATACTTCCTTTTCTTTCTCCAAGTAACCAATCGCCACACAATCAGCTCTGTAATAGATGTTAAGCCATCTGTAAGCTTAGAATGCCGATTCTTCAAAACTTTTGAGGAACACTGAAATATCTTTTTAGTACATGTTTAATTATTCTATTCATCTATCCTTCTAGTGTCGCGCCAGCCCCAGCAATAATACAGTACGAGGCACAAGCAATGCCTGAATAGGGCACCAGATCATCGCTAGTGCTGCGCCACCGTGTCCTCACATGTTAATCTATATTAACAATAAAGATTATTTAAATGATGTTAACATTCTGTATAATGTAATGAACATATTTTGCTGCATTTCATCTTAAAAATGATATCGTCCTTATATGTGAACACGCTCTTTATAAAGTGGCTCAGGTTGTGCAATATTATAACTATCGCAAGTTTACAGTGAGGTAATTGTACTAATAAGTACAAACAGTTCTACAAGGAGCACTTGATGGACTGATTGAGAGCGTTTATAGTTCTTGGGATGAAACTGTTTTTGAACCGCAATGTCCCTACAGGAAAGGCTCTGAAACCTTTGCCATTTGAGAGCAGTTCAATAAACTGTGCGCATGGCTGAGGCAGCGTGTGCTTGATGCTGTATACTGATAATTCTCTTTCCGATCAGATTACACATTCAGATACAGTGGGATAGTCTGAGTGGTGCATGGAGAGGAACAATGTTAAAGCAGCTATGGTATTTGGAATAGTTTGGCCATTCCATGGACCATTATATTGTTGTCAGATGCCTTAAACTAATAAACAATATGAGGTTAATTTCACTGTATATGATAAAGCCACGTCAGGGATGTGGATCTAAAAAAGAAAGGGAAACCACACTGGAACAAAAGCACTGCTTTGACGCTGGGTGCCACCAGTTTGCAAAACTGAGCGGAGAACTTGCGTACGCCAAACATTTAGCTAACGTGAAAATGTGCGTGGCTTTACGCCAACTTTAGGTTTTATACATCATGATTTGAGCATGGAAACAGAAGTACGCAACATTTTTGTGCGTACGCACCATTTATACATGAGGCCCTTGGTCCCTTACTGCAAATTCACTGCCTCATTCTGTATCACAGGCAGGACACAGGCATTTAAGAAATTAATTGGGCAGTCAACTCCTGGTTCATGGTATGAAAAGCTGTAATATCTGTATTACTAAGTTGATCAGAATAAGTGTTTTCATTAACTTCCAAAGCCAAAATTTCTCAAAAATTACTCAAAAATAGGATATACTTATTTCAGTACCTTATCCAGACATTACTAGCATAAATAGTGCAGTACCTACTCTCTCTCTCTCTCTCTCTCCCTCTCTCTCTCTCTCTATATATATATATATATATATATAGTGATGAACCGTCTTCTTGAAATAAAAAGAGGCGTCACAAAAACAAAGTTTTGGGGACCATCCCTGTATATTGTCCGTAGGACAAGGAAAAAACCAAATAAAGACGTTTTGGGTTGATCAAAAGCAAGTGTGTATAACAGTTGATAAATGGTACATGACAAGATGGCGTTTATATATAGAAAACAAAATGGGGACAGGAAATGGTTTGCGGGATATGATGTTGATGCTGTGGGATGGAAGCAACGTCATCAACAGAGGACCAGAAGTGATGTTGGAAGTTTCATCGTGACATGCGCCAGAAGGGACGTCTCAGTGGCCATTTTGGAACCCGGAAATACGTTCTTTATTTTTCTTCAGATTTCCTGCTGAGAAGAACGAGAGAATCAGGTTAGTACTGTATGATAATCCCTTGTCTCATGATGTTTCACTCACCTTTAGACTTTTTGACTGCCTCCTAAGCGCATGTGTATGACAATATATAATATATATACAGTATTATGAATGGCTGAAACAATTTATTCTTATAACATACTTCATGTGTGCAAGATGCTTTACAGGAATGTCTCAACCTGTTCGCCATCATGTTCAACACATGTACCATATGTGGGACATAAACTGTCCACAAAAATTGTGTATATATATATATATATATAATCATAGCAGTACCATTAGTGCTACTATAATTGTCTCTCTTTCTATATATATATATATATATATATATATATACAAAGTTTTATTTGTATATGTTTTATATATGTGTATATTCTGAAAACACTGAACACTGAAAATTTCCTACAAAAAATGTGCAAGTACAGAATTTAATTTCCTGAGAGATGTATACTGTACTCGTCTGTTTAAAATAAAATTGAAGAGTGAACATTAAAGAAATAAACAAAGAAAATGTATAGCTTGCTGCCTAGAGGTCAACACCATATAACAAAATTCTCCTGTTTACCTGTATTTCATTGACCATTGCTTTGCAAGGTATTTTGATGGTGAAAATTCTGAAAATTGCTAGGTTACAATGAAAAAAAAGCTGTTGCTTTAAAATTTCCATGATGGGAAAGTGACCTTGTAAATAATCTAAAAGAAAAGAAAAAAACATAGAAATAATCCATTTTCTGATTTACAGTCACATACATACAAAGAGCACCTTTTACATAACAAGTCCCAACAATCCCACCGTCTAAAGATGTGCCAATGTCTTTAAATACCTCCACATTCAGTGAATGCTGCATAAAATTGACAGCCATCCTTTACTCTTCCTCTTCTTGCCTTGTGATCACTGCTGCTGACATTGACTCCTGGCTTCTCACAACTGTAAATTGAGAAAGGCAGTTCCGAAAAGGGATGGATAAAGGAATGATACCGTAAAGATAACATAATTAATACTCATCGAAAATAAAAATCAGCCTGAGGCTGGAGGGTGGTTTGGGGCCTGCAGTGCCGCTGTCTGACATTTCCCCTTGAAGCTTGCAACCTTTTGTTTTATTTATTGTTGCTATGAGATAGATGCAGACTTACAATAAGTGTTCATTTAACAATATTTTGAAGATATGTACAATTTAATAGATAGCAGCAGAAACACTCTTGACAGTGTCCTGTCTTTCTAATTCTGAATGCACAAAGTGATGAAAGATAAACACATTACATTCACCTAGTGCTCTTGGATTACTTACTAGACTCCACATTTCCTACCATACAGCTTTAGCCATTAAAAAGGGGTCATTCCAATAACCTTCCCATTTCACAAAGTGTTTAACTCTTTTTTAGCACAACTTTTTGCAAGATAGAAGCATATATTTCTATAGAAACATTTTAAAAGAAATCTTCAAAAACATTTTCAATTAAAGTGACGAATTGAAATAATTGTACACTGTGAATTAGAATTACGCATTCAGTTCTGGTGGCATGGTTAAATAGTATTTAGAATTGCTGAATGAATGTGGATTACTATCTGTGTATTTTTTTTTTCAGACCTGCACTTTGGGTATTCTCCTAATACTTTAGCTTCCTTCGATATCCCATTCCAAGCATGTTAGATTGACAAGCTATTTTAAATTGGCCTGACGTACAAGAGCAGTGGATCAACATTTACTTCTATAGCACATCTTCATACAAAGAATGTAGCTCAAAATGATTTACAAGATGTCAAAGAAAAGAATTTCAAGAAAAGAAAAACAAATTAAAAATAGGCATACATGGGTGAGCCCTAATTTGGACTGATGGCTGTCTAGGGTTGCTTCATTTTGTCCCACCAATGTTGCCAAAGTAGGCCATTTGACCTTGTAAACCATAAGCTTATTAAAATGGAAGGTGGACATGACTACATTTATTTTTACCAAAGCAAACGTATTACTATTTTAACTCCCTGATAAGCCAACAAATTCCCATGCCTTCTGGGTGTTTATTCATCAGTAAAGCAAATGAGTTAGTGACCTTGTATTTTCTTTGTTTTTTTTTATATCTCCTGCAAGGGGCATAAGTGACATGGTGGTCCTCTCTTGGAGCTTTTTTAGTCATGTGGATTCTCTTGGTATTTGACTAATGTTCTTGAGTCAGTCCTGGTGTCCCAACTTTCTGAGTCTCCTTTCAACAAGGAACAGGCAGTCCACAAGACATCTCAAGTTCTCAATCCCCCTTTTAGTGGTCTCCTGGTGTGCCTATTGTGGTCAGCATAAAGAGATGGAGCAAGCTGTGACACTTTAAAAATTGCACTTAACAATGTTCTTTTCGTTCCCCTAAGAGCAGCAGTTATACCAATTTTAGTTTCTAGGAAACCTTTCTTTTAGAATAAGTGGGTGCCATATTCATTGATCGCAATTCACAGCATTTATTGAGAAGGCAAATTGAGATCAAAGAAAATTAATCAATACTGTGTTAAAAGTTATGCTTACTAGCATTAATTTTTGAATCAATCCAATACATTTCTGTTAGAATTCAGTCAGATAAAATACATTAGCCTTCCTCAAGTATCATGAAAAAAACAAAAAACAAATTGCCTTTCAATACTGATCACTTTGAATGAAATGTGTCTTTTTTTAAACATTTATCCTTGCAGTTGAGCCAGTGATATTTTGTGCAATCATATTGCCACGGTAACGCTATAATGTGCTTTACATTCATGTTTGATTCACTTCATAAACCTCATAGAATATAAAGTATTACTGATGTTGATCCTGCAGTAGAAGCAATTAAGCTATTCGTATAATATACTGTATATTTCCAAAAAATATTTTAGAGTACTGTGTAGTATAAATATGGAGTATTTTGTGTTTGTTTAATTCTGGACAGTACTCTTTGTTTTTAAAGGTCTAAATTTGTCACTGTCTCCCCATTTCATTTTATTTTTAGATTACCAGCTCCAGCATTTAAATACATGAGGAGAAAGTTGTTTTGTGTTACTGCATATATAGAAAATAATAAGGTTGACAGCGCTGGGAAAATGCGTTATCAGACGTGAGAGGTAAAGTAGTAAAACAGAGAGACCAAAGATTGTTGACTTGTAGCAGTTCAAAAGTCAAACTGTAGCATTTATACCTTATCATATTTGATGTAATTTTAGAATTATTCATATATTTTGCTTGTAATATGTTTTGAAAATGATTAACATTGGTCATAATGCCTATTTTTCAGTATGTTTAGTAATATTTGGATATGTTTCTTCATGTTTATAAATAAAAATATGTCCATAAAATATTTTGTACGGGACTAGTGAGCTTCTATATTATTTATTGATTTTCATACATTATACAACTCTAACATACAACATCTATAAAAAATTATTGTTGTTTACAGCCTAAAATGGGGCTCTAGAATGAGACACAAAAAAGAGGCTTTAGCATATTCAGGTTCAAGTTTTTTGTCACATCTATGAAGTACAGTGAAATTGTTACAGCAATGTCTGATGAACATGCAACAATTAATTAAATGAATGTCATGGAAATAAAATCACCAGCAAAATTCACGATTCTCCATGACCATGAAGTGGAGAAGTGGTTTGCAAAATGGATGAATGGAAACGTGGTATCTATTTAACTCTGAACATTTTTATCTCTATTTCCTCTGAAAGGGCTACTAATATGTATTAACCAGGCTGTGACAGTCATTGTGTTTTGTAGAAACCCACATTCTCATGGTATTCTGGCTTCTTCCAATATTTTTGGTTTTATTATCAACTTTTAATCGGTCAGAGTCTTAGTGAACATATGTGTGAGACATACAGTGGACTGCTGTTTCACCTAAGTTTGTTTCTTCTTGTGTGTGCAATGCACATTACATTGGCTTCAGCACGACACAACTCTGTAAATCAAGAATAACTCAGTTCAGAAAATGCAGAAATGGAAGGTTGACACTAATTCCTAATCATTTCTGAAATTTACTATACAACAATAAACATTACGAATGTCATTGAGTACCCACCAGCATCAAAATATTTACTTTAAAAAGTGGTACATTTGACATTTACAAATAAATCACCATTTTATTACTTTGTTCATATTTTTTCCAATAACTGTGTACACAGAAAATAATTCAAAGTGTTCTTTGGTGTTAAACAAAGTAAGCTTACTTTATTGTAAGTGTCTTGCTGAAAGCAGCTTGTACAGAACTCTTTGTAAAGAAAAAAGTAATTCAGCAAATGATTATACACAATGTAAAGTGATCAAGAGAAAGGGGCTCCATATAGCAATGTACATCTCACAAATACATACTGTAATTCAAAGCAAGACTGGGAAACAGATGTTTACAAAGCTTAAAAAATGTGAATTCTAATATATAATCAGGCACGCTATTTTAGTGAATTATCAAACCAAAAGGTGCAAAACTCCAGTGCTTTCATTATAGAAATGGATGCACAGATTTTGTTTATTTATTTGCCTTCTTAATTGGAAATGATTATAACAAAGTTGGTGAGGTCTTTCAGGAAATGTTACTCAAAAGGAACTATGTGTATGATGGTCATAGTACCCTCAGTTGTCAACATATTGCAATGTCATTTACCACAGTGGGAATAGGGTGATATGGCTGTTATTGTAAATTAACAACACCTTACCAAATGACAATAAAAGTGCAGGTACTTATTATGAATTTTAAAAATTACCTTGCTGTAAAGTAAGTGATTTTCATATACATGATCATCATGTTGCATCCCTGTTATTTGTGGATAATATCCTCTTGGTTTGATTTTATCCCAACTGCATCACACTCAAATGCCAAATGCATCTCCAAATCATGGTCCACTCCCAGAACAGAGTGGCATGCTCCCTGAAGTTAAGGGGCAAACAGCTGACCCAAGATGGAGTTAAAGTACATGGAGATCTTGTTCACAAGTATGAGTAGAGATAAATTTGAGCATGGAATCAGTTCAGGTGCAGCACTTTTGCACACAGTTTTGGACTGTAGTGCTAAAGCAGGAGTGTAGTCTTTGGATGATGTTACGATAACTTCAATGGACACCTTAAGAGAAACGATGTAACTAGAGAAAGAAAAAAGAAGTTAAAAAAACAGGAGGTGGACAGAAGTATATAGGAGCTGGTAGACGTCTAGTTATTTAAACAAGTAGGGGTCACAATAACCAAGTAATTGTACAGTATGTCACTGACCTCCATTTCATGATCTGCAATGATCATAATAACCATATGTAGCATGCCAATGGCCATGTAGGTGAGTCACAAAATGGCATCACCATTATAATAGCAAACATTACAACAAACAAATTGCAAATATGGAACAAGCAAATCTTATGAAGCCAAAAATTGCTGAAATGAGTTTTGATGTATATTTTCTTTGAACCAAATGACACTTTTCCTGTTGTTTCATTAATTAATTGTGTCAACATGTTAAAAAGATTGAATAAAAGATATGTTCTGTACTTGTCTTTAAATACAGATCAAACAAAAGATATTATTTAGAAGGATTTACGCAGAAAACAATAAGGTGCCTTTGAGGCTTAACAATTAATTTTACTAAATATGTATGGAACCCATGTGTTATGTTTGATGCCAGTCTGTCTTTTATCCCAAATAATTCCCATAATATCCAAAACCAGTTGAAAATTGAAAATGTATCATGCAGCATACATCGAAATGTATTTATTTTTAGAAAAGTTGACTACTGCAGTGTTACTTACAGCCTGCTCAAATTGTTCTGTTTGTAGCTTTCAGTTAATTTTCAATGCGGCTGCAAGGACCATTACTTGAACTAGGAAGTATAACCAAATTGCTTATGTTTTTAAGTTATTAAACTGGATTCCAGTTAAGTTTAAGGCTTATTTTATACATAAAAGCATTGAATGTTTAGTGACATTGCTGCCCATGGAAAGTGACATGAAAGGTTTTGGGAGGCTTATGATTCAGGAACACAAAGATTCAGTTACGTATTGTACTATCTAGCATGTACTCATGATATTGTAAATTGCACAGGATTGGGAGCGCAGCCAGCTGGTCTAGGTCAGTGGTTCTTAAAGTCTTTTGGACTGAGAGCTACTTTGTCAATGTCAAAAATATGGAGGACCACCAATAGCCAATAGTAAATTATTACAATTAGTTTCGCTTTACGTTTATCACATTCTTTTTTTTTTTACATGTACTCATGTGAAAAATACTGTAAAGATGCAAAGTCAAATGTAGAACATGGCTCCTTTTCTCTGGTTCTTCCTGCAGGTCCCCGCCTTCCACCCACTGTCTTCTATCAGGCCTGGATAACATACACACATTTTCTAAAAAATGAAATATTACAGAGAATTGTTTGTAGATTGTTAAGGAAAGCAGCATATTAAGTAATGGACAACTTTTCAGACAGAAGCTTGATTACTTTGTTGGTATAAATCAACACAAAAACACATGGACTGTAGTGGTGAACAACTGAGTAAATTGCCCTAGACTGACGAGTAAAAATGTCAAATTGTTGGGTCAAAAATGAGGCAGTTGTCAACAGAAGACCTAGTTACTTTGTTACTAGTAACTTAAAACATTTACAGAAAGCAACATGAACAGCTATAGTGGGAGCTCTACCAAGGGAAAGGAATATTAAATCATTAACTTAACTGCTAGAATCAGTGGGGAAGGCTTTAACACTAGAATTACCAGAGCCTACGAAAAAACTTGTAGATCCGGCCCATCTTAAATCCGTTCGCACCTCTCCGTCAGCATCTTTTGTCCTGTAAATGTGCCGATAAAGACAAGCAGAAGCAGCCTACTATTCCATCCCCCCCCACCCGCTGCAGACCGTGCACAAAGTTCTCCTAGCTCATGCCTTGATTGATTATCTGGGAGTGAAGTGCTGGATTTTTAGAGTGGAAATAATAGATCGTTATTTGGAACACATGCATTTCATGTGTGTTCCGTTTCTACAATAATTTGTGTAAACACATTGTTAAAACAGAAACGTTTTTCATATTTTAGTAGTAAATGACAAAATGTTGGAATAAACTATATAATGTGTGAAGTCTGAAGTCCAAAGATCAAATAAACACTTTCACAAAAGGTTCAAGAATAAAACGACAGCTTCCGTGGCGTAATGGTAAGTTTTGCTGACTTGTAATCAAGAGTCCCCAGTTCGATCCTGACTGCCTCCTGTATTTGCCCTTTTCAGTAGTGAGCTGCTCTTATTGTTAATATTATACAGTACACACATGCATTTGGTCTGCATACGTAACAGACGGTGTACATTTATAGTACTTGTGAAAGTTACCGTTTTATTTTCACTTTTATTCTCTCAGTCACGATCGCGATACATACTACCGTCCCAACACCCATGGATCTGACACTGATAGTTTTTATTTGAAACTGGGAATAACTGTAGATGTGAGTGGTGTTTTGAGGCAATGGAACTGGACATTCTCTGATCTGGAGGGATAAAAGCTGATACACAAATGCTGGTGAATCTGCCTGCTTCGTATCTCACCATCACTTGATTTTTTTTAAATTCAGTTTTATTAAGTGTTCCTGCTCATGCTGAATTAGTATGCACCTTATGGTCTATGATGTCAAAAAAAAAAAAAAACAGAGACATAGGTATATATGATATTTGGAATTATTCATTTTATGACGTGTATAGTACAATTCAGAAAAAACTGTGGCACGGATGCAACATTATTCATATTATTCATATTCATTCGCATAAGATCTTGCACTTGTAATCAGTGACCACGTGTTTTTTTTTTGTTTTTTTTTCCGATCTTGCCAGTCTCCATGTTGCTGTATGCTGCTTCTTTTATACTCCAGGACATGCAGAGGAAAGAACAGTACAGAGAGATCAGTTCAGCGCTATATGCAATCATCAAATTCAAATGTTAACAGTTCACACACACGCAAGGACCGTCCTTTCTACATTTACGACATGTGTACCTGTTGCAATGCGCACACTTCTCTCTATGCTGTGGTTTCTATTACACACCTGAAAGAAAGAGACAATATATGTGACAGATCAGGAGGGGCGGGGTAGGGGGGTACAGCGTGATCGTGATTGAGAGAATAAAACTGGAAAAAGCTAACTTTTACAAGTATAATAAATTTATACCCAATGTCCCGCATATTTGTCTTTCTTTTTTTCTCTGTGCTGCGTTGACATCGTGCACCAGAAGGCGTGAGCTTATTCAGTGCAAGCAGGAACATGCAGGTGGCCATTTGCTATGTGCTATAACACGTTTTATTCTCTCAATCACGATCACGCTGTCATTTGAGTCAACCATTCCAGAGTTTGATGACCCTATGGCTGAATGCTCTGTCTGCTATGGTATTTTTGTTTTAAAAGTTTGAACACCTCATGCATGATGTCATGTTTTAGATTGTGGGCAATAGTAAATTCAACCATTAAGTAAAAAATGAATTTATATGATTATATATCTATTTGTACTCTATTTTATGTGTTAATGGAATTTTGTTCTATTTTATTTTGTTTATCTGTGATACTTTTATCATGAAGCCACTTATGAGATACTTTTTATTAGGGATGCTCCTATCAATTGGCCGCCAATCTAAATCAGACAATTTCCACTAAGAAAGACTCGATCGGTGATTGTTAAAGAGGCCGATCACAAAATCCGATCTTTTCAGCCCCAGCTTTTCTAATCTTTACGCTAATTTAGTTGTAGTGCTCCTTTATGCAAGGTATTATGGTAGTTGAGCCAGCACACATCTCATTTTTCTTTTTCTTTTTTTTTTTTTACAGTGTAGTGCAGTGTAAAGCTTGTTTTATCAGAGAGCTTAGTGTTTACGTTAAAGAAAGTGGAGTAATAAATGGGGAAAACAAAATCGAAAAAGTTAGGCAAATGACAATATGTACTTTAATGATTTCAGACTTTTTTAATTTTGTCCTTTATATCAACACATGCAAAACACTAAAAGTACAAAGTCAGAAATGTATAAAGTATAATAATGATACAAATAATAATAATTATGAATAATAATAATATGAACAGCACACTGCACATGTGTGAGTGACACAAGCGTCACTTTAATATTCATCAGAATTCACTGACTGTTTCAGTGGCACTGCTGATGAGAGGTGTTTCTTATGAGATGCCATTTTGAGGCTAGGAAAAGAAATTCTCAATCTCCTGTTGATTTGGTTGACTTCCACATTACTTGGTTTACTGCCAGAACATACATTTTACTACTTCTTGTTACAGAGGTAAAGTCT
The DNA here is from genome assembly GCF_900747795.2 of Erpetoichthys calabaricus. NCBI lineage: Eukaryota > Metazoa > Chordata > Cladistia > Polypteriformes > Polypteridae > Erpetoichthys > Erpetoichthys calabaricus. The sequence goes on along the minus strand of NC_041395.2, from coordinate 257,383,709 downwards.
TTTTGATCTTCAACAAGAATTTCATCATATTTCCAAAATACATACAGTAGATTACTCTAATCAAAACATACTCAGTTCAGGTCAGGGAGCATGCACTGGTACAGTGTGTTGCCACACCCACCACACGACGAAACCGCTCGGAATCAGTTGGCAACACCTCAGGCAGACACGAGGTCCAGTCCCACCCTCCAGAAATGACTATCTATCTGCTGCAGCCAAGTATTACATGGGCGTCCCCTTGGCCTGGTCCAGCTGCTCAGGACCACAACAGTAAGGATCCTGCTAGCCGGGTGACCCTCGGGGAATTGTGCCACATGGCCGTAGTGCTGTAACTGATGCTCCATCACAATGCGGATAATGTACCTCATTCAGGACTCCATGAGCAACCGCTCATTCCACACAAAGTCAAACCAGCAGTACCCAAGGATTCTCCAAAGAGACACAGTACCAGAGGAGTTCAGTCTTTGTCTCAGGTCATCTGACAGTGTTCATATCTCACATCTATATAGCAATACAGGAAGCACCAGGACTCTAAAGACTTGGACCTTCGTCCATTTGCATAGATATCATGAGCACCACACACCCTTTTCCAGCGACCTCAAGACCTCCCAAGCTCTCCCAATCCATCTACTGAGTTCATAGGAAGAGTCACCAGAGACATGAATGTCACTGCCAGGGTAAGTAAACCTCTCAACTAGGTCAACACCTCTCTGCAAACAGACACACTGCTGATGGCTGTGCCCAAGAGATCATTAAAGGCCTGGATCTTGTTTTTTTATCCAGGACACTTGCAAGTCCTGACACTCAGGCTCCTCGTTTAGTCTATCAAGAGCCTCAACCAGAGCGAAGATCACAGCATCATCAGGAAAGTCAAGATTAATGAATCTTTCTTCACTAACAGATGCCCCACAGCTGCTGGACCTCACGACCTTGCCCAACAATCAGATTCAGGAGCAAGAACGCACCCCTGAGAAACCCCAGAATCAACTAGGAAAAACACAGAGGTTCCACATCCACTTTGCACAGCAGTCACAGTACCAGTGTACAGGCCAGCCATGATATCCAGCAACTTTGAGGTGATCCCAAGAAGTCTCAGAATGTCCCACAGGACAGCTCAGTCAACTGAGTTGAACACTGTACGAAAATCAACAAAGGCTGCACAGAAACTCTGCAAAACTTACTACTTGAGTTAAGATGATGGTCTTGGGAAAGGTTCAAACAGCAGCAAAATGCTTTGGAATGGATGAATCTCAATTTTTTCAGGTATAGTGAATAATATAATAATACTAATAAGCATAATCTGTAGATTTTTCTATACTAAGCCAAATAAAGTCTTTCTGACATGTAAACACATTTTCTCCTTTTGGATCATTGATGATTTTCAGATTTTCTAGTCTTTTCTTACTTAATTTATCTCAACTACAATTTTAATATCTTAAGACAGTAGGCCTTATCCTTAGTCATAAATAACCATTGTTGCCGCATGTTTTTGTTATTAATTTGGGATAAATTATTACCATTAACTCAAGTCATTTGTTATATGTGATTCAGCTTTACATGAAATGTATGAATATTGAATGTTATTTTCATTCTGCCCTGGATAGTATAAGCAGGGGGAAAAGGGAGCCAAGTTACAAATGGTGTTCTTTTTTATTATTCTTTAGTGTATTGGCCAGAGGATGTTGTTGTTTGTTGTAATATTTATCGAGCTTCTGTAAAACTATAACTGTTCCACTTGAGACAAAAATAAGGTTCTATCTATCTATCTATCTATCTATCTATCTATCTATCTATCTATCTATCTATCTATCTATCTATCTATCTATCTATCTATCTATCAGTTAAGGTCAAAAGATCACTTTTGTGTTAACAGTTTCTTAATTTCTTCTAAAATATTTCCTTTAAAAATGAAAATTCAGAATTTATAAGTGTGTTCTATAGTCACACAGCTAGAACAGCAAGTGCATGTGTGATGTCCTGCCTTTGGTAATCATTCACAGATTATCAGAAAAAGCACTTGTTTGTGCTGTTAATTTGGGTTGATATACTTTTTTACTGTGTTCGTTTTGTATGAAGAGGTGGAATTTCTGAGCAGTACATTATTTCTGCAATTATGCATTAATAATATGAACAGATTGTGAAGCATAAATTGGTCATGAAAAATAAAGCCATTGCAAAAAACAAACCATTCCAAATTATTCCTTTACATGCTTAATATTAGCATCTTTCAATACTGCATTTGTAGCAGCTGTGGTTTAATGGCATTGTGTTTGTTTTATAATCAATGAAAGATTTTAATAATGTTTGCATGGTTTGATAATCCTTCCTACTGTTTTAAGTAAACAAGTTAAAAGCTGCAGAGTATTTTTTAAAGATAGCAAGTAAGACAATTTTCAAACCAATGTTTTCAGCATACAGCCCCATATTAAATGTATTTTTGTGAAAATTTTCAAAAGTAAATGACACTGCTTAAACATGAAAAACGAATATGTCCTTTGAAGCATTTCCAACCACCAAGGATGACAAAACAGAATACACTTGATATTAGAGCATATGTAAGTGACATTTATTATTTTACACTCATTTTTAAAACTATTATCTGGTGGCAGAGCAGCAATGGGCTACTGCCACGTAGATCCAGTGCCCTGGGTTCGAATGACACTCCCAGTTACTGTCTCAGAAGAGCTTGGACACCTGTGTGTGTTGTTCTCACCATATGCCAGTTTTTCACTCACATTTCCAAAGACATGTAGGTTAGTTTAATGAGTGATTCTAGACCGATCCTGCATGCACGTGCCCTGCAATATACCATCTCTCTGTCCAGGGCTGACTTCAGCCTTGAACCCACTGTTGCTGGGACAGCCTCTGTGTTGATAAATGCTATATTATGGTATAACTGATAACAATCATTGACTTTGCATAGGTAACCTGTAAAGCATACATTCCTATTATATATAAAATGCCCATATCTTTAATATTATAGTAACAAAAAATATGCCAATTTTACAGATGTTAAATTTTACATCAGTGACACAGAAACATGTTTAAACTCTCATCCTTCATGTAATCTCTGTTACTGATGTTCTTATTACATTTTTTTCCACAAGTCTTTTTAAGAAACAAAGAGTCATCATTAGGACTCCAAAAATCAGTTTTCTCTCAAATAATGGAAAAAGAAATGTAAGAGGACAAAAGAGGGTTATCCAGCCACCAAAGAAAGATATATCCACTAATTTGTCTGGACAGGTAAAGTCAGAATACCAAGGAAAGGGGTCCCAGATATATGTGAAGAGGATCAAGTAGATGTGGTTCCTGGAGTTGAAAAGAACACTGAAAATAATCGTCTGATGACTGCACCTCTAGTCTGAGAAGTTGAAACTCAGACAAAGGGCCCAGGTTAGCTATAAAGAATTGAATGCAGAGTGAGAAGGGCTTGCCTACTAATGCAAGCGTCTAGTTTGCTGTGATTCCTACAAGACCATGGAATATTTGAGGGAACATAAAGGTAGCTGGGTTAGTCAAAAGGCAGTATTCTCAGATGGGGCAATTTCCATCCATTACAATGACAGTGTTGATTGAAAAAGGCTTTCCTTTATATCATGTAGAGCATCACGTTGCCTCAAAAATAATCGGCAAGTCAGGCTAAAGCACCAGAGCTCACCCAAATATGGTACAACTGATCAGAAAAACTCACCTAGCCAGAAGTTCCCAGCTTCTTTAGCCTCACTAATCAATAACCGAATGGAGGGAGAATTTGACAAGAAGAAATCAAAGCCTTATTATAAAGAGGTTGTGTTGGACTTTCCAGTATGCTTTAAAATGAGAGCTTGAAACTGCATGAAATTGAGTGTGAGATGTTTTAAATATCAGAATCTTGGCCATTATTGGAGGCAGTGTCCTTTATGGCTGTCTGGAAAGGCTTCAGGTTCTTGTATAACGCCCGAAATATGTATCCCAGTATTATAATAACTGTCCCCATCCTGATGGCTGGTCTAATTCTAACTTCCACATTTACAGAAGTCAGTTTTGGGTCTTGTCTCGTCCACTATGTGTGCATCAGATTCAGCCCTGCTCAAGAGTGACTGCTGTGCCCCACAAAGATTAGTGGAGGGTGGGACTAAGTAAATACAAAAGAGGGCAGTCTGCTGTATTGACAGTTGTTGAGGATGACTCATTAACCAGCCACAGGAAAGACCACAGAAGCTCAATTCAATTCTTATCAGAAAGGACGAATAATGGAAGGACTGGGAGAAATGGGTTCTTATGAGAAATTTGTATCTCTGGCACGAAAGGTGATAGTATTCTTCTGGCTGGGTTTCCACTGCAAGGGTGCCTGAGAACTGGAGTCTGGAAGGGTGACCCCATTGGGATCTTTGGGTGCCGGCAAAGTCACTATGGAAAGACAGCCTGCAGGTGCCATGTAGCTTCCGTATAACCCGGAGATGCTTCCGCAGATTAATGTCTTGGCCCTCAAAGTACTCCCAGGTTCAATATAAAAGGAGGCATCTCACCACTCTCAGGGCATTGTAGTCAGGAAGGAGAATGGGAAGGAGACAACTGGTGTCTGGTGACTTTGTTATATAGTGTTAGTCAGATTAAAGCCTGTGGAGGTATAGTTAATAAAATATAACTTACTAGCCAACCCGCGGCGTAACATACGCCACATAATTATGTATTGATGGGTGAACACTTGCTGAACGACACAGTTGTCCAAATGGGGTGGGTTTGTGGATACCACTGTGAATGAATGAAAAGATGGACCTCTGGAGAGAGCAACATTGTCCGTGACTGAAAGTGGGATCGTCTGTGACGATGGAGACCACGCTGGTGAAAGTTACTTCGTCGGTAGGGATAAGTTTCAGCACTTGTTCATTAAGGTGTAGCGAGTCTTCGTTGTTGACGCTTAATATAGCTTGTGTACTGAGTTGTTCCAGAGTCACAGTTGAGAAACACTTTTTTAATGTCTTTTAAGCACAGGGAAAAAAATTAACATGTGAAACATCCGTAATGTAATAAGCCACCAAGAAAAGTAACATTGCAACAATGCACGCTACGATCCGATCTCTGTAAACAGAAGTGAAAACAAAATCGAGGCCGGTGCATTCTTTAACTGCCTTGTAGCGCAATGGTAGTGCTACTGTTTTGCAGTAAGGAGACTGTGGAAGATTTTGGGTTCGCTTCCCGGTTTCTCCCTGCGTGGATAGTGCTTTGAATACTGAAAACACTGGTATATCAATGTAATGAAGTATTATTATTCTTATGCGTCCAGCGCTCTCTCTCTCGCGCGCCTGTATGCGTGTGTGTCTCGCTCGCTCTCTCTCGCTCGCTCGCTGCACGTGTTCCTGCAGGCATACCAGTAAGTGAATGAAAAGATGGAACTCTGGAGAGAGCAACATACAACTGTCCGTGACTGAAAACTGGTTTTGGCAGATACATGCACATCTTTTTGAAAGTTTGGCCCTGTGCCTTATCAATTGTCATTGCAAAGGCAAATCTAACAGGAAATTGTCTTCGTGTTAAAGTAAAAGGCAAATTATCTGCGACAAACAAACTGTTTTACACGCTGCATACCAACCCGCGGCGTAGTATAAGCCGCATAATCATGTTTTTTAAGCAGAGGGAAAAAATGAACATTTGCAAAATCCGTAACGCCGCTTTCAGTAAGTACAATGCACACGCGTTTAATTTGTCAGCCACTTTTTGCAAGCCGTCTTTTCTGGTTTGGGCTGCTTTTGCAGGGTTACCGCTTGTGCATATTAAATCTTGAAATCCTTCGAGTAACTAATTAACTAACTAACACCCACCCACCCAGCTTGTGAGAAAAAAATGTGCCCGTTCTTTCATCATTTTGTTGCAGCCTATCAAAGACTTGCTGATCATGTTTTCTACAGTCAATATACAGTGGAACCTCGGTTCACGACCATAATTCGTTCCAAACCTCTGGTCGTAAACCAATTTGGTCGTGAACCGAAGCAATTTCCCCCATAGGATTGTATGTAAATACAATTAATCCATTCCAGACCATACGAACTGTATGTAAATATATTTTTTTAAAGATTTTTAAGCACAAATATAGTTAATCATTACACCATAGAATGCACAGTGTAATAGTAAAAACATCGAATAACACTGACACAAACACCCAGGCTCCCTGCTCAGCTGCATGCTCTCTCTCTCTCTCTCTCAGCAGCACGTGAGCCTCCTCAGCCCCCCCTCTCTCTCTCTCTCTCTCAGCAGCACGCGAGCCTCCCCCCCCCTCTCTCAGCAGCACACGAGCCTCCCCAGCCCCCCCTCTCTCTCTCAGCACGCGAGCCTCCCCAGCCCCCCCCTCTCTCTCTCTCTCTCTCTCTCTCTCAGCAGCATGCGAGCCCCCCCCCCCTCTCTCTCTCTCAGCAGCACGCAAGCCTCCCCAGCCCCCCTCTCTCTCTCTCTCTCAGCAGCACGTGAGCCCCCTCCCTCTCTGTCTCTCAGAAGCACGGGAGCCCTCTCTCTCTCTGTAACATTGCAGCAGTTGTATAAACACTTTTTTTTTTAATGAGTTTTAAGCACAGGGGGAAAAAAGGAACATTTGAACAAATCCGAACTTTATGTAAAAGCCAACCAAGATAGTAACATTGCAGGAGTTCACCATTTTTAATCAGGCGACTGACAGTAGTGGAGTCAGGCACAGAGAAGGTCAGCTGCTGAGAAAGCGTCTCGACTGTTGCAGGGCGGTGAAGCAAGTGAGACGCTAATGAAAAAGAGGCACAGGGCTTATTGGTTTTTAAAGACTGCTTCCTTCATTGTGTTTTAACCTCAGTTTTAAAGGATTGCGCGGCTCTCTCTGTCTCGCTGCCTGTGTGTGTGCTTCTGTCTCTCTGTGGCGCTGCCTGTGTGTGCGCGGCTCTCTCTCGGGCTGCCTGTGTGTGCCTCTGTCTCTCTCTTGGGCTGCCTGTCTGTGCCTCTGTCTCTCTGTCGCGCTGCCTGTGTGTGCGTGTCTCTCTCTCTCGCGCTGCCTGTGTGTGCCTCTATCTCTCTCTGGCGCTGCCTCTGTGTGAACCAGGGTTCCACTGAGGTTGACTAATGAAAAGTTAACGTGGCTCAGAGCTGCATGTGGACGGTGACACAGACAAACAGAAATGACGGCATGTTTTCCGAGGCGTCGCATCTGAGTTGGTGGGCGTGGCTCTGTGAGTTGTCGTCGCATCCAATGGTCTTAGAGTTGGTGGGCGTGGCTCCTTCCTGCGTGCGCCATGGGTGTCTTACTTGTCGGCGGCTTAGTGAATCCATGCCCCTTCCAGCGTGCTTTACATGGTTGGCTACTTGTCTTCTGGCTTAGTGAATTATATATATAGATTTTAACTTGGAATTGTCCATAGTTGAGTTCTGTCTGGTAGTCACCCTGTGTATCTGTGTGTCCATCTGGTTCCTTTGTCCCTGTTATTGAAACAGGTGGCACATCACAAACAGGTGTAGTAATGTGATACGACATCTGTTTTAATGACAAATGCAATGCATTTTATTACTATGTTGTAACATAAGTTTAATATGTCACTGTGCTCTGTACAAATATTTTATAAATCTACTTTTCTTTCTACTCACATGCACAGCTAACACAAAGCCAGATTTAGCACAAGGGCTCATCATTTAGAACTGCTAGTCAAGCATTAGGGACAACTATAAAATGTGCACTATTTCTATGTGTCAAACTCAGCATGAAATTGTATCCTCTCTTTGCCTTGTTTGGAATTGTATTATTCACCTAAGTGGGGGCTTGCATATGAAGAAAGGGTATAAAGCTTTGGAACATTGCCTGGCGTACTTTTGAAGCCGACGGACGTATGGGAGATACCGTCATCCATTCCAGAAAATCCTTCTAACACAGTGACGAAAATGGCAGACTCTATACATCGGTCCCCCAATCCCTAAAGGTCTAATCATGGCTTCCTTTGTCTGTTATGCCGCGTAAACCGTCATTAAAGAAAGCTAAGTTATTTCTCCTATGTGATTTCTTACCGTCGTATCACTAATGGAGGGGTATCGCATTTTTATATTATATCTGTATAGTTTCGGGTTATGTAACACGCCGCATATGCTGGATACATATGCACAATCGAAAATAAATTCCAATAGATGGTGCACTGCAAATTTTAAGGCTGATGTCTACATTGACTGCTTAGATTTCAACCTATCTTAGATGGGTAGCACAGCTAGCTTTTAAATATAACATAAGAAGAACAGATTTGAGGGAGAAAAACATGCAAAGATTCATAATCAAGAAGTCATTTACCAGGGGAACTAACTAAACACACACTATTCTTTTGCTAGTTTTCTGCAAACTCGAATAGATAGGAAGTGCTCTTCATGACTTTTAAATTCATGACCTTGTGATGTCACAGCCACTTACTACCGTATCACGTCCCTAGCAACACGGAAACAACTGCTCTACAAAGTCACGGCAGACATGATAAGCAAAAGTTAAAGACAAATGGAAATCATAACATTCATCAATGAAAGTAACATACATGTGTTTGGCATGTAGGAAGAAACAAAAGTTCCAGTAACAAATCTAAATAGAAAATTAAAGGACGCATTTCAAATGTAGAAAAGCCCCTATCTCTTGGTCCTACACATGACAATCGTCTTTTTCCACCTTCTCAAACCTATTCAGTGATTAACTTACTGTATGGAAACCGCTAGAAGCTAAGGCAGAAATCTGCACTGCAATGGCAGCATCAGTTTTTTCACAGCTATTCTACAGTGGTTTCCCCCTCTACACACAGCTCCACTAAATGTGTGTGAGTGTGTAAGATGCTGCTCTGAACTTTCCTACTGACTTTTAGGAAGAGAACCTTATAACACTTAAAAACTTTTTCTTTCACACAGGTTATTACTTTCAATTACAGTAATACCAATAAACCAGAATACATTAGCTGGTTTTATCCTAACTACCAATTTTATAGTCAGTAATTCTCTGAGTCAAAGTAGGTGAACTTATAGTTTAGGTCCTGTTGACCCCAGGTGTAGGTGAAGATCTGTTTTGATTCCTTCAGTAGTCGGCCTTCACTGGCACACATGAAGGATGTTCAGCATGCTTTTTCTTTCTTTATTATTCAGATGCTCATCTCCTATTTTGTTTTAGTCACACCTTGTGGTTGCAGGTGGTACAGCAGTTTGTTTTTGAGGTTCACACATAGTGATCCTGCTTTCTAGCATAAAAATTATGTCCTCTGGGCAGTCAGTAATTAGTTGACTTATCTGTTCAGCAAGATGAACATTTTGTATAAAACATTTTCTTGCTTGTGCACCATTCTTAAAATTTAGCAAGATTTTTAGTTTGTGTGGCATGCAACTCTGTTACAGATGGTCCAGTACAGGTTACCCTTTGGAGTAAGAGGCATCACTGCAGCCTTTGTTATGATCTCACCGTAGGCAATATGGGGTTCTGCTATGTTACAGCCAGGCCGAGAGCACAGATCTAGTGCTTAAAATGAGCTATTTCATAAAGAAAGGAGTGGTTATTTTGCCATTGGTTTTCAGTGGTTGACTAATGGCTCATTTAAAATGTGAACCATGGAGAAATCTCTGGATGCCATTTGTATGTGATTGATCAGTTTCATCAGATGAAACCCAGACACTTCATTCTAAAGATGGGGCCCTGTGAAGAGAACAGACACTTTAGCTGAAGTTAAGGGGGTCTGGCAGCTGCCTTTTAACAGTAAGCAAAAGACCTGTGTGCTAAAGTGGGTAATGTCAGTTTGTCCTTCACCACTGTAATGCCCCATACAATATAAACATTTTTTTTAAATATATGGCCCTGAAATCTGTGCAATTCTAAGGTTGAGCCACAAAACATATGAAAGATGGTTATGTATAAAGTACTGGTGCATATTGTACAAGGTAGGGCAGAAAATGTATTGCTTCATGGTGGCACAGTGGTAGCGCTGCTGCCTTGCAGTTAGGAGACCTGGGTTCGCTTCCCAGGTCCTCCCTGCGTAGAGTTTGCATGTTCTCCCCGTGTCTGCGTGGGTTTCCTCTGGGTACTCTGATTTCCTCCCACAGTCCAAAGACATGCAGGTTAGGTGCATTGGCAATCCTAAATTATCCCTAGTGTGTGCTTGGTGTGTGTGTGTGTGTGTGTGTGTCCTGCAGTGGGCTGGCGCCCTGCCTGGGATTTGTTCCTGCCTTGTGCCCTGTGTTGGCTGGGAATGGCTCCAGCAAACCCCCATGACCTTGTGTTAGGATACAGCGGGTTAGAAAGTGACTGACTGACTGATGACTGACATTATACTGTTATTAAAATGTATATGAAGAATAACAATTTTTAAATGGTGAAAAGCAATCTACAAATGCAAACTACTAATTGTAAGGAAAAGGAAAATATAATAAAGTTTTGGAGAGTAATCAATGAGTCTGCAGAAACAAAAAACACTTGCAGTATATAAGAAAACAAGAGAATCGAATGATGTACACCTTTCTCTAGGATTAACTAATGCAGTGGTATAATGTTAAAAGATTGGTTGTCTAAAAGCTTTACTGCACAATGCTTAAAACCATACATACTCAGGCAGCACTTATAAACAATACACTATGAATTTACTGAAAAAGACATTTTACCAAGAAATCGAAGTCAGAAAAGCCGTTTAATCAAAATCAACTCTGTAGCTGCATAAGGCACATTAGCTTTATGCCACTTTGAATATAACGTTAAATGGATTAAAAAACATGAAACTAGACTTTAGAAATTTGTTTAGAACAATACTACTTCCAGGAACTGTGGTGGAAATGCAATACTGTTTACTTTTAGAAGTAAATGCGTTTACTACACTATATTTTATATGTTCAGGCTGCTTGGTTTCTTTTTCCACCTGTGAACTCATGTAGGTATACCTACTTTCTGCAGGCTTACTCCTAATTAGCTAATTTTTATAAAAGGGCCATATCCAAAATATTATGAAGACATTATGTCATACACAGCATCTTCTTCAGTCTAACGATTTCTCAAGTTTTTTGAACAGTTTTAAAAATATAACTATTATATGGTGATTTTTTTAAATATTTAATATTAGTTTAATTCTGGCCACTATTTATCCACCTAAATACAATGAAAGGAATCCATTGCAAATATTTTGTTTTTGTCTGTTTTCCACAATATATGCAATCCCAAACTTATAATGTGTGGAAAGACCATAACAATGAATTAATTCCTGATTAAAAATGTCAATCTTCATCCAGGAACTCTGTGAAACACACTTAAATAGTAATTGAGGGACAGATCATTTTCTATGTGTTACCTAAAAGTAATTTATAAACCAAAAGGACAATAGAAATAATTCATTACACTAATAAATATGCATGAACGCCCACTGCTGAATACTTCAAAAAAGGTTGGCTCTAAACAGAATTAAATTTAATGACCACAAGAGGAATTAAGAAAATATTATTTAAATAATAGTATTTTCACTAAGAAGAAAGACTAATACGATGAAATTAATCAAACATATAAGAAAGAATTTTGGAGCTATAACACTAGATGGCACTATATCAGTGCTTAACCCAACACACAGACACTGACAACACATGTTAAAAGCACCAAGAAGTTGTTTTAATTTCTTCTTTTTAAAAAAATGGTGTCCAAAGTACTTCCACCACAATAAACACAATAATATTCAATTCTCAAAATCTCTCTTCCACACCTCCCAGCCACCTCCGTCCTCCAACTCCCAACTCCGGCTCCCTTGCTGGGTTTCCAGTAGTCCTTTATATAGTCCGGGTCTAATGAAGAACTGACATTTTCTTCAGCCTGGAAGTACTTCAGGGCTTTTGTCCTCGTGACTACCTCGTACTTCTGGGCTACAAGGAAAGGATGAGTCTCCAGGTCTTTCAACAGCTCCCCCTGGCAGCACCCACGGCACCCAACAGGGCTTAGAAACCGAACCCCAAGTCCCAGGATGCCCTGTGGGAATCCAGGGCACCGCTACACTTCAGGGGTGCTGCCATCTAGTGTTTTGAGGAAGGCAGTGTTGGCAAGTAGCTGCCTTCCCCCATCCTTGCATTTCCGCCGTCCATCACAGAGCTCTGTCATAGAAATTAATATTTTGGCTTGGACTAAAACTATTGAATGAAGCGAAATAAGCAAAATACTACAACTCCAGGCATCGTGCATTAGTGGGCTTGATAAGTTGTTACTATACTCTGAAACCTCCCTACGAAAACCAGTGTCAAGGTTTTAGGTAAAGATGTTTTGCAAGCTTAACAGAAAGCATCAGTGTTTCTATTTTTTCACAAGAACAAACTGGAATTATAAGATAATTTATTGCATCGCTGATGTAATATACAGTATTCACCAATAAGTGTTGTCTAAGGGTGTTGAAAAAGCCATTGACTTTTTCACCACCTTATCTACATTTATGTATGCAATATTTCTGCTTAGATTAAAATTTTGTTCAAAACATTTGATGTTGCAGTGTGTGGAAAAAACATGAACATTGCATCCATCTCAAGTAAGGTGGGTGGTTCATCCATTTGCCTCTGAGATAAGACACCAAATCATTCTTATTTTAATCTCTCTTCTGTTATATTTTGTCTTACCAATTACTTTTTTGCATGTTTTCCTGAACACTTTTTGTAACTCTTTATATCCTGTGATAGTTTTTTTGGGTCACAATATCCATATCTATTGTCACATTCCAGCTTGAATTTTATTTTAGGATGGTTGAAAATATTTGGCATCTTTTCCTGATGCAATCATGTTTTTCGTGTCTGCTACCTTTTTGAGCAGTGGTTGCCTCAGCATTGATATTTAATGCCTCTGCTGTGGCTTTCAACCATTTCTCAGGGTCACTTCCAGGCCAATCCCCAGAATCACATTTTTGGCACATAAAAGCCCTACCTCCATTAACAGCTTATGGTGTTCCGTCATTCTTAAGCTGTAGCTGGGTTTTAAAAAGGCATCAATCTTTCCAGGTAATGCATGATGCCTCCTAATGCCTGGGTGGGAGAAGAGTTCCTGAGGCCGCATTCTAGTCCTTTGTTGTCCATCTCTGTCTCTCTCTATAAGAGGAGGTGCAGGTATACTTGATACCTGCTGAAATCATTATCCTCTAACACTTTTAGTGAATCTGAGTAGATGGACAGATGTGCCGGATTGGAAATTGAGACATGCTGACATCATCTTTACAAGTTTAACTGGAAGAAGAGGGGGTGTTGTAACTGCTGTGTGAGAGTTACTCTCCCCCATCTCTCCTTCTTACACTATTTCTGGTGCACCTCAAGGTTTCACTTCAGGGGAAAAATTAAGGACAAAAACTTTTGCCCTCTAGTAATCCAATCCTTAACAGACTTACAGACAATGATGCCCCTTCGGTCTCAGCTTTTAAATTCCGACTGAAGACTCACTACTTCAGTTTAGCACACCCTGACTAGAGCTGCTGATTAACTGTACAGACTGCATCTCTGTTGTTAGTCATTAGCACTAAAACATAAGTAACATGATAGTTATAATTTGTTACTAACCCTCACCTATTCTGTTTCTCTTCTCGTTACTCAAATGTGGCACTTGGTGCCACGGCCCACCTGCCAAGTTGTTTTGCCTGCCTAAGGTAAAGTCATCCCTGATGGAGTATCGTGGGGTAGAGGGGTCCTTTCATTGGATTGGCTGACAGGTGCTGTTTCAGCTGTGGAATGGCCTAATGGGGGAGGCAGCTTGATGGCTGAGGTCTCCAGGACTCTAAACAAATCCAAATCATATTATGTGATATCATCTACTGTTAAATTCTGCTCCGTACCTGTAACATTTTTATTTTTATACTGTATTGAGGATTTGTTCTGTTCTGTGTATTGTATTGTATTGGCCCCCTTTTTTTTGACACCCACTGCATGCCCAACCTACCTGGAAAGGGGTCTCTTTTTGAACTGCCTCTCCCAAAGTTTCTTCCATTTTTTCCCTACAAGGGTTTTCTTGGGAGTTTTTTCTTGTCTTCTTAGAGAGTCAAGTCTGGGGGGCTGTCAAGATGGAGGGCCTGTTAAAGCCCATTGCAGCACTTCTTGTGTGATTTTGGGCTATACAAAAATAAATTGTATTGTATACAATGACCCTCTCCTTTTGACACTATGGATTGTACTATTTGGAATTTTCTGTGGAAGCATACCTTTTTGCTAGCCATGTAACAGCACACAGTATATTCTGCATTTTTTATTGGCCTTTATCAGATATAAAAAAGATAAAATGGTTTCAGAGTGGGTCCTTGCTGACATACAGGACCAATGTATTCCCTGAGCACCAAATATTGTACAGAAATGTTAACATAATATTAATATTGAGTTAATTGTGTAACAGAGTATACTTCCTTATTTGCTGAGTTATATAACAAACAGGCAGATAAGAATACATCAATGAGTCACTTTTAAAAGGATTTTCTTGGGAAAAATCACAAAGATGTTTTTAATGACAAACTTTATGATATTTCTAAGAGCAGTATGGAAAGCTTTAAAATATAACCTGCCTGATGCAGAAAATAGGAAACCAAGTCAGAAAGATCTTATTTAAAATAACTACAACAATAAAAGAAATCCTCATAGTACTTCACTTTTATATTATGGTTAAACACTTGATCAATATTTAAGAATAGAGGATTTATTGTGCAACATTCATCTTCAATTCCCTGCAAACCCAACAAAGAAAATGAAAAGGCTTTCCAGGAGATTGATTGATGCAATTTGCTAGAAAGGTCGTGAAAAATTAGACTAGTCGCTTTCCATTTACATTCAAGCTGACTGCCAGCTAACTTATATCTCAGTTTTTAAAGCTGCAGCAGGAAGAAACAAGTCATTAGCTGCAGTGTACCTATAGAGGTGTTGTGAGGCACTAGCTTCTAAATGATAAAAAGGATGGATTAAAACATTTACAAAAATGAAAAACTTCAATAAATGCAACATGAAATATGCTTGATATTAATAATTGTTTATTTCTGTAAAATAGACTTTCTAGTTAAATTTAAGCAGTGTAATAAAATTGTATAACAACAAATCAGGAAAATATACATAAAATATTCATACATAATTATTAAATGTTTGTTTTGAGCAACATTATATTACTGGGTAGCAAGGTTATTATAGTTTTGCCTTTTTATATTAGTTTTTATTTCTATATTTTTTCTGACCTTACTTGGAAATTCAGTTTAGTTTTAGTTTTCCTTCATTGTGTATTTTTAGTTTTAGTTTAGTTTTTATTTCACAAAGAGATTTCTATTTTATCCATCCATCCATCCATTTTCCAACCCGCTGAATCCAAACACAGGGTCACGGGGGTCTGCTGGAGCAAATCCCAGCCAACACAGGGCACAAAGCAGGAACCAATCACGGGCAGGGTGCCAACCCACTGCAGGACACACACAAACACACCCACACACTAAGCACACAATAGGGCTAATTTAGAATCGCCAATCCACCTAACCTGCATGTCTTTGGACTGTGGGAGGGAACCGTAGCGCCCGGAAGAAACCCATGCAGACACTGGGAGAACATGCAAACTCCACGCAGGGAGGACCCGGGAAGCGAACCCAGGTCCCCAAGGTCTCCCAACTGCGAGGCAGCAGCGCTACCCACTGCGCCACCATGCCACCCCATTTCTATTTTATTTTTATATACATTAGTTTCATGGCATGGAGCTCCTACAGAGTTTAGTTTTGTGTCACAATCAGACAGAACTGTACACTTAACAGATTGGATATGAGTTTAATGTTAGTGGAAGCTTACTACACTGCCTGGTTTACTATCTGGTTTTGTTTTTGTCTGATAAAAACAAGCATAATCAAAACTAGACACTGAATATGAACAATTTTTACACAATTTTATCATTTTTTAAATATTTTCTCATGAAAATCACAGGGGCTTAGGAAGAACAGGGCTCTTAGACTTGAGTGAGTGTGCAGACCCCACCTAGCTGTATTGAGTGAAACAAAGAACAACAAGCATGTAGTGTCAAGGTTAAGGGCAGTGAGTCTTGAATAGACCACCATAAAGGACAGTAAACACATAATAAGCAGAGCAAGAGCAGGTAATAGGAGTACGGACAGGCATAAAACAACAGAGACAGCATCAGAGATTAAGAACAACATATACATTATCAAAACCTGTTTATCCAGAGTAGGATTGTAGGAAATCTGGAGCCTACCGCAGCAGGTTTGGATGCAAGGCAGGAAAAATCCCTGGTATGCAATATGTATGACAAGACTGATGTTAAGAACAAAAAGAATAGGATATTTCAACTATCTATTTTGAGAGAGAGAGAAAAACATTGAAAAAAGGAGACAAATATTTTAAAATATAATTCTGCTAATGGATTACTTTCACAATATCAGGTATTCTGAGTTGTGAATATGAACTAAAAAAGATAATAAATATGGAATAAATACAAAAACCCATTAGTATGTTTATTTTTACATCACTTGTCAGACTCTCTACCTTTGTTTGTATCTCTTCATTGTTAAACAATGCACTTTTAAAGCAAAAGTGATTGGTCAGCAACAATATGCTGATCTTGTATGATGACCTAGTCAGTCTCTCGATCAGTCCCGTTTTATTTTCAAAAACCGGGAGTGCTCTCCCCTTGACTTTCTTGTATACTCAGATATGGGGATGGATATTTGAGGAGTAAACCGCATGACGATGATTATATTTTTATATTATGTACATCAAGAAACCATCAACAACAAATCGAATTAATAATATATCGAACAATTATAAGTAAAAGTAAAGTTGAATAAATCAGACTCTGCAGCTGTATAAATAAATAAATAAAAAAATCGAGTTTGTGTTCAGGTAAAGTACCACTTCCTGGTGATGGATTTGGCCCAAAAGTTAACACAGATCTACAATTGTGGTGTAACAACCACATGCCGTATTTCATCCATCTATCTAGTTGTGTTTTTTAGTTATCGTGTTTACACACACACATACAGACACGCACACAATTCCAAAAAACAGTATTGTTGGACACTGGTTAGTCTATAACGTCAAGATCCATTAAAATATCGAGGTCGAATTTTTTCATGATTACTATACTTCCTCTATGCTTCGTATATGAGAAAGTAAAAACGATTTCTCCAGTGCAAAGTGGCAGGTGAATTGCTGTCAACAAAAAGCAGACACCTGAGAAATAAAATGAAACGTTACTCACTCGTGATTTTTCTGTCCATATGGTAAACGTTTTGTTGACCAGCACATTCTGATTTCAGCCGTCTGAATTACATCTTGATATACAACAAGCACAAAGAAAGGCGGCACGCAAATCGCTTTCTGTTTCTCACGCACTTATTTCTTTACGCACCCACATTCAGCTTGCTCTGTCACCACAAACGCTGTGTGAACAGCTGCCCTCCGTCACCAGCCGCCATTCACTGGATGAATATATGCAGGCGGCTCGTGGTGGATGACTTTCTGTTTTAGAGAAAACTTACAAGGGTTAAAGACTAATGGCAAGAATATTCATTCAAAAACGAAAACTAAAAATATTTTAGTCAATTATTATTTTATTTCAGTTAGTCTTTCCAGCTACTTTAATAGTTTCGTTTAGTTTTAGTTTTTCATTTTGGTTTTGTTAATTATTTTATTTCAGTTTACGAAAATGTTTTTTTAATAATAGTTTCAGTTTTCATTTTAGTTTTCGTTAACTATAATAACCTTGCTGGGTAGCATTGTAGCATAGACCTGTTTACTCTGGATTTGATTCCCATATTAGTCACTGTTGGCTTGGGATTTGCATATTCCAAACATAAAACATAATAATTCAACATAATTCACCACAATAATTTAACTTACCAGATAATACAGAAGTTAATACTGCATAGATAGATAGATAGATAGATAGATAGATAGATAGATAGATAGATAGATTTGTATCTATATATAAAACTGCTCAAAACAATTAAAGGAACACTTTGAAAACACATCAGATCGCAATGGGAAAAAATCATGCTGGATATCTATACTGATATGGACTGGGTAATATGTTAGGAATGAAAGGATGCGACATCATTTGATGGAAATGGAAATTATCAACCTACAGAGGCTTAAATTCAAAGACACACCGAAAATCAAAGTGAAAAAATGATGGGCCAGGTTGGTCCATTTTGCCAAAATTTCATTGCAGCAACTCAAAATTGTACTCAGTAGTTTGTATGGCCCCCACGTAATGAGATGATGGATGGTGTCCTGGGGGATCTCCTCCCAGATCTGGACCAGGGTATCACTGAGCTCCTGGACAGTCTGAGGTGCAACCTGACAGTGTGGAATGGACCAAAACATAATGTCCCAGAGGACATTTTTTTGGATTTAGGTCAGGCGAGCGTGGGGGCCAGTCAATGGTATCAATTCCTTCATCCTCCAGGAACTGCCTGCATACTCTCGCCACAGGAGGCCGGGCATTGTCGTGCACAAGGAGGAACCCAGGATCCACTGCACCAGCATAGGGTGTAACAATGGGTCCAAGGATTTCATCCCGATACCTAATGGCAGTCAAGGTGCCGTTGTCTAGGCTGTAGAGGTCTGTGCGTCCCTCAATTGATATGCCTCCTGTTGTGACGTGAAATTTAGCATACAAGTTGATACATATTTTGTATATCACTATTTGTAACTTAAGCAAAGCAATGTAATATTAGTGTTACATTAGTGAGACGCATTCATGTTTACCCCTCTAGGACTAAATCAGGAAAGTGAATTTTATGACAGGGTTGGAGGAAGTGCCTCAAACAAGTTTGGAGATTCTCTGAAGGACTCTCAGTCAACCCCCACAGGAATTCCAGACTGCCTAGCTGGCAAGTTTTACCTTAACACGTGGTTTGGAGGGCAGATGTGAAAGGTATTCTGTCCCCCCATTGGTCTGAAGTATGGCTGTTTGGAACTGGCTTGTATTAGTATTTCCAGATCTCTGCATCACACTACAAACCAAATACTAGCTTAGCAGACCCTGTCTCACATTGCATTCAGCACTTTAATAATTTTAATCCTGTAACTGAGCAGGAAGTCTTAACTTTAATTTCTAAAATGAAGCTCACTACTTGTTCCCTAGATCCAGTGCCAACAAAACTAGTAAAAAGTGCAATGAATGTTCTTGCAGCGCCTATTCTAAACATTATCAGTAGTTCATTATTGCATGGCACAGTACCTGATACACTAAAAGTGTCAGTCATTAAACCATTACTTAAAAAGTCAGACCTAGACCCACACATACTAAATAATTATAGGCCTATTTCAAATATACCGTTTCTCTCTAAAATACTAGAAAAAGTAGTCGCCAATCAGCTTCAGTCACACCTTATGCATTACAATTTATTTGAGAAATTCCAGTCTGGTTTTCGCACTGGTCATAGTACAGAAACGGCACTAACGTGGGTTGTAAATGACATTCTGATATCCTCTGATGAAGGAAACTCCACTGTAATTATGTTGTTGGACTTAAGTGCAGCATTTGACACCATCGACCATTCTATTTTACTACACAGGCTAGAAAATGATGTTGATGCTTACAGGCACCGTGTTTGCTTGGTTTAGTTCTTATTTATCAAATCGATCCCAATATGTACAGAAATGTGCTGACAGTACTCCATCATTATACACAGAAGTTCAATATGGTGTCCCGCAGGGCTCAGTACTGGGACCTTTACTGTTTTCACTTTACATGCTTCCACTGGGATGTATCATTAGGAAACATAATGTTAATTTTCACTCGTATCCAGATGACACCCAGTTATACCTTTCATTTAAATCAGATGAAGTTTCTCCGATGTTGTCTTTAATTAATTGTGTTAGCGAATTAAAGGAGTGGATGAATGAGAACTACTTATCTTTAAATACAGATAAAACAGAGATGTTAATTGTTGGAGGGAATGACGCTGATCATAACAATATTTTGTCATCATTTAACTCAGTTGGAATCCCAATTAATTTTACTGAATCAGCCCGCAATCTAGGAGCTATCTTTGACTCTAGCATGTCATTTAAAGCGCATATTACAAAGTTGTCCAAAACGTGCTTCTTCCATCTTAAAAATGTTAGGAAATTAAGGCGCTTTCTAAATAAACAGGATTCTGAGAAATTAATTAATGCATTTATCTCTAGTAGGATTGACTACTGCAATGCGGTGTTCACTGGATGCTCAAACTGTTCTTTATACAGCCTCCAGTTAATAGAAAATGCGGCTGCAAGAATTATTATAAGAACAAGAAAATACGAACACATAACTCCAGTTCTTAAATCCTTACACTGGCTCCCGGTTAAGTTTAGGGAAGATTTCAAAATCCTCCTTTTAACATAAAAAGCATTAAATGGCCGAGGTCCAGCTTACTTGTCTGAACTTATCATGACTTACAAACCAGAGCGCACATTAAGATCTCAAGATGCTGGTCTGCTTATGGTTCCAAGGATTAATAAAATAACAATGGGAGGTCAAGCTTTTAGTTACAGGGCCCCTAAACTATGGAGTGGTCTGCCTGCTACTATAAGAGATGCCCCTTCGGTCTCAGCTTTTAAATCCCGGCTGAAGACTCACTACTTCAGTTTAGCATATCCTGACTAGAGCTGCTGATTAACTGTACATACTGCATTAGCACTAAAACATAAGTAACATGATAGTTAGAATTGGATACTAACCCTCACCTATTCTGTTTCTCTTCTTGGTACTCAAATGTGGCACGGTGCCACGGCCCACCTGCCAAGTTGTTTTGCCTGCCTAAGGTAAAGTCATCCCTGATGGAGGATCGCGGGAATCGTGAGAAAGAGGGGTCCTTTCATCGAATTGGCTGTCCCAACACTGTTTCAGCTGTGGAATGGCCAAATGTGGGAGGCAGCTTGATGGATGAGGTCTCCAGGAGTCTAAAATTATCCAAATCTTATTATGTGATATCATCTACTGTTAAATTCTGCTCCGTACTTCTAAAAAATGTTTTATTTTTTTATTGAGGATTTGTTCTGTTCTGTGTATTGTATTATATTGACCCCCTTCTTTTGACACCCACTGCATGCCCAACCTACATGGAAAGGGGTCTCTCTTTGAACTGCCTTTCCCAAGGTTTCTTCCATTTTTCCCTACTAGGTTTTTTTGGGAGTTGTTTACTTGTCTTCTTAGAGAGTCAAGGCTGGGGGGCTGTCAAGAGGCAGGGCCTATTAAAGCCCATTGCGGCACTTCCTGTGTGATTTTGGGCTATACAAAAATAAACTGTATTGTATTGTATTGTATTAGAAGCCTTTAAGTACCATGACACCCTGTTGGCTCTAGGGGTTGGACAGAAACCCTATAAATTTGCTTGCTTTACCTCACTCTCTCTCTCTTACCAAACTGATGAAAGGCCATCTCACACCATGAACTGAAAAGGACAACACGATGAAGAGCACAGCTCGGCAGCCATATTGAGACAGGAAAAATGAGAACTTAACTAGAGGCATTTTAAGTAAATAACAAGTCTCTGTGCCGCCTGACACTACACATCACCATTTATCAGGTTGTATGGTTGCCAATAATACATTGTTTAAATTGTAACTTAACTCCTGCTTGTCTTTCACTACAACTAATTGCCTGAGGTTATACATGTAGAAGGGAAGGTGGGGAGCAGTTATATAGTACATTACCTTATAAACAGTGGTGAGTCTGGGAAATTTGAAGCATTCTGACAAAGGCTACATATTAATAATACAAAAGGGGAAAGCAGAGTAATATATATATATATATATATATATATATATATATATTACTCTACAAAGACAAAACACCTCCCCAGATCACCACTGACAAAGCATGTGCATTTTACTCTTTATGGATTTTGTTTAGGGCAGCATGGTGGCACAGTGGTAGCGCTGCTGCCTCGCAGGTCCCCGGGTCCTCCTTGCGTGGAGTTTGCATGTTCTCCCTGTGCCTGCGTGGGTTTCCTCCGGGTGCTCCGGTTTCCTCCCACAGTCCAAAGACATGCAGGTTAGGTGGATTGGTGATTCTGAAATTGGCCCTAGTGTGTGCTTGGTGTGTGGGTGTGTGTGTGTGTGTGTGTGTGTCCTGCGGTGGGCTGGTGCCCTGCCCGGGGTTGGTTCCTGCCTTGCACCCTGTGTTGGCTGGGATTGGCTCCAGCAGATCCCCGTAACCCTGTGTTCGGATTCAGCAGGTTGGAAAATGGATGGATGGATTTTGTTTAGTTAAACTTTCACAGGCAAACATTTTTGCAAAAAAAAAAAAAATGTAAACAATTTATACTTAATGTGAGAACTCATAGTGTGGGTATGAAGATAAAACAGTTACATTTTAAAGGTTGTAGTTCCTAAATGTTAAAGTCCCCTGATAGTGATTACTTGATGAAGGCTACTAAAACAGCCAAAACAGTATGCTTCTATTTTTTTTTTCTGTGTGATAATAACCTTTATTTCGTTTTCTTAAGAAAACACATGCACAAGGAAGTTATATTCCCTTGAACTTGTAATCAGAAAAAAAAACACTAACAAATATACAACAAATTAACTTGCTCATAATTAAATTATTTAAGAAGAAGTATGTGTCATAATTTAAGCTAAAGTGAAATATTCAACAGAGAAATAAAGCAAAAATCTAAAACAATGCAACCTGCACATTTAACACAAACTGCTTTAGCCTATTTGCTCTTAGCACACAAAATCAATACATTTATAATTTTTCTTGTGGTCCTGTGGTTAGTATGCCTGTGAAAACGATTTGGAGAAAGTTTACCTATAAAAAATTTCATATTTTCAGAATAATTAGAAATGAGTTATAGAGAAGCTTATTGTATATTTAATTTGTGAAGATACTACTGCTCACCACTGTTTTAAATCATTGTAAATATGGTGGATATTGCAGACGTCTGGTTTTAAATCTGCACAAAATTTTCGCTGTCCAGCAGGAATGAGGGAAAAAATATAAATTAACACTGCTAAAGATAAATCATTAAAAATAACATTGTTAAATAAGATAAATGCCTACCACCTCAGAATCTTCAGAGACACCATCCGGCTCTACAAATACCTGAAAAGGGTTTGACACTTCCAGTTCTGGGGTGGATGCCCCTTGGACAGTGAGTTCCCTTTGCCTAGCACCATTGCGAATGTGACCCACCTTATCGCTACCTGTGTGGTGTGGATTCTCCTTCTGTGCAACCTTAGGGGTGCAATGTGTTATAAAGACTGCAGAGGAGATAGCATTGATTTGTCTATGTTTTCACCCTTTCTGCATGTATGTATACATTGTGACGAGATGTCTGGTTAAGGAAGGTTAGAGAAACAGTGTTTTGGCTGGTAGTCTTCATTAGGTGAGTCTGACATAGGAAAAGCTAGTTTCTGTAGGGACATCATACTAATAATGATTATACGCATGAAGAGTTAATATGACAAAGGGCCACATTACTCAAGATTGAGATGGTAATGAACTTATGACAGGTACATGCAGTAAGCCATCAAAGAAATCCACGCACCTTAAACAACAGTCCAAAATTTCACTCATAGAAACACTTAACAAGCGAATGTTGCAGTAACAGCTGTTGCCAAGCCTAAAAATATATTGTGATGCCTTAAGTGCTTATTTATCACTCACAAAGTAAAGGCTTAGGGAGAAAGCAACACATTGCAGTCAGCCCCAGAAAGATGATGACGAGCAAAATAAACAGGTATATTAAATCATCCTGTTAGATAAGAAAAGGATATGGCAATTGTTTGGTTTAAAATGGTGACCAAAATAGAGTGATACTTAGAAAATCTAATCACAGTTAGCATCAATATACTACACGCAAAAATGACCAAACCCACTTCAAAGATAAGCTGTGTATGGGATCAGTTCAGAAGTTGATTGGCACTATATGTCCTTTCAGTAAACGTGATCATTTCTCATTAATCAGCATTTGCCAGATCATTCAGGGTCTTGTTCAATAGTAGGGGTTTTGACAGGTCTGTAACATGTTAAGAGTAAAATTTAGTCGCATTGTACATAAAGAATGCAGATGGTGGGTACAAAGACAGTGAATGGTTCACCTTTAATTTTTTTCTCTTTAAAATAGAAGTTTCTTCTCAGTCTGAATTAATTTAGTTCAATTAAATTAATTTTTAAATAGATGGCCTCAGAATATAGCTCAGATTCACAGTACAAACAGAGGACATTACTAGCAAAAACTCTGCGGTATGCACCAATATACTTAGAGAAAAGCTAAGCCATCAGAATGAAATTAACAGCAGAAATTAGACTCTGTAAATTAGCTAGAAAGAACATCAGTAGCCAGAGGGATATTTGGTGATAAAAATTCATGAATTAAAAGGTCCTCTGCCATTTTTAATCACAGGCATATTTTCTACAATTAATGGCATATAGAAATAAAAATGGCCTGTTGTTTACAACTTACAGAGAAAAAAAACTAGAGCAAATAACAACCACTAAATATTCTAGCCTGACAACAATTTTCTCACAATGTCAGATTTATAGTTGACATGCTGATTGTGTCATTTATTTCAGTGAGCTTCTTATGGAATTGAATGGGTGGGTGCTAAAATGCTCTAAAAGAAGGTGATTATTAGTAATTCTGATAAATTTAGTATGACAACAGAAGAGATCAGAACAGTTGAATGAATTAAATGTTATCATTTTCTAATTCACCAACTCTAACCTGAATCGATTTTTTAAGGGCAACATGGTGGCTGGATGGTCCTAAAGATTGGGTTTGAATCTTAGGTTGTCAGAGTGCCTGTGTGCAGTTTGTATTTGTTCTTAAGGACATGAGTGTTAGGATGATTGGTGAAATTTTCAAGTTTCCTAGTTTGAGGAAGTATGATGTGTGTTTTTGCCTGTGTATGTGTGTGTGTGTGTGTGAATAGACTGTAAGATGACTTAATGTCCCATTATAGGCTGGTTACTGCCTTGAAACTGGTGCTCCAGAATTGAATTAAACAGGTTTAAAAATAGGTGAGTGAAGATTTTCCCTTTTTATGATTTTAATTTAGCATATAAACCGAATTATTACATGCAGGTGTGCATTACATGGACCCTTTGTTTATTGCAGTAAAATAATTTCAGCCAAAATATGTAAAGCAATTTAGTATAAAATTGGCACTTTAACAATGATGTGCATATGTCTGAATAATGTGTCACAGTTTCAAATTTTTTAGTATCTATCATATAGAGTTTTTCTTCATCTTATTGATGCTTCTTTTAGCTGATTAAAAAATGGATACAGCTATCTGCATGCTGGAAGAGCTGGAGGTCCCATTTTTCAAACGACTTCACGCTTGCTTGCAGAAAGGTCTTTGCATGGCCCTGTGATAATTTTTAAATGGAAGCATTAAAATATGTCTGATTGTTAACTGCATACTAAATGGCTGTGAACATGGGTTTTTATATTTATCAACAAACGAATAAGCCAATCAATATGAACTGCTGAAAATTTTATGTTACATTTTAGTAGGCTTTTTAAAATTCATACTACAGAAAAAAAGAAACTATGCAGGAATAGACAGATTTTGTGTCTTTGGTTAAAGTTTAGGAGAGGTTGGTTGTTAGCCTAACTAATGCTAAGGTTCAACTGCACTTTAGTGCAGCTGCTGAAAGAGTCTGCAGATGGTTGTTGAGTATAAATATTGAATATTTATGCGGGTAAGGGGGCCTATGAATATTCATGTATATCAGTGCTCTAAAACAGACTGTAAACTGCTGTAGCTCAGAGATGTTTGTAGCTCAGAGATGTTTGTTGATTTCTTTTCACTGAGGAATGTTCATTCTTGCCTTGGAAAGTTATTTTGACTTAATAATATTGACTTAGGAGTAACACTTTATAGTGCTTTATAGGTCAAATATCCTGCTTTTAAAAATGTTTTAATATTCTCTTTTCAAATTGGCATGAATGTTAAATAGCAAATCCTGTAAATAAAGCACCTGCAACTAATTTAGTTGTACTTAGTTGATTTATACTATTAATTACTCTTCAGTGCCACAGGCAAACTGGAACGTAGCATAGTAAAATGCGTGGAATTACTTTTAAATCTAATGGTGGGCCACAAGATAAAAACTCAGAACAAGAACTACACTGAAAAAGAAAGCTTTTCATTTGTTCTCTTTAGATAAAATATAATGTAACATCCTTAGCCAGCATTATTGTGAGTGCAGCACAGTGTAATGTACACACATCTTTTAAATGTTATATTTAGTACTAGTTATGTTCCCTGTGTAAATTTATAAATATTTGATATCTCTTGCCCTATGTGTACCCCCAGTGTTCCACATACACCTTTCCTCGTTTGCATTAACCGATGCATTCTCTCTCAATTGAATTCCCATAAAGTCTGCTCTGTCATTCTGATGCTCCTTGCTCACCTGCTGTTCGCTTTTTGACTACCACCAATGGTAGACAGGGTTCAACTACCCACTGTGAAAATATTAATCGAAAATATTAATTAAAATATTATCCTTGTGAATATTTCCCATCTTCGTAAGGGTTGCGCCTCATTAGTAATTAGCAAGCCATACACATTATTCACGTTATCTCTTTTTTCATAAAAATAAAACAATTGTCACAGTCGGGAATTGAACTTTGCACCACTAATGTATTGTGTAATTAACCCTACCACTTAGCCACCAAAGCCAAACTGATCAATCTGACAAATGCCAAAATGACCAATCAGATTACGAGGAGGGCCCAGGCACACACACACACACACACACACACACACATACATACATAGACAATAATGTTTTATTATATAGTAGATTCTAATATATCACTAAAGTAACAGGCTTCCTATTAGTTTCCCATATATGCAACAATAAAATAGAAATTTTCTATGCTTTTGGAATTGTTGCAGTGAAACTTTCCAGTTCCTTAGACCCAATGGTAGGCTAAGAAAATACTGAATCATGTTGAATAATGCAGCCCTTTTATTACAGTGGCCAGTGATAGACATCATGTTAGCACATGGGCTTTACACCCAGTGTGTGTTACAATCAACTGATTTTTAAATACAAAATGCTATTTGCTTCTCCACAATTTCAACATTATACATAACTTCAATATTATGTCTGTGTGTACAGTTTGTTCTAACCAGTACTGCATGTTTCTATGTGCATAACAGATTTCAATAGTGTTTCCAACATTTGTAAGTATGAAGTAGTTTTTCCTGTGCTATTAGATTGTAAAAAGCAGAGTACCAATTACAATTACATATTGTCCCACGAAATCCTGAAAATCAAAAATTATCTTACAGTAGCAGTAGATACATTCAAAAGCAAGTACCTGTCATGGTTAACCACCAGGAATAAAAATGTAATAGAATAATGGGAAAAATCCAGACTGTAACTGAATTCTTGAGTGCTGGTTCATGCATTAATTTTTCACTGTGATGAACTGGCATCCCCTTGCTGTCTGATTTGGCTGTGGTGCCCTGCCATGCTGCATTGCAAAAGACAGGAACAGTCAATGAATAAAGACACTTTCTGCACTTTTTAGAGATAATTTTAAATAGACTAGGGGGCTTCTCCCCCTGCTCGCTTCGCTCGCCAACCCCCGTGTTTGGTTTTCCGGTTACATACTTTTAAGATTTTTTTTCTTTGAATTGTTGCTATTTCATTAGTGTCACTTTTATTTCAGAACTTCTTTAAAAACAATATTTGGAATCTTTCGAGTCCTAACATGCTGAATTTTTTAAATGAGGTCAGTGAGACATGTGTTTAATGACTTTGTACCATAATTCAGGATAGGTTTCTCTGTTTGGAATTTCAGCACAGACAAAATGATCTACATCATCAACAGTTAATAATTTTTTTTGCAAAGTAACCAATAAATGCATGTGAGGTAAACCCCGTTTTTGAAATTCTCTGACTTAAACTTCAAAGCCTTACAATATTTACATACTTCTGACATATCACCTATGTCCATATATGTCCATTCCTCGCTTTGTCCTGCTTTTTTTTCAATGACACCTGGTCCGTGGTGATTATTTTACCTTTTTTTGAGTAATAATTTCCATTTGTTTTTGATACTTTCTAATTTTCCTGCTTTCATATTCTTTAACTTTCTCTGCATGTGTATCGCGACGTTTTTTTGAGCCTTTCAAATTCCACTGTTTTCATAATCTCTAACCTGCTCTGCATGTGTATAGCGCCAACATTTTTGAACGTCTTTATGAAGTTCTACTTTGTCTTTTACTCTTTGTCTTTTAATTCTGAGTCCGATTGGAGTGCTTTTTTTCAGTTACACTTGTTCCGGGCTGATTATAACTTTCCTTATTTTCTGAATTTGCACTTATTCTTTTTCTTTTTTGCATTTTTTTCTCTCCAACGCTTTTGAGTCTTTTTTCTCCGCGCTGCTCTTTCTTCTTCGCTTAGTCATCAACGTTTCATCTATAATGTATTGCCCTTATACAGTGCATCTGGAAAGTATTCACAGCGCATCACTTTTTCCACCTTTTGTTATGTTACAGCCTTATTCCAAAATGGATTAAATTCATTTTTTTCCTCAGAATTCTACACACAACACCCCAGAATGACAATGTGAAAAAAGTTTACTTGAGGTTTTTGCAAATTTATTAAAAATAAAAAAACTGAGAAATCACATGTACATAAGTATTCACAGCCTTTGCTCAGTACTTTGTCGATGCACCTTTGGCAGCAATTACGGCCTCAAGTCTTGTTGAATATGATGCCACAAGCTTGGCACACCTATCCTGGGCCAGTTTCGTCCTTTCCTCTTTGCAGCACCTCTCAAGCTCCATCAGGTTGGATGGGAAGCGTCGGTGCACAGCCATTTTAAGATCTCTCCAGAGATGTTCAATCAGATTCAAGTCTAGGCTCTGGCTGGGCCACTCAAGGTCATTCACAGAGTTGTCCTGAAGCCACTCCTTTGATATCTTGGCTGTGTGCTTAGGGTCGTTGTCCTGCTGAAAGATGAACCGTCACCCCAATCTGAGGTCAAGAGCACTCTGGAGCAGGTTTTCATCCAAGATGTATTTGTACATTGCTGCAGTCATCTTTCCCTTTATCCTGACTAGTCTCCCAGTTCCTGCCACTGAAAAACATCCCCACAGCATGATGCTGCCACCACCATGCTTCACTGTAGGGATGGTGCCAGGTTTCCTCCAAACGTGACGCCTGGCATTCACACCAAAGTGTTCAATCTTTGTCTCATCAGACCAGAGAATTTTCTTTCTCATGGTCTGAGAGTCCTTCAGGTGCCTTTTGGCAAACTCCAGGTGGGCTGAAATGTGCCTTTCACTAAGGAGTGGCTTCCGTCTGGCCACTCTACTATACAGGCCTGATTGGTGGATTGCTGCAGAGATGGTTGTCCTTCTGCAAGGTTCTCCTCTCTCCACAGAGGACCTCTGGAGCTCTGACAGAGTGACCATCGGGTTCTTGGTCACCTCCCTGACTAAGGCCCTTCTCCCCCGATCGCTCAGTTTAGATGGCCGGCCAGCTCTAGGAAGAGTCCAGGTGGTTTCGAACTTCTTCCACTTACGGATGATGGAGGCCACTGTGCTCATTGGGACCTTCAAAGCAGCAGAAATTTTTCTGTAACCTTCCCCAGATATGTGCCTCGAGACAATCCTGTCTCGGAGGTCTACAGACAATTCCTTTCACTTCATGCTTGGTTTGTGCTCTGACATGAACTGTCAACTGTGGGACCTTATATAGACAGGTGTGTGCCTTTCCAAATCATGTCCAGTCAACTGAATTTACCACAGGTGGACTCCAATTAAGCTGCAGAAACATCTCAAGGATGATCAGGGGAAACAGGATGCATCTGAGCTCAATTTCGAGCTTCACGGCAAAGGCTGTGAATACTTATGTACATGTGCTTTCTCAATTTTTTTATTTTTAACAAATTTGCAAAAACCTCAAGTAAACTTTTTTCACGTTGTCATTCTGGGGTGTTGTGTGTAGAATTCTGAGGAAAAAAATGAATTTAATCCATTTTGGAATAAGGCTGTAACATAACAAAATGTGGAAAAAGTGATGTGCTATGAATACTTTCCGAATGCATTGTACGCTGTATATGCTCTGAGACCTTAGATCTGTGTGTGCTCAAATCCTTTACACGACTGAGTGTTTTGCTGCCCGTGGTCTTATTTGATATTGGTTGTAAGTAGGGTGTGGCTTGCAAGAATTTCATGTTCTATGTCCCCGTGAGACGGTCCTGAGTCAATCTCTTGGCACAAAGTCTCATGTTTAAGGTCCCCGCAAGACGCTCCGTGGCCAATCTCTTTCGTCTTGCGGGTCTTTTAAGTGTCTTCCGTGATCTTCACGTGAAGATCACGTCTCGCTTCCCTAGTCTTTCTCTCCCAGGATTTTTTTTTATAATAGAGAGATATATTTGCCATTGTTGGCCATCAATCTACACTCAATAACCTATAATAACAAAGTGAAATTATATTTTCAGAAAGGTTTGAAATAAAAAAAAATCCAAAACTAAAATCTCTTATTCATGTACTGTAAGTATTCAGGACTTTGCAGGAACCACTTTGGCAGTAATTACGAGTTTGAGTCTTCTTGGATAAGTCTCTACGTCCTTTGTAGACTTGGATTTGGGCAATTTATCACAGTCTTCCTGGGAAATCCTCTCAGCTTCTCTTAGTTTGGATGGAAAGCATCTGTAAACTACCATGTTCAGGACTTTCCACAGTTGTTCTATGGGGTTTAATTCTGGACTTTGTCTGGACCACGCTATGACAGTCAGGCACTTGTCCTGAAGCCACTCCAGCACTGTCTTTGCTGTATACGTTGGGTCATTGTCATGCTGAAAGATGAATCGTCACCCCAGTCTGAGCACGTTTCCTTCAAGGACTTCACTGTATTTGGCTGCACTCATCCTTCCCTCAATTCTGACCATTCTCCTTGTACCTGCCACAGAGAAGCACTCCCTTAGCATAATGCAGCCACCACACTTCATGGTAGGGATGATACTAGGCAGGTAATAAGCAGTGTCTGGTCTCCCCAGACATAGTTCTTGGAGTTGTGCCCTAATAGTTGTCTCATCAGACCAGAGAATCATTTTCCTCATTCTCTAAGAGTCCTTTAAATGCTACATGGCAAACTCTAAGCAGTTGTTAGAC
The DNA here is from genome assembly GCF_900747795.2 of Erpetoichthys calabaricus. Lineage (NCBI taxonomy): Eukaryota > Metazoa > Chordata > Cladistia > Polypteriformes > Polypteridae > Erpetoichthys > Erpetoichthys calabaricus. The sequence continues at coordinate 257,352,662 of NC_041395.2, read as the reverse complement.
ACTCTACCATGAACACCAGATTAATGGAATGCTGCTGATATGGTCATTAATCTGACAGACTATCCCTCTCAGCAGAAGACTTCTGAAGCTCTATTAGAGTGATCATTGAGTTCTTGGTCACCTCCCTGATAAAGGTTCTTTATGCCCAGTTACTTAGTGTGGCTGGAGAGCCTACTCTAGAAATAGCCCTGGTGGTTCCAATTTTTTTTCCATTTCACAATTACTTAGGCCACTGTACTTTTAGGAATACTCGAAGCTTTAGAAATGGTTTTATATCCTTAACTTGATCTATACCTCACCACAACCTGATCAAGGTTGCAGTGTTGTTTGGACTAGATTGCTTGGCTTTTCTCCTGATAGGCAGTGTATATAGTGAGACCTTATATACACAGGTCTGTGTCTTTTAAACAATGTCAATTCAATTCAGTTTGCCACAGGTGAACTCCAATCAAGTTCTCAACACATCTCAAGGATAATTAATGCAAACACAATGCACTTGACCACAATATGGAATGCCATAGCAAAGGGTCTGAATACTTATATAAATGAGAAATTTCAATTTTCAATAAATTTGCACATTTCTGAAAACATGTTTTAACTTTGTTATTTTAGGTTACTTACTGTAGACTGATGGGCATAAAAGACATTTACCTATTTAAAATAAAATCTATGACAACAGAGCATGTAGAAAGATGTATGGAAATTTTCTGAATCCACTGTAGATTCAAATGTACAGTATACTGGATTATTATTTCTGTCTTTAAAAGACTGAAAAAAATATATATTTTTGAGTGTGATTTTAATGTATATTAAGGCTAGAGATTTTGACACTTTTACAATATGGGGATAAATGCTAGTTTGTTCATTACTCTGAATTCATCCTACATAATAAAAACTAAAACTGTACCCAAAGAAATTTTCCTTAATCCTCTAACAGATGTATATGAGGTAATGTCTAATGAGACATTAGAACAATAAAGACGAGAACAGGCCATTCAGCCCCATAAAGCTCACTAATCCTATTCACGTAATTCTCCTAAAAAAGCATCAAGCCTAGTTTTGAAAGTCCCTAAAGTCCTACTGCCTACCACACTACTAGTTTATTCCACCACACTACTTGTTAGCTTATTCTATTTGTCTGTGGTTCTCTGTATAAAGAAAAACTTCCAATGCTTGTGCAAATATTAACACGTTTCCAACAATGTGCCCATGTTCTTGACAAACTCATTTTAAAATAGTAGTCTCGATCTACTGTACTAACTCCCGTCATAATTTTAAACATTTCAATCATGTCTCCTCTTAATATTGCTTAAACTGAAAAGGCACAGCTCTTTTAATCATTGCTTTAATCATTGCTTATATTTTGAGATCTTACAACATACTGCTGACTTAGTTATGCTGCATCCCAGGATACCATTATGAATTGGTAGCTAGTCATAACTTTTTTGAAATAGTCAAACTGCATTCTTGACTATCATCATGCTCAAATGTTGTGTTGTGTTAATTGTAGCTTTCACCATTTTTTGCTTCTATATAATGATACTGCCCTCAAAAGAAAGAGGTTATGATTGTATCCATGGGGTTTGTGATAGTATTTTAGCTTGGCTCTGCTTTTTCCACCCTCTTTCATTTTTTCAACCATATACAGAGCACTCTGCATACTGCTACATACTTTACATACTAAAAAGCTCTATACAGCAAACAGTTATCCCTTCCCATATACAATACTGACCAATCAAAACACCTTAAGCTTCTATATTATCAAAATCCTTGAATCTGTGAATGAATGAATTAATTTGTCTTATGCGTTCTGCATAAATTTGACACACTCGAAAAAAGATCTGATAAAGATTTAAGTTACATAATCAGCACTTGCTATACCATTAGGGCTTAGAAAGGGATAGTATGACAAGTGGAGTGCTTAAATTAAAATGTTAGAAGTAGACAGAATGGCATTCTAGCAGACCTTTCATCTCAACTTTGAACAGTGAACAGTAGTAGAGCCAAAAAGGTACTTTCGAGAAGAACTTTGTTTTTTGACTTGTTTATTTTCCATTTTAAAGGCGTTGACATTTGAATAGCTTTTCTTGTAGTGTAATTCTGTCCTTTTACTTATTTCTGACCACGTCTCTTCCTTATTGTTTCTAGTTTTCTCATATCTTGGCGTTTTGTTTCCATTGTGCCTTTTGGCACATTTTGCCCACATTTATTCTTTAACAGGTTTCAATTAGTTGATGTCTCTTTCTTGTCCACCAGTTTCTTCTAGCATGGACTGACTTTGGTTTACACAGAATGTTGATTTTTCAAATGATGACTTTAAAATACTTCCTGCTTGTGACCCTAGTGTTTGCTATAGTTTAAAATTTGTTTAACTCTTTGCTAGATGTCTAGATCTTGCACAACACCCTGGTTTTACTCATGCTTACCCTGATGCAGATTTTTGCTTGTTATGCTAAACTTGTTTTCATATTCTTATGATTCTGGCTTCCATTTATCACTCAAAAAATAAAACTGCTGAACAATCAACTTCAAATTAAATTTCTTATTCTCCCAACTGGGTTTTTACAGTAACCTTAGGAACTGTTATGTATTAAGAATAAATTATTTATGCATTTTTCAGGTTTCATATATTGCTCCTACTGAAAACGTTCCAGCAGCTTCTGCAATCATTAAATCACTTTAAGTATCAATGAACTTAATGTGGTTATGCAATGAATTCGTAGGTCCCAAGTTGGTACTAGATGTAAAAATGTGTCTCTTATTCTGCACTTTTGCAGTGCTTTGCTCCCTAAATAAAACAATCATTTATTTATTAATCTTAACAGGTCAGTACCAGTACCAAGAAAATATTGTATCTTTTACATGTTTAGATCATTTTTCTAGTTTAATAAAAAGAAAGGACTTTGTATTAATAAGAACTTTGTTTTATGTACTTATTCTTATTAAACCAAAGCTTTCAGAAGAAGATGGACAATTATACTTTTGGTAGGGGAAGTATTCTAATTTTCACCAGATGTTTGTAATGAAAAACTTTAAAAACTACGTTTTAGCAATCATCAGAAACATATAAAAACTCAGTTCTTGTGTGTGCCAATTTGGAATATTGCCAGACGGAGACTATCCAGGATTTACTTATTGTGAAACTAAAAGTGTGATTTCTAAACCAGAAAGGTTTCTATGTACAAATTAATTATTGCCTTGTAGCAAACTACTAGGACTCAGCATTTCAGGGTTTTTTCAGGTTCACCTTCATTATTTAGAGAATCCTGAGTTGAGTGATTGCATGTAATTTAACAGAGGTGTACTGTTTGTATGTTTTTCAGGTTAGAATAATAATAATAAAAAACTTAAGGATAGTAATTGCTTCAATTAATTAATAAGCAAAGTTGGCTATTGGTAGAGGCAATGGTTTTATTAGATCCCTTATTTGGTTTAATGCTTGAAATTTTAAGAAAGAATTTCATATGCTGTGCAAGTTTTTTATATGACAGATTCAGTGAATAAATAAGATCAAATGATCTTTCTTACAGTGGGCTGTTTTTAACATGGATATACTCATACAAGAGCATTTCATCCATGTCAGTCTATAATTTAGTTTAAACCATATTGAAACAAGTTGTAACAGTCACTTAAAAATTTTCAACGTTTTTGCTCAAAATTTATTTGGGCTGATATTTGAGCATTCTGGCTTTTGCTTAGAATTGTAGCAACTTGAACAAAAAGAGCACCTCATAAGTCTAAAAATGTGTGATTTTCTGTTAATGCAAAAACTCCTCACTGTTAATCTAGAAATGAATGTCTGCAGGCCCTTCTAAATTAATTCTAAATAAAAAGCAGGATATTTCTGATTCCATTATTATTCATCACTTTGCTTTGACCTGGGTAACTATTCTCTACTGAAAAGCAATGTCTTTATAAGTTACATAACTTGCTAAATGGAGTTCTTAAATATGCAGTTAAGGTATTTAACAAGAGTTTAGGTTAAATTCATTTCAGAAAAGTAAAAAAAAGGAAAACTATATTGAGAAGACAAATAATCACTGTAAAGAAATAGGTTCAGTTTATTCAAAAACGTCAGTCAACAAAGAATATTTCTAATACAATGAAACTGTACAAAATCAAAGTATAGTTTGCTATAAAGAAAGTGGCACAACAAAATCAATTGGATGGTCTTTACGCCTCATTCTCTTAGGCCACAGAACTAAAAATTTATTTGAATAAAAAAACAAGAATAATAAGCATACATAAAGCAGTGACTGCAATTTATGTCATATTGGAAAACTATTCTGTGGTGTAATTAGAACAGAATTGTGTGTTTTTGGCCTGTAAAATCACATATTATCCTCAGAGTGCCGACAGGCCCACCATATTTTTTTTTGCAGTTTCTTGGTCATTACTTTTTATTATTATTTTGCTGCTGGTGATCTTCCTACATGGTTTATGCATTTTATGTAACAGCAGCCGCATTTTTCTTTTAAAAGGGACTTGGGAACACAAGTCATTTGTCGGTTTTCTTTGATGTGTTTAGAAAGCCACATTCTGACATTATTAGTTATGTTATTTCCTTAACAATTCATTATGTCTCACAGTTATATTGCCTTGTTTGCACATTTTTTTTTAAGAATTTCCAAAGTTAACAAACTTGTGTTTTTTGTTCCTTTTCTCAATAACATTGTGGACTCTAAAATAAGAATTTGTTTTTAGCTCTCTTCTTCTCTTCAGACATCATTAGGAATGTAGAATGATATTTACAGCATATTTGTTTCCCTGTTGCTACTATAAACATAAGCAAGTTAATAGATATATTTTGTTATATTTTTTATGCCTGCTGTGTTGTGTCAAACTCCATCTCTGCTCTGGGGCATGGTGGTGATAATAAAAGTATGCTTATGAATCTCAGTGTTAAAATCTCCAAAGTATATGAAAGAGAAGAGAACAGCAAAGTACAGAGAAGTCCTAGAGACAAATAGGTTGTATTTGTAACCGTTTTGACTTTCTGTAAAGGTTGGATCGTAAAGGTTAAAAAAGGTTAAAGATACTTTAGGGCAAAAGCAAGAAGAGCAGTTCTGAACAAAGCTGAGATCAAACAACTACAGGACAAATCAGCGACCAAATCAAAAGGAACAGACAGTACTGAAGTCAGGACAAATGTGTGTCAGAAACAAAAATTAAAACCTATGAAAAAAAATTTTAAGGAAGCCAACCTTTTTGTTACTACAAGAAATGAGCTTTCCATTTTTAAAAATAAAGTGCAGACAATTATTGAGCTTGTCCTTGCCTCGTAACATAACACGCACACACATAAGGCATGACCCGTAGTGATGTGTCCCAAATAAAAATCCAAAACATTGTGACAGCAACATCAAAATTAAGCAATGTTGTAATGGTATAGCATTAATAGTAGATAAATAATAAAAATAAACATAACAATCAAGTTGCTCACGTACTGTAAATGAGGAAAGGCTGCAGTCTATAAGAGCATACTGAATAATGTGTTGAAATGGATTAAAACTACTAAGGCAGTTTTCTGGAGTGGTCCAGCAAAAAGCTAAGACATCAATCCAATGACGATTGTTCTCTTTTCCAAACTGAGAATGTCTGATCTCGTAAATAAAAAAAAGAATTATAGCCAAAGACAATAACTATACCAAACACTGGCAGAAGAGTTCAAGCACTTTAATTAGTTCTTTATTTGTGTGTTATTTATAATTAGTTTAAATGATCTGTACAATTGTGTTCTGACTTTAACATTAGCAGCAACAAATTGATTACACATGCAAATGTTCCTAAACAGTGTAATTGCTTTAAATACATTTTCAATAAAAAAAAATCCCAAATAAAATGCTAATACTAGTAAAAGAAACATAAACCCTTCACACAGTGGGTGCAAATGAGTGATTTTGCTTAGATGTTTAAAACAAATATTTGGAAAACAGCTAGAAGACAACAGTAACTGGTGTTGTTAAAAAGCATATTTAAAAATGAGAGACAGGCAGGGGAAAAACATTGTAAATAACATATTTTAATATCAATTGGTGATTGTTATTAAACGTTTATTAGTGTGAAATTTTGCAATAAATTGTTCATTTTTGAGAATTACACTATTCTTAATTAAATAGTGCTGTGCTAATGTCTAAAGAAACTGGTTATCTATCTTTTTACTCATGATGGAAAAGATGTTTAATAACTCTTTAAAAATCAAGTCTTTTCAGGAAAAATTGCAACTAGAAATAAAAATGAAATTTGTAAGACTGGAACAAAAAAACAATAGCAGTATACTTGGAATAGTTGGCCACGTAATGCGCCTATACTGAACATAAACCAGACATAACACACTTTAAAAGATAAAACATAGCTTAACTCTCTTTCTATGACAGGGAGTAAATCTTGGCACTCTGGGATGACCTTGGATTTTAGCTTATTCTCCTCCAAATTATGAGAACTCAATTGAGGTCATATGGATATTTAAAGCGTTTGCTCTCTGCTCACCTTCTTATGGAGGTCTTCATTCCTTTGATAAGGGTTACTAAATAGTAATAGCCTGTTAAACTGAAATGATGATATTGTTCTTCATGGCATGGATTTTTGAGTAGCACAATCAAAATCTCAGTTCATTACTGAATTACTGTCATAAGGCAAAGCAAACCAATATATAAGTCACTGACACCTCGTAAAATGATCCAGAGACCAAGACAATGGAAGGTGAGATTCATTTAAAGTATACAGAAGTGCCAGTGCCAAACCGGTGAATTCACACAGCTCTTGTGGTTGTGTTTAGCAGTTGCTTCGACAAATAGATAAAAGACAAAAAATCACCACCTAGAGGGAAACACATCAAGTACTTGGTTTGTGCTTTATGGATGACTAAGTTTATTGTCCCTTTGGGTTACTCGATTTGAGGAATAAACTTTGTTATGGTCTAGTTGTCAATAAAAACAATAAAATATATTTTTTCTTAATGACCAGTAGATCACTTTTTTATTTATAGTAGCCAAGCTCAAATACGTGGACTCTAAACGAAATCACACAGCTAAGGATAATCTGTAAACATGAATGACTCTGATTAGGGGAGTAATGAAAACTCAATTCAAAGTCAGTGCTAGTAAAGCTTTCTTGATCAGCATGTGACAGAAACATGAGAATCAAAACTCTTTAAAGAAGGTAGGTATAGATTACAGCCAGATATTTAATTTATTTAGATGAGCTATCCCGAACACTACATATACTCTTACTTTTATTTTTTTCATTGGAAGTAGTTATAGACATCACTCTCTTATGAGATACCTCTCACTTCCAAGGGTCATGATCTAACAGACCTCCTAAAATAAAAAATAAATTGCCTTTTTATTGCAGTCACTAAATCACAACTACAGTAGAGATGGGAAAATACATGTAAGAACTTAAAACTTCTTGGGAAGGGGTGAACAACTATCAAATATATAACAAAGTATTACAAACAAGAATTATATAATACCCAGCACACAAAAACAGTTTTTGAAAACAGTCAGGTGTGTAAGCAAATAGATAGTGTTTGTTTATATTTAATTTACTTATTATTATTGGGCTATTGACCTCACATTGTTCCAAGATGGCACCACAAAATCTCCCAATGTCATGGGGCATGAGACAAATTGTTTGTGGTAGCCAATTAACATCATTATAAAAGCATACCTGAAAGAATGATACAAGACCATTCATTCTTTTATTTTTAGAAAACAAAAGATGCAACTATTTTAACATTCTTTATAGGCCTGGGTAAAAATACTGATTTTCTGATTATTTGGTATTTTTCATTTAAACGATTCAGCATCAATTCACAAAGTCTCAAGATCGATCTTGTGGATCTCTATTCTGCTCAATTACTATATGTAGATTTCTGCTTATCTTTGCTTTTGGCATCCGACCCAGTAGATGTCGCTAATGCGCCTGTTAAGGCTTTCTATGAATTAAGAACTTTACATAGAATGAGAAGGGTCTGGCTGCATGTACAACTGCATAAAATCCCTTCTCAACTGAAACTGGCACCTTCAACAATGAAATCAGATGGGTGGACTTGAATTGGTAAAGAACAACTGAAAAAAAGCAAGGCCATATGTAAGATGTGCAGCTCAGAAGTTAATTATTATATCACAACAAATTTGAAAAATCATTTATCGTGACGATGCCCATAAACATAATCTCAGTCGACATCCAAACCAGTAGAGCCTAAACAATCCACACTGTAGACATCGGGTAGCTCCAAGCTTCTATTTAATTTGCCTTGTGCCCCAAAAAGTAACACAATCTATAACAGTTTGTAACTGTTTATCTGAGACCCTACACTGTTGCTGAAAACGAAGGCTTTCAGAGCAGCCTGCGATACCAAAGTGAGCTTTTGCACAAAGCAGCCAACGTGGATATCTCCACAAGCTGCACGGTACGGATCATATTAGTGGCATTGTCAGTCACAATGGCCTTTTCTTTTTCTTTTATATTCCATTCATCCATTCGTGTCAACAAGCATCAGCTCTAGATCCTCGTTTTAAAGCGATTCCTTTCTGTCTGAGGAGGAACTGTGAGGACACATTTTTGAGACTGATTAATGTGACAGCTACACGTGAGCAACTGAAGATATGTGTATAACTTACAGAATTATAGAAAGACATGTCTTCCTGCTGTATTATTTTAAATGTTCAATAGGGGAATACATTTGGCTAACAGTTTAGTTGAAGGATGTCTACATGGAGATTTATAACACACAAATAAATTATTGAGTAACATAATTATTATTTAAGAAGCAATATTTTATTATCTTATAATAATACTATTCGCAAGATGGTTTTAAAAAGTAGATGCCATTGCAAGGTATTAAAACAAGGAGCCTCCCATAGTATGTGTTTTCTCTGATTTGGTGATACATACAGTGCATTAATTATAATTAGTTAAAAATTATGGTGAATTTAACGTGACTGCAATGCTGTGAATTTTTTTTGAAGAACAATGATATTTTGTTCCACATCTCCTAAATACTGATGTTAACTATTCATTAGTAATTAAATATTTCTTCTTAAATGTCATATTATGCTTATGCATATGTTATGAGATCACCTTGTAAGACACCCTTCAAATAAAGTGTTACTGAAATTTGTCACATTATATTAATGTTCTCTATGCATGGTTAAGTAATTTCTAAAAAAAAGCCACCACTTCAAATGTATCAGTGCACACTAACTCAATCAAGATAAAATCACTACTGAATCGAATCGGGCATTGTGAATCAGAATCAAATCGAATCAGGACATCAGTGCCAATACCCAGCCCTAGTTCTAAATGCCAATTGCCATTTTGCTTGTGCTTCTTCTGTATGTTACTTTCTTAAATTCAGAACACCTTTTGTTTTTGTGCTCCTGTCTGTTTATTTCTTGTTCAAGTTTGCTTTTCAGATTCTTTGCATATTAAGTTTTTTGCTCAAAAGAGGGCTGTTTGTATTAAATAGAAAGTATAAACTGTCTTCTTCAATAGCATATAGCTACCATTGGGCCAAAAAAAGAAAAAGCAACAGCCTTAACTAAACAAATAAAAGCACAACCTAATCAACATTGTCTGGTGAAAAATACAGTGTCTGAAAGAAAAAGTTACTTCTGGAATGCTTGCAGCTCTTTATAGTCCAGATGAAAAACATTTCTTACATTCAGTAAAAATAATGAATTTTAGAAAGCCTAGAAGAATTTCTTCATTTAACATGATTCATTTTGAGAAAAGGCAACTAAAAAATAGAAAAAACAAACAGAGTACCCAGGGAAAAACTCACATACAAACAGTGAAGGAATGTGCCAGTGCAATGCACTTATAATATTTATGCCAGTAAATGGTAATGAAATGTATATTAAGCTAATGCCACCTTGCAACCAAGAAAACCAAAATAAAATGCTAGCTACAAAGATCAGGACAAAGCACATTTTGGGGCCATATAGTCCTTACAAAAAAGACAATTATATCTGAGCTAGGTCACACGATTGTGTAGTGTTACAATTTGATCAGGTGAACAAATATAACATTTTCAAACCCGCTAAATCCAATTCAGTGTCTTGGAGGAACCTTTCAAATTTAAAAGGAGAGTCATAGAAAGAAAGGAAGGAAGGAAAACCCACACAGATACAAAGAGAACATGCAAAAACAGACAACATGTACGTGCTGGATTTAAAGCTGGGACTCTGAATATATCAGAAGGCAGTTCTGCCCAGTGTGCCACTGTGCCATTGTAGAATGAAGATGTAAAAACAATAATAGCCCTATAAACCCTACAAATATACATTGTCGTACATGGCTGGGGGTCAGACCCGGCCGGGATGCCTGGAAGGACGGAGTTGTGGCATATTTATCCTCCGGGCCACGAGGGGGCAACCGCCCTGGAGTAGAAGAGGCCCACGGAAGGAGAGCAGGGAGGCTCAAGACCGTTGGGGCCTCTGGTCACCGCCAGGGGGCACCCCGAGCCTCATGGAGCCCGGGACTTATTTACTTCCGCCACACATATGGAGGACGATCCTTCCAGGGTCAGTGCTTCCGGGTGCTCTCCTGATGCTTCCACCACACCAGGACGTGACTTCAGGTAGAGCAGCTGGAGCTCATCCGGGTGAGGATAAGAGGGGCCGCCTCCCTCCAATCAACGAGCTGGAGTCGGGAGCAGTAGCAGGACGAAGCTCCTGGAGAGAGGGGACAGGTGGCCCAGGGACAAGGAGAGAGAAGGCCCAGGAGAAGTGAGACTGGGGCAAGAAGCACTGTGTGAGTTGTGCAGGACTGACTTGTGTTGTTGTGGAGAAGAAAATAAAGAGTGTATTTGGATAAAGATGTGGTCTCTGACTGATGGTGTCCGGGCAAATATCACAACATAAATGTGTCTATGAATATTATATTACAAATTTAATTATATTTATGTATAATTATGCTGTACATAGAGAAAAAGAGACCGCGGCACAACTTCAGCTTACTTGGTTACAGGGAAAACATTCAGATAAACATTATTCCAGTGCTAAAGAAACACACATTCAGGATCGGCAGCTGTTGGTGCAGCGGCTGCTTTAGCGTGTAAAGCCTCATCAGACGTCATTACAAGTCTTTAAAAGCCAATTCACTCATTTGTCCTGTTCTCTCTTGTCCTGTGCAGACTCCCTCTGACACGATTGCTGCCTCTGCTACACTGCTCAGTTGAGTTCTCTTGAGGAAGACATCTATGGGTTCTTTTAAACTCAAGAATTGGAGCTGTTGTAAATGAAGACAATTAGAAAGTTGTTCAGCTTTGCTGTGAGTTTCAATTAAGGTTGAGTGCTGTTGCTGATACTGCCAAAATAAAACCTGTTTGCTCAGTCCTCTCTTCACTGTCTTTTGTGTAACTCAGGAGCCCAGACTCAGCTATATATATTTAAATTTTTAAGCATGATTGTTTAGTCTTGATAAGTGTAGAAAGAAAGCACAAAGTCAAGATAAAGGTTTGGGGTTTCCGGCCCTGTGTAGTGAACAGTTTGCAAAAAAAACGTTTTACAGACAGTCACGATCGACATTCCACATTCGACAAATTACAGGGTTTACTGGAGAGCTTTTTATAGTGGTTGGACCGGCCCCAATCAGAGGATTGCTGGGTAAGGAGGTGCAGTGTCTTCTGGGAATTGTGATGTCATCCGGGGGAAATTAGGGAGGTGTCGGTAGTGATGAATTGTCAGGGTGTCGGCGTTTCCTTCTTTCTAGGAAAATAAAGAAAAAGAAGTTAGGTGTCTCATCATTTCCTTTTTGGCCTCGGGTTTCGCGCTCGCTCTAGATTCCTTCCGCGGCTCCCTAAGCGCTCGTGCGTGACATAAGGTTTTTATAAGTAAATGGCATGGACAGAGTGGGACTGTCTTTTAGCCCAGGAGTGACATGATACAGACCAACCCACTCTTCACTCTGGGTGGGGGCATTATTACTAGGCCATTATGGTGACTGATAGCAAAGAAAAGAGACATGCAACTCCTAAATCATTTGTCTCTTACTCTTTCCAATGTACTTATGTAGTTATGGTGGAGCAACAAGTTGCCATGGTCAAGAGTATTGTCTTGAGGTATAGGTACCTCCAGCTTTGTACTCTCCATAGTTAATTTTAATCACTTGTAACCCATCAGCTACAGGCTCTGTTTTGGGGATTGTTGGAGGTGAGAGCAGAAAAACAGATCCAGCTGTTTGAACTGGAAATGTGAAAAGTAATCAAACCTTGTAGTAGCCTTCTCAGCATTCTTTTCTCTGGTGTCTCTGGTATGGATTCTGCACGATTCAAAGGGCCAGCTTCATCTTTAGTAACAAAGAAGTTAAATGAATAATAGTATTGCTACTAAGTAGTGTGTACTTCTATGTACAATAGCTAATTATAACTTTACAATATATAATGCATGATGCTTGTATAGCTATAATATATTATTGCATATTGTTCCATTAATAATTTCTTCTTATCCTACAGTCAAAATAATACTTCACACTGGTAATATTGAAAAAGACCCGTACACCTACATACAATCATTGCACCACAGCACTACAATGTTGCACCTACCTGTTGCTGTGCTTTCTTTGCTGCCTCTTGCCCCTGACTCTCAGCATCACTAGACTGACTCTGTGGATTCTGGTTGGAGCAGAACTGTGACTGACAGAGTTTTGTTGTCTGTGGGTAGTTATAGCAGGTAGTGATTCAGTTGCTTAATACTTGTATCATAAATTCAGTAAACATCATCCCTTTTTTAATATGCAATACATAGCCTAAATATTAAACACTAAACCTACTGAATACGTTAGGAAGTGGCACTAATTTACACCTTCACTTTCACATTTCTGGTTCAAAACCAGTTGTACTCAATGATTTTTGTGTCGCCGTCCAAATATAGCTACAGGTTTAGGAAGCAACTGTTAAAAAAGGAACAGCTCCCAGTACAGCTAATGCATATTTTGGACAATCAGGGATGAATCAGAAGTTGTTAGGTTGTGTGCTACTGGCGTAGCAATGGATTGCGCAGATTGTGCAAAGTACAAGGGCCTGTACATTTCACCAACGTTTTGCTCTCAATTGTTATCATTTTGTGCATGTTTTAAATCGATCATGTCAACCAAGTCAACTGCTTTTGAAGTAGCTGAACTGTTGCTGATAGATCACTGTTCACTGTTTTCTGCTTCCAGTGACATTTGCATGGCTTACATGTTAGTGCTGACTACGCCAGTACGCTGCATCTGAACAATCGTTGTCCAAGTTAAAACTCAACAAAAAAGACCTCAGAAGCACATTGTCACAAGACAGACTTAGTGGCTTGACTGTACTCTCAATTGAAAACGAGCACGCAAGACAATTTGATGCGTCAAACATTGTTGAGACTTTTGTGCAACAGAAGGCACGCAAGTGAGTATTTTAAGGTACCTGCTGTGGCAACCCCTAACGGGAGCAGCCAAAAGAAGAAAAAGTGATATTAAAAGTAACATGATTTGACTTGTCAGTCACTTCCATTTTTGTAAGCTTTAACAGTTTAACAAATCTGTAATATTTTATTGGGTAACCTTAGTATGGCTTACTGTGCATTAGTGTCACTACTGTGAGGATTTGTGAGTGTGACCTCTTTATGACGTCCATTTTCTCAGAACTTGTGTAAATTGGGTCGATCCTATCCTATCGATACTATCCTGTCAGCCAGTCTTGTCATTTTAATTTGCTACAAATTGAAATTGTTTCATTTTATAGCACAGAACAGTTTCTACTTTCTAGCTTATGTAAACATTTTAATCATCTTCTTTCACAAAATTGTCTTGGAAAAGTAAGAGGGTCCACATTGTACATATATTTATGTATGACTACTACTACTACACACACCTCCCACATTCCAGTCTCACAATTTATTATTATTTTTTATCATTATAGCGGGTATAATAAAGCGATTTAAAAAGTTATTACAAATTTCATTTAGATGGCCGGTTTGTTTGTCACCAGCGTGACACCAATGCCCAGCCGGCCCATAGGATCTAGATACAAATAAATTACTAAAAGTTATGCTGTGTTAGTGACTATGCTAACAAGGCAGGAATAGAGGAATGCTCAGCTGAATTGAAAAACAAACAGGACATCACTATACTGAAGGCACCAGAAAAACTAGACTTAACTTGGTTGAGAAACATACACATCCTCCAGGAACCTCCACAGCCACAGCTAAGGCACAAGAAAAGCTGAACAAGAACCCATCAACAATTCTAAATTAAACTGGTAATTAATTCAGAATCTTAAAATAAAAGGTCATAGTTTAAAGTTCCAGTTATGATCCTTCATGAAGCATTTTGAACTCTACTGCATACAATTGGAAGAATTTTTTTTTTCCTGTATCTGAATTATTTTAAAACAAACTTCATTTTTGCTCTGAAATCTGGATAAAGAAAATTTGAATATGCAACTACAATGACCAAAATTTACATCATTGTCAAAGATGACACCTACATTTCAGACAGACTACATTTCAAGAGTCCTCAGTTTTGCCTTGCTATTAAAATTCTGTCTATGAAAAGAAAGTCTTTTTACAGCATTTACTGTGTTTAGAGGAGCCTATTTTCCCCAATTCCGGCGTTTGACATTCTAAAGCGTTGATGACATAATAGGATAATTTCTACTTATTAACTAATTTTTGTAATCAACTTGCAACAAAATGACTTTACATATTTTTTAACCTTTGTAAGTCTTTTTGATTGAACAGATATTTATTTCTTCTAGGAAAATGTTTGCTGTTTAAAAAAATCATATTTCCCAAAGCACATGTTAATCTTATATGGACAGGGTTCCTGTATGTGATCCCTTGTAGAGTAGAGTATAATATTATTAATATAGCCATAACTCAGCTGGCACAAAAACAAATATTTCCAGAAGGCTCAAACATGCTGCTGAGTCACAACAAATGCATAAACAAATCAGCAATTGCCATTTTAATCCCTTCAAGTCATATCTCTTGCTGAAAATATTGGAAGCTGATATGGACTCCTATGACAGTTTCACAACAACTAGCTCGACTGTCTTACCAGCATACATCGAATAGGTATAAACAGCACAGTTCTGGGAAGTAAAAAAGGCTACAACCCTTAAAATAACAAGAAATATATAAATAAAATACAGTGTCCTCCGTAGTGTTTGATACAAAGACATAATTTCCTTGATTTACCCCACCACCACCTTCACAGTTAAAAATGTCAAATCAAACAATTCGCACACTTTTAAAGTTCACATCGCAGACTTTCATTTAAGGGTATTTACATACATTTCGGTCACACCATGTAGAAATGACAACAGGTTTCCTACATGGTCCTACCATTTCAGGGCACCATGATGTTTGGGACATTGTAATACAAGGTATATTAAAGATGTCATATTTAGACTTTGGTGCATGTCACTTGCATGCATTGACTGTTTGAAGTTCGCAATTCATAGACATCTCCAGGTGCTAAGCCTCTAATGCAGCCATCTTCACCTCCTGCTTGATTCAGAGGCTTATTCCCTTAGGTTCTCTCTTCAGCATATGGAAGTCATGTTCAAATGGATTTAAATTGGGTGACTGGCGTGACAATTCAAACATTTTCAATTTTCTAACTTTGAAAAACTCCTGAGTTGCCCATGAAGCATGTGTGAGATCATTATCATGTTGCAGGATGAAGTGTCATCCAATGAAATTGGAGACATTTTCTGGAACTTGAGCTGATAAAATGTTTCTATACTGTACACCTCACAGTTCTTTGTATGACTGCCGTCAGCAGTTACAACATTAAATGTCCTTTGTGTTGTAAATCTGTCAACAAGCCCAAGCAGCAAGTAGCCTGCTATACCACCCCACCGCTTTAGAAAGACAAAAACCTCTCCCAACTGAAGCCTTGTTTATCAGGGAGTCCTAGACCTGCATAGGCTAAAAAAATATATCATTATTTGGAACACATGCATTTCATGTTTGTTCCGTGTCTACAAAGATCTACTGTCTATGTAAGTGTAGGATGACAGAAATGTTGAACACATACCTAAAAGACAAATTTTTTTCCATGTTTTAGTACTAACGATACAAATTTGACATGAAGTGTATAATGTGTGAAGAGTGAAGTCCAAATATCAAATAAGCACTTCCACAAAAGGTTCAAATATAACAAAACAAGTGCGCTTTTATTCAAGACTATAACTGAAGAAAAAGAAATTGGGTTAGTGTGGCTTTTTATCGTGACTTCTTTGGTAGTACAGAGGTAAGAGCTGCTGACTCCTATTGAGAAGGTCCCGGGTTCGAGTCTTAACGTCTCCCAAATAAACATTTTGAGTAGTGAGCTGCTGTTATTGTTACTATTATACAATAAAAACATACATTTGATTTGATTCCGTAACAGCCAGTGTAAATGAATGGTACTTGTAAAGGTTAACATTTTTTTTTAATTCAGTTTTATTCTCTCAGTCGCATTCACGCTCGCCCCGATCTGACACTGCTGTTTTCAAATAAAGACGTGCCATAACAGAGGTGAACTCAGATTGGAGAAAGAGAACAGAAGCCCTCCCCACAAGAAACGTCCACTCACATATTAGAACAATGTAGCTGCACCAGGCGTAAAGGCGAAAGATGGCACTGTTTCAATGCAGGAGGAGGTCTGGCGTCATCCTGCCAATCAGTCTGCTCTACACCTGTCCTTCAAAGAAACAGCACGGCTTACAGAGCTCGCCAATGTATCGTGCAAACTCCTGTTTGTGATTTACAGTATATGTTACTTATATAAAAACCAAATCGAATGTTATTTACCTTGATTTATTTACTTATTTTCCTACAGCATAAAGTCACAAGTAGACTGCAGAGTGACAAGGGCATGCTCACAAATTACACGTGTAATGTCACGAATAAATGCTGGCTGAAACTTTAGTACGCGAGCAATGGTATGAAAATGCAGTTAAGACTTCTTTTTGGGGACATACACCGTCCAGATATAAACACTACTGTGAAGAGTCACTCGCATACCGAAGAGTCTCGGAAAGTCCTTCTCCCATGGGGCGACTGGGATCTTTTCCTGAATAAGATCAAACACAGTTGTGTAGGGTGCGTCAGGAGCTTCGACCTGCAGCTAAAGTTACTTCAGTACACATGTACTATGTCAGCATGCCCGTGTCGATCAAACACAGGAAGCTCTGCAGTCTACTTGTGACTTTACACTGTAGGAAAATAAGTAAATAAATCAAGGTAAATAACATTCGATCTGACTTTTATATACAAAGTACAGTGACTAGAAAAGTGCGATGGCAGCTTTGACCTCCAGCTATAGACTCTTCAGTATGTGAGCGACTCTCCACGCTAGTGTTTAAATCTGGACGGTGTATATAAAGTAAATAAATCAAGGTAAATAACATTCGATTTGGCTTTTATATAAGTAACATATAAATGTTTCTTATGTAAAGACCATCACAAAACATAATTACAAACAGGAGTTTGCACGATACATTGAAGGACAGGAGTAGAGCAGACTGATTGGAAGGATGACGCCACACCTCCTCCTGCATTGAAATGGTGCCATCTTTCGCCTTTACGCCTGGCGCAGCTGCATTGTTCTTATATGTGAGTGGAGGTTTCTTGCGGGGAGGGCTTCTGTTCTCTTTCTCCGATCTGAGTTTACCTCTGTTATGGCACATCTTTATTTGAAAACAGAAGTGTCAGATCGGGTCGAGCGTGAATGCGACTGAGAGAATAAAACTTTACAAGTACCATACATTTACACCGGCTGTTACTGACTCAAATCAAATGCATGTTTTTATTGTATAATAGTAACAATAACAGCATCTCACTACTCAAAATGTTTATTTTGGGAGAAGTTAAGACTCAAACCTAGGACCTTCTGAATAGGAGTCAGCAGCTCTTACCACTATACTACCAAAAAAGTCACGATAAATAGCCACACTAACCCAATTTCTTTTTCTTCAGTTATAGTCTTGAATAAAAGCACACTTGTTTTGTTATACTTGTACCTTTTGTGAAAGCACTTATTTGATATTTGGACTTCAGTCTTCACACATTATTCACTTCATATCAAAATTTTATCGTTAGTACTAAAACATGGAAAAAAGTTTGTCTTTTAGGTATGTGTTCAGCATTTCTGTCATCCTTCACTTTAATAGACAGTAGATCTTTATAGACACGAAACACACATGAAATGCATGTGTTCCAAATAACAATATATTTTTTAGCCTATACAGCTCTAGGACTCCCTGATAAACAAGGCTTCTGCTGGGAGAGGCTGCTTGCTGCTTGGGCTTATCGACACATTTACAACACAAAGGATGCTGAATGGAGAGGTGCAAGTGGATTTAAGGTGGGACGGATTTACAAGATTTATCGTAAGTTTTGGTAATTCTAGTGTTAACAGATGAGATGGTATGCTTTGGATCTTGGGCAGTTCCTATTTGTCTTCACTCTTTGCTCTTGCCCTCATTCTGACACAGGTTCATCTTTTACTCATCTGTCCATAAAACCTTTTTCCAGAATTCTGCAGGCTCTTTTAAGTACAATTTTGCAAACCGTAATAAGGCCATTCTGTTTTTCTGGCTAATTACTTGTTTGCATCTTACAGTGTGGCCTCTGTATTTCTGTTCATGAAGTCTTCTGCAGATAGTCATCTCTGACACATACACATCTGCCTGCTTTAGAGAGAGGATTCTTCTATCATCAGCAGTGGAGGTCTTCCTTAGTCTACCAGACCGTTTGCAATTACTGAGCTCACCAATGTGTTCTTTCTTCTTAATGATGTTCCAGACAGTTGATTTAGGTAATTCTAAGATTTTACCAATGTCTCTGATGGCTCATAAAACCTCACAATGGCTTCTTTGACTTTCATTGGCAGAACTCTTGACCTCATATCGAACATGGCAACTACAGACTCAAAAGTTATTTGTAGGTAGTAACAAGCCCAGGTGTCCTGTAGCTGCACTAATGAAGCAATGAAATACACCTGAGTAATCACAAACACCTCTGACAACAACTCTTGCAACATTAAGGTGCCCTGAAATGGGTCACCCATGTATAAAAAGTGTTGTCATTTCTGCATGCTGTGGCAGAAATGGATGCAAATACTCTTAAAATCTGCTATGTACAATTTAATCACATTTGAGTTGTTTGATTTGTAATTTTAAACTGTGGAGCTTAGGGGTAAATTAAGAAAAAATGTGTCTTTGTCCCAAACATTATATAGGGCCTTATACATGCAATAAGACATAAAGATAATGTGCTGTTACTTCTGAGCAGTGTGCAGGCAGCACCCTTTTACAGAGCCTCTGTGTTCTCTGTTTCTTTTTTTTTGTTTTTATTAATTTTAAGATAAGATTAAGGCCACTGGATTGTCACTTATTGTGGCCGCTATAAAACTTATAAATTAATATTAAATTCACAAGTGATCTGCTGTTATCACACACCTGAGACTTGCCTTTTGGATAAGCTGCAAACTCTGAAGAAGTCACAGGTAGAAGGAACAGCATCTGAAGGCTACTTTACATCTCCAATACATAGAAGCCTAAGAAACAGAGAGAAATTTAAAGTAGGGTATATTAAATATTCCATAATCAGTTGCTATTGCTGTGATTGTGAGTGCCTAAGCTGCCATGTTACACCCTACTGCAGGAGTTGTTCATCCGAAGAATGAGAGGATGAAAAGCTGGAACAAGAACAAAAAACAAGATGGAAAGAATTTAGAACTGTTCTACCATTCATTTCATTGGGCAATCTTCAATCACTTTCAGATAAGATGGGTGAACTGTCTGCTCTCATAGGAGTTCAAAGTGCATACAGGTACTGTGGCATTTTTTTTTGTATTGTGGATATCTGGCCGAAACCTGATATGCCTGATACTGTTTTAATGCTGGATGGATTTCTTCTTGTTTGAACAGACAGAGAGACAGTGAAGTGAGGAAAAAAAGCAAGAAAATGTCTGGTAACTTATGTGAATGAGGAGCTGTATAAATGTGAGCATATTACAGTTAAAACTAAAATCTGTAATCCAGACATTGAAATTCTGGCAGTAAGTTACACCATTATTATTAATGTCTTCTGTCTGCACATAGGAACTCAACAACAGAAATGATTCAGTCTTTTACCAACATCCTAATAATCAATCTTTCTGACCCTGCAGTTATAATATGTGTTGACTTTAACCATGTGACATTGGAAGGAACAATGAAAAGTACATGTGCAATGCTAACTTCAGTACGCAAATGACTTTAGCTACAGGTGGAAGCTCCTGTTGCACTTTACACAACAGTTGTTACGGTTTCTTAAGCTTTATGACCTTTCGGAATGTCTTTCTCCCATGGAACGACTGGGATCTTTTCCTAAATAAGGAGTAGCATTGCACATGTACTTTGTCAGCATGCCCGTGTTGATCAAACACAGGAAGCTCTGAAGTCTACTTGTGACTTTACGCTGTAGGAAGATACAGTAAGTAAATAAATCAAGGTAAATAGGTAAATAACATTTGATCTGGCTTTTATATAAGTAAAATATACATGTTTTTCATATAAAGACCATCACAAAACATAATCACAAACAGAACTGCGTGGCAAATTGGCCAATAATATCCACTTGCAGGACAACACCCGACCTCTTGCTGCATCTAAATGGTGCTATCTTTTGCCTTTATGCCTGGTGCAGCTGCATTGTTCTTATGTGTGAGTGTACGTTTCTTGTAGGGAGGGCTTCTGTTCAATTTCTCTGATGTAGAACCCTCATCTTCATCTGAATACACCTTTGTTATTGCACATTTTTATTTGAAAACAGCAGTGTCAGATTGGGAGGAGAATGAACATGACTGAGAGAATAAAACTGAAAAAAAAACAAAACCACTAACCTTTACAAATAGGTGTCAGATCGGGGAAGGCTTCTGTTCTCTTTCTCCGATCTGAGTTTACCTCTGTTATGGCACGTCTTTATTTGAAAACAGAAGTGTCAGATCGGGTCGAGCGTGAATGCAACTGAGAGAATAAAACTTTACAAGTACCATACATTTACACCGGCTGTTACAGACTCAAATCAAATGTATGTGTGTATTGTATAACAGTAACAATAACAGCAGCTCACTACTCCAAACGGAAATTCTGGGAAGCGGCCAGACTCGAACTCGAGACCTCTTGATTATGAGTCAGCAGTTTTTACCACTGCACTACCCAAGCCGTTGTGTCAGTGTCATACCCTAACCCGATTTCTTTTTCTTAAGTTATATTTTTGAATAAAAGTACACTTCTTTTGTTATACGTGTACTTTTTGTGAAAGTGTTTATTTGATATTTGGACTTCAGTCTTCACACATTATACACTTCATGTCAAAATTTTGTGGTTATTACTATAACATGAAAAAAGTTTGTTTTAGGTATGTGTCCAACATTTCTTGCATTTCTCGCATTTCCTGTCATCCTATATTTACATAGATTGTTGTAGACACGGAACAAACATGAAATGCATGTGATAATGATATATTATTTACCCTACACAACTCTAGGCGCCTCACACCCAGACAAACAAGACTTGAGCTGGGAGAACTTTTTGCCCAAGTTGAGCTGCCCCGGACGTTTGGAGTGGGGTGATGGGATAGCAGGCTGCTTGCTGCTTGTGTTGATCGACATATATACAAAATAAAAGACGCTGATGGTGAGGTGCGAAGGAATTTAAGGTGGCCCGGGATTACAAGGGAAGGAAGCTTACAGGGCTAAATTACAAGCTCATAATAACATCAAAGGTGTTTGGAATAAGACGGGCATAATTACTGGACTCAAGCAACCAAGGCCTCAGGTACTAGAAAGGATTGTGGACAAAGCTAACGACCTGAAACCAATTTTTTAAATAGATTTTCCCTCCTTCCACCACCACCTTCTTCTAATAACCAGTTCTGGCAAAACAGCCCTACTGCATCAGCAACTACAATCACTTCAACTAGAATGGCCAGTGATGAGTCCATCTCTGACCATCAATGTGGACTGTCTGCAATACATAACCAAGTGAGGAGACACCTGAGGAAGCTTTACACAGCAAAAGCTGTCTCCAGTGCCTTCAGTACCATCCAGCCATTCCTTTTTAAGGGGTAAGCTTAGAGATATGCAGATGGTTGAATCTTTGGTGTCCTGGATAAAGAACTATGAGTCTGGCAGACCACAGTTTGTGGGGCTCAAAAACTGTGTCTCGAATGTGGATGTGAGCAACACTGGAACACAACAAGGAACAGTTCCCTTTCTTTTTTTCTCGACCCAGTACAGCTTGGACTATAAATTATAAAACCTGATCATATCACTTTAAATTTTCCAATGATTCTGCACTAATAGGATGCATTCACAAGTGTGATGAGACAGAGGATAGGAGTCAGGAGTTGAACTTTGTTTCCTGGTGCAAAGAGAATTGGTAGCAACTTAACATTAGCAAAACCAAGAAATTCAATATTGATTTTCACTGTAATAAAGGTCCTCTACACCCTGTCACTATTCAGGGAGTGGATGAGGAGGTAGTGCTTTGGTCCAAGTATTTTGGGGTCTACATCAGTAATTGATGGGCCTGATCTCATAACACAGAGGAACAATATAAGAAAGGGTATAGCAGACTCTTTTTTCTTCATAGACAGTGTTCGTTTAATTTACCCAATAAAAGGTGTCATTTTGCTTGACTTCTCACTACATTCATAATGGCTAACACGGTACAACACCCTAGTACTAATTTGGGTAGTGACATTCTTTACATGTTCTTTTGCCTGGTAACAGCTAGTGCAATTTTACACACACTTGTTTGCTGGTCCAGTAACATCACTTCAAGCGAGGTGCACTGAATCAACAAGATAATTAAAAAGGCAGGTTCAGATGATGCAATCTTGACCAATTGGAGGTAGTAGTAGAAAAGAATGAAGACAGAACTGATGGCCATAATGAAAATGCTGCACATTCTATCTTAATTTATTCAACAAAAGTGTATCAAGAAACACTACTGGGCCTCCTTTATACCAACAGCAATATGCTAATATAACAATTCACTGTGACTGTAATTGCTATTTTATCTTTTGCCATGTTAGAAGTTTGTATTTCTTTTTAGTAATTCTAGTGTGTATTTGACAAGGATTGTTGTTGTTTGTTGTACTGATTTTTAATTTATTGAGCTTCTGTAAAAGTCAAATTTTAACAATTGGACAAATAAGGATCTATCTATCTATCTATCTATCTATCTATCTATCTATCTATCTATCTATCTATCTATCTATCTATCTATCTATCTAAACCAACAAAAAAAATTAAAAAAACATATAAAACAGTGCAAAAACTTTTTCATAAATGCATGATATTTTTTGATGCAGTAAGTAATCCATGGTGCATTACTTGGTATTCAACGTTTTGATAAAAAATAATTTGTGGACACTGTAAAAGCTGAAATGACACTGGATGAACTAGGTCAATTAGTGGTTGTGGTGGGGGGATGAATTATTGTAAACAGATAATTATTTTCATATTTTAAGGGTTGATAATCAATAGGCAAAGCAATCATTCTTCTTAATTGTCAGATCCTTAACTGGAACACTGTGATGGAATATTAATGAATACTTGTGATTGAAGTGGAGAAGACATAAATGAGACAGAGCCTAAAACGTGAATTTTAAAGCCATTTCAAGTTCTTGGGCTTGATAATTTAAATGACTGAGTGTTATATTCTCAGCATTCTAACCCAATAGTGAATGTTCCAATTTTTTAAAAAAATCATGAGGACTTTGGATGTCACTTACAAATAATATGTGTATATTAGTTGTAAATCAATTCTGCAAACAACTTGACTTTCTATTTGAAGCGCAACTAACTACCAACATCCATAATGATACAGCTTGAACCAGTTTCACCGCAGTGATCAGTTTTAAATATTAGAAAATTAGCACAGTAGGCAAATACTTGTGTTAGAAAATATTACAGAATGACAAAGTCAATACTTTTTACCCTAAAATGCCATCTGAGTTACTTATAGTAAACAGAATAAAAGAGGGAAAAGGAATGAAGGTTAAATGAGCACAGAGAAAAATGAATGAAAGTAAAAATAGCACATAACCGCTGTCTGTAGTAACCACTTACCACAAAAATCAATGTTTTCTGTCTGAAGTGTCACAAAATTGCCAGTATTATTCTCCTTCATTTCCAGTGGTGTTTTAGATTCTTGGTTTTCCTACTTAGAAAGTCTAACTTGAACATCTTCCTGCCTACCTCCATTAAAGTAAACCTATTTTTAAAATAAAAACACATTATAGGACAAGACATTCCCTACCTAAGGTTATGTAATAGTTTAGAAGCACTACAAAATACAATTCTAAGAACATTAATAAAAAAAATTATTCTCTTGCAGAATAACGTATGAAATACTTAGTCCAACAATGTATGGGTAGAAAATAGGCTTCTGGAGAGTCCATGGCCATTGAAAGACAAAGGATTGAAGGAAAGAAGTTTAGCTACCTAAAAAGCAATAAAATGAGCAAGGATCCACTGGGTCTGCACTTTCAGGCAATGTGGGGTGTTACATTGGCATAAAAAGAGGGATAAGTTGTAGACCTATGGTTTGACTCAGGAAAGTGCTGAACACACATAATGGAGACCCAAAAATGGCCTTTCTCATCTCTTCTGAGTTGCTGATGTTGCGTGTTGAAGATGACATGGTATCTATGGTTGAAGTGTCATTTCAGGAAGGAAGACAGACCTCTACCTCTGCAGCTTGACACAATGAGATAAGCCCGCCAACATACTATGTAACGTTAGATAAGCAGTGTGAAACACCCCTCCTGCACAATATGACAGCACAGCATTCAATATCCCTGCTGTGCTACCTGCCAGCACAACACTCAACATCCCTAGTGTCCCACCTGGCAGTGCAGTGCTCAACATCCCTACTGTGCGACACACTGGAAGCTGTTGTGGAAAAGAGGTTGATGACAAAATTGGAGGCCATCATGAAAAACCCAACTTCCCCCCTTCCCACCAAACCCCCCCCCGAAGGGGATTTTTAGCCTAAGGCTTATTCTTTCACAGTGTACTAAGAAGCACCGGGGGGGTCTCTTTTGCCTACTGCTATCTGGCAATTCAATGCTTCCTCCAAACGTACACTTTAAGTTCATTTTGAAATTTCTGCACAATATATATTTATGTTATATAATATATGTTTATATATTTATTTTTATTTATCTACCGTATACTGTATACGCACGTATAAGTCAGGTCTTGAAACCCGAAAAATCGATCATAAAATCAGACCCCAACTTATGTCCCCATTCAAAAATACGATACCTAAATTTATGTTTTCATCATCTTGCCTCCTCCAATCTCACATCAGTTTCTCAGGTGCATCAAAGTTTGTTGCAGCACCGCAGTTACCAATTTCTTTCGCCACTTCAATGACTTTTAATTGAAAAACAGCTTCATATTTTCTTCTGATCAAACGCTCCATCGTAGATAAGGGATGCTCTTACGATAAAGGTACTGTATATGAGGGTGTGAAATACAAAAAATACAAATCATTGCAAACGTTTGCTTTGGAATAGTTTGGGTATTACCTTGTGGTCACATAGGTACAATAGAGAGAGACAGGTTAGGAGCACGCGCTGATACAGTACATTCCCGCACCCACATAGAAAAAAAAGGCAGTGTGCTCCGTGGTTACTCTCTCAGGTGGGCGTTAGCGTAACATAATCTCTTGGACCAATAGCGTGAGTTTTCAGCATTCGACTTATACGACCAACATTATACAATACCAGAAATTATGCGTTAAAATCAACTCCCAACTTATCCGCGGGAGAACTTATCCACAAGTATTTACGGTATTTATTGATTCATTGATTGACTGAACGATTGATTGGCTGTATTATCTGTTCTGTGAGTCTGTATCCTTGTTTTTATGTTTCTGCTGCTGTATTTATTGGAATTTCCCCATGGGATTAATAAAGTTTATGTAACCTAATTTAATCTAATTTTGAAGAGTTCGTGTGCCATTGCAAGGAGTTAGAAGTGGTCACTAGGACAGGAGACCTCTCAAAGGGAGGGCTTTGTAATGGGAGGGCTCTGCCAGCCAAGGTTGACATGAGCCCTTAGTCAGCAGCAGTATGACCTCGCATTGCCTATTCTAATGAGCAGCTTCAGAGCCAGCTGCAGGAGATGGGTGAGCTAATGTCACACAATCTTCATTCTGGTTTGTCTTCAAAGAACAGTAAGCTACCTAAAAGAGCAATGTGATGAATAAGAATCATCTCATATTATTCACTGAGTCAGCAGTGGCAAGAATCACACAGTTCTACAGTAACCGAAAGAGAGAGAAAATATTGTCTCAAAAATTGACTTCTGATGAATGCTAGTATCGAACTTCAGAAAAGAGTTTTGGGGTATCTATCATCAGATTGTTGCTTCTACTTTTATTTTCTCCAAACAAGGCACCAGCAATAATTTTATTCCTGCCTTGTGTTATTTACAGTGGTGTGAAAAACTATTTGCCCCCTTCCTGATTTCTTATTCTTTTGCATGTTTGTCACACAAAATGTTTCTGATCATCAAACACATTTAACCATTAGTCAAATATAACACAAGTAAACACAAAATGCAGTTTTTAAATGATGGTTTTTATTATTTAGGGAGAAAAAAAAATCCAAACCTACATGGCCCTGTGTGAAAAAGTAATTGCCCCCTGAACCTAATAACTGGTTGGGCCACCCTTAGCAGCAATAACTGCAATCAAGCGTTTGCGATAACTTGCAATGAGTCTTTTACAGCGCTCTGGAGGAATTTTGGCCCACTCATCTTTGCAAAATTGTTGTAATTCAGCTTTATTTGAGGGTTTTCTAGCATGAACCGCCTTTTTAAGGTCATGCCATAGCATCTCAATTGGATTCAGGTCAGGACTTTCACTAGGCCACTCCAAAGTCTTCATTTTGTTTTTCTTCAGCCATTCAGAGGTGGATTTGCTGGTGTGTTTTGGGTCATTGTCCTGTTGCAGCACCCAAGATCGCTTCAGCTTGAGTTGACGAACAGATGGCCGGACATTCTCCTTCAGGATTTTTTGGTAGACAGTAGAATTCATGGTTCCATCTATCACAGCAAGCCTTCCAGGTCCTGAAGCAGCAAAACAACCCCAGACCATCACACTACCACCACCATATTTTACTGTTGGTATGATGTTCTTTTTCTGAAATGCTGTGTTCCTTTTACACCACATGTAACGGGACATTTGCCTTCCAAAAAGTTCAACTTTTGACTCATCATTCCACAAGGTATTTTCCCAAAAGTCTTGGCAATCATTGAGATGTTTCTTAGCAAAATTGAGACGAGCCCTAATGTTCTTTTTGCTTAACAGTGGTTTGCGTCTTGGAAATCTGCCATGCAGGCCGTTTTTGCCCAGTCTCTTTCTTATGGTGGAGTCGTGAACACTGACCTTAATTGAGGCAAGTGAGGCCTGCAGTTCTTTAGACGTTGTCCTGGGGTCTTTTGTGACCTCTCGGATGAGTCGTCTCTGCGCTCTTGGGGTAATTTTGGTCGGCCGGCCACTCCTGGGAAGGTTCACCACTGTTCCATGTTTTTGCCATTTGTGGATAATGGCTCTCACTGTGGTTCGCTGGAGTCCCAAAGCTTTAGAAATGGCTTTATAACCTTTACCAGACTGATAGATCTCAATTACTTCTGTTCTCATTTGTTCCTGAATTTCTTTGGATCTTGGCATGATGTCTAGCTTTTGAGGTGCTTTTGGTCTACTTCTCTGTGTCAGGCAGCTCCTATTTAAGTGATTTCTTGATTGAAACAGGTGTGGCAGTAATCAGGCCTGGGGGTGGCTACGGAAATTGAACTCAGGTGTGATACACCACAGTTAGGTTATTTTTTAACAAGGGGGCAATTACTTTTTCACACAGGGCCATGTAGGTTTGGATTTTTTTTCTCCCTAAATAATAAACACCATCATTTAAAAACTGCATTTTGTGTTTACTTGTGTTATATTTGACTAATGGTTAAATGTGTTTGATGATCAGAAACATTTTGTGTGACAAACATGCAAAAGAATAAGAAATCAGGAAGGGGGCAAATAGTTTTTCACACCACTGTATATAAAGTAGTGACCATGAAGTCACACAATATACAGTATGTAGCCACATTCATCACACAATAGAGATACACTGGCCAATAGCCAAATGCACCTTGAGATATATTATAACAAGCAAAAAGCAAATGGGAAAGGAAGCAGAAACTATAGCAAAACTGCCAAGAATACCCAAAAGTGCAAAAAGTACCTCCAAAATCCTGACAACTATGTGAAAACTATGATAGGGTTAAGTGTTGAAGTTTTGTTTTTATTGGCTTCATTGTTTTGCAGCACCAAACAGTGCAACAGAAAACACTTGCATATATACAGTGGATTCTCATAGTAGTCAGACACATTCACTTTCTGCACACATTGTCATCGTTATGTTACAGATTTAATTTTAAACAGGTAAACTGACCAATTTTACTCATCAATCTACACTTACAAGTTTTCAGAAAGGTTTTGCAAATTTGTTAAAAATCAAAAACTGAAATCTTTTATTCATTGAAGTATTTACATACGTAGTTCACTAGAAGCCCTTTTGGCAGCAATGATGGTGTTGAGTCTTCTTGGGTAAGCCTTGCATACTTGGATTTGGGCAGTTTTCCAGTTCTTCCTGGCAGATATTCTCAAGCATCTCTAGATTGAAGGGAAAGCATATGTAAACTACCATGTTCAGATCTCTCCATGCATGTTCAATAGAGTTGTCACTGGTCCACTCAAGGACAGTCAGAGACCTGTTCAAAATGCAATGTTGTCTTGGTTGTATGCTACATGTCACTGTCGTGCTGAAAGAAGAACTATTGCTCCAGTCTGAAGCTGTGCACACTGTGGAGCAGGTTATTCTACAAGGACCATTGTCTGCTTTCATCCTTCCCTCGAGCTTGACCAGTCACCCTGTTCCAGTGACATGATGCTATCATTACCTTGCTACACTGCAGAGATGGTATTAGGCAGGTGACGAGCACTGCCTGGTCTTCACCAGACATAATCATGGGACCTCTGCCCAAAGAGTTCAGTTTATTGCCTCATTAGACCAGACCACCTCCCAAATCAAGACCTTTTTGCCTGGCTGCTCAATTTGGTACTCAGCTCTAGGAAGAGTCCTAGTGGTTTCAAGCTTATTATTTCATTTCACTATTATTAAGGCCACCATGCTTCTTGGAACACTCAAAGCTTTAGAAATGGTTTTATACAGTATCTTTGCCATGATCTATAATGCACCACAATTTTATATTAGGGACGGGGTCTACAGAGAGTTCCTATGATCTCATGGCTCAGTTTTTGTCCTGACAAGGAGTGTAAATTGTGGGTCCTTATATGTACAGGTGTGTGCTTTTCTAAACAATGTCCAATCAATTCAGTTTGCTACATGTGGACCCCAATCAAGTTCTGGACACATCACAAGGACACTTAAAATAAACAGAATTCACCTGGCTACAATTGGGAGTGCCTCAACAAAGGGTCTGAATTCTTCTATGAATAAGAGATTTCAGTTTTTGGATTCTAATAAATTTACAAACCATTCTGAAAACAGATTTTCACTTTGTTATTATGGATAATTGAGTGTGAATTAATGGGGTATAAAATATCAAAGTTATAAATAACTGATAGTGGCTGTTAATATCCCACCACAAGCTAATGCTAAATTAGCATTGGAAGAGCTGTACTGCCTGATTAGCAGACAAATGAATGCCAATCCAGACACGGCTGTGATTGTGGCTGCTGACTTTAATCATGTAGAATTAAAAGCAATGCTTCCCAAATTTCGAGGATTTATAAACTTTCCAACTAGAGACAATAGCATTCTGGATCAAGTTTATTGTAACATCCCAGGAGCATACAAGGTTGTAGCAGCCCCATGTCTGGGCATGTAAGACCACATCGCAGTGGAGCTGATCCCAGCCTATACTCCCATGATCTGCAAGATGAAATCAACTACCAGAACAGTACAGGTATGGACTGAGAAGGCATTTTCAGCATTACAGGACTGTTTTGAGCATACTGACTGGGGAGTGTTCAAAAAGAGCTCAGATCTTAGAGGGATATACATCATCTGTCCTATCCTATGTGCAGTTCTGTATTGATGCTGTCCTGCCCACGAAGACCTTTAGGGAGTTTCCAAATCAGAAACCGTGGCTGGACAGTACGGTGTGGTCCCTGCTTAATGCCCGGGACGCTGCATACAGGTCAGGGGACAGGCTGGCATATAGCAAAGCCTGAAAAGAACTAAAAAAAGGAATACACCTGGCAAAATACAGATACAAACAGCGTATCAAGGAGCATTTTGATAACAACGACCCACGGAACATGTGGAGGGGCTTAAAGACCATAATGGATTATAAGCACAGCGATCAGCAGGTCAGCTATGACCTTAGTCTCCCTGACACCTTGAACAGTTTTTTTGCACACTTTGATGCATCTAGCAGCAGGGAGACTGTACATCTCCCTTGGCTGGAAGAGCAGCATCAGCTTCTAGTCATGCAACTACACCAAGTGAGGTCCACCCTGAGGAGGATCAACATCAACAGAGCTGCAGGACCAGATAAGGTGTCGGGTAAGACACTGAAAATATGTGCTGATCAATTGGCAAGAGTCTTTCTGGACATTTTCAACCTTTCTCTACAACTTGCAATTGTCCCTGTCTGCCTCAAGTCCTCCACTATTGTGCCAGTGCCTAAAAAATCAGCGGTCACCTGCCTTAATGATTACCGCCCTCTGGCTCTGACCCCAGTAATAAGGAAGTGCTTTGAGAGAATCCTGTTAAAGTACATCAAGGATGCCATCCCTGCTGGATTTGACAACCATCAGTTTGCCTACAGGAGGAACAGATCTACAGAGGATGCTGTCTCAATAGTACTTCACACAGCCCTGACTCATCTGCAGTGCCCTAACACTTATGTTAGGATGTTATTCGTCGATTTTAGTTCAAAGTTTAACACCGTAATCCCGGACAAGCTGGTACAAAAGCTTCATAATCTGGGTTTGTCCACATCGTTGTGTCTCTGGATCATGGACTTTCTCACCTCAGGTGGTTAGAATTGGAGATCGTACATCAGCCACACTGGTTTTGAACACAGGCATGCCACAGGGTTGTGTGCTAACCCCAGCACTCTTCACATTATTTACACATGATTGCTCTGCCATCCATGCCACAAATATGGTTGTGACGTTTGCAGATGATACAACTGTGATGGGTCTCATATCAGACAATGATGAGACTCACTACAGAGAGGAGATACAACACCTGGCACTATGGTACTCAGCCAACATCCTCATCTTGAACACCAGCAAGACCAAAGAGATCATTGTGGACTATAGGAAGTCCAGAAGAACAGAACATATTCATATATGAGGAGTCTGTAATGTGTGTGGACAATATCAAGTTCTTGGGTATCCACATCAAATTGGATCTGACCTGGTCTTTGAACACATCTCATCTGGTAAAGAAGGCCCAACAAAGACTCTTCTTCCTCAGGAAGATGAGACGTGCTGGATTCTCCTCTCGGCTGCTCACAAACTTTTACAGATCCGCTATAGAAAACATTCTCTGTCACAGTATAACAGTGTGGTACGGCAGCTACACAACACAGTACAGGAAGGACTTGGTACATGTTGTGAGAACAGCACAGGGGATCGTGGGAAGTCCTCTCCTAGACCTGGACTCTGTGTAGGCTGGAAGGGTGCAGAAGAGGGCCAAATGTATAGCTGCGGATCACATTCATCCGGGAATTGGACTGTATGTACCATTGCCTTCGGGAAAGTCTTCTGCTTCTGTCCTTCACTTCCGGGTCAGATGAACTCTTCTTTTTGTTGAGCCCAGAAGTACTTCATTTCTTCTGTCGTCATGACGAGGTAGTACTTCCGGGTTATATGAAAAATACAAATCCCCGTGCCTCCCTGCAGCGTCCCCTGGCGGCCCCCACGGTATCCAGCAGGGCTGTGAAGTAAAACTCCAATGTCATTGATGCCCTGCGGGAATTCGGGGCTCCTCCACGTTGCAGGGAGGACTCCATCTAGCGGCGTGGGGGTATTGGCCGGTATAAGTTGCCTGCCATATATCACACTATCTATCTATCTATCTATCTATCTATCTATCTATCTATCTATCTATCTATCTATCTATCTATCTATCTATCTATCTATCTATCTATCTATCTATCTATCTATCTATCTATCACAATTAAAGAAAACATAAAAATGGGAGTAGTTGAAAAGTTTAATTAATGAATAAGAGATGCAGTACTCTGTCCACAGTACATCACTGTAATACTAATCAAAAAACAACTGAGATTGGATTCATTCCTACTGCCCACGTCAAATTGACCTCTACCAGGGATTGAATCAAAACCATCGCATTTACAGCTCATTTGTACATACGGAGGCAATCTAAATGGCTAGACTAAAAAAAAATGAAAGTGTTTAATATGGCAGCTAGGATTGCTGTTATCAAACATTGTAACAGGAGCTGCCAATCGGAGTGGATTTAAAGTTTTTCAGGACTCAGGATGGTGTAGTTCAAAGCTCCACAGCAGTAGGTGGGTGTGGGATCAAACTATGCTGAAGCAGATGGGCACATAAAGAGACTTCACTGAGGCAAAGCAGAAAAATCACTCCATTGATTTTTCAACCGAACAAGACTATAAAATGTATTTTAAAAAGGGCATATGTAGTAAACTGTAACCATTGCTTATTTTACAGTTAACATCTGTTTAAACAGATAAAACATTAATTACAGAATCAAAACTTTCATAAAACAAAGAAATGCAAAAAAAACTTTACTAATACACCTAATATTAATAGAAAATACCATAGGTTGTTGATTCAAAGGTAATATTTGCATCCTAAATTAACATCTCATGATCTGACAAGTCAGTATGATCAGTTAATTTTGCTGGTGGTTAAATCTGTTGTCTTGTCAAACCAAGCTGGTACAGTTGTTTGTTTAGCTGATTAAGGCACAAAAGGGTAAAGCATCTGTAAAAGTCTGAGTGCTTATTGATTCATCATTCTAGTGCTATTTCAAAAGCTGTGTGTAACCAAGTAAAAGCTAGGGAACAATCCAGATAATTTTTTTCTTAGACTGTGCTGTATGTAATTTTGTTAATGCACCAGCCTTCCCACTGAGCAACCTCATACTGCACTTCTTCTTAATAATGTACTACACAGTAAGTATTTAGACCCTTTCATCTAAGTATTTCATTCCTTCATTTATTTTCAGAAGCCACATTATACATTTTGGGAAGCTGGAGCCTTTTTTTCTGTTGTAGCACTAGGAACCGACAAAAACAATTTGGACAGATTGCCTTTCGATAGCCAGAGAAATTCATGCTTGCATTTGCACTCCAAAGACCAATTTTTAGTTGCCAATTAACATAAATATTTACTTCACCAAGATATGGCAGAAAATTGAAGTACACCAAGGGAGTCCACATGCATATGAGGAAACATAGAAACTCCAACCAGCTCCCTGCAGTTGTGAGAGAGCAATTCTCACTACACTCCTGCTCATTATTTAAACAATATTATGTTTAACTGCATAATGAAATCATTGTGATTTTACATTAGAAATTCTTGTAGGTCTTGGTCTCTTAGCTGAATCCTGAAAGAACTTCAGACTTCAGGCTGCCATTCAATAGGAACTGTGCTAAGGTTATCTCATATTTTAACTAGCCATTTATAGTGATGTTGCAGTGAGAAGTTACAGACTCATTTATGAATATTTGTTCTTCAGTTAGATATTCCTTAAACTATTGGATTGGGTTTGACAGGCGCATCTCTCTTGAATAGTTTACAGTCTCTAACAATGTATACAGTATAAAACAAATATGTTATACTGTTGATGCAAGGCTTACTACTATGTAAGAAACTAAAATATTTTTTCGCCACAATGTCTTTACTAAAGTAAGGCTTATGGGGTGGATATAGAGGGATTTTTCAAGTAACAAGTGATTGACACAGATGGCTTTTCTGAGCTGTAGGAGACACACAGAATGACACTGCTGCATTCTGTTCTGTTTTCCATGCTTTGATTTTGACTTCAACTGACTGTCTAATTATTGAATGATATGTACTAGAGATGGCATATGGCCAAACCGAGTAGCTGCAGAGTACAGCTGAAATTTATAGTACCATTATAGAGCTGGCAATTCGGTCATGCCAAGTGTCAAGCAATTGTTGGATTAAAGGATTTTGTATATAGCCTCATCAGAGCAGCCAGTTCAAAGACTAAAATGATTGACATTCGACATGATGAATGAATGGCATGCGGGAAACTTTAAAGCATATTGCTGTCTATGCTCAAGATGAAACAGATTTGTCTTAACTTGAATTGCTGCTTTAACATCTAACTTCTCCAGATGATTATACATCTAGGAAGTAATCATCAAGTGAAAATGTGCATATTTTGCACACTAAAAGATTACTGAAATATCACAAAAATGCTATGTAGCTTTAAGAGTGGAAATTCTCTTATTTCTGATAGTTGAAATCAAATGAAATATGAACTATTTAAAAATATTTTAAAATGCAAAAGAACAGAAAAGAAATGCTTTCTTGGAATAAATAAAAATAGCAAACTGTTCTAGCATTAAAGAGGTAGAGTTAGTTGTGAGAGAAGTTGTCAAACAGCACAAAATAAAAATGGCCAGAACTTAAGTGCTGGATTGCAATATAAAGTGAAATTGTAACATCATTGATGACATCAGAAAGATACTTATAGATGCTCACCAGTCTGCAGAGGGTTATGAAATCATTGTGAGTTTTATATGGCATTTTATATTAGAGTACAAATAGCATTAAAAATGTTTTGATCTACCCAAGTGTGGATCTTCTCCAAAAATAATTCAGCAGAGCAAAGAAAAAGTTAAACAGAATGTCAATAAAAAACCACAGCTGCATCTAAAGATCTCTTCAATGTTCTTGCTGAAAATGATGTCCAAGTCTATACCTCAACACTATGACACAAGTCGAACAGCAATTTAAAAGAGATCACCTTCTCATATTAACTTTGCAAAAGATCATATTGATCCCATTACAGTTCTTAAAGAATGTTCTTTGAAGAAGGGATTCTAAAATGAATTCTTTTTTTGCCATAACAATAAAATTTTGTATTAGATAAAGATTTATACACTGCCTACCATCAAAATAAGCCTTGTCTCTACTTTTAAGCATTACAGTAATCCCTCCTCCATCGCGGGGGTTGCGTTCCAGACCCCCCTGCGAAAGGTGAAAATCCGCGAAGTAGAAACCATATGTTTATATGGTTATTTTTATATTGTCATGCTTGGGTCACAGATTTGCACAGAAACACAGGAGGTTGTAGAGAGACAGGAACGTTATTCAAACACTGCAAACAAACATTTGTCTCTTTTTCAAAAGTTTAAACTGTGCTCCATGACAAGACAGAGATGACAGTTCCGTCTCACAATTAAAAGAATGCAAACATATCTTCCTCTTCAAAGGAGTGCGCGTCAGGAGCAGATAATGTCAGAGAGATAGAGAAAAGCAAACAAATCAATAGGGCTGTTTGGCTTTTAAGTATGCAAAGCACCTCGGCACAAAGCAGTTGAAGGCGGCAGCTCACACCCCCTCCGTCAGGAGCAGAGAGAGAGAGAGAGAGAGAGACAGAGAAAAACAAATAATCAAAAATCAATACGTGCCCTTCAAGCTTTTAAGTATGCGAAGCACCGTGCAGCATGTCGCTTCACGAAGCAGCTGCACAGAAGGGAGCAAAGTGAAGATAATCTTTCAGCATTTTTTGACGAGCGTCCGTATTGTCTAGGTGTGCGAACAGCCCCCCTGCTCAATCCCCCTACGTCAGGATCAGAGAAAGTCAGCACAAGAGAGAGAGAGAGAAAAGTAAGTTGGGTAGCTTCTCAGCCATCTGCCAATAGCGTCCCTTGTATGAAATCAACTGGGCAAACCAACTGAGGAAGCATGTACCAGAAATTAAAAGACCCATTGTCCGCAGAAATCCGCGAACCAGCAAAAAATCTGCGATATATATTTAAATATGCTTACATATAAAATCCGCAATAGAGTGAAGCCGCGAAAGGCGAAGCGCGATATAGCGAGGGATTACTGTATTGTGAAAATGTCATAGCTTGGGACTGTTTTTCTGCTCATGAACAAGAATAACTTGTTATTCTAAAAACAGTTTCAATTTAGAGTCTTCCCAAAGTGTTGTGGAAGACAATATCAAGCCCTTTGTTGTAGTGAGTAATGCTGAGTGTTGCATGGTATCGACATGCAGATGGTCTTGGGCTTCATGTATAACGCCATACATAAAATTCACACTAAAACATGGTGTCTGGACAGAAGTGGAAATGTGCATACGCGCAAAAAAATCCAGATGCATATAACTGTGTGTACACCAAGTTCCATGCACTTCCCCTTTATAAATCCCAATGAATGTGAAATTTAATGCATGTGCACATGCCTACAGCCCCACCTCAACTCCTCCCAGAATTTTGAATATTTGTTGGTTTAAGCAGTGGTATAAGCAACAAAAGTAAATTGATGGAGTGATACAGCATGGCAGAGACACTTGAAAGGAAAAACTTAGAAAGTCACACAGTGCCCGAAATAAAAAGGAAGTGGTTAGATATCAAAGTCGCCATGAAAAGGAGAGTCGCAGCCCACTGTCTGTTTATTCTGTTTCAGACAATATTACAAAAGCTGCCCCCCATGCTGATGACGAGACTTCAGGCAGTGATGGTGCTTCTGTGCCCAGCACATCTTTAGGCACTAGCTGCACACACACATCTGCCTCAGAAACCACAGGGTGACCATCTGGCTGTGTGCTGACGGACACTGTTCTGGAGTCACAAAAAGCAAATGTGGATGATGTAAGAGATGTGGCCCATGAATTAAGGAATATAAGGACTGTAGTATATGATATTGACCACAAATTAAATGAATTGGTTAAAAAATAAATGCTGCATCTGATTACCTGTTTTTATATTCTGTTAATTACATTGAAACAAAGTTGTAACGCTCTCTGATTTAGCTGATCATTTGGTGGGTCAAGGTCAGGTTCATCATACCACATCTGTCCAGGTACAGACAAGCCACGTTTGTGCACCACATTATGTAGCACGCTACATGCTTGCACAATGTGACACACTTTCTGTGCTCTATAGAGCAGCACATTAATAGAGTGGAAATTCTTTCTGTTTACATAAGCAAATTCATTCTCTGAAGGTACCTTTATAGGGCAGCATCAGCACTGAGTGTCACAACAGATCAATTCTCTGCTCTTTACATGGTGCTTTGAAGTGACTCACTATCCTTAAAAGACTGGCTGACTTTTGCAGCACTAGTTGAGAAAAGCACCCGTGACTGTGCAAAGTTGTCACTTTTATAGGCTCCCCTGCTATAAATGATGTAATGCCAGCTCATTCTTTTGGTGATTCATTCTTGGCTGATGTAACTTGTCGAGCACCGTTGCAATATCAATATGCATGTAGTTGACCACTCCGATTACATTTGGAAAACAGGACGTTGCTGCGAATTGTGCTTTCATGTTGGCCAGTTCAACCACAGTGTAGGGAAATCTTATATATTTGGATGACAAGCGAATAGTACCATCCCATAGAGCTGGCATGGTGCAACTCAAGAGATGATTGTGAAATTCCTGATTGGTCAGCAAGTTCATGCTGAAATGCTCCTGTGGCTAAAAACCCGAAAGTGGACAGAACTTGCAAAGAAGCAGGTAGAGCACAATTCCTCAAAATCTGCCTTTGTAAAGCTGGTGAGAGTTCAGCACACAGCTCCAAGAGGACAGATCTTGGAAATCAAAATCGACTTCCAAGCCAGTCATTATCACCTATAAATGTGCGCTCTCTTCTAATTCTTCCATTTGCGATGGCTTCTAATAATGCTAAAGCAGCTGTAGTAGTTGGAATAGTTTGGCCATTCCGTGCACCATTATATTGTTACAGAATGATTACAATCATGTGCATTAAATTTGTAAATTGATATGCAATTAATTTTGGTGTATTTGATAAAGGTGTCGTCATGGATGCGAATATGAAACAGAAAGGAAAACCGCACAGAAACAGTAGCACTGCTTTGACACTGGGAGACGCCCTTTTGCAAAACCAAGTGGAAACTTGCGAATGCATGGTGTGAGGCTGCTGTGAAAATGTGCATGGCTTTACGCCAAGTTTAGTTTTTATACATCTAGAAGTGTACATGGAAATGGGCACACACAACATTTTTGTGCGTATGCACCATTTATTTATAAGGCTTCTTGTCTCTTTCAAAAATCTAAGGTTTCTATAAAAATTGCAGTAGTGCATTCAGGTCAGTTCAGATTTATTGTTATGCATGCAAAACACAATGAAACTCTTGTGCGCACTCCTTATCGACATGCAACAAGCACGAATCTCACACAGAGATTCTATATCTTCAAACATCACACAGAATATAACAGGCAAAAAACAGGCATTGTTTAAGAAAATAATTATAGCATTGTGTTTGGATGTGATTATGTATGTGTGCTAGCACTGTCACTAAAACACTATTTGAGAAAAATTGGCATTAAAAAAATAACTTGACTTGAGAGCGCATGTGTTGCTGGTGCTGACACACATTATAAATCATGGCAGATATGTACTCAACTGAAAGAATTTCAGGGCATACTGACAGATCTGCCACTATATCAGATTTGGCACACATTTGTACAGAGCATCATTTTTTTCACGTCAACACAAAAAAATAGTACATTGAAGAAAAAGAACAGCAGAGACAAAAGTAGCATGAAATACAATCTGAAACTATGGAATTTTGGTATAGGTAAAAATACACCCATCACAGCGATGAGGAAACATATCCTGACCTCAAGAAAATAGTGTCAAGAATTTGTGATAAAATGTATTACTTCCAGTTTATATTAATATCAAAGGCAACAGTTCAGAATCATGGAAGGCGTAGTTGCTTAAATTGAATACTTTAGTGCTTCTATGTGAATATATCAGATGAGTCAGCAGGCGTTTGTTTTTTTTTTTTTCCCCCAGTGTTTGGACCCTGGTCCCATCACTGTCATTTTGGAGTGGAAGTACAGGTCTGGTTATTTTTTAAAATGCATAAAAATGTTACATTTTAGAAATCAATTTTATGTGGTAAACTAATATATACCATGATAATGAAGGGATAACTTTAATCTGAAAAGTAGTGAACGTTATGTTATAGATTATCAAGTTCAAAGTCACTTTACAAGATCACTTGGAATCAAAACATATACCAGCACCATCAGAGTATTTTCATAAAAACACATTCATTTTTACTAATATCAGAAAACCTAGAGTCACCAGTCAGCCTATTAGGCATATCTTTGTGGTGTTTTAAGAAACCAACATAGATACAAGCAGATCAAGTAACTAGGCTGAAAATTAAACTCTGAATGTGGCACTCACACTATAAAGAAGAGTCTAAGGAACTTCACAGCATTAAGTTTCCTTAAAAATGAAAAATGCTTACATGAAACTTCCTCACAATAAACCAAACTTTAAAGTAATGTGTGCAGATAACATTAAATAATATTATACTATGTGTTAATTAAAAAATGCTTTTAAATATATTTTAAATAATCAGAATGCCTTATTAACAGGCCATATTATAAAGCTTTACTGAACAAGTGAATATAATTCTATGAAATCTCTTTAGCTCTATACAAAGGAATCTAAAAAAAGTAAATAAAAAATACTTTTGGGCTTTGGATTGCTAACTTCATATATCCACATTTATAACAAAAGCTTTTGTCATTTATTAAATCTAAGGTCTGAGTAAAATGATAAAGACTGAGCTGTAAAATAATTTTTCAGTTAACATGGGATTTTTTTATTGCTTCACTGCTTTTCAAGATTAAGACCGACTTTGACAGGAGACAGCATTTTGATTTCAAGAGAGCTGAATAAGATCTACCAATCAGTTACTGTGTGTGTCTTGAGACTAGTGAAGACTTGTGACAGATTAAACAGTATTTAAGGTTTGCTCTGTTACTCAGAGACTCTGTGATGATGCTATGGTGTATCTCTGATATACAAAAAATAGTACTGTTTATCTGTACAGCACCAAAAAGATAATTGTTAATCTTTTAATGTTATGACAGTGCCATACAGTTATTTCAGATGCAGCAACTGCAACGTTCTGTTTTTTTTTTACTGTAACTTTAATTAAAAAGAAAATACAATGATTTAAACATAGAACTCAGCATTTCAACAACTGTGTGATTTTACTGAATCTAAGGCATAATTCACACATTCCATGAACCACCGGCATTAATCCTGCAGGTAATGTCCTCGGTGAGGAATTTTCATACCCACAAATGTTTTACCAGGATCATCATTTTCCTTCAAAAGTATGATGTTAAGATGATTGACATCTTTGAAATAATTAAACATGTATTTCTGTCTCGTAATCTTTCTATACTGAAATAGGCATCAACTCATTGAAATCCTGAATTGACTGAAAAATATTAAAAATATCATATCACATTTAGGGGCGGCACGGTGGCGCAGTGGGTAGCGCTGCTGCCTCGCAGTTGGGAGATCTGGGGACCCGGGTTCGCTTCCCGGGTCCGCCCTGCGTGGAGTTTGCATGTTCTCCCCGTGTCTGCGTGGGTTTCCTCCCACAGTCCAAAGACATGCAGATTAGGTGGATTGGCGATTCTAAATTGGCCCTAGTGTGTGGGTGTGTTTGTGTGTTTCCTGCGGTGGGTTGGCACCCTGCCCAGGATTGGTTCCCTGCCTTGTGCCCTGTGTTGGCTGGGATTGGCTCCAGCAGACCCCCGTGACCCTGTGTTCGGATTCAGCGGGTTGGAAAATGGATGGATGGATGGATGGATATCACATTTAGGAATAGTATTTTTCAAAAATAATTACTTGTACTATTTTTTTCATCAATTAATTACTTCCTTATTGTTTCTGAAGTACACTTTTTTGCATACGTAAATGGATTACTTTTTTCCTTTGTGTAGCACTTACTCAAAAATGGCAAGCCAGACAATTATGAGGGTATACATGCACACAATGATTAACAAAAGATTAATTCATAGTTGATCCAGCAATGGGTGCCTGAAATACTTTCTTCCTATGGCAGTTGTTATGAATTTCAGAAGTGTTAATT
This sequence comes from Erpetoichthys calabaricus, assembly GCF_900747795.2. NCBI lineage: Eukaryota > Metazoa > Chordata > Cladistia > Polypteriformes > Polypteridae > Erpetoichthys > Erpetoichthys calabaricus. The sequence goes on along the minus strand of NC_041395.2, from coordinate 257,311,465 downwards.
TTTTATCACTGAAATACATTTTTTCTTTGGTCCTAATAAGTTTTCTTTAAACTTTGATTTATGTACAATTTCATTTCAACTTTGTTTTTTACTCTATCTTTGTTTTGGGTATGTTACTTTTTTATTATGTTTTAAATTTACCATAACCCCATCTCATTTCAAGTGTGTGCCACAATTTTGTCCAATTATTGCTGGATTTCTGCCACAGTAGCAAATCTTCTTCACTTCTGTCTTAATTTTAATGTTCGGTCTGCCAAATACGGGTGGGGGAAAAGCAAGCACCACATTGTTTTTGGCTAACCCGGTATGTCCAGATGTGCTCTAATGGCATAAAAAGCAGTTTTGTGTGCACTACTGCTTCAAACATTTTTTTCCTGATGTTTTCCTGTAGATGCCTTAGTAGGTCAATGTAATGTCACTGATGAACAGTCTGGGAACAAATTCTTTATGTACAAATCCATCAATGTTGAAAACCGCAGTCATCATTGTCTCTTGAAAATGTGCCATGGTAGCTTGGAGAGAAAAAAAAATGTCAAACTCACTTTCATGATTGTGAAATAAACACAAGAAATACACTCTCAATCAACACAGCCTAATGCCACTCAGTGAACTGATTAACCATACTCCTAAGATTGTGGGAATTTCTGGATTCCACCTCGCATATAACGGGGCAGCTTGTGACGAGGTTCTGGATTCCCTCAAAGGACAAAGACAATAGGAGTAATTTCTAATTAATTTTCAGGGCTAAAAGGTGATTTTGCTGGTTTTGTTTCTGTTGTTTGCCTCATCCATCTCCCCGTCTATTAAAAAAATATTTTTTCTGCCTTTTCAATCCACAGAACAGGAAATTAAAGGAAAGTAAAACACTATCCATCCATCCATTTTCCAACCCGCTGAATCCGAACAGGGTCACGGGGGTCTGCCGGAGCCAATCCCAGCCAACACAGGGCACAAGGCAGGGAACCAATCCCGGGCAGGGTGCCAACCCACCGCAGGACACACACAAACACACCCACACACCAAGCACACACTAGGGCCAATTTAGAATCGCCAATCCACCTAACCTGCATGTCTTTGGAATGTGGGAGGAAACCGGAGCGCCCGGAGGAAACCCACGCAGACACGGGGAGAACATGCAAACTCCACGCAGGGAGGACCCGGGAATCGAACCCAGGTCCCCAGGTCTCCCAACTGCGAGGCAGCAGCGCTACCCACTGCGCCACCGTGCCGCCCAGTAAAACACTATTAAAGATGAATTAGACTTGTTTTAATATTGATGGTTTACACTCTTTAATAGGTACTGCTGAAAAATGGCACAGTTGTGACTGTCTTTTCTTCAACAGAGAGTAAGAGGTGTTGTCCATTGGCAAAATTTATTTTTAGTTTTTTTCAAGATCTGGAGGGTATTTTTCGTACGTGGATTAGTCGTTTGCCAGATGTAATTGTTGACGATTTGGCCTGATCCTGGATCTGTCGGTTTTTCGAAACTCTTGCTGGAAGTGTTGTCATAGCAACACATCCTAATCCTCAAACCTGCTCGGAGCAGGTTTGTTCTACGTAAACAAGGATTAGTTTACACACGTAATCAGTGACGGTGCGTGGAAATCATCCAGTCATGGCTTCACCGTTCATGAATGAGCGACCAATTGATATTGGTGTGCAAATTATACGAAGAGAATTTCATATAGAGAGGGTTTTGCGCAATCGGCAAGGTCCTTTATTGCTCCTGGAGGAAATTCTTTTCGAAAGATACCGCTTTAGCCGAGGGGGAATGTTGTACCTCAAAGATTTATTAGCACCTTATATTCGAAGTCAAACTAGGCGAAGTTGGGCTCTCACAACCACACAGACAGTATGCATTGCTTTGAGGTTTTTTACAAGCGGCACTTTTTTTATATACTGTAGGCGATGCGGAAAATCTGTCTAAAAGTGCAGTTTGCCAGGCAATTCGTAAAGTCTGTTTGGCTCTAAAATATTTCCTTCGGGTTTTCATAGTTTTTCCTGGACACCTGCGTGTGCAGACAATAAAAGAGGCGTTTCATGCCATTGCAGGTAGGTAATACACAGGCTAAAACACCCACAGTTCCATGAAGAATCTCAATCAGCCTAACATTCTCATTACCAGGATTTCCAAATGTGATTGGGGCACATGGGACTGATCAGAGTGGAGTTTGATTAAACATTATTTGGAAAATGTACCTGTCCTCCTGATGAATAATCAGACACAGTGTCTTCATCAAATATTTGACCTTTGTCAATATCTCGTTGGTCAGACACAGGTTCAAGGGATATGACATTTCCTGCAACTGACCCAACAAAAAAAGGGCTATATGGAACATACCTATGGCACACATGGAGGACAAATATATGCAATGACCATCCTTTACCTGAAATGAAGTGACCACTGCATCCTGCCACTGGTTCTGAGGAGGAACTTCCCCCTGGAATGCCCTCAGAAACAGGGCGATGGGCATTTTGCTGTAGAGCCAACTCTTCTGCAGGAGTTAGGTCTGGACCGCGTGGACCTCCACCTGTTTTTTGCTTGTCTGCCTTCTTATTAGCTTTCAAAATAATGTTTTTTATATTATATATGATTATTTATGTCAACAATTCTTTAAATAGTTATATACCAATATTTACCAGTTTGAAGTATATTCTTGTACTTCACTTTAACCTGTTCCCATGTTCTCCTTGTGCTCATGTTTGATCTGGAATTATGACATATTAAATAATAATGAATCTGACACATAGGAAATGAAACGCTGCATTCAGTAAGTACAATGCACACTACTTAGCCTTTAATTTGTCGGCCACTTTTTGCCATCCGTCTTTTCTGGTCTGGGCTGCTTTTGCAGTGTTACCCCTTGTGCATATTAAATCTTGAAATTCTTCATGTCCTTCGAATAAAAGGTCTTGTGCCGCGTGTGTGAAAAAAAAAATGCGCCCGTTCTTTCGTCATTTTGTTACAGCCTATCAAAGACTTGCTGATCATGTTTTCTAGACTCAATATATATGGGCTTTTCAATCAGCGCGGACGCGCGCATTCATCTTGGATGATTAGATCCAGCTCGACTAATCTAATACACAGCTGCGTTTGAAAAACCGACCTATCCCGGATGAGTGTCACCGGCATTAACTTATCCAAGATGAGGCACCTGATCTCGGATGATTTAAGCAACGTACGAAAAATGCCCCCCTGTTCTTTGATTTATACCTGTGTAGGAGTTTGTGAATTTCTGGGGTGTTAAAATCTTGAAGATGAGTGCTAAGGGTTAAACTGTATTTAAAACAAAGCAGCAGTCTTGACTTATGGGCTCTAATAAAATATATTTATATTAATTAACCCATAGCTTCTTCTAACCCATGTTCCCTTATTTATATCTATTGCCTTAGCTTATACATTGACTCATGAAAAGAATGCAGCAGCAATGTTAAGACACTTTAAGTTTCTTTCTGTGGTTTGTACCAGCAAAGCTGCCTATGAAGCTTGTTTAAAAATTAGCCTTCCTGATATTTTTTAAGATCATTTTGTTCTTTCAGAGAAATGACACTTGTTAAGAGAAAAATGGTGACGTATATATGTGAACTTATAAAAACAGCCTGCTCAATGCAATGAGCACACACACATCTTAGGAGATGCAGCAGGATCCTAGTAGAGCATTGGCATTTGTGTCTGTCTAGTAGTAAACCCTTTTCTTAAGACTGAACAATGCTTAAAGTGTTTGTTTGATTTGTTTTATTTAGATAAATTATTACTGAACCTTTTCACCTATAGAGTCCTTTGTTTCAGAATCAACAAATCTTTTTACTAGTGCTAAAATGTTGTTTATTTTCTCCATACTGTTTTAAATTATATGCTTTTTAACATGTTTCAGCTATACATGCTATTATGATTTTTGATACAAGGAAGGAAATGAAAAGGAAACAAGTCAATCTCACATCACCCTTTCCTTAAAGTGAATACATTTGTTAACAATTACAGTCAAAATAATAAGTGGGTTATGCCAAGGAAAAATAAATAAAGAAGAAAGGGCCATATTAACAAAAATATATAAAGGCTAAGTACAGTATATTAAAACTACAAAAGTCCTAGCAGTTACTAACAGTCAAAATGTATTTAGGCATGAAAAACCAAAATGATAGCAAACAAAGTCTTAAATAAACAAAAGGCAAGAAAACAACAAAAGATACAAAGCATTTCAAATTATCTAAAAGGCAAAAACCAAATTAAGAACAAATAGCAAAATGGGAGCTATCATCATGGAGAAATTGGCCCAATACTTAGAGAAATACTCAGTTCAATACCCATCCATCCATCCATCCATTTTCCAACCCGCTGAATCCGAACACAGGGTCATGGGGGTCTGCTGGAGCCAATCCCAGCCAACACAGGGCACAAGGCAGGAACCAATCCTGGGCAGGGTGCCAACCCACCGCATGACACACACAAACACACCCACACAACAAGCACACACTAGGGCCAATTTAGAATCGCCAATCTACCTAACCAGCATGTCTTTGGACTGTGGGAGGAAACCGGAGTGCCCGGAGGAAACCCACGCAGACACGGGGAGAACATGCAAACTCCACGCACGGAGGACCCGGGAAGCAAACCTGGGTTTCCTAACTGCGAGGCAGCAGCGCTACCACTGCGCCACCATGCCGCCCCAGTTCAATACTCAGTACTTAAATAAGCAGCAGGAAACAGCTCCATTTACTGCTCACCTGAAATGCAGGAAATCAACCGCCCCTAGACTGAACATAAAAAGGGACATGAAAATCATAAACTAGATTAACACAATTAAAATACTTACAAAATAACAAAAAAGAAAGATCTTAGTGAAACCAACACTAAAAGAAAGAAATAAACAAAAAGAGCTTAAATAGCTTCATTAATCAAAAGAAACAAAGTAATATACAAAAAAGAAAGGAAGCCACTTTATCACAAAGCTAAAGGTAAGGAGAGAGCCTTAGATGTTGGATTCCTGTTTGCACAAAAAAAGAGAGGTCTCAAAAACACAAAAAAGGCAAAACTTATACTTTTTACAAGTCTTGATGCACTAGATAGGCCTCACCATTGGCAGGCAGCTTAGTCTTAAATTAAATAGCAGGCTTCTTCTCTGTGTAGGCCCAAAAATGGGTTCTTTTAAATATCAAAAGTTCTAAATGTCCAGAAATGATAAATGGGAAACCATGAAACCTCTGGTCCCAGGACAACCAAAGCATTTTTTTATATTTAAAGATTCAAGAAGAGCACGAAAAATCAAGCAAGAAGAGGAGCAACAATAGGTTTCAACAAAAGCAAATAAATCCAATAAACAATAAGCCAAAAACAGTACCTTCAAAGAAGATGTGGCAGTCAAAACATAGAAAATCCAATTAAAGCAATGTTTAAAAAATTCCTAAACAGGAATCCAGAACACAAATGCAATACCAAAGCTCCAGTGCAACTGTAAATGCTATCTGGGGCAGTACTAAAATATTTAATAGACAACCAAATGAAAAATTAACATAACATCAAATATATGAATTACAGAAAAATCAAAACCAAAAACAGAATCAATAACACAATACCAAAATGTATATTTAAAAAAATCAATAAAAAGATTGAACAAGCCATAACCTGAGTCAAGACAGCAGCCCTAGCTGAAACATAACATCAGCAAAGTCATTGCACTCACATGCTACAGTATATCAAGTAGGTGGTGCATGGTTTATGGGAATGTATTCTTTTACAATTGTGGCCAATATATCCTTCCCCAGTAACCATGGATATTAGGACAAAGAAATATGGCAATAAAGATGGATATATTTAATTTGTTTTTAAATGTATCTTTCACTCCTATTTACAAATAGCTAAAAGAAGCTTATAGGACACTATCATTTCAAAAAGCACTTCTGTGAGGTCTTGGATTATTCTATATCAACTTTCAAGGACGTTGGAGGCACTTTACAAGGCACAGGCAGCAAGAGATCTCTTCAGTCAATGCACAGGTGAGCTTCAAATTCTAAAACAGCTGTGACAGTTATTTTATACTCAAACAACCCCTTTGTTTCAAAAGTAACCTATCAAAAAAAAACATACGTTATGCTAAACCATTACTGTGTTGTAGATATAATTTTAAATAGATAAACATGCCATTTTTGACCACTATTCTGCATTCAGTAATATATGTTTCCAAATTTATTAAAAATCAAAAAATGAAATCGCTCATTTATATCCATAATCAGAAAACCCTCCAAATTATGAGCTCCACTGAGTCCACTGCACTATTTTGTTAAAACCAGGATATAATTCTGATATAGATGTGACTATAATGTATACTGTATTTCAGTGTTTTTTTAATATTTTGTTTGTGGTATTTGTTTTGTCTACATCTTTTGTTGTTTGTGGCATGATGATGCAGCGATTAGCACTGCTGCCTTAAAGGATTGATCTTATTTTTGGCCATAATAATTGGTTTATTATAATTGGCAGACATTTCCCAAGCTCTTCAGGACACTTTAAAGACCATTGCACATTTATAATACACACACAAAATTAGTTAATCTCCCCAATGACTTCAATGCATTTCACATAGTTTGGCAAAGTTCCCAAATATTTAAATAATTTAGCTGAACTCCCGGTAAAGCAAATTCAACAGGATTCACTCATCACTACTGGGGAAATAGGCAGAATCTTGTTAAGGGTAAATATGGCACAAATGTTAGAAGCCATTCACACAGAGAATCTTTCTCTATATAAAAATCCATTGTCTGTCTGTATGTCTGTTTGTCTGCTTTTCACGAGAGAACTACCAGATTTAGATCGGGTTTTTTTCTATAATTTGCTTGAACATTCTGCTTGATTTTGCAACTTCTATCATTGGAATATTATAGTTTGGCTGCAGCACCAATTTATTCACAAGAATCCAAAACACAGGCTACGGGCCGAGGGGAGGGGAAGGCGGGACCTCAGGAGTAGGGAGCCAGACGGGGCCATTCTCACTCAGGCACCAGCCTCCATTTGAGATGCTCTTCATCTCACCACGGGTTGGAGCGTACCTTGCCTCCACTTAGCTTAAAGAGTAACGTTTGATGTTTTTGAGAGAGAAATCACAGCTAAATGTGTTTTAGAGGGTACCTGCTCATTGACAGAGATACGTGGGGGCGCTCTCCCATCAGAGCTGAACACGATCAGATACAGCGGCAACGTTTGACGTTGGAGCATACCTACCTTCCACTTGGCCAGAGATACCTTGCCAAGTCTTTACATTTTTGGCAAACAGATCACAGCTACATTCTCTCCCCTGATAACAAAAATAATGGAAGCTATCAATATAAATTCTTCTCAATACAAATTATTAAATTTTTTTATTGATTTTTAAAATTCGGGGTGGAGTGGTGGCTCTGAGGCTAAGGATCTGCACTGGTATCCTGAAGGTGGCCGGTTCGAATCCCCGTCACTGCCAAAAGAGATCCTACTCTGCTGGGCCCTTGAGCAAGACCCTTAACCTGTAATTGCTCCAGGGGCGCTGTACAATGGCTGACCCTGCACTCTGACCCCAAGGGGTATGCGAAAACTAACAAATTTCTAATACGAGAAATCGTATAAGACGAAATAAAGAACAAAAAAAAAAAAAAAATTTGTCCTGTTTCACTACTATGCGGGCGGAGCTGCTGGGAAGAGCTAGTCATAGATAAATGGAAATAATAAACAAGTAACGTGGTGGTGAGTAGGACTTTAGTGAACTTCAAACCTTGATTCTCAAGCTTTGTTGGGCTGAATAAAATGTTCTTTCAATTGAATGGATGTTTTCATGTTCTAAAATAAATTATGTTAGGTAAACACCCATTTTTTGTACTTGTATCCATAGAAAGACTATCCAGTTTCTCCTTTCCATCCTGTTAGAATTCAATTCATTTTGATAAACATTTACTTGATTTTCCCCTCTCAGCTTTTACCTTTCAATTAATATACTTTGCATTATAATTACTGCACTTAAAAATAAAATTCAAGATAAGATTACAGGAAGCATAAAGTATTAGTTACAATATCAGTGACAATGCCCTATATGGAAACTCATGCGAATACAGAGGGAAATGCAAACTCAACCTGGCACCTCACTTAAGCATAAAATCAGGGTCCTAGTGTTCAATGTCAGTTCCACTTACTGTGCCAGTTTTTTTCAGATTAACATAGAATTTATATTATATACAGTATCTTTTAGTGTATACTATATTCTATACAGAACAGAATTTTTGGCATGAAATTAAACTGGTTACAACTGACCTTTATTTAGACAACCATAACCAAACACAATTTAGAATTCATGGAAGGAGCAGAAATACAATAATTAGCTATTGTAAAATTGAGAATTGTAAGCACTACATTTTCATATTTATTTACTGGATGTCACAAGTATAATAGATTTCTTATTTACACCCTCTAGAAATACCTTCTAAAACTTACCTGTGTTAGTAAAATTGTGATTGATCAAATACTTTCAATGTACAGTCACAAAATGTAACAAAAATTAAACAAGGATATGGACAGAAGTACTGTCACTTATGATTGTGTCCGCTTGGAGAAATTCAAAGTGTTCCGTTCATATGTTCAGTGTTACAACTGCCTCTGGTCTTTCTTGCTCATTGCTCTTGTTTTACAGTTTGCTAGCTTTTAATTCACCTTTTCACTTCAGTCCACAAACATCATTTTAGACAGATTATCTTCTTGATTGAATTGGAAATCTTTTAAAATGCCAGGAAATGATAATTATATATAAAAATGTGAGATGCACTATTCAAAATGAATTGCTATCTTGAAGGCCAATAATAAGATAAGCTTTAACTGATTTTTCCTGTCATCCAATTGTCACCTGATATTACTTCAAGGACATTTACCTATCAAAAATAAAATGTACCTTTAAAAACAACACATTCTACTGACCTAAATGCTTTAAAATATATTATTCAGTGCAGTAACAATTTCTGTGGACTTTACACATTCACCCTATACTTGCATGTTTTTTCTCAAGGTACTATGGATTTTCTCCACAACAAATGTGTCTTTTAGGATAATTAGTGAATTTATACTGGCATAGTTTGATTAACTGTGGGTGTATGTTGTTTGTGATGGACTGGTATCCAGAGCTGTGCCCAGTGCTGTTGGGATAGGCTTTTAACCTCCACAGCAATGCATCATGGAGGATTGAAAATGCATGAATGGATAGATGGATATACCCACTGGCAGACAATCTTCCCTTTTTCTGATGGTGTAAAGCAGAAGCAAAACAAGTAGGAAAATTGTTTTCCTTGTTTAGACTGAGTTTGATTGGAGTTCAAATGAATACGCTACAATAGCTTAACTACATTAAGCATTAGGTAGCCTCACTAGAACATACAAATGGAAGATATAATACAGTATATGAGATGTCGGTGTTTTTCATGATTGTTGATTTCAGTTGATTTACAACTGTTAAAAGGCTCAGGTTTGCATTTGAGGAGAGTGTGACAAATAGGCATGGAATTCATACCCAGAATACTGGATCCATGAGGCAGCAATACTGTTTTGTCCTGTAATCAGATCCTATGATGGCAGTAACTTGGAAGGACTTGTACCAACTAACCTCTTATATTCTTTTATTACACGGGAATAGGAAGAAATGTCAAAACCCCCTATACAACTGTTCACTATGACCTCTTACCTATCTCACTGTACATATTGTACCCCGCATATTCATCCTTAGGGACCTCTGTTAATAGGCAGCTTTTTTGACTAAGACTGTCTTTACTTTCTACCCAGTTTATCACCAGTAGTGGGCTTCACATGGTCTCCCTTTCTTTTTTAGATTCATATCTGTGACCTAAGCTGTATCAAATACACCGAAATTAATTGCATATTGTTTACAAATTTAAGGCATTTGATTGTAATTATTCTGTAACAATATAATGGTGTATGGAATGGCCAAATTATTCCAAATGCTATAGCTGCTTTATCGTTGTTACTCTCAGTGCAACACTCAGAGTATTTTAACCCATTCTATCTGTGTGTGGTATCACAGCTGGCCCGAAGCTCATTGGAAGGCTCTACAGTGGGTTGTGTCGAGAATGCAGAGGATTATCTGGGTACAGATTCCAGCCCTAGAGGACATTTATATCACACACTGCCTCAGGAAAGCCAAAAGCATCTGCATGGATTCCACTCACCCATGCCATAGTCTATTTGAACGTCTCCAATCTGGCAAACACTTCAGAGCCTTTCCTACATGGACCTCAAGGGTCAGAAAGTTTCATCCCAAGAGCTATAAACTCACTCAAATCAGTCAATCAAGTGCTCAAAGTAGAACTCTTTGTACTTATAATTACAACTAGCAAAATACCCGCACTTCGCAGCGGAGAAGTAGTGTGTTAAAGAGGTTATGAAAAAGTAAAGGAAACATTTTAAAAATAACGTAACATGATTGTCAATGTAATTGTGTTGTCATTGTTATGAGTGTTGCTGTCATATATATATATATACATACATATACACATATATTATATATATATATATATATACATATATATATATATATATATATATATATATATACATATATTATATATATATATATATATATACACATATTATATATATATATATATTTGTAAAATTATTGTAGGTCAGGTGGCTTTTTGCATATCGGCTTATTTTACAATATAAACTTTGAAGTAAACTTAGTAAAGTAAAATTTGATTTTTGAAGGATTTGTTTTCCAACTTGAATTACTGAGCAATGAATTCAGTGAGCATTTTCGTGATTTCAGTTCACACAAACAGGGCATTGCGCTGTTCTCTTACAACGTTGAGAATGCGCCTGAGAATATCCAAATGGAATTGATTGAAGTGCAGTCAGATATATATATATATATATATATATATATATATATATATATATATATATATATATATATAAAATGTATATATACACATATATATATATATATATTTGCAAACTGTTTCTTCTTCATTGAGGTTTTCTCTTGGAGAGCTTTTTTCATTTCATTGAAAATTAAAGCAGCAGCTGCCAAATTATGTAGCTTTCTTATTAATTTTTCAACATTGTGTAAAATAACTTTATAAAGTAACATAAAAGGTTTAAATACTGGTTATCCTTTTACACTAAAATATTACTAAAGAGATACAAAAAAAGTAAAATGCATATGTTCTTTTTCTTTAAGGAGATTAAATATTACTGAAGAAAGAAAGAAAAAAACTAAAACAGCCAAATGGGGCTATACATACAAACTTAAAAGGTTTAAATAAAACAGAAATATACACTTTTATTTTTACTTGCTTAACTTGTGGAGGGTGTATCCTGTAGCAAAGCCCTAACTTTTTTCGTGAAAGCCCGTTTCAGTCAATAAGTCTTAAAAACAGGTGTAAAGATATTGACAATAAGCTACGCAAACCCACTAAGACATGGAATCGTTTAAATCACGTATCATTACATCTTCCTTTCTTAAAGAGAAGTAAGGCAGTACTTATAAGCTTACATATATATATATATATAGACATACATATATATATATATATATATATATATCTATATCTATGTATATCTATATCTATATATCTATAATAATAAAAGGCAAAGCCCTCACTGACTGATTGACTGACTGACTCACTCACTCACTGACTGACTGACTCACTCATCACTAATTCTCCAACTTCCCGTGTAGGTGGAAGGCTGAAATTTGGCAGGCTCATTCCTTACAGCTTACTTACAAAAGTTAGGCAGGTTTCATTTCGAAATTCAAAGCATAATGGTCATAACTGGAACATATTTTTTGTCCATACACTGTAATGGAGGAGGCGGAGTCACGTATCGCATCATCACGCCTCCTACGTAATCACGTGAACTAAAAACAAGGAAGACATTTACAGCACGAGTCACACGCGGGAACGAAGGTAAATGACGTTAATTTTTGACTGTCTTTTAATACTGTGTAAGCATACATATTAACACATGTGCAATTAAACGTGTGCATTTACGGGGTGATTTCTCAGGCTTAAAAGCTCACCTTTTATCAAACGCGGGAAGAAAGGTAACTGACGTTGTTCACTGTCTTTTAATACTGTGTAACCATACATATTAACACATGTCCAATTAAACGTGTGCATTTACGGGGTGATTTCTCAGGCTTAAAAGCTCGCCTTTTACTAAAAAGGTAAATGCAAAACTATTTTCAATCAGTTTATTGAAACACTCCCGTTAAGGATTGCAATAACATATTCGCGAGATAAAAGAACGAAGTAGGGGGAAATGGAGGAACAGCCGCAAACAGTGAAGAGCAAAAAATTAATTAAACAATTGAGAACGGAGCGAGTTAAGCATACAAGCATGTTCATAAGGGAAACAAAGCACGGTGTAAAACGTAAGTTTAAATTAAGTTTATAGAAACGCTCCCGCTGCGGATTGCAATAACATATTCGCGAGATAAAAGTTTAATGAGAAGACACGAGGTATAAACGAACCACACGCCGTGGCGCAACGTTAGGGGCAACAGTTTCAACCATTCTATGATCTGCTTCTCGCAACTGAAAGACGGCACATGGCGGATGTTAGCCGACTTGCTGACCGAAACGTTAGGGACTTCAACTATGGCGCTGACGCCACATCTCAGTGCCAACACTTTGCAGACTGTACTTAAAAGACACGCCCTCCTCACTGGACAGTTAAAAACACCAATCAAACTAACGATGACATCAAGTATTACCCAATCAAAAGTAGGAAAGGAGGCATCTTCATAAAATGCGTGTGGGATGATTTGCATGAGACGCTGCTTTAAAAAAAAAATGATAAAAAAAATACGGGATAAATCCCGTCCAGTATTGATTCAAAACGGAACGCGCAATTTCATTCTCAAACGCGGCACGATTCCGTATTTTAAAGGACGGGCGGCAACCCTACAGTGCCAGGTAACCACCCATACAATCAGATTGTGATTCAGACTAGGAATGCAATGAATGTAATTACCCCGATCTACATACAAGGCGAAAGTCTTGCAACATTCAAAGATGATGGTTTGGGATAAGTACACCATACAACATAAAAGAGCTTATGAAGCCTTGAACCGAAAAAAGCAAGATCTCAGAGATCGTAAAAAAAAAAATAGGAGGTAATGTCGTTTTACTCGCTGTAGATTTTAGTCAAACATTACCAGTTATTCCACGAGGGAGACCAGCAGAACTCAACGCGTGTTTAAAATCCATGCTTCTCCCACGCTCGGTTATATGTCGCGTGTTCTCGGGTAGGTGCACCAAAAAATGTATACATTTAAGCATGTAATGGGCAAACAAAAAATGAGGTATATCCGAAGGCACTGAAGTAGTACTTAATGTAACTTTACTTCTTAAATGTTAATGTTTTACTGTTTAATAATTTATACGCTTCTTATATGTTGTTCAAATTCTTTTATCAAAATACCACTGACAGCGCAATGCACGATAACATGGAGTGAATACACCATACGCATCCGCCCACGGCCGCCCTGGTGTGCGCAGATAGGAGTTGATTCTACAATAAAATAAAATAAAGATAAAAAGAGTAAAACAATCATCACCCATAAAGCGTGTGTGTGTGTATATATGTGTATATATATATGTTGATATGTGGATGTGTATATGTATATATATATATATATATATATATATATATATATATGTAGATATGTATATATATATGTATATGTATATATATGTTTATATGTGTGTGTGTGTATTTTATATATATAAAACACAGCAACACTCATAACAATGACAACACAATTACATTGACAATCATGTTACGTTATTTTTAAAATGTTTCCTTTTTTTTTCATAACCTCTTTAACACACTACTTTTCCGCTGCGAAGCGCGGGTATTTTGCTAGTATATATATATATCTCTCTCTCTCTCTCTATATATATATATATATATATATATCTAAATCCCCGCGAAGTACTGCTTTTAAATTTTTATGAAGAAGAAAAGCTTTTAAAATTGAGGGAAAATATCCCAATAGCAATTTGTTAAGGATCTGTTTTTTTGTGAAGCAGCCTTAACACAGCTTTTCCACTGTTTTATAAACGAACGCCATTTTTTTTTGTTTATTACGCTTGTTATAGTTCTGTTTGTATACGACGTTGTCAGTTCAGCACTCAGCTTGTAATATGACCAAGCTGTGCAAGCTTACTGTTAAGAACGCAACGTATAGTTGTACATGAGAAAAGCAATCTTGCCTCAAATCAATGGCAACCTTTTGTAGGTCTATGAACTTAATTTAAAGTTTAGGTTTACACGGTGCTTTCTTTCCGAAGTACCTGCACTCATGAATATGTCTGTATGCGTCAGTCGCTCAAATCCCCGCGCTTCGCACCGGCGAAGTACTGTTTTTAAATTTTTATTAAGAAGAAAAGAAAACCTTTTAAAATTGACGGAAAATATACCAATAACAGTTTGTTAAGGATCTGTTTTTTTGTGAAGCTGCGTTCACTCGAGTGATCACTTCGAGCTGACTTGCTGGCTAACCATAAGCGTTACCTGGTAGGTAACCACCCATACAATCAGATTGTGAATCAGACTACGAATGCCGTGAATGTAATTACCCCGATCTACATGTTGTCAAATAAACGAACCACACGCCGTGGCGCAATTTTAGGGGCTTCGCCTCTAGCGCTGACGTCCGAGGTTCGATTCCCGTATTGGAGTGAAGTGAGTGGGTGTTTACCTACCAGGTAACGCTTATGGTTGGCCAGCAAGTCAGGTAACATCAGCCACGGTGCCTTCAGTTGTGAGAAGCAGATCATAGAATGGATGAAAATAGTTTACTGTCAAATAATGCAAAGAGTACGCGACACCTGTTTCCCCCTTATTCTTGGCTCATCAGCCGTACACACTCAATGCACTCGCTTATGGTAATCGAACGTCGGACGTCAGCGTATTGCTTTTAAATTTTAATTAAGAAGAAAAGAAAACCTTTTTAAATTAAGTCTTAAAAAGAGGTGTAAAGATATTGACAATAAGCTACGCAAACCCACCAAGATATGCAATCGTTTAAATCAAGGCGCAAGTCGAAAAACACCATCCCATAATATTAGTTAACGATGAACACATTTCTATATGTATTGTAAGCATACAATACAACTGATAATATGTTGCGCTTATTTATCTGGTGTACTGACATTTTTGCGCGTTTACCGGCTGAAATCTAACGTGGTTTGTGCCCTTCAAAATGAAAAGAGTTTGCATTTACCTTTTTAATAAAAGGCGAGCTTTTAAGCCTGAGAAATCACCCTGTAAATGCACACGTTTAATTGCACATGTGTTAATATGTATGCTTACACAGTATTAAAAGACACTCAACAAGTACACAGTATTAAAAGACAGTCAACAATTAACGTCATTTACCTTCGTTCCCGCGTTTGACTTGTGCTGTAAATCTCTTCCTCGTTTTCACTTCACATGATTACGTAGGAGGCGTAATACGTGATGACGCGATACGTGACTCCGCCTCCTCCATTAGAGTATATGGACAAAAAACAGGTTCCAGTTATGACCATTACACGTAGAATTTCGAAATAAAACCTACCTAACTTTTGTAAGTAAGCTGTAAGGAATGAGCCTGCCAAATTTCAGACTTCTACCTATACGGGAAGTTGGAGAATTAGTGATGAGTGAGTCAGTCAGTCAGTCAGTGAGGGCTTTGCCTTTTATTAGTATAGATTACCTCACAGTAAATGTGCACTACAACTACAGTATTGCACAACCACTTTATGAACCATTTGCACTATCTGCATTATATGTACATGTATATTGTACTTATGCTTTCATACTGTATATTTTTCATTTTTTTATTATATTATTATTATTTTATTTTTATCTTGTGAAGGACAGCCGGGTCCCATGCCCGGCAGGGACGCCCCTGCTACATCTGTTCCGGGGGAGCAGCCATGGACACTTCAATACCTCCCCCGGGACGCTTGGTGGCAGCCTCCCTGGCGGACGATGATTCCCCAACCTGGCGCATGGCTCCATGGGAGATGGAGTCCTCCACCGCCTGGTTGGGGGCTCGGATGGCCGCTAGGGGGAGCTGCATGGAGTCTGCAGCCCGGCTGGTCGAATCTTCAGCCCCACCCGGAAATGCAATTAGGACCAGGTGATCAAGCACCTGGAACTCTTCCGGTTGGGATATAAAAGGGCCAGCCACCACCACTCAGGGAGCCAGAGTTGGGAGGAAGGAGACGAAGCTTGCGAAGGAGTGGTGAGAGAGAAGAGTGTGTTGTTGCTGTGATTGGGATTGTGCTTTTGGGATTGTGTATTGCCTGTAGGTCACGGGTAAGACGTGCACCCACGGGTGAAGAAAAGTAAAAGTCCTTGTGTGTTTTGTACGTACCTCTGTGTCATTCTGTGCCGGATCGGGCGCCTATATAGCACCTTTTCTACACTGGCATAGCCGGCAGGATCCCGGTCCGTCCATTTGGACCTGAACCTGTACCAAATTTGTGTACCAGCTCGGCACAGCACCCAGAGGCACGTATACCACAGCGCGGAGAGCGCACACAGCACCGCAGCAGCGAGCACACTCCCGAGGCAGAGAGAGTGCTCCACCAGAGTAAAGCACTAAGAGCGCCCTTTGGACTTCAGCGTGGGGCACGCTCCCGAGGAAAGCGCGCCACCGAGGCCGCAGCGCGAGGTACGCGCCGGCAGGACTGGCCGGTGGACACGCGCAGCACAGCGCTGGGAGAGTGCGCTTACAGCTGCAGGCAAGCCCGCGCAGCACAGGGCACTGAAGAGCCCACCTGCAGCAGGAGCTGTGAGACACCGCCGTGATGGGGAAAAAGAAAGCCGGGCGGACACAGAAGCCAGCCGCCTCCATGCCAACCAGCACCACGGGTTGCAGCCGGAGGTAGGTGACGGGCCCAAGGGTGAAGGGCCGCGGGAAGGGTTTTCCGCGTTTACGTCAGCCTACCTCCTAGGCGCTGAGGGGTGAACTACCCGTTGGTGGCCAGATGAAGTCTGTCCGTGGCGTGACGGAGGAGAGAGCTTGTGAGAGAGCGAGGCTGGGCTGTGTCTTCCCTTCGGCCCGAGTAAACAGCTGAAGGAGGAGAGCCCAGATGAGTTTCCCGACGTGGTGTCGCCGCTCAAGGAGCATGAGCTCCTTTCGGAAACAGGTGAGGGGGGGAGGGCGTGTGTCAGTTGCCTGCCGAGGAAAGGTCGCAGGCGGGGCCGATGGACCTTCTCCACGAGCCTCTTGATTACCCGAACGGCCCTGCGGAGACCTCGCAGGGTTTTGATGGCTCGCGGTTGGCAGAAGGGGACAAGAGGAGCCCAAGTCCACCGCCGACCAAAAAGATTAACTTTTCTTGGGCTGCACGGGAGGTGCAATCTGTGCTCCTGCCCCTGCAGTCCTTGGTTAAGGTTTTTCAGGTCCTGTGGGAGATGAAGGAAGGACTGGACAAAACACTTGGTGCCCCGTTAGAAGCCATTACTGGATGGATTCGGACACGTGGGGCATCACCCTCCAGCCTGCAGGACGCAGCGGCACAGGTAGGTGAAGCCTGGGCCGTAGAGGAAAGGGGGCGGAGCACAACAACTGCAGTTATGGTCAGTACTGCTTGCCAGGCCGCTCCGCCCACTACACAAGATGCTGCTGTGATGACAGACGGCGTGGCAGAAGAGCGTGCGGAGAGGCAGCTGGTGAACATCAGCTGCCAAACGACTCTGCCCCGACTCCCCCTGCCTGTCTTACGGCCGTCTAAAGGGGTGCAGACGGCACAGGGTCTCCCTTCTTCCCATAAGGGGATCCAGGTTGTCAGTGCACCCCAGAGGAAAAGGAGGACCCGGAAGAAGAAAACGGGAACTCCTAACAGAGCACAGCGTAAGCCCGTTGGCTTGACGGCGCAGGAGGGCTACGCTGCAGAGGGGCAGAAACGTCACGAGCCCTCCACTGAGCGGGCGAAGGAGCAGGGGTTTCCTGCCTGCTTCTGCACTCGCAAGGGTCGGACTGGAGGGGGTCGGGTGTGCTTTAACTGTGGCCGCGGTGGCCACATCTGGAGGGGTTGTCCAGAGAGGATGTCCGTTTATTATGTTTTCACAGGGCACAGCTGCAGAGCTAAGAACGCCGACTCCCTGTCCTGGAGAGGACCAGCCCTCACGGGGCAGGCCGATGAGCCCCAGAAGCCTCATCTGAGGGAGGGGCACTGTGAAGGACAGCCGGGTCCCATGCCTGGCAGGGACGCCCCTGCTACATCTGTTCCGGGGGAGCAGCCATGGACACTTCAATACCTCCCCCAGGACGCTTGGTGGCAGCCTCCCTGGCGCATGGCTCCATGGGAGATGGAGTCCTCCACAGCCTGGTTGGGGGCTCAAATGGCCGCTAGGGGGAGCTGCATGGAGTCTGCAGCCCGGCTGCTCGAATCTTCAGCCCCACCCAGAAATGCAATTAGGACCAGGTGATCAAGCACCTGGAACGCTTCCGGGTGGGATATAAATGGGCCAGCCACCACCACTCAGGGAGCCAGAGTTGGGTGGAAGGAGACAAAGCTTGCGGAGGAGTGGTGGGAGAGAAGAGTGTGTTGTTGCTGTGATTGGGATTGTGCTTTTGGGACTGTGTATTGCCTGTGGGTCACGGAGAAGACGTGCGCCCACGGGTGAAGAAAAATAAAAGTCCTTGTGTGTTTTATACGTGCCTCTGTGTCATTCTGTGCCAGATCGGGCGCTTATATAGCGCCTTTTCTACAATCTTTTTATAGGAAAATAAATTTATGAAGGAGCTGCATATTGAATCTCATTGTACCTTAGTATGACAATAAAGGAATTCAATTATTTATCATTTACAGATGATTATGACTGGCTTCTAAGTCAATTTAGAATTCCATGAGCTATCCTCTTGGAGTTGTGTCTTGTTAGAATACTAGGATGTATACTTAATATTTTTATAAAGAAATGCATTAGGCCGCTACTGCTATGCAAGTGGTGTACTGTTTATACTTGTGCATGTACTTTATGTACATCTGGAGGATTACATTGGGTGGCAGTATGAGATATCATCGTGAGGATACAGTTTTGCTGTGTTGTGAATTACCCAAAACAGCCATTAAATTCAGGACACCTTGCCACAATATCTTTGAAAAGGATGGATGGATGTTTAATGATTACATCCATTAAATCAGGAATGTTCCCGATGCCTGAGGTAGAAACAATCTCTGGATTGGGCATCAGCTCATCGCAAGGTAAATACAAGCACACACATATACTAGCGTCATCTGAGCATTGCCAATCCCCAAACCTGGATGTCCTTGGAAGGAAACTGCTGCACACTGTGGAAACCCACCAGGAAAACATGAAAACTCCAGGCAGGGAACACCAGGGACATGGCTCTCTTTGAGGCAGCAGTGCTACCACTCCGCCACCGTGCTGCCCCCACATGTATAATTATTAGCAGTATGCATTATTTAAATGAAGTTAACGATTTATCTGTAAAATATAATATACATACTTTAATTTTATTATGAAAGTGATATCAAGTATAAATTTAAGGATTCTAAATGTGCAGAGAGCTGAATATCATAAATTTAATGTATTCTTTGTGGCTATTGCTGCCTGCCTCTGCTGTCAGTATCAGGAGTAGGCACCAGAAGCACATAGCAATTAACAACTATGTCGGTTTTAAGATTTTGTTTACAACGTTCTACTATAATGACAAATAAACTGTAAGATTAAAGTGGAAATTTCCACTTTAACCACAAAATAGACCTTTTTAATATGTCCCTAATTTTTTCTCTGTGGTTCAGATACACTTCTGTACATTCTGATGCAATTGTGAAGGTGCAAAAAGAAGATGGCATGTTCTTCATAATAGACAATCTATTATGCCATTATGATTGGGAATTTCCAACACTTGAAACGAAAAGCATAACGAATACATTTGTATGTCAGCATTTTGCTTCACCACGTCAAACCATTCATCAAACAGCAAAGAATGCAATTTGATCCTGTAGAATCTGCAAAGTGGCTTATAGTCACATGTTGATAGTAAACAGAGACTCTGACGTCACGCTCCAACTTGAACACACTGTGCCCCCTGATTTTTGCAGCTATTGCAACTTGCGCAGGCGTCACATTAATTTCTGAGGACATGCTCACAGGACACATCAAATGAACGCTGGGAACACGTGGCAGCCATGATATATGCGCATACGCATTCAGAGCGTGAAGTATAAGCCAGCCGTTAAAGTGTGTATATTACATTTAACATATAAATTGTTAACTTCATTTAAATAATGTGTAATGTTAAAAACTAAACGTGGTGCTGCAGTGGCGCAGCAATAACAATGAGCTGGCACTCCATCCAGGGATTGTTCCTGCCTTGTGTGCTGTAGTTGCTGGGACTGGGGCAGCCCTAGATGGGTTGATGGATGGAACAATTAAACATGTGTAACAAATACTTTTCAGTGTTCCTTACATGTTTTAAAGAATAGGCATTCTAAGCTTACAGCTGGTGTTACATTTATTACAGATGCTTATTGTATGGCGATTGGTTACATGGAGCAAGTAAACAGAAGGACAGGAATTGGGAGTTGGTAAATTTGACAGAGACAGTACTGCTGCAATAAATTAGTCCACCAGGGATGCACACATCACAGTAAG
Source organism: Erpetoichthys calabaricus (assembly GCF_900747795.2). NCBI lineage: Eukaryota > Metazoa > Chordata > Cladistia > Polypteriformes > Polypteridae > Erpetoichthys > Erpetoichthys calabaricus. The sequence continues at coordinate 257,290,812 of NC_041395.2, read as the reverse complement.
CATCTTGCAGGAGGCAGGAACAATCCCTGGACAGAACTCCAGCTCATCGTTACCGCTGCACCATCGTGCCCCCACATGTTTAAAACAAGCTTTAATGCATTTCTCAATGAAAATTATATCAAGTATACATCTTAGTTTTGTAAAACGTTCAGAGATCTGTAATATGATGAATGTAATGAATTCTGGTGGTGATCACTGCCTGCGCTCTCCTATCAGCGTAAGAGAAAGCCCATTTAAGAAGCATGTAGCAATTAACAACTGGGTCAGGGATCACAAAGAATACTAAGCATTTAATGTATACTTTAGTTACAATGGTATTTGAAAAATTCTAGTAAATTAAACATCGATTTTAAGACGTTCTACTTTAATGGCAAAATAAACTATACGATTAAAGTGGAAATTTCGAGATTAAAGTCGACATTTCGACTTTAATCTTGACATAGAGCTTTTTTTCTCCTCACTGTGTACATGTGACACTCAGACACTCACCTTTTCACGTGGACTTTGATATCTGACCACTTCTTTTTTATTTCGGGCACTGTGCAACTTTCTGAACTTGAACTTTTGAATTCCATTCCAACAATTTCCATTTGTTGCTCATACCACTACCTAAGTCACCAAATTGTGCATTTTTCCTTGCCTCCATTTCACTGAGTAGGACCTCCACTTCGCATTTGGTGAAATTCTTTTTTATACATGCTTTTACCAATGTCTTTTAAGCCGCATTTTCCAAGTCAGTAAAATATTTTGAATCCCACTTTCCCTTTCAGCTCTTCCAAAAAGCACTTCACTTATGTTCAGCATGACAAGACTTTCAGGCTTAAGCCTTTTACATGAAAGCTGTCAGCTGAAAATGTTAAAGCTTCTTCCATACAAGTGCTAATCCCTACACCACCAGACTTTAGTTAATAATTACCTATTAACATTTTGCTAAAATGAAAGAGTTACAGTAAAAATTTGAAGAATCAGAAAGTCTGAACTCAGAGATGAAGAAGAGGATGACTTCTGATTGTGTGGCCAATTTCCTATAATTAATAATTTTAAATAAATCATTCCCATTAAATATGAATACATCTGCAATAAGAACAATGCATATGCTACTTCTTTGTATACATTTGCTTAAAAAAGACATTCACAAATATTGATATAGGAGGACAAAGTTAAATGGTACAAGTTTAAACTGTTTTAATTGAATGTTATTGAATTTCACAACATGTAAGTAGGATTGTTTCAGTTTTCTCTAATAGGATTTAAATCTGTGAGTCTGTTTAGGACCACAGTAGTACTATCAAGATATTAGAACAAAAGGTCTTGGTAAACTTGACCTCAACTTGAAAAGTTAATTTTGTGTGCCTGGTTAATTTTAATTAATTCTCTGGGGCCCTCAAGTCTACCCTGGCAAAACAGCAACTCACCTCTAATGAGAGGGCACACATAAATACATTTAGACTGCCATCAATTGACTCAACATTATAGCTGAAAATTAGAGTCCCCAAAAGTCAACCTCATGAGTACACAAAGAAAAAGCATGCAATTTTACACAGAGACTATACCCACGCAAGGATTCAAACTTACAAATTAAAAAATACTAATAATTTCACCTTAACACTTTTCAATTAACATTAAGATGCTCATTTTTGTAAATAGAAAAAAATAAATGTTGTTTCTGTACATTAAAAAGAAACATGATTTGAAATGTTTTTACAGCTTTACATGCATTGCATCTGTTTAAAAAATAATGAAATGAAGCAGAAACATACTGAATAAATGAGTTGTGACAGTTGACACCTTCATCAGTGTAACAACCAAACTCTATCAAGTCCATTTTCAGCTTTAAAGTAAAATAACTAAAAAATGCTTAATGGTGAGTAACTTGTTCAATAGGATGACTGAATTTGCATACTGAACTGAAGCTGTATTGAAGTTTCTTTTGGGCCAAGGCAGAAGAATCATTTATAACTACAGGATCACGGGGTTTTCTGCTGGAGCCAATCCTAGCCAATACAGGGCGTAAGGCAGGAAACAAACCCCGGGCAGGGCACCAGCCCACGGTGGGGCACACACACACCAAGCACACACTAGGGACAATTTAGGATTGCCAATGCACCTAACCTGCATGTCTTTGGACTGTGGGAGGAAACCGGAGTACCCGGAGGAAACCCATGCACACACGGGGAGAACATGCAAACTCCACGCAGGGAGGACCTGGGAAGTGAACCCGGGTCTCCTAACTGTGAGGCAGCAGCGCGCTGCATACTGCGCCACCGTGCCGCCTTGTACCTTTTATACAGTATTTCATTACATTAAATAGGACAAAATCAAACTGAAAGCCAAAACCATTATCCTATTGCTGAAAAGTTTTGTTTCTTTTGTTTGCTCAAGTGGTTAGTTTCTTGAAGATCTTCACATGGTTTGGTCCAAGTTGACATGCTTAGCAATGATCGTAAGTGCAATTTGTGCTGGGCTGGTAACATCACTTCAAGAGAAGCCCACCAAATCAACAAGCTAATTAAAAGGGAAAGCTCAGTTATAGGACACACAAACCAAACTGAGTATCCATGATGAAAACCAATGCACATCGTCGTTCTGACACACTAACAGTGAGGACATTCAGCAGAAGTTTTCTAGAAATGCAACTGGGGCTCCTTTATACCAATGGTAATATGTCTGCATAATGCCTCACTGTGACTGGGACTGCCAAGTCAGAAGTTTTCGTTCAGTTTGGCCTACAACTAAATTAAGTCCAAAACAAAACAAAAACAAAATAGAAATAAGAAATGAAATGTAATAATATATCAGGCAAGATAAAATGCCACAATTGATTACTAGTTAAGTTCCTAGCCTGAGTCATTTTGTTCCAAGAAGTGCTCTCTTTTTGTGTTTCAAGATGATCTCTTATTCAGATGGAGATTATATAATTAAGGCTACAAAAATAGATTTATATCCCAAAAAGAATGCTATTTAATCCATCAATCATTTTTTGGTTCATATAAAACCTTTGCTAGTAAGCATCATCATGTAGTACTTTACAAAGGAGATAATCAGATTACAGCAAAAAAATAAACAACACAGTAGATTGGCAGTATAATAAACATTCTGCACAATTGTATATCTAGTGGCAAGGGTAAAAGGGTTAAAATTTTGCATTTTAAATCAGTTTTAAAAACACAGAATAGACCTAAGATGTCTTACACAGAGTACCAGAGACTAGATTTCACAAATCTTGCTAAGCAATTAGCAAGGGTTTAAAATATTATAAAAGCCAGTTTCCAAAGCTGGCAGGTCTGACAGGCCTGCATTTGTTTAGCAGGGCAGGCATTCATTTGCATATTATTAAGTTGGTAGCAGAGAATTTAAGATAACACTAAAATGGACAAGCCCATGTAGTCTAGTCCATGGAAGAAAAATACTGTACATTCATAGGTTTGGATTTTAATCGGTTCTTACAAGGAGCATTTGTCATCCACAAAATTTGGCAGGAACATGTGAGGACTTGGTCTGCCTTGAATTTACATGACGATGATCAAGCTTGCTTCAACACAATTTAAAGTGTAAGTATTCCCAAACTGCAACTTCAAGTACTTCCAAGCTTTTCTGTTTAAAATAAGACCTTGACCATAATTTTCCCACACAGTATAAATGCATGCTCTCTTTGTAAAGTAAAGGATTTGTACAGGAAATAGAAATTTACACGTAATGTTGCGGTTTAATTCCGATTTGCTTATATAAGAAGAAAGTATTAGCTTGAACTGCTTGCACCATACTAATCTGTTGAAACTGTACACAGTCTCTTCTATGACAGCTGTCATTGTATAGAGGTAGCTGGTGTCTGAAAGGTTATTTGTGGCTGCAACATAATTTTCAATAGACTGCAGATGGTAGTTTTGTGTCAGGGATGATGGTAATAGAGACGGAATACAAGCACTGCAAAGCGTTGTGCAGGTACATAGGAAGAGCTTATTAACTGATTACAAAAGCAGAAAAAATGTTAGAGCTTTCCTGCAAATATAAATTAAGCCTAAATGTGGGAAAACTACTGAAAAGAAGTGTAGATGTTTATCATATTTCCACTTTTGAAGGTTTAAGAATGAAAAATATAATGAGCTTTTTTGATTTAGTAATAATAAAAAATAAAAGAAGAATTTATTTTATTTATTTTTGCTTGATTTGAACATGTCTAATACCAGGAGCTGTTATACTCCTAAATCATTAAAAGTGATTGATGGGTTATGGGTACTATCGATCTTCAGCGCTCTCTCACTCTGTATGCATATATATTTCAGCTATATATAAGCTTTTCTTGATTTATAGGCTATAATGAAGACAAATCATATTAGACTTTTTACCTTTGTTAAGAATTTGTAACCCAACAACACTGAAGTGAAAAACAAATGGGTAATTTTTTCAAAAAATAATTAACAGTGGGCATCATGGAGAGTCAGTGGTTAGGGCTTTCACCTCATGGTCCAGTGTCCAGCATATGGATCCCAAATTGCTGGTCATTGCCTGTGTGGAGCTTGCATATTTTTCTTGTTGTCTGCAGAGGTTAATTGGCAGTTTTAAAGGTGGCCCTGGTATCCTGTTTAGCCCTGTTTCCATTTGTGCACCCAGTACTGCTAGGATAGGCTCTGGTCCCCCTTGAAAAGAAACCGAAAAAAACTTTTTCAGCTTTGGTTTGAGAATGTTATAATTAAAAAAAAGTATAGGTCTCTTATGAATACGTCCTTTTATTTTTACCATGTCTATTTTACAACAGGGGAACCTGGGAAAACATGTTATGATGAAATTTTAATTAAAGACATAAAAAGTGACAGTTGATATTTGGACATCATTGTTCAGTCTGGCTAAAAAAGCACACTGTTTTTTAATACCTTCTTACTTATCATGGTTCTGCAGAGTGCCAATGGGTTGCAAGCTGGTTGGAGAAGCAAGTAAAAATTTCACTGTACTCTGTACACTTTACAATACTAAATGAAGAAGCCACCATAACCCTCCTTCTACCATCTAATACTTGGGTCATGTTCACAACATTTAATATAACAAGAGATAAGCCTCTAACAACAAAATAAAAACTTTTTTCTAGAATGGGTCACTCGCTCCAGAGAAGCCAGTCAATCTTAGTTACGAAATGTACACAGATTGTTCCAGGAATTTATTGCTAAATTTCCAAGTTGAGCTCATATGTGAATGACAGTCAGTGATTAATAAATAATAAAATTCAATCCACGTATTATTTTTAGTCTACATTTGACTGATGCTTTTGCTGAATTTACAAGATATGGGCATATTTTAACTGTTTATATCTTACATGACTTGCTCAGTGCCACACAATAAGACATTGGTGGAAATTGAATTGACAACCATAGGGCTTAAAGATCAATGTCTTGGTTACCATGATACACTTCTTGCCAATAGCCTCGGTCAACAACTGGTATCATTTCTTTACCTTTGGCCTGTCTGAAAAGAGACAAGCACAGAAAAAGAAATTAGCATGCCTTTTGCTAATCACATGGAGGGAGGTTAAAGCAAGTGAGCCAGTTGATTTTGTTCCAACCTGGAATTCTCATAAGTAAATGCTATCGACTCAGGAAATTAAGACGGTATACTCTTAGGTATAAAAGAGTAAATCCTACCACATTTTAAAGCTGGTTGATCTGGTCCTGCATTGCATGGGTGGAAGAGACATTTGTAAGGAGTCCCATTCTCCAGATGACCTGCCCATGAGGTCTGGTAAGTTTGAAAATAAATCCATAATAAGGTTTGAAGTAAGTTCCAAAAGGATGTTTTTTGGTCCCAAAGGGAATCCCCAAGCAATCATTTTAAGTGTTATTTTTTTTTGTTAGTTAGCCTTTTAAAAAAGTGGAAATGTTAAGGAAAATCTTACAAAATAAGAGCAACAAACTCAAATATATACTACAGTTTAACCTTAGGTGAATCTTTTCTTGCTGCATTTGTCAAAATATAGTAAGGCCTCATATCTCAATCAAAGCTAAACTGGGAATGTGCTACCATTTACATAATCTTTCAGTTTTAATTACATCTTACTGCACTGGGTGAACTACCTGGGCTTTACCTATTAATTCTACAAGATCAAAATCTGGAAAATCCCTTTTAGGATTAAACAGATTATTCACATTTTATCACACAAACACACTTTGATCCTGCCAGCTTGGTGTGGCCCAGAGCAATGACTTTATCTGAGATGATGATACAGATCTGCCTAGCACAAATAAAAACTTTTGGCCTGATATTGTTAGTTTGAAGACAGAAGTCTGGTCAGTAAACTCATTCTAATTAAAGTAAATGTTATTGTATACAGATCACAGATTATACATTTTGTAGCAGATCTATAGCCATGTATTTATTTATACCTAGAGCGGGGAGGGGTAATTTTGTTACTTAGAAAATATAATTTCTCAGGTTTCTTAAGCCATTTGAATTTTGACAACCACAAATTGGCTACCAACACAATAATGAAAATTTAGAACATATATTGTGATTCAATGTTTTTTCAGGTTTTATTCTATCTATACCCTAAATCTTTCTTCTAGTGAACTGAATGTTCCATCAATCTCACCTTTTAACACTAGAATTACCACAGCCTACGAAAAAACTTGTAAATCCGGCCCACCTTAAACCCTTTCACACCTCTCCGTCAGTGTCTTTTGTCCTGTAAATGTGTCGATAAGCAGCAAGCAGCCTGGTACCCATCCCCCTGCCCACTGTCACAGTTCAATTCGCGAAGAAGTTTCTCAGTGCTCAGTGTTTATCTTCGAGTGAAGTGCTGGAGCTAAATAGGGTAAAAAAAGTACATTGTCATTTGTAATACATACATTTCATGTGTGTTCTGTGTCAATAACAATCTATGTAAAAACGTTAACACGGAAACATTTTTCATGTTTTAGTAATAATTGACAAAATGTAGACATGAAATGTATAATGTGTGAAGCCTGAAATATAAATATGAAATAAACACTTTCACAAAAGGTACAAGTATAACAAAACAATTCACTTTTATTCAAGGATTTAACCGAAGGAAAAAAAAAGCAGGTGACAGTAGGCGGTTGATATGACAGCTTGTGTGGTGTATTTTCCGTACGTCGCTTAAATCATCCGAGATCAGATGCCTCATCTTGGATGCATTAATGCCGGTGAAACTCATCCGGGATAAGTCAGTTTTTCAAACACAGCCGTGTAGTAGACTAGTTTAGCTGGATCTAATCATCCAAAATGGTTGCGCGTGCCCGGGCTGAGTGAAAGGCCCATATATATTGAGTCTAGAAAACATGATCAGCAAGTCTTTGATAGGCTGCAACACAATGACGAAAGAACGGGTGCGTTCTTTCACACAAGCGGAGCAGGACCTGTTACTCGAAGGATATGAAGAATTTCAAGAGTTAATATGTACAAGGGGTAACACTGCAAAAGCAGCACAAACCAGAAAAGATGGATGGCAAAAAAGTGGCCGACAAATTAAAGCGTAAGTAGTGTGCATTGTATTTACTGAATGGCGCGTTTCATTTCCTATGTGTCTGATTAATTATTATTTAATATGTCATAATTCCAGATCAAACGTGAGCACAAGGAGAACATGGGAACAGGTTAAAGTGAAGTCAAAGAATATACTTCAAACTGGTAAATATTGCTATATAACTATTTAAAGAATTGTTGACATAAAGAATATATAATATAAAAACATTAATTTGAAAGCTAATAAGAAGAAGGCAGACAAGTAACAAACAGGTGGAGGTCCACGCGATCCAGACCCAACCCCTTCAGAAGAGTTGTCTCTCCAGCAAAATGCCCATCGCCCGGTTTCTGAGGACAATCAAAATGAAGTTGCAGATAAAAATACTAGAAGAACAATTGGTAACAAAATTCTCTTATCTCTTTCCCATATGTGTATGCATGAGTGTATCCTTAATTTATGTTCTCCTCCTTACAGGCTGAATGTACAAAATATACAATAAATAAGTTTTGTGTGAAACCACTGTTGTCTTTTTCATTAAAAATATTGGACCACAATTCTGTCTCTGGCAGCCCTGCCACTGGTTTGCTCAAGGTGCACCGGGGACAAGGTCATCATCAGGCTGCACCAAAACCTCAGGGACTCTCTCTTTTCTGATGGTCGCTATGTTGTGTAAGACAGAGCATGCAACAATTATGTCACATGCTCTGTCAGGTGCAACCCTCAGCCTTTTTATACTTTGAAATCTCTCCTTCAAGTGGCCAAAGGTCATTTCAATTCATGCCCTTGTCCTAGACAGAGCTGCATTATATCGAGTTTGTGGCCCAGGGTTGGGGTCAGGAAACTGGGTCATTAGAAAATTCCTACAGGCATATCCCCTGTCCCCAAGCAGGATTCCATCATGATGACCTATGGAATATGTAAAAATTGTGAATACAATACACACATCACCATGATTTATAATTAGATTATTACCTTGTTCAAATGTCCAATACAGGTGTGACTCATTAAAAATTCTTGAGTCATGAAAAAACCCTGGCCATTTAGCCTCCACATTTGATACAAGGTAGGATGCATCACAGATCATCATAGAATTAATAGCATGTAGGTCAAACAATTTTACTGTCAACATTACTATTGGCTATTTTCAACTCTTACAAAAAGCTACATTACCTGCATGTTAACACTGTGGACGCCTTTTCTGTTCATGTAATCTGGCTCATTTGGACCTGATGGGGCCTTTATTTGGATCTGCGTACAATGTAGTGCCCCAATCACATTTGGAAATCCTGGGTAATGAGGATGTTAGGCTGATTGTGAGATTCTTCATGGAACTGTGAGTGTTTTAGCCTGTGTATTACCTACCTGCAATGGCATGAAACGCCTCTTTCATTGTCTGCACATGCAGGTGTCCAGGAAACACTATGAAAATTCGAAGGAAATGTTTCAGAGCCAAACAGACTTCACGAATTGCCTGGCAAACTGCACTTTTAGATAGATTTTCCGCATCGGCTACAATATATAAAAAAGTGCCACTTGCAAGAAACCTCAAAGCAATGCATACTGTCTGTGTAGTTGTGAGAGCCTGACTTCGCCTAGTTTGACTTCGAATATAAGGAGCTAATAAATCTTTGAGGTACGATATTCCCCCTCGGCTAAAGCCGTATCTTTCAAAAAAGAATTTCCTCTGGGAGCAATAAAGGATCTTGCCGATCACACAAAACCCTTTATATATGAAATTCTCTTCTTATAATTTGTGCACCAATATCAATTGGTCGCTCATTCATGAACGGCAAAGCCATGACTGAATGAATTCCATGCACGGACACTGATTAAGTGTGTGAGTTAATCCTTGTTTACATAAAACAAACCTGCTCCGAGCAAGGCAAGGGGATGGTGTAAAAGTGCTCTAGTACTTTTATTAAAAGAAACAAATCTAAACAGTGTCCAATGTGTAGTGCTCTGTCTTCAATAAGTAAATAATCCATAAAAAAACAAAGTGCAAGTGAAGGTTAAAAATCAGTCATATAAATATTTCTTTAAAAAACAAGGTTAATAACATCTGTGCATGAAACCATCCCAGCTACCACCTACCCAACAGACTCATACTTCTTTCTTCTGCGGTCTACATATCCAGGTCCCAGCTTCTTCCATGGCCACGCAGTACGGCTCCCAATCCCTAGGCTCGGGTCCTTCCCTCCCATGGAGAAAGGGGCACCGTCCAAGTCTCTGTCTCTGACACCTGCTGCCTTCCCAGACTTATGAGGAGCCACACTCCTCCTGGTCACTCCCGCTCCCTTAAGTCATTTATCTGGAGCTAACCATCACCGCAACCCAGCGTTATTTTGTATCTTGTTATTTACATCTTTGAACATTACTACCTAAGTGTGAATAGCTGTGTTCTGCATATAACTAGGAAATTAATCACAGAAAAACTGTTACAATTATAAAGAGTTTCATTGTTTCAAAATAATGTAAAACAATTAACAAACAAAACAATGTTTATAAACCAAAAGAAGAAAATATATTCAATAATAAAATGCTACTTAAAAGATAACAAAAAGACCAAACTAAAACAAAAGACATCTGAAACTGTGACTATTTTATGAAAGTCTTTGTATTTAGTATGCCTACCAAAGGCATAACAAGTCATAATGATTGCCAGGTGGCGTCTGAATCCTTTTGCTTTCACTACTGGCCCGTGAACACGGCTTGCTTATAGCACATCCTTATTGCCCTTCTCTCAAAAACCATAGCCATACTTACTATTTCAGAGAAAATGTAGGTAAATGGTTAGAAACATGATTAACTGATTATAAAGCTGTCCACATCAGCAGTACACACAGATTTTTGCAGTCCTCCCATCTGATACTCCCTCTGCACCTTACCAATGGCTAACGCCTTGACCATCTGTCATGAAGCTTTTCCACCAGTGTACTATCTCAAGTATAATAATTCATTACATTTATATAGCGCTTTTCTCAGTACTCAAAGCGCTATCCACACAGGGAGGAACCGGGAAGCGAACCCACAATCTTCCAGTCTCCTTACTGCAAAGCAGCAGCACTACCACTGCGCCACCTGTGAGGACGTATGTATGAAGTATGTGTCAGCATCTTAATGAAGCACATGAAATGAAAACCAGAATGTTTAATATCTTTGTTATCACAAAATGTGAATGAGTCACCTTTCAGCTCTGTGGTCTTCACTCACAGTTTACTTAGTTCTCACTGTGCCATCTTGCATGTTCTCCTTTTTCCTTGTGAATTTGATGCTGGCCATGTACTTACTTTTTCACACAACTTGAAATACAATTTCAAGTGACATTAAATTTGTTTTTTTACCTAACTGAAATAACTGTAGCGCAGATAGTTTTCAGATTAGTTTATTGTTTTATTCATCACACATAATGACACCATGACATCACAAAAATTACACTGTTAAGGAACAATCGTGGTAAAACAAACAATAAAACAGCCAGAAAAGGATTTTGTAAAGTTCAAACACCACTAGGGATCTTTTTAGTTTGATAAACATTTTTAAATTTATGAATTTCAGTGGGTTTATTTGAAATTATTGATTGCCTGGAATAGAAGATGGCAGCCACTTGCCCTAGGCAAGTAAAACTGTGTCTTCACCTATTATAAACAATGGTGCATTCCAAAAAAATTATTTTCTTCAAGTATTCTGTATTTATTTTCCCTTCCTTTGTTTTCAATTGGCCGTATCTCAATTTAACGATTTGTTGTATTAACATTATTCTGCATTTATCCAGTACGTTTAATTCCCATTTTACAATTTACACTGTATTACGTTGACATATATTTGGTTTGTATTTTATGACTATATTATCTGTTATATTTGTGATTTTTTTTTTAATTTGAAGAGTCACATAGTTGATGAGGTCAACAGCATGAACCACAAGTTTGCAATTCCACTTCCAAGCAATCATGGTTATGGCACAAATATTATTTTAACAAAGTAAACTTGTGGGCACTGCACATGTGCTTCTGATTTGTTTTAAAGATTAAAAAAGAAGTTGGACTGACCTCCTGTCATTTGTTTTTGACTTCACTCTTCAAAGTACAATAAAGTCTCAGTTTTACAGGTTAGCTAACATCATCACGTTGGTCTGAAGACTTTCTGTCTTCCCTCTGTAATTTTACCTTTACTCTGATTCCCCCAAAGATTTTACGTCTTTACTGGGATCTGCTTACAGCAGCTCTATGTCAATGTGTACACGTGCCTTATTACTGATATTGTCATTTCCTCTTTTGTTTGTATGGTCACCACTTTGACTGTCATTTGATACTCTAATGGTATCCTTAACCCTGCTATCTCCCTGCCATTTGGGAACACCCTTTTCTGACAGACATCCTACTATTTGTAATTTTAAATAGCTATCCAAAAAGAAATCTAAATATATCCTCACAAAATGGAATCAGGAGGAATTTAGTTTTCTACATATAATACCTGACCAGGTATTGAGACCATTGAGACAGTTCTTATATTTTGCAGATTTTTTAACATAAAAAGCAGATTCAATGTAATCTTCTCTTGAAGAAAACCATTTTCTCCTGAAAATATTAGAGATTAAAAGCAATAATACTGCAGAGGCTACTATAATAACACAGAACTCCAGACTTCACACTGACATTTACTCTGCATTCAACACTCAGTCTTTTTATTACATTTAACTTTTCTAAAATTCAATAATTTTAAATAATGGCAACTCTGCAATTGCTGAGTAAAGTTTTTGTGGAATCAAAGCAAATGAAAATCAGATGGAAAACCACGCTAAGGACAACTAACAAGACATTTTCTGTTCTTTTATCTCAATATCTATTCACACACTGCAACCCATAATTTTGAAACATCTCAATAGCAATATAATACTTTTAGATATTATGTTGGGGCTTTTATAGAGAATGCTCTAACATCATCAATTAACCATTGAATCGAACCTTATTTTTCCAGCACCCATAAAACGAAACCAGCATTACATATATATGACTTGAATATTTTTTCTCTATAAACAAATTACTGTTTGAGCAAGCGTACTTAAAGTAGACAGATTAAACTGTTTAGTTTTGAAATTTTAAAATTTTAAATAAATACAGTATGTTTCACATAGTTTTTGTCTTACTGTTATAACATACATATATTTTGCATGTAAACTGTTTTATACACTGACTCCTTTCAATGAACAGATTCAAGAAGAACACAAGTGAACCTCACGTGTAAACAATTCCTATGCATTAAATGGACACTATCTGCAGCCTGATGATGATACACAACACAGTTTAGGTTTGAACCAAATCCAATACAAAAGGGTATGGGAATGCTGTTGAATATCACTTGATTCAATTTGCGGAAAAAAATTGCTCATAGTCACAATGGAAACAGAAAGTTAACTTCTAGTTTAATTTATTCATATTTACATCAGTGTAGTACTTTCCTGTTATAGTTGTATTCTATTATTAATCTATACAAGAATGCCTAGCATAAGATTTTTAATTCACTGATGAAACAATCAACAGACTTTATGTATTAATTGCATTCTGCACATCTGTTTTAGGTGTACAGCTTTCTTTTTTATTCAAATGGGTATTTGAAAATATACTGTATATTTACATATATAAAGTATAATAAATACAACAAATATATGGACATATTTTCAAACACTTCTTTCATCATAGTGTAAGTGCTGTTATTTGGTATGACAGATATCAGTGTTAAGTATAGATTTTCAACAGTTTAATATCTTTTTCTCAGGTTTTGTCATCATTGATTCTGGCTCACTTGTTATAGAGATTCAGCACAATGACTCCTCTTCACTCCTTCAAAGCACAGCAATAAAAAGAGAAAGGAAAACACAACACATTTGATGAGTAAAGCAGGATACTATTTGTTGTTAAAATTGGAACTCACATCACCGTGTCAGAAAAAAAATCTTGTGAATTAACAATCAAAAATGAAAACAAATTAAACTTTAATAATGAAAAAAAATCTCACATTTTAAAGCAGCAGCTTAATGTGATGTTAACAAATGATGGCAGTTCTGCAGCAAGATGTGCTGCAAATTAAGAATCTTTTGCTGTCAAATTGAAGATATCATCTCTCTTGTATACAAAAGGTGATTCCAGGTATTATAAGTGGTCTTAAAAGTATACTGAAAAGTCTTTTGGAACTTTGGCACTTAATTTTAGTGGCAAAAAAAAAATAAGTATACCATTTTAAACCCACTGCTTCATTTAAGCTTTGTCATTCTGTATTTATGAAAACAGTAAATCGTTTGGAGTGAAGAAACACCACAGTAATTTGCATGTATCCTATTAGTTTAGTTCTCGAGCAGCTATCAGCCCTGTTGTATCAGGGCTTCCTTGTGCTTATTAGAAACTCCAGCTAGCAAAAAATCTTCCTTTGTTGTCTGACAAATGATGCTGCTTTGTAAGAAATATAAAAATTATTCCCCATGCTTCCTGGCAACATTTCCTAGAACATAATGTATTTAATATAAGAAAAGTACAATGGCTTGTGATATTACTGCTCTAGCTGCCTCAGTGCACTAAAATAATAAGCAAAATGTATAATACAACATTCACATAATGCCAGAAATTAATCTTGTCTTGTTACTAAAACCAAATACTAATACTTCATGATTGTACCATATTATTGCAGAATCAATTTGCAAAACATCTGTAGCAAAACGAAAGGGTAAAAAGAAATGCTTTCATTTAACAATGAAAATAAAATTACTTTATTCATATTCTTACAATTCCTACAAGTAATTTGTCGGCCCTGAAGCACATATACTTAAATTACAGGCCAAAACAAAAATGTACATTTCAAGAATTCTTTAAATTCCACCTGGAAAACCCATCACTTGCCCTTAACTTTACATGTAGCATCCTGTATTATTACAAAGTAAATATTAATTTCCTGTGTATAAAATGCAGCATATATAACAGCTGCTGCAAACATTGTCAAAACGTGATACAGAATATTTTTAACATATGTGTGTCATGGTATTTCAGTAGTTTTATGGATCCAATATACTGGGTTTAAATTCTACATCTAGATGTTCTCTGTGTAATTTACATGTCTGTAATTTAATGCCCATGTCTGTAAGAGCTTTTCTTTAGGTCCCCCAGTGTTCCACCACATCTCCAAAGACATCTATTGGTTACTTTAAAATGGCCTTGTGTGAGTGTGTGGGTTGTGCATGATTGGACTAGCGTCTAATACGGGAGAGGTTCTTGAGTTGTATCCTGTGTTGCCAAGAGAGGTCTGAGGCAGGCATGTGAGAACGGTAATATCTGAAAAGGCATGCCTATTTTATGGAGTGCTCGTTGTTCCTTCTCACAATGCGGTTCCACATCCCATGCTGTTGGAAAGAATCATCAGAGCAATCAAATCCCAACTCTGACTTCATTATACTACGAAAGAAAAATAAGCCACATTAATTACTTATCAAATTGGAGATCTTTATTGCAGTACATTAATGGACTCAGAGGTCAGAAAAAAGAATTCTGAATCCATTGATGCTGTAATAAAGGCCTTCTATTTAATAAATAATTAAGGTAGCTTATTTTTCTTCCACAATAGCCATCCGGAGATTACTGTGACTAATTTGGTATGTAAATAAAAAAATAAATTTTCACGGGGCATAAAAATTCCACATTTGGGTCATCAAAACTGATGAGGGCCTGTTCCCTCACCTTATCTTCAATGCCTCAAACAATTAGACTATAAAGTTGAAAACCAAACATGAAGTGGGCACCAATCCATTGTAGAGCATATACATGAACATATCCAGACTTGATCATTTAATTAGGGTCAATGTGGAGTTGGCTGTTTACCCAACATTTACATCTAGGAGGAGTGGGAGGAGAAATGCAACAGGAGAAAAAATACAGTTTTGAGAAGAATATGCAAATTTTGTATAGATGGTGACTCGGCTGTGAGTATGGGATTTATCAACCTCAAATGACACAAAACAGTATAACTACAATTTCCAAATATATGCTCTTCATATTAAGAAAAAAAGAAGAGAAAGGTTATTTCTATTTAAAAGTTGGTACATACCATGTACCTAAAGATTACAGCAGACTATATATACTCCTTCAGTATCGATTTTATTCGGGGTATTTTATTTACAATACCAGTTTTGCTTGGATAAGAAAGGATTCTCAGAGAACTAATTGTAAATTGTACAAGGACCACTATAACCTGGTAAATAGTTAACATATTAATGTATGTGTTAAGAATTGACCCCAATGCAGCTGCATTAATATTAAATACATTAAATACAGTGCTATGATTAAGATATAAACAACCATATATTAAAACTAACAATCAGAAACTGAAAAAAGTCTCTTCTTTGAAAATAGTGCAAGAAAACAGGTCTTGTAAACAGTCTTATAAAACCTCTGAAGTGGACACTGTATACTGTAAAGTCCATAACACTAAGCCCCTTCATGACTACTGCTTCACTTCTATGAGATTATAAGATTTTTCTGTGAGAAAAGGAGCTGATCTACTGTTGTGGAGTGAGGCTGCTCCTTTGTGCAGTAACAGTATCACCAGCAGCTAAGAAAAAGCTCTCAAAACACTGGTACCTGGGATACACAGATACCGTTTTGCTTGATAAGCCAAAAGAGGATACTTAACTGCATGCACCATTCACCAGGGGCCTCATGCATAATGCCGTGCATAGAATTCACACTAAAACATGGCGTACGGACAAAAGCAGAAATGTGTGTATGCACAAAAAATCCAGATGCAGAAATCTGTGCGTATGACAACTTCCACGTTCTTCCGCTACATAAATCCCGGTCTGCATGAAATGTAACGCTCGTGCACAGGCCTACTGCACCTCCCAGAATTACGCCTCTTTGAATATGCAAATCAATATAAGTAGTCCCTTATGTTTTGCATTTTGTGAAAAGACAATGGTAAAAGCATGGGGGAAAAAGAAGAATTTCAGTGAATACCAAGTAGAGGCAAGGAAAAACATACTATTTGTTGGTTTAAGGAGTGATATAAATAACAAAAGGAAGTTGATCGAGTAGCAGTGGCGGAGAAACTCAAAAGTTAAAGTTCAGAAAGTCGCAAACTGCCCAAAATAAATGGCTAGTGGTCAGATATCAAAGTCGCCGTGAAAAGGTGAGTCGTAGCCCACTGTCTGAGTGTCATATGGAAGTGTATTAGGATACAGAGAAAAGAAAAAAACACAGTGTGAAAAAAGGTTGAAATTTCCACTTTAATCATGTAGTTTATTTTGCCATTAAAATAGAACATCATAAACTGCATCTTAAAATCGTTTAATAGTTTCTCAAATCCCATCGTAACTAAAGTAGCACGTTAAATGCTTTGTATTCTATACTCTTATGTGTGTGAATTAGTACGTGCTTCTTAAACGTGCTTTCTCTTACGCCGACAGGACACAGAATACATTACATTCAAATGCAACTTAATAAAATGAGCTCCTTCCCAGTCCATCTTGGCGGTGATCTCATCAGACCTGCCTCTACTGTAAAGAATCTTGGTGTCATTTTTGATTCCTACCTCTCTTATTCCGCCCACATAAATCACATTAAGAAGCTTTCTTACTTTCACCTCCATAACATATCCCGTGTTCGCTCCTTCTTCTCCTTCTCTAATGCTGAGAAACTTGTCCATGCTTTTATCACATCCCGCATTGATTATTGTAATTCCCTACTGGCAGGTGCCCCTTCTAATTTTATATCACAGCTCTAGCTTATTCAAAACCCAGCTGCAAGAGTCCTTAATCAAACCAGCAGCAGCGAGCACATCACACCCATCCTGCTCTGCCTTCACTGGCTCCTTGTATCTTACAGAATCGAATGTAAAATCCTACTAATAACCTACAAAGCCTTAAATAACCTCGCGCCAAACTATATCAGTGACCTTTTCCATCACTATGCGACCACTAAGGTCCTCTGATTCTGGCATTGTTGATCTTGCTGTGCCCCACACTAATCTACACTCCATGTGTGACAGGGCCTTCAGCTGTATAGCACCCAGACTCTGGCATGACCTACCGAAATTAATCAGGTCAGCTGACTCCATGAATTCTTTTAAAAAACAACTCAAAACTCATCTGTTCAGGAAGGCTTTTAGCACAACTTGACTTTATTACCCTTCTCTCAATTTACTTCTCTGTCAAGATGCTCATTTAACCTGTATGTGTGTGCTAGACCATCAATTATGTTGTCTGTTAGGTTTTTTTTTTTTCTCTGAATTCACTATATAAATAAAATTTATTATTATTATTATAATTATTATTACATTCATGATGTTACAGCTCTCTGAACAATTTAAATACTTAGATGTATACTTGATATTTTCATGTTGATAGAAATTAAAGCATGTATAAAACACTGAGGCACATTGGTGCAGTGGTAGCAACGAGCTGGCACCCCTTCCAGAGATTGTTCCTGCCTCCTGCAAGATGCTTGTTGCCCAGTGCATGACCCTCAATAAAATAATTTATTGCATCAGTACTATCTTTTTCAAACATAGTAACCCTTGATTCCTGACCTTCCTTTTTTATCTCCAAATAACCAATCTCCAAACAATCAGCTCTGTAATAAATGTCAAGCCATCTGCAAGCTTAGAACGCCGATTTTTCAGAACTTTTAAAGAACATTGAAATATCTTCGTAGTACATGTTAAAATATTCCATCCAGCAAGCATACAGCACGAGGCAGGAACAATCCCTGAATGGGACACCAGCTCATCGCTGACACAACGCCACCGAGTCTTTGCATATTTAAAGTTTAAAATGTATCTGTATAATGTTATATATATATATATATATATATATATATATATATATATATAAGTGCATTTCATCTTTAAAATGATATCAAGAGCTCCATGATGATAGCACCTGGAAATCAAAAATCGACTTAGAAGCCAGTTATCATCATCTGTAAATACACGCTCTGAACTGAATTGAATTCCTTTATTATTATTCTATGGTACAATGAGATTCAATAGGCAAATCCTCCATAAACTTATTTTCCTATAAAATGGTAAAGTAACAACAATAATAATAATAATAGGATAAAAACAGTGAAACACATACAATATAAAAGCATAAGTGGCTCAGGTTGTGCAATATTACAACTGTAATGCAAGTTTACAGTGAGGCAATTGTACTTATAAGTACAAACAGTTCTACCAGGAGCACTTGATGGACTGATTGAGTGTGTTTAGAGCTCTTGGAGTGAAATTGTTTCTGAACCACGAAGACCCTAAAGGAAAAGCTCTAAAGCGTTTGCCGAATGGGGGAAGTTCAAATAGACTGTGCGCATGGCTGAGACAGTGTGTGCTAGAAGCTCTATCCCTATATTTCTCCCCTCTCTTGACACAATCTGTGATAGAGCTTTGCGATCAATCAGATGCCCTAAACTAATAAATAATATGTGGTTAATTTCAGTGTATTTGATAAAGCTGCATCAGGGATGTGAATCTAAAAAATAAAGGGAAACCACACAGGAACAGTGGCACTGCTTTGACGCTGGGTGCCACCAGTTTGCATAACGGAGAACTTGGGTATGCAAGGGATTAACCTGGCATGAAAATTTGAGTGGCTTTACATCAAGTTTAGTTTTTATACATCGCGATGTGAGCATGGAAATGGCTGTATGCAACATTTTTGTGCATACACACCGTTTATATGTGACTCCCCAGGTCTGTAGATTTTTAGATTTTTTTCTCACATACCCATATTTAAATCTCTTAAACTAATAAAAACTATTACATTGTAATATACCATTATTACATAGCTTATAAAAAAACTATACTATTATTCAATATTATACTATTATTACATAACAAAACTATTACACTATTATTACAAAACTTAAAATTATTGTACTGTACTATATTATTATAATGTTACAATATTATAAAAAAAATTGCATACATACTTACATGCACACAAAAACACCTTAAGTAAGAATTCCTTGAATTTAAGTTGTTGTATACAGCAGTCTTGAGGTCCTTAATCACTGTGGAGTCATGGGGGATACTGCTCATTTTATCCAACAGCTGTGCTTACAGAAGCACAATGACGAATGGTGTTGGGGACTTCTCTTCAGACATTACCAGCGTGGCTGATTTTTGTGGCTTAAGAGCTTTCACCATAACTTCTGTGACCGAGATCGCAGGAATTGATTCGTTAATGTGCACTGGGAACAGCAGAACTGCTGAGACTGCTGGTTGCTGCTCTAGGAAGCGTTCCAGCATCGCCAGGGTGCGATTCCATCGGGTCACCACTTCGATTACCAGCTTATGTGCAGGCAGCTGCAGTATTCTCTGCTTCTCTTTCAGTTTGTTCCTTGCCATAGTGTTACAATAAAAATAATTAAATGCGTCTCATACAGCCAAGCAAGCGTGCAAAAGCTAATATTTTGAGAGCTGCTTGTGAGGCTAAATTGAGAGTGCGTGCAAAACATCCAATGTGCAGCTGCTCCATCATTTCCAAAGCACAGACCATATTCACAGCATTGTCCATTACAACAGCCTCAGACAACATTTTAGTGAGATTACTCAGCTCTTTTCAACTGCTGTAGTCTGTAAAACATGAGATTCCAGTCATCGTCAATATAATGAGAAGTAATTGTCAGGTACAAACCTATTACTCTGAATAACGTGCAGTCACAAGTTAGGGTGACTGTTTCTGCCGACTTAAGTGAATTTGTGACTTCATGTTTCACATCTGCACACAGGTTTGGGATTGCTACTTCACTGAAGTGTTTGCTTGTTGGTAAACATAGCGTAGTTCTAGTGTATTAACAAGTTTTACCTTTTTTTATCGTATATGGTTGCATATGAAAGTTGTCACAGACTCTGTCATTTTTTGGGCAAATGCTGCACTGGATAGTAAGTTAAACACAAATGCCTTCTCCAGTGGGGTTTGTTTCATACTGGATGTTTTTGCAGATTGTGCATTTGAATGGTGTCTTGTTAACTGATTTTGGAGATTTGTGGCATTTTCACTGTATTTCACTTCCATTTTGAACGTATTACATATTACTTTGATTTTATCCTGCTATTCACTGTCTTTATATTTCTGAAGTCCATAATGCACCCAGATATCAGCCTTTAGCCTTTCAATTTAGCAGCTTCTGCCGTATTTTTTGACTGCCATATCGTGTTGCACAAGGCTGGAGATTAATGGGGTCAAATCTTCACACAGCCACTGGCAAAGGCCATACGCTGTAAATGGTATATACTTAAAAAATAGAGCTCAGGATTTTATGAATCAATATCAGATTATGCAAATGAAGATCAATTTAAATAAGAAAACAGATGTTTTTAAACCCAGCCTTAATTTGCACTATTAGACAAAGAGAGGAAATTTAGGAAAAAGAAGAATTTATTTGGAATGCACTGAAAGATGAATGCTTATTTACTCTGACACCTCATGTTGATACAAAAGCCATGGTTAGAGTGAAAGATCTTATTCAAAAAATTGCACCTGGCTTTTGGGAAGGGGAACAACAAAGATGACCTGTGTTAATAATATGAAGACATGCTCAGCAATGGCAATGGATTAAATTATACAAGCTAAGCAAGACTGAGAAAATTAAAATGGGTTGTTCAAACTACATTCATCTCTCGGAATGGGATGTTTAAAATCTATCTGTATTACTAAATTTCGTCTTACTAAGTTAAAATCTTTTTTTATAAATAAAATTCGCTTATGGGCGAAAAGAAGTACATGCACTACCTGCCATGCTTCTAGTTGAAAGAGAATTATATAAAAAGCACTATCTAATTTAGAACTGGAGTATTTCCCTAAAATTTCCACTTAGATATATTATTTTGAAATTACATCTCCAGGTAGTAACAGCAAGCCATGTATTTAAAAATCAAGCTTTACCTTGATTACATTAGGGAGACTCCCTGGTATGAAATTCTGTAGCCATAGCTATAATTTTCATTTGTCAACTATGGGAGGAAAATGTGATGAGTAAGTTTTTGATCTTTCTAACTTCCCTGCTGAAGGTGAATGTTGAAAAATATATATTTGGTATGGCATTAATGTAGAAACACAATACTTTAACAAAACTCCACTTTCAAAAATAAAATTTGAAATTAAGTACAATTTAAATTAATTAATTCACCACTAATACTTGATACCAATATCATGCACTGTACAATTTATATGTAAATTCAATAAGCCACGTTGTTAGAGTCATAGTGACAACATGCTGAGCTGAAGAGACCATGGCACTCAGTCCTCAGCAACAATATTCAGCTACTTCTGGAGTTTAACCAGACCAACTGAGAGACAGATTTAATCATTCTAATTTGTCCTGGAATGCCCTGAGTCTTCTCCCTGTAGATCAGGCCAAGTTCACCATCTCTGGAATGTATTGGAGAGTATTGGGGAACTGACTTAAACACAGAAAATCAAAAGTAATGATACACACAGCATATAAACAAGACAGTACATACATACATGACAGTGATATACTGTAGAAAGCAAATGAGAATTTTTTCATAATCCTAATTGTGCTGTAATATGTAAGGCAAGTGTTTTAGTATACTGTGTTCACTAGCTGCAGCAAACTTTTTCATGTTGTATCTAGAGGAATCTACTATATATAATACAATGCTAAGTTTGTGTGTTCAGTCTCTCAGAGCATTCTAATTAGTCAGTTTGGCTTTGGTGTTATTGGTCAAATTGGCTTTGGTGATGCGACAAAAGAGGAAGTGCAAATGTGGGATGCCCGTGGAGGAGTAAAGGTGTATGAGCTACATTGAGAGAGTCAAATTGAAAGAAAGCAAGTATAAAACCAGACAGGAGGCATGGAAGGTGCCTTGCAAATGATGAAAGAGCATGAAAAGCATGCGTTATAGGGTTGTACTCAGGAGATGGAAGCATTAGTGAAGAGGTTCAGACACACGCAAATACAGAGGAAAGATGCAGAAGGTACATGCAGGGCAAGAAATGCTAAAAGTTTTTAATTACAGGTATTAACACTAGAATTACCAGAGTCAGCAAATCTTACTGCTACGCCACGGAAGCTGTTGTCTTTTCCTTGAACCTTTTGTGAAAGTGTTTACTTGATCTTTGGACTTCAGGCTTCATACATTATATAGTTTATGCCTACAGTTTGTCATTTACTACTAAAATATGAAAAACATTTCTGTTTTAAAAATGTGTTTACACAGATTACTGTAGAAATGGAACACACATGAAATGCATGTGTTCCAAATAACAATCTATTATTTCCACTCTAAAACTCCATTTCACTCCCAGATAATCAATCAAGGCATGAGCTGGGAGAAGTTCATGCACATTCTAAGTCGGTGAGGGGATGGAAAAGCCGGCTGCTTGCAGCTTGACTTTATCGGCACATTTAGAGTACAAAAGACACTGGCGGAGAGGTGTGAACGGATTTAAGGTGGGCCAGATCTACGAGTTTTTTCGTAGGCTCTGGTAATTCTAGTGTTAAGCTAGTTGGATAAATACATAGAAAGTACTGTGAAATGTGATAAATAAATAATAACAACATCAAATGTGAACATAAATAATTAAATGTGTCACAATATATATATTTTTTGTTATTTATTTCTTTATGTATTAATATAATTACTCATTTACGAGTGACACAGACCTGAAAAGAAACTATTACTTTCACTCATCAAAGTTGTGAGGGCGGATTCTAACGAGTACTTTCAATAATGCAATAACAACACCTGGGGCCTCATGTATAAACGGTGCGTACGCACAGAAATGTTGCATACGAACATTTCCATGCTCAAATCGCGATGTATAAAACCTAAACTTGGCGTAAAGCCACGCACATTTCCACGGTAAATCACACCTTGGCGTACGCAATTTCTCCACTTGGTTTTGCAGACTGTCAGCACCCAGTGTCAAAGCAGTGCTGCTGTTCCTGTGTGGTCACCCTTTCTTTCTTAGCTCCACATTCCTGACGCGGCTTTATAAATACACTGAAACTAACTACATATTGTTTATTAGTGTAATGCATCTGATTGTAATTAACCTGCAGCAATATAATGGTCCAGGGAATAGCCATAGTATTCCAAATACCATAACTGCTTTAGCGTTGTAACTCTCACTGCATCTTCTTTCAGCTGCTCCCATTAAGGGTTGCCACAGCAGATCATCTTTTTCCATATTACTCTCACTGCACCACTCGGAGTATTTATATCACTGTATCTGAGTGGGGAATCACAGCAGCAGCTGATAGGAAAGAGAATTATCGGTATACAGCATGAAGCACTTTAGAGACTTCCCAGTACGGACTTCGCGGTTTAGAAAAAGTTTCATCCCAAGAACTCTAAACGCACTAAATCAGTCCATCAAGTGCTCCTTGTAGAACTGTTTACTTATAAGTACAATTACCTCACTGTAAACTTGCACTAGTTATAATATTGCACAACCTGCGCCACTTTATAAAGTGCATATTTACATATGATGACGGTATTAATTTTTAAGATGAAATGCAGCAAAATATGTTGATTATATTATACAGATAAAACTTTAACTTCATTTAAATAATCTGTATTGTTAATAATTAAACATGTGAGGACACGGTGCCGCAGCGCTAGCTAGTTCAGGGATTGTTCCTGCATTGCATTGTATTCTTGCTGGTGCTGACGCGACACTGGAAAGACAGATGGATAGAATAATTAAACATGTACTACGAAGATATTTCAATGTTCCTTAAAAGTTTTAAAGAATCGGCGTTCTAAGCTTACAAATGGCTTCACGTCTATTACATAGCT
The DNA here is from genome assembly GCF_900747795.2 of Erpetoichthys calabaricus. Taxonomy (NCBI): domain Eukaryota; kingdom Metazoa; phylum Chordata; class Cladistia; order Polypteriformes; family Polypteridae; genus Erpetoichthys; species Erpetoichthys calabaricus. The sequence continues at coordinate 257,266,541 of NC_041395.2, read as the reverse complement.
GATTGTGTGGCGATTGGGTATTTGTAGAAAGAAAAGTAAGGACAGGAATTGGAGGGTAGTACGTTTGAAAGAGACAGTACTGCTGTGATAAATTATGTCATTGAAGGTCGCGCATGACGCAGCAAGCCTCTTGCGTGAGATATGAACAAGCACTGCGCCACCGTGTTCCCATGTTTAATAACATGCTTTCATTCCTATCATCATGAAAAAGATATCACGTATACATCTCAGTATTTTAATTATTCAGAGAGCTGTAATATCACGAATGTAATGGATTATGTGTCCTGTCGGAGAAAAAGAAAGCCCTTTTAAGAAGCAGGTAGTGATTCACACACAGAGCACAAAGAAGATCAAATACAGAACAAAGCATTTAACGTCCTACTTTAGTTACAATGGGATTTGAGAAACTAGTAAATTAAACAATTTTAAGATGAAGTTTATGATGTTCTACTTTAATGGCAAAATAAACTACGTGATTAAAGTGGAAATTTCCAGATTAAAGTTGACATTTCATGCTTTTCTCCCATTGTGTGCCTATTTTTTTGTCTCTACCCTAATAAGCTTTCATACAACACTCAGACGGTGGGCTACGACTTGCCTTTTCACGGCGACTTTGATATGTGATTTCTTTTTTATTTCGGGCACTGTGCGACTTTGTGAACATGAGCTTTCGAGTTTCTCCGACACTCTGTCACTCGATCAACTTCCTTTTGTTGATTATACCACTGTTTAAACCAACAAATAGTACGTTTTTCCTTTGCCTTCACTTGGTATTCACTGAAATTCTTATATTTTCCCCCGTGCTTTTCCCATTGTCTTTTCTCAGAAGGCTATTTATATCGATTTGCATATTCAAAGAGGCGTAATTCTGGGAGGAGTTGGGGCGGGACAGAAGGTGCGTGCACGTGCGTTACTTTTCACGCTGATCGGGATTTATGTAGTGGAAGAACGTGAAAGTTTGCGTACGTACAGATTCCTGCAGCTGGATTTTTCTGTGCGTACGCACATTCCCGCTTTTGTGCTTACGCCATGTTATAGTGTGAGTTCTACACACGTCGTTATACATGAGGCCCCTGGAGATGACTTTCTAAGATTAATCCACACACCTGACCTTGAAAGGTTGCTGTGGAGGAAGATGAGCAGTAGAATAAAGCGCATAGCTGGGACCTCATGCATAACGCCATGTGTAGAATTCGCACTATAACCTGACATAAGCACAAAAGCCGAAATGTGCTTATGCACACAAAAATCCAGATGCAGGAATCTGTGCGTTCGCTAACTTCCGTGTTCTTCCGCTACATAAATCCCGCTCAGCGTTGAAATAAACGCACGTGCACATGCTTGCTGTCCCGCCCCAACTCCTCCCAGAATTACGCCTCTTTGAATATGCAGATCAATATAAATAGCCCATAGGCCCAGCGTTCTGTGAAAAGGCAATGGCAAAAGTACGAGGAAAAATAGAAGAATTTCAGTGAATACCAAAAGGAGGCAAAGAAAAATGTACTATTTGTTGGTTTAAACAGTTATATAAGCAACAAAAGGAAGTTGATCGAGTGATATAGCGTGTCGGAGAAACTCGAAAGCTCAAGTTCACAAAGTCGCACAGTGCCCGAAATAAAAAAGTTGTCACATATCAAAGTCGGCGTTAAAAAGCGAGTCGTAGCCCACCGTCTGTGTCATATGAAAGCTTAATAGGCTACAGTGAAAAAAAAGGCACACAGTGTGAAAAAAGCACGAAATGTCAACTTTAATCTCGAAATTTCCACTTTAATCACGTAGTTTATTTTGTCATTAAAGTAGAACATCATAAACTTCATCTTAAAATCGTTTAATTTACTAGTTTCTCAAATCCCATTGTAACTAAAGTAGGACGTTAAATGCTTTGTTTTGTATTTGATCTTATATGTGCTCTATGTGCCTGAATCACTACGTGCTCTTCCTCTGACAGGACACAGAATCCATTATGTTCGTAATATTACAGCTCTCTGAGTAATTAAAATACTGAAAGTATACATGGTATCATTTTCATGATGATATGAGTTAAAGCATGTTATTAAACATGGGAACACGGTGGCGCAGTGATTGTTCATGTCTTACAGCAAGATGCTTGCTGCGCCATGTGCGACCTTCACTGAAATGCTTTATTACAGAAGTACTGTCTTTTTCAAACGTACTAACCCCCAATTCCTGTCCTTACTTTTCTTTCTCCAAATACCCAATCGCCACACAATCAGCTCTGTAATAGACGTTAAGCCATCTGTAAGCTTAGAACGCCGATTCTTCAAAACGTTTAAGGAACATCGAAATATCTTTGTAATGTTTAATTATTCTATCCATCTATCCTTCCAGTGTCGCGCCAGCCACAGCATGAATATAATCAACATATTTTGCTGCATTTCATCTTAAAAATGATATCGTCATCATACATAAATACGCGCTTTATAAAGTGGCTCAGGATGTGCAATATTATAACTGTATCATAAGTACAATTACCTCACGGTAACTTGCAAGTAAAAAACAGTTCTACAAGGAGCACTTGAGCCGCCGTCGTGGATGTGGATCTAAGAAAGGGTAACCACACAGGAACAGTAGCACTGCTTTGACGCTGGGCGCCGCCAGTCTGCAAAACCTAACGGAGAACTTGCGTACGACAGGGTATGAGGTACCATGGAAAAGTGTGGTTTTATAAATCGTGATTTGAACGTGGAAACGTTCTTACACAACATTTCTGTGCATACGCACCGTTTATACATGAGGCCCCTGGTCTTCTTTAAAATGACTGAATCTCACAAAAATGTTTTGTTTTCCCTTTTTAAAATGATATGGAAACGCTGTATTGCAAAAATTTGTTTTTGTAGGTTTTAATGTTTTTGTTCATGTTGAGACCAACTACACTTTAACACAATTGTAAAATGCACCAGCAGACTAGTTATTTTGTAAAATTTCTAAAATATGTTTCACTTTAGAATGCAATTTCTTGTGGCAAATTACTTTACACTATGATTTTGGAAGATTAACTTCCACTTGAAAATGACCAAATTTTTCCTTTAAATATACATTTAAAAGACTTATCAAAACCTTAGTTTAAATAAACAGATGTATAATCATTTATTTGGCCCCAAGGGGAAATTACAACTTTACAGAAGCTCTAGAAAAAAAAAGTTTGGCTTAGGCTGAACAGAAAAATAGACATGGCGCAAATACTGTACATTTTTATTACAGTATATATACACTGATCAGCCACAGCACTAAAACCACCTGCTGTCAAAACAGCTCTGACCAGTCATGGCATGAACTCCGCAAACCTCTGAAGGTGTCCTGTGTTATCTGGCACCTTCACTGAATACAAACATAACAATTTTATTTAACAGTAGAAGCTGGTGTCTATTATAACACTGGCAACTTTTGGGTTACAGAAATTTTCTTTTTTTCAAGTTAGTATCTTAGCTTTTCTTCCTTTACACTAATATTTTTTTTATGATAATAAGCATAAATCTGGCATTTCAATATGTCTATTTTCTGTTTATTTTCTTTTATTGACTTTTTTCTGCTTCAGGCATAGTAGGGTATTCAAAACAATAAGCAGAAAAAAGTACCTGAAGTAAAAATTAACTCAGAGGGTCCAAGGTTAGCAAGTGTGATACATGAGAAAACAATTCAGGATGAATCCGAAAAAGCCTGTTCCAATTTCTTGTTTTTTAAGTACCAAAAATTAGCTGGCATGGAAAAAAAGAGAACTAAAATATTCAGGTGGCACAAAATATGCCTATTGATTTGTAGCAGTGGCAGTGGCAGGGACACTGAACAGCATGGGGTGTTGAAATCCCCAGTGAAACCTTTAACCCTAACCTAAGGAGAATGTGGTAGTACTCTACCATAGCCTTGTGTAATCTGAGCATACTATATAGTTCAACAATTAAAACAACACAACAGAGCTTGACAAAAAGGCACAAAAACATTATGTGATCAAAAAAGGAGAAACAGAAATACATTTTAAAAAATATAAACATTAATAATAGAGGTGTGGATCTTAACGATGTTCCAGGCCTCCTGGAGATGTCAAATGCTAAGCCGTATAGTTGCACCAACAACATTGCAGTTTAATGTAAAAATCAACTGTTTTCTACAACCCCAATTCCAATGTGTAAAACATAAATAAAAACAGAATACAATGATTTGCAAATCCTTTTCAACCTATATTCAATTGAATACACTACAAAGACAAAATATTGAATGTTCTGATGAACTGATTTCCACTGTGTTATATCACCTTTCCTTTTAACAACAATCAATAAGCGTTTGGGAACTGAGGACACTAATTGTTGAAGCTGTGTAGGTGGAATTCTTTCCCATTCTTGCTTGATGTAGAACTTCAGTTGCTCAACAGTCCAGGGTCTCCGTTGTCGTATTTTGCGCTTCATAATGCGCCATACATTTTCAATGGGAGACAGGTCTGGACTGCAGGCAGGCCAGCCTATTACCCTCACTCTTTTACTACGAAGCCACGCTGTTGTAACACATGCAGAATGTGGCTTCGCATTGTCCTGCTGAAATAAGCAGGGACATCCCTGAAAAAGACATTGCTTGGATGGCAGCATATGTTGCTCCAAAACCTGTATGTACCTTTCACCATTAATGATGCCTTCACAGATGTGCAAGTTACCCATGCCATGGGCACTAACACACCCCCATACCATCACAGATGCTGGCTTTTGAACTTTGTGCTGATAACAATCTGAATGGTCCTTTTCCTCTTTGGCCTGGAGGACACGACGTCCATGATTTCCAAAAACAATTTGAAATGTGGACTCATCAGACCACAGCACACTTTTCCACTTTGCGTCATTCCATCTCAGATGAGCTCAGGCCCAGAGAAGCCGGCGGCGTTTCTGGGTGTTGTTGATATATGGCTTTCGCTTTGCATGGTAGAGTTTTAACTTGCACTTGTAGATGTAGCGACGAACTGTGTTAACTGACAATGGTTTTCTGAAGTATTCCTGAGCCCACGTGGTAAAATCCTTTACAGAATGATGTTGGTTTTTAATGCAGTGCCGCCTGAGGGATCGAAGGTCACGGGCATCCAGTGTTGGTATTCGGACTTGCCGCTTACATGCAGAGATTTCTCCAGATTCTCGATCTAGATTCTAGATCTTTTGATGATATTATGGACAGTAGATGATGAAATCCCTAGATTCCTTGCAATTGTACGTGAGAAATGTTGTTCTTAAACTGCTGGACTATTTGCCCACGCAGTTGTTCACAAAGTGGTGAACCTCGCCCCATCCTTGCTTGTGAACGACTGAGCCTTTTGCGGATGCTCCTTTTATACCCAATCATGACAGACACCTGTTTCCAATTAACCTGTTCACCTGTGGAATGTTCAAAACAGGTGTTTTTTGAACATTCCTCAACTTTCCCAGTCTTTTGCTGCCCCTTTCCCAGCTTTTTTGGAACGTGCTACAGGCATCAAATTCAAAATGAGTGAAGATTTGCAAAACAACAGTAAAGTTTATCAGTTTGAACATTTGATATCTTGTCTTCGTAGTGTATTCAATTGAATATAGGTTGAAAAGGATTTGCAAATCATTGTATTCTGTTTTTATTTACGTTTTACACAACATCCTAACTTCATTGGAATTGGGGCTGTATATAAAAATATAAAAAATAGAATGATTTTACTAAAGTCCACAGCAACAGTATGAAAACACAAACACACAGCCAGCTCAAATGCCTTATATATTGTAAAGCATGCAGTAAATAACATGAGACATAAAGAAAATGTTGGAACTCATAGATGAACGCAAAAGTATTTAAATAGTGGTTTAAACAAAATTTTTACAACATACACTTTTGTGGAGTGCCAGACATCACACAGATCTAAGAATACATTATGCTCTGTGACCTTGGTATAAATGAAACAGTTAATGGCTTTGACTGATCTGGTTGGTTTATATCATAATTGCACTAAACATCCTAATCACTGCTGATTATCTTCAACAGATTAATTAACAACAATTTTTGGGATATTAGGAGATACCAATATTGATAGCGGTATGGGTGACGTATTCTTCAAAATAAACAAAGCAAGCAGGTATATGAGTAATAAGAATACATGTCCTCATTATTAAAGTGGTTTTGCAAGTATAAGTGATAGAAGTGTATTCTTGGCTATGTTTTTATCATCTTACAATGAATACATCACTGGGACAAATTTAAGAAAGACAAATCTCAGTACATAACTTTTGTATACAACTTTTATCTCCTTTGTTGTCAGTTGGCCATCATTCATCAAATACATAATGGACAGATATTGTTGATTTTATTGTATGTTTATCAGTTTCTGTTTTGTTTTCTGTGTTTTAAACAGATATGTATCTGTATAAGTAGTAATTCTGTACTTAATAAGTACTATAATCTATACTTGTAGAATTCATTCACCGTGCTCTGTGCTTGCACTAATTTACTAAGAAGAGTGATATACGAAAATAGGTTGTATTGTATTGTATATAGTGTAACAAGAAAATTCGCAAGAGAATGTCAAAATGTTGTGGTCCACAAGAAAAACTTGTTAATTGTCTTGAAAGTCTATTGATGGCAGATGTTGTTAGATCTTCTCTTTCTCCAATGGTGCAGATTGTACAAACAAAATCTATTCATGGTTGAGTAGATTTTAAAACTATGGCGCCCCAGAAGGGGAGGTCCAGGAGGTAAGTTAACTGTCCTTCTTCTGGGGGCTCTCCAGCTGTGAGGATGAAAATAAATATTGGGAAAATAGTACAGGATATTACTCTTATATCCTTCCCCTAGTTACTATTAAAATTCTTCTCTGTAAGAAACAGATTTTACCAACACACCTCACATGTTCCTGTCCCCTAATAATTCTCAGCTATGCAGAGTACACAGTCCTATGACATTGTGAATTCAATATAGTAAATTGTCAATTAAAGTAGCAGTGGCGCCAAGTTGCAATATGTACTGCCAAATGACTCACTCTGATAAAGGTACATTAGAATAAAGTAGTCAGACATCAATATGGATTTAAACCAACAGGGCATTCTTATACTAACAGAACAGTATTTATTTGTGTGAGTTCTAGAAGTAAATTCTTTTGCTAGAGTAATTTATATATCTTGGAATTTTGAGAAGACCTGTACATGGCAATAGTAATGAACACATCTTGAATATACACATTAGTAAGCATATTAGTAAAATGAGCCAAAAGCACTTAAAGCTTCAAAGGTTTGAAAGATTTTTATATTGGCCCTTGAACTTGAATTTAACTTGAAGCCAATTATGAACAGCCATTATATGATTGTGGTTATATTCCTAGTTCTTGTAGTGACCCTTGTGGCATCATTTTGAATTAACTGCAGGCTAGAAATAGGATGATTTTAATAGCCAGTGAATAAATGATTGCAGTAGTCAACTCTGCTTTAAACTAATGGATTAATTAACATTTATGTATCTTATATAGTCAGAAATGTTCACACCCTCATTTTCCTAGATTTGATCCTAAAAAAGTCAGATCACAGAGAGTGCAGCAATGTGAGTGCTAAAGAATAGATTAACGACTATGATGACGAGAAAGTTGTTTTGATGATCCTGGAAAACTAATATTCTGGCCCTCTGATTTAAAAATCGACAGCGACAAGTAGTTATTGGTCATAAAATGTTTTAAATATACAAGGTCCTACATATTTATCTCACAACTGGTGTTAAAATGTTTTGAGATTGGGAAATGTGTTTTATTAATAAAATGTATTATCATTACTATTATTATTATTATAAACCCTCTGTCATTAGCAGATAATAATTTTAAAAAATTAATTTCTAAGCAAATCTTTATGGTTTCTGCAGGAACATCATATCTTTCTCATAAATATAAACTCAAGACTAAGAGGACGTTAAAATTGATTACAGAATAGAGTGTGAATATGCCAGATCTCCTAATGAGGTTCTCTAGGAAAAGACTAGTTCTACAATCAGAATATAATCTCTTGACAACAGGAGAAACTAAACAACTTCTTTTTTTAAATTGTGGGGTTCAAATCCTGCAGCTAACACTGTGTGACCATTAAAAAAATCACTTCACCCATCTGTGCTCTAATAAGAAAAAAAAAACAAAATTAACCTCAAATGTTCCAAGCTGTCATGGAGTTTTGGGCCCATCTTTCATCTATGTAAAATTGAAGTCGGGGTCCAAGTTGGGGTTTCATGCTTGTCTTACATTTATATGAAATCGAAGAGTGTGGTCCCCCTTAGAGTTTCATTCCCGTCTTTACATTTATATAAAATCAAAGTGGGGGTCCCCATTGAGGTTTCATGCACATCTTTCACCTACATAAAATTGCCAAATAAATAAATAATAATGTAAAACTGCCAATGAAGTGTAGTGGTCAAGACATTGAACTTCATACCCTGACACTGGGGGGTTCAAGTTCCACTACTGACACTGTGGCCTTAGCAAGTGACCTTACTTGCCTGTTCCGCAAATGGGGAAACAAAAGAAATGCAACCAATTGTACCTCTCAGTTGTCATAAGTTGCATAGGCACCCAAATAATACGTAATAATTATTATGGACATGGAAAGAAGGCTAATCAGATTTTAACTCAACAAATTCATAGATATGAGGTTCGCAATTCAGTAATAGAAATCACCAACACAATTTTAAATAAAACTAGGAAGCATAAAGAGATTACTGACACATTTGAGGAGTACTACAAGCTCTTATATTTCTCTAAGTGTAAAGAAGATGAGACACAATCTAAAAGATTTTTTTAATAAAATACCAATACTACAGTTCAGTGTTCCTAGTACAGAAGAACTTGATAAACCTCTGACAATGTTAGAATTACAGGATGCCATATACATACTGCATAGTGGGAAACCTGTAGGCCCAGATGCCACCCAATGGATTTTTTTAATAGACTAAGTTAGTGTCATTATTGTTAAACACATTCATAGAAACTAAGGAAAATATAATTTTACCCCAAACATCCTGCCAAGTACTAATAGCAATTTTGCCAAAAAAGATGTACTATAATGTGTATCATCTAGACCAGTTTCACTTCTAAATAATAAATCCCTCGGTGATATCACTAGATCAAATAAGGTGTGTTAAAGGCAGACACTCAGCCTCAAACCTTTGGTACCACTTTAATACAATATACTCACGTACAAAATCTGACTTACCCGAAGTCTTACTATTTCTGAATGCAGAAAAACTCTTCGATAAAATCAAATGGGATTATCTATTTACTACACTACAGAAATTTGAGATTTGGCCCCAAAATATTTGCTGGATTAAACTACTTTATAATAGTTCAGAAGCCTCAGTCTGCGTTAACAACACAAACTCAGACTGCTTCAAATTACTGTCAGAACCATCATAAGTAAATATGAAGCTCTTTTTCAATACAGTTTTGAAAGCACTATGGAAAAAATCAGACAAAATGTTAACAGATGGTCCACCTTCAATCTCACTTTAGCAGGGAGAATTAATAGTTTCAAAACGAAAATCCTCCCCAAACTTCCATGTCTATTTCAGAGTATCTCTATATATATATTAACAAATAATTTTTTAAGACATTAGACTGAATCATAACATTCATCAGGAATTCCAAATGGCATAACATCCAACAGGTGACACTACAAAGATCTAAAGGAAAAGGTGGCATGGCACTACCTAACTTATACAATACTATTGTCTATTTAAAATCAATCTACTTGTCCACAAATTACTTAAAATATGGAACCAGTGCAGGACACATTTCCAGATAGTGAAGCTCTTATCTGTTGTCCCAATACATGATAATCACCTTTTTCAACCTTCTCAAACATCCTCAGTATTTAACCTAAGGAAAATTTTAGAGATTAAGTCATCTAAAAATCTTTATATAGATAATGTATTTGCATCTTATTTGCACACCTGTGTCCATCCTAGGTGCTATAATGGTTAGTCTTGATGAACACTCACACAGCATTTAAACAACATATAAAAATATTGTTTAAAAAAATCTACGCTTCAAAGATCCTTGAGAACAGTGGGAAAGGGACCTTTGAATTAGTATCTCAGAAAAGGAGTGAAACTCAGCCAGACATATAGTAGAATACACAATATATGCCAAGAATTCTATAATTTGATTAAAACATTTTATTGGATCACATTTATTTTGTGTAAAATTTACTAAAATGTACTCAAGGCAAGATTCAGCCTTCAAGATTTGCCATGTAGCTCCAGCATCACTAGGCCATATGTTTTAGGAAGGCACTACATTTACAACACTTTAAACAAAATCTTTAGATACTTCTTGGGTAGACTTGGTGTCACATTCACTCCTAATCTGGTGTACTCTCAGATGGCATTAAAGTGCATAGAAAGAAATAAGTTGTATTTTGCATAACTAAAAGAAACCAAACCCACCTTCTATAATTCAGTGCATAGGAGATGTTCTATTTTATATCCATCCATTTTCCAACCCGCTGAATCCAAACACAGGGTCACGGGGGTCTGCTGGAGCCAATCCCAGACAACACAGGGCACAAGGCAGGAACCAATCCTGGGCAGGGTGCCAACCCACCGCAGGACACACACAAACACACCCACACACCAAGCACACACTAGGGCCAATTTAGAATCGCCAATCCACCTAACCTGCATGTCTTTGGACTGTGGAAGGAAACCGGAGCGCCCGGAGGAAACCCACGCAGACACAGGGAGAACATGCAAACTCCACGCAGGGAGGACCCGGGAAGCGAACCCAGGTCTCCTAACTGCGAGGCAGCAACGCTACCACTGTGCCACCGTGCCGCCCTTTTATATCAAAACAGATAAAATCACCTTCTCACATATAGCATATACAAACATTTTTTAAAACATAGCAAAAACTCATTAATATAATTTTAATAAATGCATGTATGGTCCTGTGATTGAACCTTTAGCTATTAATTGTTTTATTATATTTTCAAATTTAGAGACAATAGGAAAAAAATGTATTAGGTTTGAATGAACAGAATTACAGGATATGTGCATTATGGCAGACAAAGTTTTCAGTTTTAGCATTCAAGTGATCATTGATTTAACTGCTGATTATAACTTCCATAATCCTGCCATTGAATGTATTTGGTACCTACTATCATATTTACAAAAGCAGAATAATAAATATTAGAATACAGTTACTTAATTACAAATCATAATACAAACTAAGGTAATGTTATAACTACACTTTGTTATTGAGCTCTGGGTAATGATGTCTGGCACAAACCCACAGTGGCACCAACTTTTACAGCATACACAGTCAACTGTACAGATTTCAACTCCTCTGCTTAGGCAACTGTATCAGAACCATTATCCAGTTCAATAAACCTCTCACTGAAATGCTTTTGACACATCAGGTGCTGAGCATTCACTAGTGTTGTACTATTTTTAAACTATTGCCCTCAAGTTAGCACTGAAAAATGAATTACAAAAGAGTTACCTATTTTTTTAACTAAATTGTACCAGCGTAACCTCATTCTAATATCATATTTGTTTTTATCCAAAAAAAAAAAAACCCTCACATTTACTTGCTGCTATTAAGCATAGCAATCTCCATTTTAAATTTGAATACTTGCACGCTGTCACTTATATAAGAAGGAAAAACACTGTTATGGATTAACATCCATCCATCCATCCATCCATTTTCCAACCCGCTGAATCCGAACACAGGGTCACGGGGGTCTGCTGGAGCCAATCCCAGCCAACACAGGGCACAAGGCAGGAAACAATCCTGGGCAGGGTGCCAACCCACCGCAGTTAACATCTTTTGACTTAACCTTTAAAACCAGCAAGGCATGAATTTCACATTTTAATGAATAGCTTACATCAGAAAATAAAAACCATGTAAAAGACATTTACATACATACATGTTACTGTAATTATTTAAAAATCCAAAACAAGAAAATACATATATGGCAATTGTAAAGCATGGTGTGGATGGTCAGGCAATACAATGGTTGATGGTACCATTACTGGATGGGAAATCATTATAACTAGCCACGCTACGCCACATAATTATTTATTGATGGGTGAACACTTCCTGAAAGACACAGTTGTCCAAATGGGGTGGGTTTGAGGGTATGGCTGTGAGTGAATGAAAAGATAGAACTCTGGAGAGAGCAACATACAATTGTCCATGACTGAAAACTGGGTTTGGCAGATACAGGCATATCATTTTGAAAGTGTGTCCCTGTGTCTAATTAATTGTCATTGCAAAGGCCAATCTAACAGGAAATTGTCTGCGTGTAAACGTAAAAGGCAAATTTGAATCTGATGGGGTCAGAGAAATCCAGGGAATATGGACAGTTTGTGAGGTAGGAGCTTCGATTGTTTTACACCCCAGTACATTGCGGTGAATGCTGAGAACAGTCAGTCTAGTTCCTTTACACAGACTTCTTGCTGCCATGAGGTTTCTGAGAAGAATGACGACTGAACTAATTTTAAGTTTGACTTTATGCGGAGGCATGCCAGTGGAAGTAATGGCTGCCCGGCGGGTCATAGGAATAACGCCGCCGGATCATCAGTCAGCATTGTTTATTGTTGGAACTACGACGATATGTGATCTTCTTCAAACCTCTGACTTTCGTTCTTGATTATTGAGAACATTCTTGGCAAATTCATACGCCGCATAATTATGTATTGATGGGTGAACACATCCTGAAAGACACAGTTGTCCAAATGGGGTGGGTTTGAGGATACGACTGTGAGTGAATGAAAAGATGGAACTCTGGAGAGAGCAACATACAATTGTCTGTGACTGAAAACTGGTTTTGGCAGATACAGGCATATCTTTTTGAATGTTTGGCCCTGTGCCTTATTAATCATCATTGCAAAGGCCAATCTAATAGGAAATTGTCTGCATGTAAAAGGCAAATTTGAATCTGATGGGGTCAGAGATATCTCGGAAGTGAATGGTGATAGTAGCTGGAAGCATTTGGGACATTGCCACAATTTCTGCCTCGCCACCATAAACTCATGTAGTATTCATGCAGTCAGCGTATTGTTGAGCAGACTGTATGACTATGCTTCCGTGACTAAGAACAATGCTTTGTCGTGCGTACCCCATGGTCTTAGAGTTGGCGGGCGGGGCTCTGTCATGCGTACCCCATGCGCACTGCCTGCTCATGCCTCGAGAGCGAGGGTAGACGCAGGAGGAAGGTTAGAGTTGGCAGGCGGGGCTCTTTCGTGCGTATCCCATGACACGGGAGGAGGGTTAGAGTTGGCGGGCAGGGCTCTGTCTTGCATGCGTGCGTATCCCATGGTTGGGTGACTTGATGGATTATATATAGAAAAGCAGCCGGAACTGAAAAGAACAATGAAAAGTCAACATGGCTCAGAGATGCATGTGGACTGTAGTAGAGACGATTATAGCTCGCGTGCTAAGTTGCTCCAGAGTGACAGTTGAGAAGTCGATGTCACCATATAGTTGTTGAACGGGATCAGAAATAAAAGGAAAACAATGTGAAGGCAATGTCACAGGTGTTCCATTTGTCCCATCTCCAACATCGAGGAGCCATGTTGCGAAATGTTGTTCTTCAGGAAGAGCTCTCATATTTGTCGTCAGTATAAGAACATGTATGTGACGCCACAAAGGTTGCTTGTTAATGCAACTGGCGACAGTAAGTGCTCGGGAGCCACGCATAATGACGGGGAGAATTTGTCAGAAATCTCCACCCAATGGTATTGTTTTGCTTCCAAATAGCTGCGTGTCACCTGTGAGGTCACGTGATAACCTGTCAACTGCTTGGAATGTGTATGCATGTGTCATTGGCGCCTTGTCCCATATTATCAATTTGGATTTGCAGAAGATGTTGAGCGTGTGGCGAGGTAGGTTTGATGTTGCATGCGGAAGTAGTATTCAGCCTCAACGGTATTTTAAAAACGGAATGTGCAGTTCGTCCTCACGGTAACAATGTTGCAGCTATTCCTGTAGATGCTACAGTTGTAGGAATGTCTCTCCTAGCTCTGATGGTATGAATCAGGGTTTTGTAGACAAAGATTTTCCCTGGTCCTGCAGGACCATCTAAGAAGAAGCATGTTTATCGGGGATGGGAATCGCTGTATGCAGCATGTAAAACAGTGTCAACAGCGTGTTTCTTTTCTGTGTTGAGTTTGTTGTAGTGTTCCGGGAGGAGGGTTAGAGTCGGCGGGCGGGGCTCTGTCTTGCGTGCGTGGATGCAGGAGGAGGGTTAGAGTCGGCGGGCGGGGCTCTGTCGTGCATATTTCATGACGCGGGAGAAGGGTTAGAGTTGGCGGGCGGGGCTCTGTCTTACGTGCGTGTGTATCCCATGGTCGGGTGACTTGGTGGATTATATATAGAAAAGCAGCCGGAACCGAAAAGAACAATGAAAAGTCAATGTGGCTCTAAGGTGCATGTGGACTGTAGCAGAGACGAAAGCGACTGAGACGGTGTTTGGTGAAGTGTTGCGTGCTGGCACATGAGCAGGCAGTGTGCAAGCCTCAAGAGCGAGGGTGGACGCGGGAGGAGGGATAGAGTTGGCGGGTGGGGCTCTGTCGTGCATATCCCATGGTCTTAGAGTTACCCTGGGCACAATCTGCTTTCCAAACTGATAGCAGTCAAAGCTAACACCTCTTGGTTCAAGAACAGTTTTTTTACCCTTCTGCAGTCTTCACAATAATGTGTATCATATTTATAATAGCATAATGTATATAATAGCATACTTTAAACATCCAAAAATATGCTCCCTAGTAATGTAAGTGTTCTGTTTTGTATTTATAATGTCTTGTTTTGTCATATTTTGTTAAGGTAATCTGCACTATGTTTACCTAACTGGACAGATTGAGTAAGGTTTCCTATGTACATTTATACACAATTCAAATAAAGAATAACTATACACAACCCCAATGTACAGTATATATGTTTATACTACAGTATTAAAAACCTGTTGTTCAGCTTCAGCTACAGCTAATAATTTTGAAATTTGTCCCATGATTTTAAATGTGATAAATCCTCATTTTCACTCAGTAGAAATATATTAGGTCTATTTTTGGATGTTAACAAGGCATTTTGAAAGTTTTTTTTAATTTTCCTGTTATTATATACATCCATCCATCCATCCATTTTCCAACCCGCTGAATCCGAACACAGGGTCACGGGGGTCTGCTGGAGCCAATCCCAGCCAACACAGGGCACAAGGCAGGAACCAATCCCGGGCAGGGTGCCAACCCACCGCAGGACACACACAAACACACCCACACACCAAGCACACACTAGGGCCAATTTAGAATCGCCAATCCACCTAACCAGCAAGTCTTTGGACTGTGGGAGGAAACCGGAGCGCCCGGAGGAAACCCACGCAGACACGGGGAGAACATGCAATCTCCACGCAGGGAGGACCCGGGAAGTGAACCCAGGTCCCCAGGTCTCCCAACTGCGAGGCAGCAGCGCTACCCACTGCGCCACCGTGCCGCCCTTATTATATAGCCATATGAAAAAGTTTAGGAACCCCTCTTAATTCTTTGGACTTTTGTTTATCATTGGCTGAGCTTTCAAAGTAGCAACTTCCTTTTAATATATGACATGTCTTATGGAAACAGTAGTATTTCAGCAGTGACATTAAGTTTATTGGATTAACAGAAAATATGCAATATACATCATAACAAAATTAGTCAAGTGCATAAATTTGGGCATCCCAATAGAGATATTACATCAATACTTAGTTGAGCCTCCTTTTGCAAATATAACAGCCTCTAGATGCCTCCTATAGCCTTTGATTAGTGTCTGGATTCTGGATGGAGGTATTTTTGACCATTCGTCCATACAGAATCTCTCCAGTTCAGTTAAATTTGATGGCTGCCGAGCATGGACAGCCTGCTTCAAATCATCCCATAGATTTTCAATGATATTCAAGTCAGGGGACTGTGACGGCCATTCCAGAACATTGTACTTCTCCCTCTGCATGAATGCCTTTGTAGATTTCAAACTGTGTTTTGGGTCATTGTCTTGTTGGAATATCCAACCCCTACGTAACTTCAACTTTGTGACTGATGCTTGAACATTATCCTGAAGAATTTGTTGATATTGGGTTGAATTCATCAATACAATACAATACAGTTTATTTTTGTATAGCCTAAAATCACACAGGAAGTGCCGCAATGGGCTTTAACAGGCCCTGCCTCTTGACAGCCCCCCAGCCTTGACTCTCTAAGAAGAGAAGGAAAAACTCCCAAAAAATCCTTGTAGGGAAAAAATGGAAGAAACCTTGGGAAAGGCAGTTCAAAGAGAGACCCCTTTCCAGGTAGGTTGGGCGTGCAGTGGGTGTCAAAAGAAGGGGGTCAATACAATACAATGCAGTACACAGAACAGAACAATTTCTCAATATAGTAAGAAATAAAAAATATAAATTTTAGAAGTACAGAGCAGAATTTAACAGTAGATGATATATCCCGTAATAAGATTTGGATTTGTGTAGAGTCCTGGAGACCTCATCCTTCAAGCTGCCTCCCCCATTTGGCCATTCCACGGCTGAAACAGTGCTGGGCCAGCCAATCCGATGAAAGGACCCCTCTTTCCCACGATTCCTGCGATCCTCCATCTGGGATGACTTTTCCTTAGGCAGGCAAAACAACTTGGCAGGTGGGCCATGGCACCAAGTGCCACATTTGAGTACCAAGAAGAAAAACAGAATAAGTGAGGGTTATTATACAATTATAACTGTCATGTTACTTATGTTTAAGTGCTAATGACTAACAACAGAGATGCAGTCTGTACAGTTAATCAGCAGCTCTAGTCAGGATGTGCTAAACTGAAGTAGTGAATCTTCAGCCGGGATTTAAAAGCTGAGACCGAAGGGGCATCTCTTATAGTAGCAGGCAGACCATTCCACAGTTTAGGGGCCCTGTAACTAAAAGCTCGACCTCCCACTGTTATTTTATTAATCCTTGGAATCATAAGCACACCGGCATCTTGAGATCTTAATGTGTGCTCAGGTTTGTAAGTCATGATAAGTTCAGACAAGTAAGCCGGACCTCGACCATTTAATGCTTTATATGTTAAAAGAAGGATTTTGAAATCTGCCCTAAACTTAACCAGGAGCCAGTGTAAGGATTTAAGAACTGGAGTTATGTGTTCATATTTTCTTGTTCTTGTAATAATTCTTGCAGTCGCAGTTTGGATTAACTGGAGGCTGTATAAAGAACAGTTTGAACATCCAGTGAACACCGCATTGCAGTAGTCAATCCTACTAGAGATAAATGTATGAATTAGTTTCTCAGAATCCTGTTTATTTAAAAAGCGCCTTAATTTCCTAACATTTTTAAGATGGAAGAAACATGTTTTGGGCAGCTTTGTAATATGCACTTTAAATGACATGCTAGAGTCAAAGATAACTCCTAGATTGCGGGCTGATTAGGTAAAATTGACTGGGATTCCAACTGAGTTAAATGATGACAAAATATTGTTGTGATCAGCATCATTTCCTCCAACAATTAACATCTCTATTTTATCTGTATTTAAAGACAAGTAGTTCTCATTCATCCACTCCTTTAATTCGCTAACACAACTAATTAAAGACAACATTGGAGAAACTTCATTTGATTTAAATGAAAAGTATAACTGGGTGTCATCTGCATACGAGTGAAAAGTAACATTATGTTTCCTAATGAGAGATCCCAGTGGAAGCATGTACAGTGAAAACAGTAAGGGTCCCAGTACTGAGCCCTGCGGGACACCATATTGAACTTCTGTGTATAATGATGGAGTACTTCAGCACATTTCTGTACATATTGGAATCGATTTGATAAGTAAGAACTAAACCAAGCGAGAACGGTGCCTGTAAGCCCAACATCATTTTCTAGCCAGTGCAGTAAAATAGAATGGTCGATGGTGTCAAACGCTGCACTTAAGTCCAACAACATAATTACAGTGGAGTTTCCTTCATCAGAGGATATCAAAATGTCATTTACAACCCGTGTTAGTGCCGTTTCTGTACTATGACCAGTGCGAAAACCAGACTGGAATTTCTCAAATAAATTGTAATGCGTAAGGTGTGTCTGAAGCTGACTGGCGACTACTTTTTCTAGTATTTTAGAGAGAAACGGTAAATTTGAAATAGGCCTATAATTATTTAGTATATGTGGGTCAAGGTCTGACTTTTTAAGTAATGGTTTAATGACTGACACTTTTAGTGTATCAGGTACTGTGCCATGCAATAATGAACTATTGATAATGTTTAGGATAGGCGCTGCAAGAACATCCATTGCACTTTTTACTAGTTTTGTTGGCACTGGATCTAGGGAACAAGTAGTGGGCTTCATTTTAGAAATTAAACTTAAGACTTCCTGCTCAGTTACAGGATTAAAATTACTAAAGTGCTGAGTGCAATGTGAGACAGGGTCTGCTAAGCTAGTATTTGGTTTGTACTGTGATGCAGAGATCTGGGATCTTATATTTTTAATTTTCTCATTAAAGAAGTTCATAAAGTCTGTACTGCTAATGTCTGTTGGTATTTTGCACTGTTGATCTGAATTTCCATTTGTTAATTTAGCCACTGTTCTAAACAGCACCCGAGGATTTTTATTATTGCTATCTATTAATGTAGAATAATATTCTGACCGAGCTTTAAAGAGGGCTTTTTTATATTTATTAACACCCTCTGTCCATGCAATTTGAAAGACATGTAGCTTTGTTGTTCTCCATCTGCGCTCCAGTTTTTGACACTCAAATTTAAGACCTGGAGTGTTTTCATTAAACCAGGGAGAGTTTCTATGTGCTTTGATCACTTTTGTTTTAAGGGGAGCCACTGTGTCCAGAGCATCTCTCAAGGTCACATTATAATGTGATGTTAGCTGATCTAAATTGTTTTCCGTGTTTACATTTGATGTTAACTGATCTAAATGGTTTTCCACAATTACACTCGACTTACTCAAAGTATCTATAAATTTTGAAGCAGAATTACAATCTAGATGTCGCACTGTCTTTGTTTTAATCTGGGAGTGTGTTGGCAAGGGCAGGACTAAATCAAATGTAATTAAGTAGTGATCGGAAATAACTTCATTTAATGGAGTAATAATTAAATTTTGAATTTCAACTTTGTAAGTTATAATTAAATCTAATGTGTGGTTATGATTATGAGTTGGACCTTTGACATTCTGACAAAATCCTACTGAATTTAACAAATAAGTAAAACATCTGCTAAAAGTGTCAGTTTCCACATCAATGTGTACATTAAAATCCCCCATCAGTACTACATGATCATAATTTATAGCCAAGTCAGATAAAAGGTTGCTAAATTCAGACATGAACAATGAATATGGCCATGGTGGTCTATAGACTAGCACTATAATTGTGTTGGAATCTGTTTTAATATTTAAAATGAATGCTTCAAAGGATGTAAAGTTGCCTAAATTTTTAGAAGTGATTTGCATTTTGTTACAATGAATTATTCCAAGGCCTCCTCCTCGACCAAAATCTCTAGACTTATGAAAGAACGAGTATCCATCTGGTGATGCCTCAGCTAGGGGTACAGTGTCACATTTACTAAGCCAGGTTTCGGTGAGAAGACACAGATCAGATTTTGTACTTAATATAACATCATTTACCAAAACAGCTTTAGTGCCAAGAGAGCGAATGTTCAATAAGCAGCATTTAAAACTGTATGCTTCTTTCTGAATTGGTGATATACTTTTTGTTTTAATTTGTAGTAAATTTCTATTACAGATGCCCCTGGTGGAGGGTCTGGTTTTATCCCTTGGTCTAATTATACACCTTATTTTTTGGTTATCAATTAATTTAAGGTTTGTATCAAGACTAAATTTACTGTATGCCCCAAGACAAGGATTATGGGTAACAGTTTCAGGAAAGTAACAGGTGGGATAAACAACAGCCTGTGATTTAAGATCACATGACTGTGGCCTGGATGGTGCTCTAATCAGTCAACCAGGCAGTTTTGCTGCCATATTTTGGGATAATACATAAGATCCCCTCCAGTTAGGGTGAAATCCAGGCCTTTCCCAAAAATCATCCCAATTGTTCACAAACGCTATGCTTTTGTTTGCACACCAGGTTTCTAGCCAGCAGTGAAGGGAATGCAATCTGCTATAAATCACATCCCCTCTATATAATCTTGGTAAGGGGCCAGATACAACTAAATTCCGACATTTTCTTTTAGCTTTGATGCAAAGAGAGATGAAGTTCCTCTTTAATACCTCAGATTGCTGTGAATAAATATCATTAGTGCCGACATGCAGCAATAAGGTAGATACTTCATCGTTGGCGACACGGTCCAATGCGGCCTCTATGCCAGAAATCTTGGCCCCTGCGAGGCACTTAACATTAACTGCTGGTTTAACACAGTTTGGAATTCTAACATTCCGCACTATGGAATCACCAATTATGAGCACTTTCTTATTCTCAGTTTCCACAGGCGCGCTGCGGAGTGTTGAGAATCTGTTCTAGGTCTGAATTGGTGACCTGGGTGCCAGGGGACTACATTTTGGATTCTTAGACCCCCGTCTTACTGTTACCCACTCGCCCTGTGGCTGAATTGGTGCTGCTGACTTCGGCCGTGCACTGACTACAGTGGGACCAGGAGAGACTGAAGCCGAATCAGAAGTAGCCGAAGTGTCTAAACAAACCGAGTTGATCCAATTTTCGGTTTGCCTAATCGCTATCAGATTCCTAACGCGGTCCTCCAATTCGCGTATTTTCCCGACCAACTCTAAATTAACTAAACACTTTTGGCAGGTGAAGCTGTCTACAATGTCGGCCGGAAAACCTGAACTGTACATGCTGCAGGACACACAACATATAAACGAGCCCTCAACGGGCAGAGAACAGATAGAACTTACATTTAGTATTGATGTCATCTTCTCCATTTTCTGTAGTTTACTTAAGTGCTTTCTGCTTCAGAGACCGTCGGCTTCAAGTTTCTCACTGCCGGTTATTTCTTCTGGTCAGCTGCCGGCTTTACTTCAGATGAACTTGCTCGGGTGTTTGCAAAGGGCTACGTGCCTGTGGGAGACGCCGCTGCTCTTCATCAGACCCTCGACTTTAACAAGGGCCCCAGTCCCTGAACTAGCCACACCGTCCCACAGCATGATGGAACCTCCACTAAATTTGACAGTAGGTAGTAGGTGTTTTTCTTGGAATGCAGTGTTCTTCTTCTGCCATGCAAAGCACTTTTTGTTATGACCAAATAACTCAATTTTTGTCTCATCAGTCCAAAGCACTTTGTTCCATTGTGAATCTGGCTTGTCTAAATGAGCATTTGCATACAACAAGCAACTCTGTTTGTGGTGTGAGTGCAGAAAGGGCTTCTTTCTTATCATCCTGCCATACAGATGTTCTTTGTGCAAATTGTGCTGAATTGTAGAACAATGTACAGATACACCATCTGCAGCAAGATGTTCCTGCAGGTCTTTGGAGGTGATCTGTGGGTTGTCTGTAACCATTCTCACAATCCTGCACATATGCTGCTCCTGTATTTTTCTTGGCCTGCCAGACCTGAGTTTAACAGCAACTGTGCCTGTGGCCTTCCATTTCCTGATTACATTCCTTACAGTTGAACTGACAGTTTAAACCTCTGAGATAGCTTTTTGTAGCCTTCCCCTAAACCATGATACTGAACAGTCTTTGTTTTTAGATCTTTTGAGAGTTGCTTTAACTGTCCCATGCTGTCACTCTTCTTAGGAGATTCAAAGGGAAGCACAACTTGCAATTGACCACCTTAAATACCTTTTCTCATGATTGGACACACCTGTCTATGAAGTTCAACACTTAATGAGCTAATTCAACTAATTTGGTGTTGCAAGTAATCCGTATTGAGCAGTTACATGCATTCAAATCACCAAAATTACAAGGGGACCCAAATTTTTACACAGCCAGTTTTTCACATTTGATTGAATTTCATACAACTAAATACTGCTTCACTAAAAATCTTTGTTCGGAAAACACCCCAGTATTCAGATGTTCCTAGGAAATGAAACACATACCACTGTTATCTTTTTTGTTGAAAGTAGAGTAAATTATTATGCAGACTGAGAGAGGTTTCCAAACTTTTTCATATGACTGTAGTGATGTCATTGCAGTGCCATTTTCAGTATTGGTTTTCTTGAGTAATGCCACCATTTTTTGAATTTGTCAGCATGGTTGACTTTGTTTTGACTAGTCTATTTTGGTTTTGATTGTTCCTTTGGCTCAGACATTTTCATGTATTTCATCACCAAAACCACAAGTATCTATCAGGTGCTCAAAACAATAATTTCCTTCAAAGGTCCACAGAAGCTTTTACTATATGAATGGACTTTTTCCTTTGCACATTTTAAATATAGCATTCTTATGACATATCATATACTGGACTACAGCAAATACAAATACTAATGTTAGTCAACTGTTAAGCTGTGCTGGGTGGTTATTCAAGTGGAAAGGGGTCTTGTATAAAGTTTTGTGTGCACCCTAACTATAACAGTACTTAGCACCAACTTTGGTTAGTTCCTAAAATTTCAAGTATTGCTCCACATGGTCAAAAATGGCACCAGGAAACAAGAAAAGACCGGTATCTAAAAGGGAAGAATGAACACAATGATAGTCAATAAACATCTCTATATGCCAATGTGGGTAAATAAGGACTATTGAAGAACTTCCAGTTGTAACTGGTCTACAGATGTGCTATGCTCCCCTCCACAACAATGTGTGCGTAATCTGATCTCTCACTCTCCCGCTATATCACTATTCCAGGACCTTTTTGACTGCCCCTTGTATATTTACACATAAACTTCTTAAAATTTCTTAGCCGAGCATCGTTTTACAGATTGACTCTGGTAACATATTTCCTTTCTGGTTCTCGACCTTTCTTTTGAAATCTTAATTTAGATTGTTGGTTACATGTTCTGAGATTGTTTACTAGTTATGGACTTCCCAGTTTAGACCTTGGCTTGTACTTATAACTGTGATCCATCTTCTGAATGAAAGTTTCTGCTAGCCAAAGCTGTTGACTTTAATTATTGCGTTTGCTGGCACTACTGATGCCTGAGTTTCATTATCACATTGTATAAGACATTACTATATACATTATCTATTTTTTAACATTATTGATCCACAGAGTCTGCGGTGGGTTGGCACCCTGCCTGGGATTGGTTCCTGCCTTGTGCCCTGTCTTGGCTGGGATTGGCTCCAGCAGACCCCCGTGACCCTGTGTTCGGATTCAGCGGGTTGGAAAATGGATGGATGGATGATCCACAGAGTGAAATTATATAGTGTATATTTCAATTGTTGTATGATGTACATTATGTAATTTTTAATTTTACTGAAATTTTCATTAATGTGTGAACAAAGTAAATTTAATCTTTAATTCATAAATACTAAATTGCTTAGAAAATTAAAATGCAAATAAACAAAATATTAATTCTACTTCTCAATTAAAGCAGCACATTTTGATTTAACGACTATAAAAATGCTCACAACCTTTGAGACTAAGTACATGTTTTATCTTGGAGATGTGTATATTGTAAAACATTAGAATCATTGCTCATTTTCTTAAAAATATGAGAAATATCATTTTTTTTCATTGTATTTGTTGAAAATTCTAACAGTTTAAATCCTGTTAGTTATAATTTCCACCTGCCATGTCTATAAATAAGCAACTTGTTTCAAAATTCTTCTTTTGACATTTTATGGAGGCAACTTGTTCTTTTTAATTGTATAACATCTAACTACATTCTGTCATCTAGTACCAGTAATAAAGGTGCAAAAAGTACAAAATATAGCTCTTCATAAAAGCATAATTTTGCATGAAATATAGTACATAAATAACTTTTATGTTACACACTGCCCTTCGAAGAGAAAACATAGCAAATGAACACTTCTTATTAAAAAATATAAAATGTTTAAAAATGTTGTAATTTTTAAAATTGAGTTGCTCAGGTTTGGTTTCGTCAAGTCCAAACTAAGTGTTCTATAAAACATGCAAAATGTCCTGAACAGAGAATTCACCTTGCACAAAATAAAGTTTTACCTGCTTAAAGCATTTTGGAAAACTGATACTATAACAATAAAATGTAGTAAACTCAGAAAAACTAATCTCACAAAACTATGAAAATGTGTGCAAGAGGCCAGAACATGATAACTTCCTCAAATCCTTGTATATTCTCAGCACTGATTAAGCAAGTTATCCTATTTTACTTTGCGCCTACTGTATTACTCATTTTCATTCCTGAATATGGAAGAAAAGGCAATAAGGAGGATAGGTAAATAAAGAAAACTTAAATTTCCAGCAATTTCACTTACATTAGTGTGTAAACACTTTGATATTAGAAATGAATTACACTGAGAAAATATGATGAAAGTAACAAGGACTGAGAATTCTCAGTTTGAGAAAGTTTTTTCTTTTTGGTTTTAGTATATTTCCACTGTGTTCTTTTCAGAATGCATTTTATTTAAATAACTCCAAAACTGCATAGCAGCACAATAGGTGTCAATGCCACAACAGACGTACTGAATTTTGATTTACCAACATATAAATTCAGAGTTTAAACATCATTGGGACCACACCAGGAGAGATTTATTAACAGTTCAAATACAGCTTTGCTATAGTGGGTTAACAATAGAGAAATGCTACTGAAAAAGAAATTAATCATGACATTCTTATCTGAGGTGCAGTGAATTTATCTCCTTTTAAAATGAAGAACAACACAAACCTACTGCAATTTAACTTTAACAGGCTAAGTCACAACTTTCTGCTTTGCCTGAGGGTTGAAGTAAGTGATCAACACTGTAATTGTTACAACAAGCCCAAAAAGGTTTTCTTTTGAAGGTGTGAATGGTTTTTAGTTTTAAAATCTGCTTCAAGGGAAAAGACATTAGTGCACTCAGCAAGAAGTGAATCTTTTAAAAATTTGATGAAGTCTCAAAAGCCAACATGTTGAGCTTGCAATTTTATTGTAACTTTCAGACAAACAACATGCATTTCAAACCTCTTTATTAACTCTTCAAAATCAATGAATATTTATACGCTTATAGTAGTGCTACTGCTTCACAGATCAAGTGTCATACAGTAGGTTTAAATCTTACTCCCTGCCATTGCCTGTGTGTAGTATGTATCTGGAAAACCTGTTTGTTCTCTCATATCTTAGAAGGCTTAGAAGATGTTAGACTAACCGATGACTCTAAATTGGACCCATATGAGTGTGGCTTAGTAATTGAGTGAGCCATGTGTCATGCTTTATATGAACCTGAAATGGAGGACTAGAAAATAGATAAAAAGTCTGTTAACCAAAAATCCTTTGAAGAAAAGGAAACCAACAGTGTTTTTGCTTTTTTTTTATATTCACAAGCTTGGACAACAACAGCCCCATGCTTGCTTAAATAGCATTTTGCTGATGACATCATGTGTACATGACATCCAGGGGTGTGCCCCTGATATTGGACACCTGCCCTTTATCAAAAGGAGCATAAAATGGCTATGTCTATTAAAAATAAGATTTCAACATTATAGAACAAGAACACAATGATAAAATAAAACTATAACTTCCAGAATGGAATGAAAGTACAAAATAAAAGTAACAGCAGTGGTGGAAAGAGTACTGAAAATATGTACTTAAGTACAGATACTGTTAACATTGCTGAAATAATACTCAATTACAAGTAAAATTACTAGTGTTAAAAAAGTACTTACTGTAAGTAAAAGTACTCTTCTCAAAAACTACTCCGACTACTAGGTACTTTTTAGCAGTTGATATTTAATGAATTATCAAAAACCACTGAATCAAATCGGAGAACCATGTAGAAAACAGCTACTACAAATATTTCTACATTACTGATGAATTATATGAATGGACCAAATTCAAGAAATTTGTGTTCTAAACAAATAAAGATTAAACAGGAGTTTTGCCTGTAGTATGAACTTTTACCAGAGCTCTGCAAACAAACAGCTGGGCAAGGGCCTTTAAAGCATGGACATGTCTTTAAAGCTGAGACATAACAAACATGTCTTGGACGGTTTACTTTCTGAATCTTTTGTTAAGTTTCAGCACAAGCTGATTTTCAAAGTTCACAGAGTCTATCCTGCTTCGTTTGGATGTGTATAGTAGACCAGCACAGCTAAAAAGCTGTTCAGATGCAGCTGATGCAGGCAGAGCTGTGTTTAGCTTAACAGACAGCTTCTTGATGGCTGGGAAGGAGTGAAGCAGCTCCATGCTGTCCGAGGCACATGCAAAGTAACCATCAAGCTCAACGGGACTTTGCAACATTCTGGCGAGTGGTCTGGAGAAGAAATCATCGTCATCAGATAATTCTCTTTGCTTATGCTCACTTTCATTCTCTGTGGTTTCAAGATGTTGTTTCAGGTATGTCAAGGCTGCAATTGGAACACAATTACTTTAATTTATGTGACTATTTTTAAATATCCACAGTTAAATTAGATAAATCACAACAAATGAAACTTTAATATTTTGAGGAACTCAGTAACAAACTTTTAGGCTTGTCATGACTGAAATATAACAACATATACACATTTATACCAGTGTGCAGTCATATCAACATGCAAATATATAAATTTGAATTTACCAGCCTCTAGGACATCTGCTCTGTTAGTCCAGGAGGTCTTGAACTTGGGTAAAAGGACTGCGCCTGCAGCCAAGTCTGGATACTCCATCATCTGTCCAAAACACTTCTGCAGGCCATTTTGCATGGCTTTGCTGAGTGGCATGCAGGTCTTGCTTAATGTCTCCAGCCTGTTCAGTTTTGATAGAAGTTGGTGGATTACTGGACTCTGACTGGAGAATGTTTGAAGCTTTTACAAGCGGCTTCATGGTGATACAATACTCCCGCAGAAATGCAACTTCTGCAGGACTCAACCTGGAAGATAAAATGTGTATAAGATATACAACTAAGCCAATCATGACTTTAATAGGGAGAGACTGCATACATGGTATTTAATATTACTCACATTTTCACCTTGAATTTGTCACATACACTCCTCATGGCATCTTCCCCCTTCTCGTCAATGATGCGTATTATTCTTTCGGTGGCAAGATGAGTTGCACTGGGACGAATGATCTGTAGCCCATTCTTGTCCTCTACCACTTCACTAGCCAAATGAGATCGCCCAGTTTTGTTCCAAATGCCCTGGCATTTTGCAAAGGTTGCATGGAAAAGCCTTTTATAGGTATCATTCATGTACTCTGCAAGAGCTGGATCTGCTGTTGGCACAAGATTTAACAGGTGACATGCACATCATTGATGTGGGGGTAGTTGATATTCCATACTGGAGTCTTCATTAAGGATTAGACTTGTATCATGATATTCAATATGGTCACTCACATCAAGAGCATCCAAGTCTGCTTCATCCTCATCTTCCTCTGCATCATTCTGGGCCCCAAACACATGGAAAGCTTTGATAAAGTTGGATCCACTATCAGTTGTTGTCCTTACAACTTTGTCTCTAATCTTGTATTGGCAATGGACATCATCAAGAGCACTAGCAATCATGTCAAATATGTGAAACCCCCTCAATCTTTTGCACGCTAGTGCTGCAGATCTTCTTTCCAAGGACTCTTCCTCTATCCAGTGGCAAGTGACACCAAGGTAACTTTTCTGATGAGCTGACCAACAATCAGTGATGGTTGCAACAAATTTGGCTTTACCCAATTCTGCAATTATAGTTGTCTTCATGTCATCAGTAGTGTCACAGATTCTGGTACGAACGGTGGACCTGGAGATGACTTTGGCTTGAGGTTGCAATGTAGTAATTAATTCTTTGAAAGCTGGCTGTTCAACTACTGGAAATGGCTGTAGATCTTCACATATGAAATTGATGATAAGCTTGTCAACAGTTGCTTGAGGGACATGTTTGTTTACAGCTGCCAACATCACATCTGGTAACTTAGCTTGCTTACTTGCTGAGAGCTTGTTTGGTGTGGCTGTGGTCTTTTGTTGACGACTAGCTGATGTCACAATGATGTCATGGTACTGATCAATTTTTGATGGATGTTTCCTCTGCAAAGATCACAGATGAATTATACAAAGGAAAATACAAATTATATCAGCCAAACTATATATCAGTCAGACTCTAAACATCACTTCCTCACAAGACAAAACATTTTAAAAAAAATCATTCACCTAAAGTAATTATTTAAGCTAAACTTTGATTGTTTAGAATGAAGTGTGGTAAATTTGTTTAATCATTAGAAACCAACCATTCATCTATTTTTATATTTTAGGGAAGAGGGGGAATTAAATTTCTCCAGTCAAACCCATTTATGCAATTCCAGTACTGTCAAATACTGTGTATTTGGCCCCAGTGTGCAGGAATATTAAAAAAAATAAGAGGACAATTTTACATAAATGCTGCATGCAAAAAATTTGTTTTTTTTTTCTTTGCCCCAAATTGTGTGGGATTAGTATTATGTGGGCATGTCTTTAAAGCTGAGACTTGGGTAGCACCACAAGCCATTTTCATTCTGATACCTTAATGCCCTAAGGTAATGAAAGTGGTTTCCCTAATATTTTGTGATAGTATTTTTTAATATAAATTATGCATGCGTGCGAGAGCGTACACAGGTTAGCTAGCTCAGTGATACTTGAATCGCAGGCTAACGGATGACATTTGTTGGCTTCAAGTAGATCTAGCCAAGCTAGTTACGTTATTAAAAAATGAAAACAGTATCATAAAAATGTTGCTGTAAGTTTTCTTACCATAATGTGTTTTTTGAGATTAGAGGCTGAAGTCTTGTATGCCGAAATCACCGCAGATGGCAAAGAAAGTTTGCACTGCATTAGCACGCTGTCTCCTTACCTCCCTCTGTACGTGAACAGCTCCTCCAGGTGCAGCCAGGGGCACTCATCCTCCGGTATTTCTTGGTCATTTTCACTGCTTTGAATGTTACTGTCCTCCATGAAGTTTGTTTCTTCAAACCTTCAGTCCTTAAATTACTCCGAGCTCCTTCACTGTGCGATTATGATCAAAACCTACTGCAGCGGGGCGGGTGCTTTTTTCCAATCCAAATATCAGGGGTCATTGGTCCGTATGCCATCGGATAATTTTATTGGCTACCAAAATGCCAGTCAAAAGTTGGAATATTAATTCAAATTGTTGGCGTACTCAGGAACGAATTGTCACTTTAATAGTAGTGAAGTAGATTCCTTACTTTAATTTTTACTTAAGTACAAGTAAAATTACACATTTAAAAATATACTCATAAAAGTATAAGTACCCAAAAAAACTATTTAATTAAGTAACGTGAGTAGTTGTAATTCGTTACTTCCACCCCTGAGTAACAGTATACACCAAAGAGAAGAAATACAATTTACCAAAGGAAAAAATAAGCAAAAAAAAAGAAACAAACAAGTTATTTATTATTAATGAAAAAAATGATCAATTTGCTAATATTATCTATGTTTCTTAAGGCTATATAAAATGAGTCTGTTGCTAAAACTCTGTGTCAGATATCCAACTTCTCCATTCTTTGAAATAAATCTTTAAGCTATGTTCCTATTTGTTAATTACATTTTAACCACTGTCTGCATATACAAATCCTTAGCTCCAAAACAGAAAATGGAACATTAAGGTATCATTTTCATTTTAAAATTAGAAGAGATTTAACATGAAATTTAACCCCTGATTTAGAACTCGCAGTATTTAATACCAGCAAAAGTGCAAACTCTTTTCATTAATAGTGGAACAAAATCAAATATCTATTGTTCAAATATAAAATAAACTAAATCTGAATATTGTGGTCAAATTCAGCCAAACATAAAAGCACACTGAAAAATCATAAAGAAGACCTTTTACTGCATAACAGATCCACTGGCAAACTCAGAGTTCATAACAAATGGGATCCAAATTACAGAATGTGAAAGAAGTGGCAGATGTGAAACCTAAGAAATGCCATGATCAAATTCAAAGACCCCAAACCTTACGCCTAAAAGAAAAAAAAACTTTCTTGGAGCATTTTATTATTAGGATGGACCTCAAAGTTAGCAAAACAAAAAAATTTTCTTGAATTTTTCATTGTGAAAACTGTAATCTAATGCCAACATTGCAGCTTCACTAAAATCTAACAATACCACTTATACAGATACGTAACACCTGGTCAGGTATGCGTAAACTCTTGAAAATGCACTTGATTGCAGCTAAATCTACCAATAATATTAAGCTGAGGTGGGCTTTCATCCTTGTTGCTCAAGTTTCTTATTGTAAGAATGTAAAACAATGCTCTTTCAGAGCAGATGTCAATAGTATCGAATGCCAAAAGTAGGGATTATACAGAGGACATCTAGCAGAAATTGCAGCAGATGAGAGAGGAGTGAGAGAGAAAGAGATCTACTGAGATTGAGATCCACTGATTAGCAGAATCAGACGAGACATACACCGTACTCATACAAAGTTGAAAAACTATCACCGGAGTAAGACAAGCTATGGATGAGGAAGAGAGGGAAATACTCCTAATTGATGGTAGACCCTTAATCTACTCAGATGGATTTGATTTGTGAGTAGATCAGAGTACTTTCTCAAGGAGCAGCAAGTTGCTACAGTATAAAGAAGTGGGTAAAGAAGCTCTTGCAGGAGGCAGGAATATTGTCACTATGTCACAATCAAGGGACAAACCATAATGAAGTGCATAATATTGAGGAATGGTGGCCCCCTCTAACTATTCTATGTGATGCAGAAAAATGATTTTGTGATTATGATAAGGCTTTTGTTAACTGTTTAATTATGAAGAAATTTCCTTCATATATTCATTTAAATATCAAATAACATCAGTGAAGTTTCCAACCACTTTGTTCTTACTTGCAAGTAGTGTGGTATGCTATGCTACCTAAAATATTTAAAAAATACTTTAGTTAAAGGCGGCAATTATTTTTTTTATAATGCAAGAACAAAGTAATGAGTGCATGCATCTGCTATAATTTAAAAGTAATTTATCTTATCACTCAAAAATGGAGCTAAATGAATTACTTTTAAAAATCTACAAGTAAAAATTGTTTAGAATGCTAGACACTGCACATCTCATGTCTGATACTAATCTAGTTTGCAGTATATTTTTTCAAGGTTAATTATGAAATAGGAGAAAAAGTCTGACATTCCACAAAACTCATGTGAATATAATATTTAGGACATATATAATATTTCTCATTTTCCTAATATGTTTATTGCTAATCCTTTATAATATACATGCTGTCAGCCCATTAATGCTACCATGTAAATACCAAACATGTAATAAATACAGTTCTTGTAAAACTAATAGCTACTTAAGAAAAAATAAATATTGAAAATGTTAAGAAAGAATCCAGTTATATCATAAGAAAAAAATAAGTAGTTGCTCCTAATTAGCAATAACATGCAAATGACAACAGAGACCAGCATTTCTCCATTTAGCTTGTTACCATTTACACCTGTGTGTATTTATTATGCACTATTGGGTTTAATTAAATACTTGGAAGGAAAGTGAAGAATTAATCATTTGGATTATATCCTTAGGAGGAGTAAGAAAATCTAGGATATGAGAATGACCTGACATAGCAGAGTTAAAGCACTAACAAGCCATGAAATTAAATTATTGGCAAGAATTGCTTTTGAATTAAGCAACTGGGTTAGAACAAAAACCTGCAGCCACTGCAGCCCTCCAGGACTGTGATTGAGGACCTCTGCTATAAGTGATAAGTTCTTGATAAGAATCATAAGATTGTACTATTTTTTTATTTGAACTTTTGTATCTTTATGGTGGTAACTAGTCTAAATCATACATAAGAGGAAGTGCTTACAAGTGACTTGTTTTTTGCTGCTTAAGGCTAGCACACAAAAGGTTCAAGTACCAAATAAAAGATTGAAATGGTAGTTTCCAAACTTTCATGTAATTAGTGTGTAGCTCTCACTCACTGGTATACCAGCAGACAATGTTAATATTTACTCTTTGGATAACTTTGTACATGTACATTCCATGAACATGTACTGATGGGGTCTGTGAAAATGACATTGGACATGGAGCAGGGCTATTCATCTTGAGGCCCAACAAACTCTAAAAAAGTCAGCAGCTTAAAGAGAAAGCAATATGATAAATATAGCTATAGCATGCTGTAATCGCAACGCCTGAGAGCATCTGAGCACTGACAAATATGGGGTATGCCAGTCAGCACAGTCAAGGACAGCGCCTAACTATCCAGGTTGTACGGCGCGATTGTCACACTGAATTGCTTTGCTTCCACTTTTGGCATATGAAGTAATGTTAAAGAATATAATGAATGAAAAATAACATTAAAACTAGCTCCCCTATTTTTTTTGTTCATTTCTGCCACCTAGAGTCTAGGGAATAGTGGGGATGCGATGGGGTAGCAGAGTTGCAGTAGCAGTAAATCCTGAGTGAAGTCAAAATGTAGTCCAACGAGCTTTGTGCCTGAATGCTGTGTGTCTTTCCCAGACAGACTAGTGCAATAATGTGAGGACAACTACTTAGGTGGATATCAAATGTGCAGGTCTATACAATACAGCATCTGAGCATGGGAACAAACAAATCTAAATTTTAAGATAGAATTACCCCAAAAACCTTTCACAATTCAACATTTGATTACTTTAAAACAACTAATAATATAGAGAGTAGTTATTTAAGGTGGGCTTCTCTTTTTAAAACTAATAGGCACAGTAGCTGAAATATTAGCAAGGCTATCTGATATCTATTCATAAATATTTTAAATGCTTGAATCTTTTAAACTGTAATATTATCTTGAGACTGTACAGAGTGATACACATTATGAAAGTTTGCAGATCATTTTGGCAGATGAATCAGTAATGTCATTCTTTAAAAAGGTCTGCAGTCTGATTCTTTATGACTTTGCAGGTCTTAATACTACTCTGTGTCAAGAAAGATGCATAGTGATAGTTTGTATTGATTTTAATATAATGAGGTTTTCTACTCCGAAAGTCCAAAAGATTTAGATATTTGTTGCAAATGAAAAAGTCTTCAAAACCGTGCCTACATAAACATAAGCATTTTTATGTGATTTCCCCATACCACCCACTGCCTGTTCAAAATAGATTTGTATTCTTATTTCAGATGCATTGATTCCATGCAGCACAGAACCTAAAAATGCCAGACAAAAATTAATTTTGTGCACACTAGAACTGTAGGTCTTGTTGCCAGCAGTGCATCAAAAATATTGTCAGCTACAGTGGCTAAACATTTACAATGACTGTTGACAAAGATCACGATTATCATTTGAGGATGATACAGACTGATTATATTCATTACAAAATTACAAATAAAATCATGCAATGTCTGTTTATATCATGCAATCAATAAAAATACTAGCTTGATAATTTCTGGCAATCAACAGCATTACAAATAATTGTTATGCCTAAGATTAAAAATAAATTATCATCAGACCTGTCCCCTGATTACTATTTCATTTATTTAAATGGCATTAATTCCTAAAGTTACATTTAAAAGGATAAATACTATGAATGGGAATTAAAATATAAAAAATGCAGCAAGATGGTAGTTTATTGAAGACATCAGTCTAACAATTTGTAATGTCTGTTCAAAGGATTTAAAATTTCTAATAATAACAAAGAAGTTCCTTAGTATTTTTTCATTTCCTTTTTACTTCCAACTGGCACAGTTCAAGTTTATTGCTATGTGTTCATAGTGCAATACAATACAAAGAAAGACATACACCTGAAGTATACATAGTATGCAATATATAATATATCACTATACAATTATATACTTTACAATATATATTTACAACTAGGCCTAAAGGGAGGAATGTGAGAAAGTTTGGGAAAGTTTTGAATTTATTGTCAAGTTTAATTTATTGATTTATTTTATATGACTTCTATTAAACTTGTTTAGCTTAAAACAAGTGGTAGCTATTGTTTTGCACTTGTGGCTCTAGCTGAAAGGGAAGATTTTAAGAGCAAACAAAAGTGTTAGACCCCTCGTGATTATAATTAACCCAGCTGATTGTTTATCATTTCCTGTTGTTACAAGACAGAGGCCCATACACACTAGTACATTTTCATTTAAAAACACGGACATTTGTCTCTGTTTTCACTTTTCATCCACACTAAATTCACCATTTTAAAGTGACGAAAACAAATACTTTGAAAATGCTCTTCAGAGCTGGAGACGTTTGAAAACGCTGGTGTGGCGTTTAAGTATAGACAGATGAAAACAAAGATTTCTCACAATACAGACTCCTATCATGCTCTGGTTGGTTCATGCTTATTATGCCAGGCTCATATGTGCTAAAACAATAGAATTACATTCAGTTCAACTGACATGCCACGACATGTGTGCTCAGGTGAAACATGTGTGATGCACACTCACTGTGGTCATTAAACAATAAATGGCGTTAAATTTGGCGGCAAGATCAGCCAATTGAAATTTCTGATGTGACAGAAATTGTTTAAGTTTGTGGCAATCAGACATCACAACCACTTTCTTACTGCATGTGAAATGAAGGCTGATGAAGCTGAAATGTGAGCAGACTTAGAAAATCTGTTGGTGTGGCTGGTGTCTGCATATCAGGCTTAAAACAGGGGAAAAAATCCACAGTGTATTTCAAGTTTAAAACGTCTGTGCTGCCAAGTACATTTCCAGACATTTTAATATGGCTGAAAATACTTTTGTAAAGAATGTGAAAATGCAAGCGTGGATAGGTGATCATTTTCATTTAATTTTAAAAATGAAACTGGAGTAGTGTGAATGCAGCTACACAGTCCTTATTTATTGTGAAGGCTACATTTTGGTAAATGATGTGTCAAAGTCAGCTAAGATTGTGCATCCTTTATAAGAAGAAACTGGACTGCGGCACAACACATACAGTAGCTTGTGGCAGGATGCAGTGAGTGTGTGCCTCTGTAATAAACTGTGCTCAGTGCTGATCATGATTAAAGTGCCTGTGATTTACTTTTCATATAGGTACATGCTCAAAAGTCTCAACAATAAATTTTACATACACGTTTATTATTTTACAGTAGCTGTTTTTGAGATAGGCTGTTTAGTAACCGTACAATCTGGGGATGTAAACTGTTTTGAATTGTCTAATGTGGGAGACAATAATCCCGAACCATTTGTCAGAAGGAAGAATATCTGGTGGAGCTGGTGCTAAATCTGGGGATACAAATCACTTGATGAAAAAAATACCTCAACAAAAATGTCAAGGTTTTTTGGCCTTCCTTTTTTTATTTCTGGGGCTTTTGAAAATACATGTGGCCTTCTGTGCCTATAGCCAGTTCTCATCCATGATTTACATTCCTTATCTTTATTACTTCTCACTACCTCTGCTTTGTCTGTATTGCCAGCTAAACGCTACTGACCACCTGCAGCTCTGGTCCTGTTTGATTAAGTTACTGTCCAGTGTCTGATTCTTGTTTTGTCTTCTCTCTTGGTTAGTAGCATGCATTATCATTCAGGTGGCGTCAGAAAGAACAATTAAATATTTCTGCTTTGATATTTGCTGTTCTTTTTTTGTGATTCTTGACTGCCCTGACTTTTTAAAATAAGTTTTTCCATGTGCATGTCACTGACATTGAGTTGTGGTTGGTCCTTCATATAAATAAAATATTTGTGTGTGAATTCATTGTTATAAATTCTGCTTTGTTTCCTGACTGTGTTTCTGGATCATGGCACCAACTGCAGTTGCATAACAACTTTTTAGATCTATAGTTATCTGTGATATTACAAGGAGATGTACAAAGTTATCTATGATGTTAACCTCCATACTATCTGTACAGGGTCAGACTCTCACCTTTGCCCAAGCCCCACACCTACACATTGACACAAAGTGACAAATCAAATGTAGTATTTTACACTATACTACATCCCACCTATGAAAAAAATATCAGCTTCAGGCAAATTTTATAATCTGGCTGCCTTTATATACTTTTTTTCTGTTACTTTTTAGGGCAGACATACACTATGTAATTGTAGCTCAACAAAATTTGAGTGGCTTATGAACTCTCCATAGTTTTTTCTGTTCAAGCACTGTTGGTTTGACTTTGTCAAGTGGAGTCACTACAACATGTTTAAATTCTCGTTGACCAACCAGGAACTGATTCTTTGTTTATGTTTTCTCATGCATGGCTTTGAAACTTTTGTGGTCTTAGAGGAAGGAGAACAGTCCAATCAAGATGTGGCATGAAATCTATCCACAATCTGATATTTTGGCAATATTTTTCATTTTTTAGTTGACCCAATCATGATGTATCAGTGCATGATAGCAAGCATGATTGTGCTTTTAATAGATTTGCATAATTAACATAGTTCGCTAGTCACAAGACAAAACTAATCACGTTGAAACAGATAATGGACTTAGCTACATTTAGCTCACTCTAAAAATAGCAAAATAATAATATCATGTCATTCGATTGCGATTGGCAAGTATTTATAGATGCAAACACAAGACTGTGCAAAACCAAATTGCACAATGTATGCCTGGTTTCAGTCAAATGTCAGTTTAAATGACTCATTAAGTATGAGAGGGCACATGAACTTCTGATGTTGTAAAGTATGTTAAAATGACATAGTGTATACCCAACCCTGAGGTGGCACCTTTCAATTTAATTCTCTTAATTAGTGACACTGCAGGTTATACAGAAAGCAAGCATTTAACTAGCAAGCCATATGTGTACTTAACATTTATTTATTTACAAGGGCTTTGTTTACTTTTTTTGTGATTCCACTGACAAATGCTGATTGTGCAGATGCAGCCATTGAGATGCTTGTGAGGCAGATGAAGCGTGAGTCCAATCTTTCATGCTTAGATTTTTGTTGGCTGTGCCTCTCCCAGGTCCTGTTGCCCCTGAACCTAATTGTCCGTATGGCCCTGTACATGAGTGTCAGAGTGAACAATAGAGTGGAACATCTTTCCCTCCATTCTCTTTATCCTTAATGGCTCACAAATTACTTTAAGAATAATGAGTGACCACTACTTTGTGACTTATTCATTTGACATTATATTTGATACCAGTCCAGCGGTTGGGCAGGTATACTTATCCATTTAGCATTAAAAATAACATTATATATAATGACTATCCAACCACAATATTGGGAGAAGCTCTTCTGATTAAAATTAAATGTTCACAAAGTATATTCAGAGCAAAATAAGAACAAACATTTGAAATGAGTAACAGGAAAACTCTCCATGTCTCTCTTTACTCATCACTCTTATAACTGCAGCATCTGCTTCACCAAAACTGGCACATACGGTAGGATGAGTAATTTACAGACCCCATTATACTTCAACAATCCTATTCAAAAGTGTGGCATTTTGTTTTTTTGTGCCCAGAAAAAATAGTTGTTTTCAACATCTTTCTATGTAGCCTCCAAGCCATTCTTCTTAAAACCTGCTTAATTCATTTTAGGTTAGCATAAATGTAATAAAATATGGGCAAGAGAAAAAAACTAGACTGGTTAATTTTTTTTCTTATAATATCAAGCAAAGAACAAATGTTTATTTTTTTAGACAAATGTGTTTTTATATGCATAGGCAAACGATATTTAGACAGACAATTTTGTAACAACTGCATTAGATCATTTCACTGTTATATTCTCAATAAGAGTTGGATTGAATATACTTGCTGCTTTCGACAGACTATAAAGTACCATCTTTCAGTAGGTAAAAATTGCCTTAAGATAGTATTAGCAGGCTGTGTAAGAATGACTGCATCACAGCAATGGAATGAGAGCAACAATAGTGTTTAAGAATGTCATTACTTTCTCCTTCTAACCTGTCACCTCTAAGTAGGTACTTAAACTGAAGAGAATCTTAATAATGTCTCTTAGCTACACACATTACCCATCAAACAGCAATTCTGAATCTCTATCACCTTCTGCATTAATGCTGCCTTATGAGTTGAACAAAAATATCATTTGTTACTACTGTATTGTAAACTATTTAGTTATGTCAAAGTAAGATAATAATACGTTATGTATATATTGTAACGTAAGGCGCTATATTGCGCCTGACCCGGCACAGACTGACACGGAGGCACGTGTAAAAACACAAAAAAAAATTTATTTTTCTTCATCTTTGGGGCACATCTTCCCCATGAACCCCACAGGCACAACACAGTCCCAATAAGCACAAGTAAACACAACACTCCCTTCTGGCACCACCACTCCTCCCGACAAGCTTCGTTCTCTTCCTCCCAACTCTGGCCTCTGAATGGTGGTTGCTGGCCCCTTTTATAACACACCCGGAAGTGCTCCAGGTGGGGCTGAAGACTTGTCCAGCTGGGCTTAGGGACCCATGCAGCGTCCCCTGGCAGCCACCCCAGATCCCAACAGGGCTGTGGAGAACTCCATCTCCCATGGAGCCCTGCAGGAAGCTGAGGCACCACTGTCAGCCCAGCCAGGGAGGCTGCCACCAAGCGTCCCGGGGGAGGTATATATATATGGCACCTCATCATTTCCCAAAATATGACATAAATACAGAATTTAAGATGCATATATTGAAATGTATCAGTAAACTTATTCCGATGTGAAGGAATATCTTTAACAAAATATTTTTGTCTATAATGAGAAAGAAAATTCACACAACCATCAGTGTACTTTCCAAAGCTTTGTTCTAATTGAAGTGTTGGTGGACATCATTGAGTGTAACACAGGAACCAGATCATGCTAGGATGCCAGAAAAATATAAATAGTATATACAAGGCATTGCTCTGCCTATTTGATTAAGTAATCCATCCATCCATCCATCCATCCATCCATTTTCCAACCCGCTGAATCCGAACACAGGGTCACGGGGGTCTGCTGGAGCCAATCCCAGCCAACACAGGGCACAAGGCAGGAACCAATCCCGGGCAGGGTGCCAACCCACCGCAGTGATTAAGTAATATATCCAGCCATTCATTTTCAAAACCTGCATAATACAGTCAGGTCACAGTTATCCAGCACCTGTATTGGTATAATACAAGACAAAAAATTAATCTGAGTCAGTTACAAGTAAATTCTAGGACATGCACTATCAGTCTGACAATTTCAATACCAGTCAGTGTGAAAGAAGGTGGTTTGTTAGTTATATACACTTAAAAATTAAGACATTCCAACCCAGAAATTAATTATAACCTAAACACTAAGATAGATAGATAGATAGATAGATAGATAGATAGATAGATAGATAGATAGATAGATAGATAGATAGATAGATAGATAGATAGATAGATAGATCTAGCAGAACTGGTGTAGATTAGCTGAAAAGGCAAAAAGGGCTAATTAGGACAAATTTATAGGTTTAATTCGAGAAAGAAGACAACCTGCACTGGGTATGACACAGTCTTGTTACACCTTGACGGAGGAGTGGTGGTGGAAGAAAGGAATTGTGTGGTGGTGTTTTTGGGACTTTGTTGTGCCTGTGGGGGTCATGGGGAAGACGTGCCCCACAGGTGAAGAAAAATAAAACTTTCTTTGGTTTTTATATGTGCCTCTGGTTTAAGTCTGTGTCAGGTCAGGTGTCTATATAGAGCCTTTATCACAGTATATTTAATTTACAAGTATTTTTGGATTTTAAACGGTGACATCATCTCACAGAAATATGATTGCCCTGAAGATGGATAGGGATGGATGTTTGATTGACACTGACCTATCACACAGCTACGTGGAGTGCTGCATAACACAAGTCTTGGGAAGAGTCACACTACATTCTACAAGAACAAGACTCTCTGTCAATTACTGTGGTCTGGGGTGGGTGTGGTTGTGGGTTACTGGATGGTTTCATATGTGGAGGGTGTTTATGTAAGTATTCCTGGTTTCTTTATATGTTTTTTGTTAGTTTAACGTATACAAAAAGGTATTATTACTGATTTGCCAGTTATTTGAGACTATATTGTTATTCTTCTCATTGTTATTGCACAAGTTGGCAATGGCTGCTGCTGCGGATACCACTGCCATGACCACATCCCGTAGGATGCCTACCGGACTTAACCCATGATATTTTCAAAATCTCTCAGGGAAAAACAAAATAAAAATAGTCATTAGTCTGATGGTTTCTGCTGAGGCTTTTGTAGTTGAGGTAGCTGAAAAAGTGGACTGTAGCAATGTACAATCTGCCTCTAGAATGAACAAAACAGTTGTTGTTTTCTTAAGAGAAGACATGCACATTCATTAGTTAGTACTAGAGAGGCTGATACTTAATAGGATGCTGGTGTCAGTGTTGCCATTATCAACTCCCGCTAAAAGAGTGATTATTTTTTAAATGTGCCTCCTTTTCTGAAAAATTAGATTTTATTAAATGTACTTTGGCAGTATGGAGAAGTCTTGACTGAATTAGTTATTAATCCTCTGAGGTGCAGGTCTCCTGATTTGAAACATGTTGTGTCGTTCAGAAGATAAGTGCAGGTTATTGAATAATGTACACCAAGAATTCAATGTTGCTCTGAGATTTAAACTTGAGGGGTGTGATTATGTAGTATTTATCTTCACTGAATCAATGAAATGTTTCAAATGTGACCAAGCAGGACATCAGTCTAGTAAATGTAAGCACAGCGAGATGACAGATAACTCCAATGCACCGGGGGTCTCTGGAAAGGATCGGGGGTTCCTTACATGTGAATCAGACGATAAGGGCAAGTCAATGACCAGTGTTTCTGACATGGAGGAAGAAGAAGTTGATTAAAAGTTTAGAAGTTGATTCTAAACTACTGAATAACAATGAGAGAGAAACAGTAACAAATGTAGTTTTTTGCAATATACGGAAATGAAACAGATGAAATCACCATGCTGGGCGCTGAACTAATGAATGAATATGTGCTGAATTTTAATCCATAAGTGGGTGCACCCACTACAACTGAAAGACTGTCAGTTGTCCAAGACAATATGAAAGCTGTAGAGATAGGTGTAAAGAAGGAAATGCTTACAGTTAAAATGGAATCTAAAAGGAAAAAGGTGAAAGGCACCACTGCCGTGCTTCCTGAGGATGTGAATATTAGAAAGTTTTGCTGCTCCTGAGACAAGCGCAGTTGCATCTCACGAGGGGACAGAGGAGAGCAGAACTGAAGTGATCGGAAAGAGTTGCTCTTTCAAGAGCAAAGTAATGAACAGGACTGGGTGAAGCTGACAACTAGCGAACAAAAAGATAAACCTGTCAGCAGTGGAGTTGCCAAAAAATGTAATAAGTTTGAAAGTTCAGCTTGTGCCACCACTGGTCTTCAGAGCACAGAGGACAAATAGAGTTAAGCACAACTAGTGAGGAAGTGGACGACGAGGGCAATGAATCTGACTATTCAGTCAGAAGTGATCTGACATCTTTGATGAGCTCCCATGGAAGTTATAGTATGGATAGCATTCTTTGCTTTCTGGAATTTGTGGAGGGCAAGCAAGGCAAAAGTGTTGCTGAACATGTCCATGATCTTAGACTGTTCATGAGCTCAGCCATCCTCATAATACACTAAGCAGCTGAATTAAAGATGGGAAAAATAGAAGCACAGTGTTTAAAAAACAACAGTAGCAAAGTGAAAAAAACACTAAAATCTCAGCCATGATGATGCAAAGACTAGTATCTTTTCCCATAATCTTGTTGATTTTAGTGTTACTGAATTCTCCTTTTTCCCCCTTTTATTATGCTTTTCACATTAAATGTTAATGGATGCAGGGATGTTGTGCAAAAGGCGTTAGTGTTTGAATATTTGAAACAGAATAATAAAAGTGTTACCTTTTTGCAAGAAACGCATTCTGACAATAGGAGTCAGTCAAAATGGCACATAGAATGGGGATGGTAAAGAACAACAATTTGGGGA
The DNA here is from genome assembly GCF_900747795.2 of Erpetoichthys calabaricus. NCBI lineage: Eukaryota > Metazoa > Chordata > Cladistia > Polypteriformes > Polypteridae > Erpetoichthys > Erpetoichthys calabaricus. Next base: position 257,224,809 of record NC_041395.2, on the reverse strand, counting down.
GCCTGAGGCCATTCGGGCCTTGGTTGTATACTTTTACCAACAGCTGTATGAGCTGTTTAGAAAAGAAAGACACTTTTATGCATGGTCCCCCTATTTTCAGGGGCTCAAACGTTGTTGGCCGAAGAAGAGGGGGGAGATGTGTCCGGAGGCAGGAGGAGAGGAGGAAAGTAAAGAGAGTGGAAAAGAGGGTAGGAACTTTGAATGTTGTCAGTATGGCTCGTAAGGGAAGAGAGTTAGCAGATATGATGGATAGAAGGAAGTTTGATGTATTGTGCATACAAGAGACTAAATGGAAGGGGAGTAAGGCCAAGTGGATTGGATGTGGATTCAAATTGTTCTATCATGGTATGGATGGGAAGAAAAGTGGGGTAGGGGTTATTCTGAAGGAACAGTATGTCAGGAGTGTTTTGGAGGTGAAAAGAGTGTCAGGCAGAGTAATGATTATGAAGCTGGAATTTGGAGGTGTGATGATGAATGTTGTTAGTGCATATGCACCGCAAGTTGGGTGTGCAATGGATGAGAAAAAAGATTTTTGGAGTGAGTTGGATGAAGTGATGAACAGTGTACTCAAGGGACAGAAAGTGGTGATTGCAGCGGATTTCAATGGGCTTATTGGTGAAGGGAACAGTGGAGACGAGGAGGTGATGGGTAGGTATGGTGTCAAGGAGAGGAATGAAGAAGGTCAGAGGATAGTGTATTTTGCCAAAAGGATGGACATGGCTGTGGTGAATACGTATTTTAAGAAGAGGGAGGAACATAGGGTTACGTACAAGAGTGGAAGAAGATGCACACAGGTAGATTACATCCTATGCGGAAGAGTTGATTTGAAGGAGATTGAAGACTGCAAAGTGGTGGCAGAGGAAAGTATAGTTAAGCAGCATAGGATGGTGGTCTGTAGGATGACGTTGGAGATCAAGAAGAGGAAGAGAATGAGGGCAGAACCAAGAATCAAATGGTGGAAGTTGAGTTTAGGTAGGAGGTGAGACAGGCACTGGGTGGCAGTGAAGAGTTACCAGACAGCTGGGAAACTACAGCAAATGTAGTAAGGGTGACAGCAAGAAGGATGCTTGGAGTGACATCTGGAAAGAGGAAGGAGGAAAAGGAAACCTGGTGGTGGAATCAGGGAATACAGGAGAGTATACAGAGAAAGAGGATGGCAAAGAAGAAGTGGGATAGTCAGAGAGTTGCAGAAAGTAGACAAGAGTACAAGGAGATAAGGCGCAAGGTGAAGAGAGAGGTGGCAAAGGCTAAGGAAAAGGCATATGATGAGTTGTATGAGAGGCTAGATCTAGGGAGGGAGAAAAGGACCAGCACCAATTGGCCATACAGAGGGACCAAGCTGGGAAAGATGTGCAGCAGGTTAGGGTGATAAAGGATAAAGATGGAAACATACTCACGAGCAAGGAGAGTGTGTTGAGCAGATGGAAAAAGTACTTTGAGAGGCTGATGAATGAAGAGAACAAGAGAGAGAAGAGCTTGGATGATGTGGAGATAGTGAATCAGGAAGTGCAACGGATTAGCAAGGAGGAAGTAAGGACAGCTATGAAGAGGATGAAAAGTTGAAAGGACGTTGGTCCAGATGGCATACCTATGGAAGCATGGAGGTGTTCAGGAGAAATGGCAGTGAAGTTTTTAACCAGATTGTTTAATGGAATCTTGGAAAGTGAGAGGATGCCTGAGGAGTGGAGAAGAAGGGTACTGGTGCCGATATTTAAGAATAAGGGGGATGTGCAGGACTGCAGTAACTACAGGGGAATAAAATTGATGAGGCACACCATGAAGTTATGGGAAAGAGTAGTGGAAGCTAGGTTAAGAAGTGAGGTGATGATTAGTGAGCAGCAGTATGGTTTCATGCCAAGAAAGAGCACCACAGATGCTATGTTTGCCCTGAGAATGTTGATGGAGAAGTTTAGAGAAGGCCAGAAGGTGTTGCATTGTGTCTTTGTGGACCTGGAGAAAGCATATGACAGGGTGCCTCGAGAGGAGCTCTGGTATTGTATGAGGAAGTCGGGAGTGGCAGAGAAGTACGTAAGAGTTGTACAGGATATGTATGAGGGAAGCGTGACAGTGGTGAGGTCTGTGGTAGGAACAACGGATGCATTCAATGTGGAGGTGGGATTACATCAGGGATCAGCTCTGAGCCCTTTCTTATTTGCAATGGTGATGGACAGGTTGACAGGCGAGATTAGACAGGTGTCCCTGTGGACTATGATGTTTGCTGATGACATTGTAATCTGTAGCGATAGTAAGGAGCAGGTTGAGGAGATCCCTGAGAGGTGGAGATATGCTCTAGAGAAGAGAGGAATGAAGGTCAGTAGGAACAATACAGAATACATGTTTGTAAATGAGAGGGAGGTCAGTGGAATGGTGAGGATGCAGGGAGTAGAGTTGGCGAGGGTGGATGAGTTTAAATAGTTGGGATCAACAGTACAGAGTAATGGGGATTGTGGAAGAGAGGTGAAAAAGAAAGTGCAGGCAGGGTGGAATGGGTGGAGAAGAGTGTCAGGAGTAATTTGTGACAGACTGGTATCAACAAGAGTGAAAGGGAAGGTCTACAGGACGGTAGTGAGACCAGCTATGTTACTGTATATGGGATGGAGACAGTGGCACTGACCAGAAAGCAGGAGACAGAGTTGGAGGTAGCAGAGTTAAAGATGCTAAGATTTGCACTGGGTATAACGAGGATGGATAGGATTAGAAATGAGTACATTAGAGGGTCAGCTCAGGTTGGACGGTTGGGAGACAGGATCAGAGAGGCGAGATTGCGTTGGTTTGGACATGTGCAGAGGAGAAATGCTGAGTATGTTGGGAGAAGGATGCTAAGGATAGAGCTACCAGGGAAGAAGAAAAGAGGAAGGCTTAAGCAAAGGTTTATGGATGTGGTTAGAGAAGACATGCAGGTGATGGGTGTAACAGAACCAGATGCAGAGGACAGAAAGATATGGAAGAAGATGATCCGCTGTGGCAACCCCTAATGGGAGCAGCCGAAAGAAGAAGAAGAAATGTATTGGAAAAACCAACATAATCATAAATATAATGATCATTTCAATATTTTGGTTCAAAATCCTTTACAGTCAATGACTGGCTGAAGTCTGGAAACCATGGCCATTTCCAAGGGCTGAGTTTCCACTCTAGTGATGCTTTGCCAGTTCTTAACTGCAGCTGTCTTCAGGTGCTACTTGTTCATTGGACTTTCTGCATTCAATTTTGTCTTCAGCGAATGAAATGCATGTCCAATTAGGGTTTGGGTCAGTTGATTGACTTGGCCTTTGTAGAATATTCCACTGCAGTGTATTGAAAAGCACTTGGTTTGCTTTCACAGTATATTTTGGCTCATTGTTCATCTGTATTATAAAGCACCGTTCTATAAGTTTTGCAGAATTTAGCTGAATCTGAGCTGATAGTACAGCCCAGTACACTTCAGAATTCATCCTGCTACTTCTGCCAGCAGTCATATCATCAATAAACACTAGTGACTGACTTCCATTCACAAACATGCATGATCATGCCATAAAACTACCTCCACCATGTTTCACAGATGATGTGTTATTCATTGGATCATGAGCCATTTCTCCTCTTCTCCATGGTCTTCTTTTTCCAACACTCTGGTCTATATTGTTGTTAGTTTCTTTTGACCAAAATAAATTGTTCCAGAAATGGACAGACTTTAAAAATTCTTTCTGGCAAAGTCTAATCTGTCTTTCCTTTTCTTGAGGTTTACCAGTGGTTTGACCAGAAAGTTTAAGGAATGACTCTGAATGCGGTATCAGTCGATAAGTGAACTTTGTCAGTCGCACAATCACAAAAGTCCAATGGAAAGACACTAATACAAATTACAGTAACAACATGTTTAGAAATTAGAGCAGGGGTGGGCAAAGTCATTCCTGGAGGGCCGCAGTGGCTGCAGGTTTTTGTTCCAACCCAATTGCATAATAAGAAGCACTTATTGCTCTAGAAACACTTCTGCTTCATTTTAGTTATCTCCCTCGTTAAGATTTTGAACCCTTATTGCTTATTTAAGTCTTAAACAGCTGCATTCTCGGTTTTTAATTGCTCCTTATTAACAATAAGATGCAAATGACAAAAGAAACCAGCAGTTATCCATTTTGTTTGTTACCCTTTACACCTGTGTGTATTTATCGTGCACTATTTGGTTTAATTAAATACTTGGAAGGAAAAAGAAGAGAAAAAAGTGAAGGATTGAGAATTACCCATCCGTTTTACACTTCAAAGTATTTGGATGATATCCTTAGAATGGAAAAAAAAATCTAGGATATGAGAATGACTTGACATAGCAGAGTTAAAGCACTAACAAGCCATGAAATGTAATTATTGGCAAGGATTGCTTTCTAATTAAGCAACTGGGTTGGAACAAAAACCTGCGGCCACTGCGGCCCTCCAGGAATGACTTTGCCCACCCCTGACCTAGAGTAAACCTTTGTTGACAGAATGTAAACATAAACCCTTCGTTCAAATAATGAATCAAGATGGGCTTCTAGCTTTTGTCAAAGTCTACCTTTTGAGTTACTGTGCACTCCTGCAATTAAGTAAATGTACTCAAATATGCTAAGCCTCTTCTGCAACATGAAAGTAAAGCAAAAAAAAAACAAAAAATAAGAATAAATAATTTTACACTGAAAAAGATACAAATAATAGGTGAGGCTAGATAATTTTACAGTGGTAGGTCCCCTTGAACAATGTTAATCAATTTGTGTCAAGGAGGTACCAAAGGTAATCTGAGACGTTAGCATCTCTGGAACTGAATTAGGCAATTGTTCACTTATGCATCCTTATTTTGAATTAATTTTGTTAATACTGAACAAGCCAGGGATAGGCAGTTTTGAGTGTCTCTAAAAATTAAGAATGCACCTGGAATTCTGAACCAGGATTATGATTAGCTTCCTGTAGTACATAAAGATATGACAGAAATCATGGCTGTTGTTGCTGCTGAAGGAGAGTAGAGAGAGGCACATTTTGCATTGGAAGCAAGAAACAGCATAATTGTCTGCGCATAACATTAACTAATTCTGTGAATAACTGTATACTTTCATGAAGGCTGCTTTATGACAAAAAGCAGCAGCTTAGCCTGCAGGGATATAGCAGTTTGTTTTGGCATGAACCATAGGAGGAAAATGAAAAATTGATTTTAAAATTTATATTGTCAAATGAAAATTCGGAACCAGCTGGAAAATATTCAGCCAACACCTGCTCTTATTCACAAAGCTAATTAATGTTGTTCAAAATATAAATAATTTATCTTAAGAAAAAAATTAAATTCATGAGAATTCTAATAAGGACAATTAACATGTACAGTAAGTTCTATACGTCTTTCTGATTTTCTCATAATTTCTGAATCCGACTGTTCATCATTTTTAAGCAAGAATTAAACAGACAACAGAGCAAAAAGAATTAGGAGAACATAACTTGAAATTAAATAAAATATCTAACCCACTATAAAGCCTTTCTTACACAAAGGCAGTTGCCCTCTCTAGCCATGGGACATCAAAGGCAATGACCTGACTTAAATACTTGTTCTTTCTTTTCCTCAATCTTGTCTCCTGCAGATACCATCTTTCTGCTCATTGCACAACTTGGCAAAGTGCTTTATTCACCCCATGATCTGTCACCTGATGTGACAACTATATTACAGGATTAGAAGACAAGTGACACAAACATTCAGTTTTTTTTTTTTTTTTTTTTACAAAACCTGACTTAGAAAAAAGAAGCTATTTGATTTCAATTGCAAAATTACAGACAAAAACTAATTTTAATTAAGTCAGCCCATAGACTATCCAGTTCATGTAATTCTGACGATGGCTTGGCGGTATTTTGTATAGATCCACATATGTAGGCAATTAATTTATTTAATTAACCAAGACACTATATTTTTTAATTAATTTCTGAACCCAAGATTTGTGTTTACCAGATGGAAAAGGGATGATGACTATCCTGGCAGCACTGAGTACAAGCAAAAAAACAACTTTGGGTTGAACGGCATTCCATTGCAACACACACACACACACCAGGCCAGTTAATCTAACATGCACACTTTTGGGTTATTGGCAGGAAACTGAAATTCCCTGAAAAAGCTTCTTATAAAAAGTGAGTGGACAAGATGTCAAACCCAACTACATGGAACTGTGAGGCAGCAGGGCTTACATCTACCTGACTGTTCTGCCAGACAGTTACTGATTGCAACTGCAAAAGTCCACTGTAATTTTTTTCTTTCCTTAAGTTCTTTATCTTAATCTAATCCTTCATGTGGCACTTTCCTCATGTTTTTGAAGTCCAAGTATGTTTTGACATCATGTAGTTTCATTATCTGTTCTGGTCATTGCTCTCTGATAGAAATCTAACAGCTGGTTAAGCAATGCCTACCTTTAAAGAGCCCATACTGATAATTCTGTTTGATCTGGTTGCCAGGGAAATTATCTTCCACTGCAGTTCTTAATATAAATTGTAACTCCTGACAAGCAATCAATACACATTATAGATATATAATTACAAGGCTTATATCTTTTATGTATCAGGATGGAGTATAAATGTTTCTTTTTATCACATTTTGTAAAGCAAATAGAAAAGCTCTTTATCTGAACCCTTCTGGATTTCTTTGATTTAGCCATTTAGCTATTCTACCTTAATATTTAAAAATGTAATATAGTAGTAGTAATAGTACTATTAGTAGTATTTTCACTTATTGTATCTCAGTGATGTTATCTTTCCGTCTTCTCTGTTTGTATAATTGTCTCCCAATGTAATATTGCTTCACGATGGACATAATACACAGCAAGTTTATTATCTAACAATTTACTTTCCTTTCTGCACTGGAAAATTGATACATAGGTGATTAGTATAGTTGCCTAACATTCCTTAGATATAGGTTCAATTGACTATTTTTGCTCCGTCTCTTTGTACAGGTTTTGAATTTATTAACTTATTAAAGTTTTCTCCCACATTTTAAACATGTGAGCGTTAAATAAATCAGCAGCTTTAAGTTGGCCTGGTTTGTGCACACAGTGCACTGGGTTCTTGTCTCTTTTTGGGGTATTTTTGGGCTCAGAATTATCTTGCTAGGATGTGTGAATTCCACAAAAACTCTACTTTTAATTAGCCCCTATTGCTTACTCCGAGCTTATTCTAGTATCAAAATTGTTTTTCTTCTGCATTTCAAAGCACATCAGTGTAAATTGGCTGTTGGAGTGCACAAGTGTGCCCTGTGAGGGTCTAGTGACCCATCCAGTGTTGGTTTCCATCTTGCGCCCAGTGTTTCTTAGATACATATTGTCTGTTTGTAAAAACAGGGTTAGAAAATGGATGGAGAGATGGATAGATAAACCCTAAATTACCACAACATGCGTGTCTTCTGATTGACATGTGTTTCACCTCGGGTTGATGCCTGTTTTGAATTTGGTGCGTCCAAGAAAGGCTAAGAAAATGTATAGATGAATGAGTGAGTGTGTGAAAAATTCATTTTGTCAAAGTCAAATCCACTAAGCTAGTTTAGGATGGGAAGAATACCTTTATTGTCACGTATGTGCAGCCACTTAGTGCATGGAAAGAAATGACAGACTTACAGATGGTGGCATCCATCCATCCATTTTCCAACCCGCTGAATCCGAACACAGGGTCACGGGGGTCTGCTGGAGCCAATCCCAGCCAACACAGGGCACAAGGCAGGAACCAATCCCGGGCAGGGTGCCAACCCACCGCAGGACACACACAAACACACCCACACACCAAGCATACACTAGGGCCAATTTAGAATCGCCAATCCACCTAACCTGCATGTCTTTGGACTGTGGGAGGAAACCGGAGCGCCCGGAGGAAACCCACGCAGACACGAACCCGGGTCTCCTAACTGCGAGGCAGCAGCACTACCACTGCGCCACCGTGCTGCCCCCAGATGGTGGCAACACTTCTTAAATACACTTGTCAATTACAGATGTGACTAGTTTCATTTCTCATGTCCTTGATAGTTAATGATAAACAGGAATCTTGGAGTCAAGATTCTGCTCCACTAGATTATGCTTTTACTCTTATCAATACTTGCCCGTTGTTGGGCCACCGATCAAGGGGCTTTAATCAAAATGCATTCCAAGAGTGCAAAGGCTAACAGTTAACCAGGACAGAAGTCATTCAATATAACACTGGTCAACAAGCATTTTGCTACTGGGATTCTTTCATTTGTACTTTAACAAATTTCACTTGCTCACTCCATATCTGAAAACCGTTTTCATCCAGCACATCCCATTTTTTAGTTATGATGTTCCAGGTCTTGGACAACTAGGGTGACTGGACAGTAAAGGCGATGCGTTTCAGCATTTAAGAAGTAAATTTGGTCTCGAGAAAAGTGAAGCCAAAATTAAGGAAAGTGTTTTTGTTGGCCCTGAAATCCATGATCTTGACAGTCACAGAGCAGAGCATTATACTGAGCTTGTGGAGAATATGCTGAAAGTATATTAGCTTACGGGAGCCAGAATGTCACTGAAGATGCATTTTTTACATTCTCATCTCGACTTTTTTCCACCAAATCTAAGCGATGTCAGAGATGAGCATGGGGAAAGATTTCATCAAGATATAAAGGTGATGGGAAACTGATATTGAGGAAAATTCACTCCGAGCCTGATGGGTGAGTACAGTTGGTTCTTGCAAAGAGAACCTCACAAGCTGACCTCACTTTTATTTTGAGGTAAATTGACAGAAATATGCTTTCACGTGTTTCTGATATCGTCTTCTGGTTTGTTTTCAGAATAAACAGATCAGAACAATTTTGGTGGGACATAGTCTAAACTCCAGATATTGTATTGATATATTCTATTGATATTCAAAAGTGTCAAAACGTCAATGATGTCTATTTCAAAAATCGGACATGCTAGCTTAATTTCATATGTGAAATCAGTCTAAAAAACTTAACAAAGAGCTGCTCTGAAGTTCCCAGTAGCAAACACAAAATATTTTTTGTAGATCAGTGTAATCAATATATAATAAAATAGTGAAAATCACATTTATCAGTAAAAATCAACTCTCACAATTTGCCTTTGATAAACTGGCTTCCTGTGTCTGGTTACTAATATCCAGCTAAAGCTGCAATGAAAGGCTCTGGCTTTTAAAGATTTTATAAAGGGATTCTAAGCCTTTTTAGTGGTGTGACCCTGTTTTTCCCATGTAAGTGTCTCCACAGCAAACCAAGTGAGGTGGGGATTTTTCAAGTCCTGGGTGAGGGAGGGGATACATTGTCTACCATCACCGGACACACTTTACAAGTCACTACTAATGTAAACATTACCAACTTCCGACATACCAGTAGCAGCCCACGATGATTCGGAAACACTTCAATTGGTTGTTGCAGAAAATGGATGAATTCATATTTTAAAGACAAGTGCATTCATAAGATTTAACCCCACAATGTGTGACGTACTGTGGCCTGTAAGGGGTACCGCTGATCCCCATACCCCCAGACACAATTGCACCACAACCATTCAAGTTGAAATAAGTGCTTTTAGTTTAGATAATACCTTTGTGCAGGCTTCTTTTGTTCAAAATACAGCACAGCATAACTCTTTTCTTTTGTCTCCCTTTTCTTCTTCTCCACCTCCACTCCTCCCAGGTGAGCTCTGTCCTTCCTCCTCACCCAACTCCAACTTGCCTAAGTGAGGTGGGGCAGCTTCCTTTATACTGGACCTGGGAATACTTCAAATGTCATCATATTATACCCAGGAATCACTGCTAGTAAACATTCCTGCAACACCCCCTGACAGTTTCCAAAAACTCCCAGTAGGGCTACCCCTTATGACTACAACTTCCATGAAGCCCTGCAGATGTGCATATGGAGGATCCACCAGAGGGATGCTAGCACCTCAAAAACTAGAACAGCACGTAATAATGGGAATCTGCTTCACTCCATCTTTCCATGATAAAGGCTGGGCAAGGAACCATCTGTCCCAGCTGCGCTGACAGCCAATCTGTGTCCTCAGTGACAATACATAATTTTACAGAACACCCTTTCCATTGGTACTTTAAAATCAGTTCTACTACATTTCATTACTACTTTAGTAACTAATATGTAATTTATGGAGTCATCTTGACACATCCAGCAATGTGGCCTGGTAAAGGCACAAAAGGTGCTGGGCTATGATATCACCAGCCTGTTGATTCAAACTCTACCCCAGGTTAAGTTTCATCTAGCTATTTAGGTGAATAATTGGCACTAATATTTCATTAGCAAACCTATCTATTGTAATTTAGGTTCACAGTTTGTGTAAAAGGTAGCATTATGTTAGATCTAAATGAAAGTACAACAGCAGTGATCCATCACTACTTAAGCCATTGTTCAAGTATGTTGGATCAGTTACAGAAAATCAATTTTGGAGCAAATGCAGATTTTACAAAGTGGGAAGAATCCTTATCAAATTCTGTACTACAAACCTGCACAGACGCCTACTGTAGGCTGATACAAAAATATTCTGTTCTTTTTCTCTCTTATCTCCACTCAAAATACTGAATGCCTTAGGTGTTGCTGTGAACCTGAGTGGCAGTAATGTGGTGAAAACACAAAAAAAACTTAGCAGTAGATGCATCCATTCTATTTATGGCACTTTGTTTAAAGCTATAACTGATTGCAAGCTGTAATGTATGGGCAAAGTAACAAGAACTTGATTCCTACCCCAGCTGCCTATCCAGCAATGTGGACTGTATTTTGTATTTGTTATAAAAGAGGTGGGTACTTCATTTTCTTGTCTGCCTAGACAACTGTATGGGGTGGAGTGGTGGCTCTGAGGCTAGGGATTTGCACTGGTAATTGGAAGGTTGCCGGGTTGAATCCTGTAAACGCCGAAAGTGACTCTACTTCATTGGGCCCTTGAGCAAGGCCCTTAACCTGCAATTGCTCCATTCTGGGTATGACGTTAATCTATACCCAGCCCTGCATGTAGGCCCTCCAACATGCAGGGAAAAACCTGGGGATTGGTGGCAGAATTGGCACTCCGGCCACCATAAAAACCTCACACTGGTTCCATTCCATCTGAAATTGTGTGGTGCTGAGGTGTAACCCGTTGCATGGCTTCACTCGGGTCCCAATCTGGGATCCTGTGTTGGTTCATCATGTGGTGGGTGCAATGCGCTGTATCAGCACGTGTTCCTAACCTCTCTCTCTCTCTAGACAACTGTCATTATTCTACAGTTCTGAGCCCTGGAGAATGCATTTCTGTACGCATTTCATACTTTGATTTTGTTTTATGGTTAAAATTGTTTTGTTATGATTATGACATTACCACCTAATATTTAGTTTATTACTTTCATCCAATGTCACCATCATTTTAGCAAACACTGCAGCTTTGTCCCTATGCAGTCACTTGTCACAAAGCATTCACTGTTTAGGATGACAGTGCGCTACTTGAATTGTACAAGGTTGCAGATTTCTAAAACAATACTTTTGTGCTGTAGCTACTTTAAAGAATTATTTGGGGAGTCTAGACTTTCTACATGGTTTTTCAAGAGTCTGTTTTGAGTATGGGGCCTTGATTATCTGGCATTTATTAACCTTTTGGTTTTGATCTTGGTCCATTTTGGCTATAATTTTTCCCTTCTCTCTTCGTCCTTAAACTTGTCTATGCAGTTAACAACTCCCTTGTTTTTGTCTTGTCTGTAAATTCAACCAATCTACAGATGGCTCCTATATAGTTTATGTTTTGTTTTCAGGGCTGGCTGATTGACAACCATGTGTCTGTTACTGTGGAAGATTGTCTCTTTTAACCCTAACAGGTCCTCTAATTAACATAACCATTTTCCATCCATCCATCCATTGGTCTGCTGGAGCCAATCCCAGCCAACACAGGGCACAAGGCAGGAACCAATCCCGGGCAGGCCCCCTTGCTTATAGACACCCTTAATTTGAATGAGTGAATACATACCTGGGCGGCACGGTGGCGCAGTGGGTAGCGCTGCTGCCTCGCAGTTGGGTGATCTGGGGACCTGGGTTCGCTTCCCGGGTCCTCCCTGCGTGGAGTTTGCATGTTCTCCCCGTGTCTGCGTGGGTTTCCTCCGGGCGCTCCGGTTTCCTCCCACGGTCCAAAGACATGCAGGTTAGGTGGATTGGTGTTTCTAAATTGGCCCTGGTGTGTGCTTGGTGTGTGGGTGTGTTTGTGTGTGTCCTGCGGTGGGTTGGCACCCTGCCCAGGATTGGTTCCCTGCCTTGTGCCCTGTGTTGGCTGGGATTGGCTCCAGCAGACCCCCGTGACCCTGTGTTCGGATTCAGCGGGTTGGACAATGGATGGATGGATGGATGGAATACATACCTTGTTTTTTGATCACAGGTATGTCTACAACAACAACATATTTATATAGCACACTATCATACAAAGAATGTAACTCAAACCGCTATACAAGTTAATTTCTGTCACTGAAAATATTATTACTGTAGTGAACCAATTAGAATAAAAGACTATTTAATACTTGTGTTTTAGTGATACACTTCAATATTCTCAGTACTCCTCAAAACTCAGCGGTACTTTATAGAACGTTTTCTAAGACATTGCAAGTGTTAATAGCCTCACACTTTTCATTTCAGAGTTTTTTTATGAAAAGTAAAATTATAGTGACACCAGACACTACCTTAAGAACAATCTGTGTATATCTCAGCATTGTTACCTTTTTAGTCTGTGACAGCCTCATGCCGAGACCATGAGCTTTATCAACATGTAAGTGTTTTAAGTTGTCAGGTTCTATAAATGCCAAATGCTTGTTAAATCCATCGTCCTTGAAAAAGCAAATGGGCCATATGTCCTTAGCTATCATTTTTTGTGATGACATTGTTTCCTTAGCATAGTTTTTGTCACACTACTGTCACCTCAAAGCAAATGCTGCAATTGACACTTGACCACTTGTGTGTTTCAGTCAACGTGTGATGCTTTTGTTTTCAGATGACCTGTCACTGTCATTTTTCTATGATGCTCTAACTTAGCTTGGCACGGTTTACATTTTCCTTGGCTTTTAGTAAATTGATCAAAACTGACATTTTGTGCTGCCTAAACATCATATCCTGGGCACTTAGATACACTAGACTGCATACATATCCTGCAGTCTTAAACACCTGCCTTTGCATGGTAGCTAGGTGGTGGTACTTTTTGGATTTTATTATGTCACTAAATAGTTTACAATGCTTTCAAACCATACATTTAAGACACTTGTACTTGCAATTTCATTCATTCAGGTACTATCCAATGTTTATGACCATAAGTGAGGATTAAGAGGATGTAGACAGACCAAGAAATCTAAAGCTTTGTCTGATGATTTAGCTCCAGCTTCATAACCTCAGTTATGCACAGTGTCTGAAAAGGCACTGCCACTGCATGGATTAATCTGCCCATCTTACATTCACCTCTAATTTTTATTTGGCTAGGATCCTCACATCTGATTTGGAATTTCTAATTCGAACCTCAACCACATGACACTCTGCTATAAGCCAAATCAGTCTGTGACCCCTGAAATATCAGATTATGGACAATCTATATTATGCAAAAAAATGTAAATAAGGACAATATAGACATAATATTACAGCAAGTGTATGTGTATGCAGCAGGCTGTGTAATAGATGAGTTTTCCACAAAAAATTAAAGAGAAAAGGAGAAAAATTATAAATATAACAAGCACCTCACATTTACTGTTCTTATTAAACCCTCAATGGTTACAGAGTGTCAAAGGTATATTTGGAGAACTCACTATGAATATTTTAGAAACAGTACAAACACATTGTGAGATATGGCCGACCATTCATCCCGGCCAATACCCACAGGCCGCTAGATGGAGCCCTCCTTGCAATGTGGAGATGCCCCGAATTCCAGCAGGGCATCATGGACTATGGAGCTTTAATACACAGCCCTGCTGGATAACGTCAGGGCCACCAGGGGACACTGCAGGGAGACACAGGCAAGTTTATTTTCCATACAGCCCGGAAGTAAATCCTAGTCACATGGTTGGAAGAAATAAAGTGCTTCCGGGCTGATGAAGAAAAGAAGTTTTTACCTGACTCGGAAGTGATAGAAAGTCACATTGACTGAGGGACAGAAACACTTCCTGGTCACGGACTATAAAGGACTCTGGGAAATCCCAGACGGACGAGCTGAGTTGGGAGGTAGGGTGGCTAAGCGTCTGGGAGAGTGGAGGATTGGTTATTGTTATTTGATTATTGATTTGTGTATTGGAATATTGTGGAGAGGAGGGTGCTTTGTGCACTGTATTATTATAGTAAATATTCATTTTGGACTTTTATCTGGTGTCTGACGTCTGGTCTGAGGGTTCAAGGGGTCACGGGGACCCATAAACTGTCACAACATAAAATTCCAAAATAAAGTGAGAAAGAAAACCTTTTGGATATATTACTGAAAAGAAGTCAATCACTACTGAAACACTCCTAAACAATAGCCCCTTATATAAATAATACAAAAAAATATTATTTATTGTATCAAGCTCAATGAGCATAACCATATTATGTTTACATATCCAGAGGGGTTCCTTCCACAGTATAAGAGTATTAAAAATCCCATTCAAGAAATGGTATTATTTTCAATATCTTCTTCTTCTTCTTTTGGCTGCTCCAGTTAGGGGTTGCCACAGTGGATCATCTTGTTCCATATCTTCCTGTCCTCTGCATCTTGCTCTGTCACACCCATCACCTGCATGCCCTCTCTCACCACATCTATAAACCTTCTCTTAGGGCTTCCTCTTTTTCTCTTCCCTGGCAGCTCTATCCTTAGCATCCTTCTCCCAATATACTCAGCATCTCTCCTCTGCACATGTCCAAACCAATGCAATCTCGCCTCTCTGACTTTGTCTTCCAACCGTCCAACTTGAGCTGACCCTCTAATGTACTCATTTCTAATCCTGTCTATCCTCGTCACACTCAATGCCAATCTTAACATTGTTAACTCTGCCACCTATAGCTCTGTCTCCTGCTTTCTGGTCAGTGCCACCGTCTCCAACCCATATAACATAGCTGGTCTCACTACCATCCTGTAGACCTTCCCTTTCACTCATGCTGATAACCGGCTGTCACAAATTACTCCTGACACTCTTCTCCACCCATTCCACCCTGCCAGCACTTTCTTTTTCACCTCTCTTCTACAATCCTCGTTACTCTGTACTGTTGACCTCAAGTATTTAAACTCATTCACCTTCGCCAACTCTACTCCCTTCATCCTCATCATTCCACTGACCTCCCTCTCATTTACACAAATGTATTCTGTCTTGTTTCTACCGACCTTCATTCCTCTCCTCTCTAGAGCATATCTTCACCTCTCTAGGGTCTCCTCATCAGCCTTCCTTCTCTCCATCATATCAGCTAACTCTCTCTTTGGCTAACTCTCCTTCTTTGGTCAACAGTACCCCAATTTCCGCCAGCACCTTGTTGGCTAACAGTACTGGTGGCAGTCATTGCTAACCCGGGAATCAAACAATCCGGTATGGAAATCTGTATCGTTGTCCGCATGTTGATTTGGCAAAATTTTACGCCATATGCCCTTCCTGATGTAACCCACCCCATTTATCTGGGCTTGGAACCGGCATGAAGAAACACACTGCTTTGTGCATCCCCTGTGGTTGGGTTTTTATTTTCAATATAAAGTAACAAATGCATCATTTTCAAAACATGTCCCCTAACCTCCCAAGTAGAAAGAAAGAAAGAAAGAAAGAAAGAAAGAAAGAAAGAAAGAAAGAAAGAAAGAAAGAAAGAAAGAAACTCATATGATGTAATAAGCCAAAGGAAAACAAAACCAAAAGGATAGTGAAAGGTAAGTGTGCTGTTATTTGAGGATAACTGTAATAAATGTTAATCAGATTCTAAAGAACTTTTGAACTGTGAATTTAATTTTTTATAATTTTAAGTAATACAAGACGCCTTTTTTCATATTGTGCTAAGCTAAATGTGTTGGGATTCTTCCAATTGAGCAAAATAAGAAAGTGTGATTTCACTGTAGTTTAAGTTGTCACAGTAGCAATGATCTCCCATCAGGTATTACCTTAAACTAAGCTCTGTGATGAAAAGAGTAAGGGGTCTGTGGTGATGCAGAGATTTTAAAATAAAAACAGTATGACTCAAGCAAGTGGATATGGGTGTGTGCTGCTGGAAAGCCCTGCAACCTGCAATGTATCATAGGAAAATTGACTAATTGCACATTTACGTTCAGACATTATCAGTTTAGCCTTTTTTCTCGTTGTCACTCTGCAGGTAAAACAGACAGGGCAGACTGAATTGGGGAAGAAAAAATTGAGGAAGACAGATTAGGAAAAGGACAGGACAGAATCAGATGGGGAGGCAGTGCAGAAGGAAGGCGGTGAAGTGGTTAGGGAAACCCACATGGAGGAGTGGGTGTGAGAGGTGCATCATAAATGGACATAATTGCTTCTGCTTAATACAGCAAATGCTGTCAAATGCTTCAAGGGATCCTGCATACTTAGAAAGATGGAATCAGGCTAGATGGATCTCGGTGGACACTGAATGAACATGACTGGGATGGGGAGTTGGAGAGGGATCACATTCTCTGGTGTCTTTGCCCCGTTGTCTATACCTTGGAAATGAGTGAGTAGGGAAAGATAAGAGTGAGAGAGAGAAGCAGTGCAACACAGATTAGGGCAATTCTGGTTTATTTTATCCTTTTAATGGATTATTTATAATCATTAAATGAATTTAACTTCCTCACTGAGAACTTAATTTTACTGAAAATGTATTTGTTGAAGAATTCACTCAATCATTTACTGTTTAATACTGATTGAATAAAGCTGCATGATGCACTTTTTTTGCACCAACCTTAAATGTTTAATTAGCCACCCCAATCATGACTATCAATGTCCGGGTTTAAGGAGGTGATGCAAACTGCGGGGAATAGATTAGGGATTATTTTGAATCTAGGACTATCTGCTTCTATTTCCTCATTTATGTTCTGACTTCTCTTTTTTCTTGCCAAATGAACATTGTTAATAAAGAAAAGGTTTGAATAACATAATAAAAAAAAATCAAGGAAGGAAAAAAATGAAGATTCAAGGAATACTAATCCACTACAATTCACAGGATATTCTATTGATTTTTTTCAGAAACATAACATTTTCTCAGATAAGAGCTTCAGATCACAGCATAATACGAGTGGGAAGAAGTCATCCAGTTACAATAAGTTACAAGTTCCATAATTGAGGTTTATGTAAGTAATTGCAACAAAAATCTGGAGACACTTAAGATCTGTTGGGAGGGGAGTTAGAAACACTGCTTCCTTTCACGAAAGGGTTTAGTGGCATTATTTTCTTCATTTGTTGGCCAGTTAAATTACTGTTTTACAATTTTTCATTTTGGAAGATATTTAATGTTCTGTAAATATTTTCAAAAATGCCCTAATGTCTCAAGTTCTAGATGCCCATAATGATTTACTAAGTTGTCTTGCACCTTCTCAAACAACTGAAGATACAGCAGCTCATAGTTTTCCCAGACAGTGTTCCCAATCAGGGAACTGAAAATAAGAGAGGATCCTTCGCATATCACTATTTTTTCTTGTGGTTACTCCCAGAAACACAGTTCAAATTTACCAAGTTAAAACTATTGCTTAAATTAAATAACAGTCGTTATTATGTAGCATTCTATGTCATACACTCTTCACTAAAAAGTCTAGCATTCTATGTCTTATACTCTTCATTAAAAAGTCTTTGTAATCACCTGACAGTTCTCCTTTTTGTATAAAACTTTGCTTGAATGACACATTGGATGAAAGTTGAATGGCTGATACTCAGTGCACAAAATACAGTATTACATATCCAAATACTATTGGGTCAATACACAGCCTGTGCCCAATCCTTTTTAACAATAAATACGATGAGTTTAAGGTATAGAGGAATATGAGCAGACAGAAATGCTCACAAGATGGAGGTTAGAAAACATTATTTATAATATTGTGCTTGATTTTTTGAAAAACATAATTTCACAAACTGATATAAGGTAGTTTATATTGCCATTTTCTTTGAGCACTTCATTGCAAATCAATTTGAATTTACATGAAAAATAAACCTAGTGACAGCTCTGTGAAATAAGCCCATGCAATAGCTATCCCATGTTTTAAATAAAATAAGCAATTTATTTAGTAAGAAAACCACAGTTTGAAGTTGAAATGGATCTATTCTCTGAATAAATGAGAAATATTTTTATTAAAGTCTCCAGAAGTTAAACTGGAACAGTGCCCAGCAAATGCAAAAAGGTATACTATGCACAGGGCAGAGTTACTTCTCTTAACTGAAAGTGAACTGATCCTACTTCCTATATCGCCTGTCCTTGAGTCATGTGACTGGAAAGGGTCAGCCTGGCTGTAATTGGTGATCATATTGAACTTGTTTTGTGATCTTGCTGGTTTCCTCTCCCTATACTTTCATGTATTGAGTTCCTCAAACTACCCCTTTTGATTTTCCAGTGCTTCCAGCCCAGATGTCACAAGGAGGCAGAGTTTACCCTGAAGCTACAGAAGAAGTCTCTGTACTTTTTCAGTGCCAAAGTTTAAAAATACAAACTAACTTCTTTTTGCATGTTCTGTTCATTATTTTGATATATAATCTGCTACTGTAGATGTACTGTTCATTTACAATTTGGAAAATGGCTGTGGTAAAGTTTATACATGTATTTTTAACCTTTTTTTTTCTTTCACAGAATTGTGGGGAAGCAGAGCCTAAATGATACAACTCAAGACAGAATTTAAGTCTCAGAGTGTACTTAGCACACATCCCTAACTACTCATACAGATCAATTGCAGTTGCTATGCAAAAAAAAATTTAAAAGTGAAGTGAACCAAGCATATGTGGGAGCTGAAGAATCATTACAAAGGAGGAATGCTTTCTGAATTTCAGTTTAATCATGGACATCATTCATTGTTACACGCTGAAAATATACACAGGACCATGGTTTATTTAAAACTCCTAGGCATCCAAACAATATACAATGTACCAAGCAGTCAATAAAGCTGTTATTTCAACTCCTATAGCAGGCAAAGGAAAATGAAAAGTACAGAAAAAGATAATGAAAATACTACCCAGTTTTTGTAAAGTGGTGTAGACCATGAGAAGTTATTCTGTCTGCTAACATGACTTTTTTCTTACTTTTGTATTTTAACATAAGGAAGATTGCTCTACCATATATATATATATATATATATATATATATATATATATATATATATATATATATATATATATATATAAACTGCTCCAAAAAATTAAAGGAACACTTTGAAAACACATCAGATCTCAATGGGGAAAAATCATGCTGGATATCTATACTGATATGGACTGGGTAATGTGTTAGGAACGAAATGATGCCACATCGTTTGATGGCAATGAAAATTATCAACCTACAGAGGGCTGAATTCAAAGACACCCTGAAAATCAAAGTGGAAAAAATGATGCAGCAGGCTAGTCCCTTTTGCTGAAATTTCATTGCAGCAACTCAAAATCGTACTCAGTAGTTTGTACGGCCCCCACATGCTTGTATGCATGCCTGACAACATCGGGGCATGCTCTTAATGAGATGACAGATGGTGTCCTGGGAGATATCTCCTCCCAGATCTGGACCAGGGCATCACTGAACTCCTGGACAGTCTGAGGTGCAACCTGGTGTCATTGGATGGACCAAAACATAATGTCCCAGAGGTGTTCTATGGGATTTAGGTCAAACGAGTATGGGGGCCAGTCAGTGGTATCAATTTCATCCTACAGGAACTGTCTGCATACTCTTGCCACATGAGGCTGGGCATTGTCATGCACCAGGAGGAACCCAGGACCCACTGCACCAGCATAGGGTCTGACAATGGGTCCAAGGATTTCATCCTGATATCTAATGGCAGTCAAGGTGCCTTTGTCTAGCCTGTAGAGGTCTGTGCACCCCTCCATGGATATGCCTCCCCAGGCCATCACTGATCCACCACCATAACATAGCATAACATTCTCCACGGCTTCATCAGACCTTTTCACGTCTGTCACATACAATACAATATAATACAATACAATACAATTTATTTTTGTATAGTCCAAAATCACACAAGAAGTGCTGCAATGGGCTTTAACAGGCTCTGCCTTTTGACAGCCCCCTGGCCTTGACTCTCTAAGAAGACAAGGAAAACCTCCCAAAAAAAAACCCTAGTAGGGAAAAAATGGAAGAAACCTTGGGAAAGGCAGTTCAAAGAGAGATCCCTTTCCAGGTAGGTTGGGCGTACAGTGGGTGTCAAAAAGAAAGTGGTCAATACAATACAATACACAGAACAAAACACTAGCAATACTGAATACAGCATAATAGTAAAATAAAAATATTACAAGTACAGAGCAGAATTTAACAGATGATATCACATAATATGATTTGGATTTGTTTAGGGTCATGGAGACCTTGGCCATCAAGCTGCCTCCACCAATTGGCCATTTCACAGCTGAGACAGCGCTGGGCCAGGAAATCCGATAAAAGGACCCCTCTACCCAACGATTCGTGTGACTCTCCATCAGAGATGACTTTATCTTAGGCAGGCCAAACAACTTGGCAGGTGGGCAGTGGCACCAAGTGCCACATTTGAGTACCAAGAAGAGAAACAGAATAGGTGAGGGTTAGTAACAAATTATAACGATCATATTACTTATGTTTTAGTGCTAATGACCAAAAACAGAGATGCAGTCTATACAGTTAATCAGCAGCTCTCGTCAGGATATGCTAAACTGAAGTAGTGAGTTTGAAAGCTGAGACTGAAGGGTCATCTCTTATAGTAGGAGACAGACCATTCCACAGTTTAGGGGTCCTGTAACTAAAAGCTTGACCTCCCAGTGTTATTTCATTAATTCTTGGAATCATAAGCAGACCGGCATCTTGAGATCTTAATGTGCGCTCTGGTTTGTAAGTCATGATAATTTCAGACAAGTAAGCCGGACCTTGTACATTTAAGGCTTTGTATGTTATAAGGAGGATTTTGAAATCTGCCCTAAACTTAACTGGGAGCCAGTGTAAGGATTTAAGAGCTGGAGTTATGTGTTCATATTTTCTTGTCCTTGTAAGAATTCTTGCAGCAGCATTTTGGTTTAACTGGAAGCTGTATAAAGAATAATTTGAACATCCAGTGAACACAGTATTGCAGTAGCCAATCCTACTGTCACATGTACTAAGGGTGAACCTGCTCTCATCTGTGAAAAGCACAGGGCACCAGTGGTGGACCAGCCAATTCTGGTATTCTATGGCAAATGCCAATCGAGCTACACGGTGCCAGGCAGTGAGCACAGGGCCTACGAGAGGGCTTCGGGCACTCAGGTCACCCTCATGAAGTCTGTTTCTGATTGTTTGGTCAGAGACTTTCACACCAGTGGCCTGCTGGAAGTCATTTTGTAGGGATCTGGCAGTACTTATCCCATTCCTCCTTACCTAAAGGAGCAGATACCAGTCCTGCTGATAGGTTAAGGCCCTTCTACGACCCTGTCCAGCTCTCCTAGAGTAACTGCTTGCCTCCTGGAATCTCCTCCATGCCATTGAGACTGTGCTGGGAGACACAGCAAACCTTCTGGCAGTGGCACGTATTGATGTTCCATCCTGGAGAAGTTGGACTACCTGTGCAACCTCTGTAGGGTCCAGGTATGGCCTCATGCTACCAGTAGTGACACTGACCATAGATAAATGCAAAACTAGTGAAAAAACAGTCAGAAAAGATGAGGAGGGAAAAATGTCAGTGGCCTCCACCTGTTACACCATTCCTGTTTTGGGGGTTGTCTCATCGTTGCCCCTCTTGTGCACCAAAGCAGCTGAAACTGATTAACAACCCCTCTGCTACTTAACTGACCAGATCAATATCCCAGAAGTTTCATTGACTTGATGCTATACTTTGATTAAAAAGTGTTCCTTTAATTTTTTTGAGCAGTATATATATTATATATATATATATATATATATATATATATGTATATATATACTACTCAAACAAAATAATAAATTATAAATATATATTTCAAGTTAATCCACTTGTTTACATGTTAAATTAATGCAAGCCATCCTGTTTACTTTTTATATCATTAAATACTAAATTTGCTATCACTCATTGTACTTTAGTGAAACCCTTATCACTGACTGAAGTAACATGTTTCTGTGTGTAAATATGATGGTGAACACACACTTCTTCCTGAAAATACACATTGTTCTGCTTCCTAACAAAAGGCTAATCATAAAGACTGTAACAGTCATGGGATCCATTTATAATACTAGTAAACTTTGCTTTTTTGTTGTCTTTCATGTTTGTGTCCTAATTTGGAGTGTAAAAAAGAGCATATGATTAATATTAAAAACAAGAAAAATATCACAGCTCACCATATATGTTTACTCAGTAATTATGCAGAGATTTTATAGTTAATAATGAGTTGGACATTTACTAGAATGATTACACTATTTAAAAAGTAAGATTTTTTATTATTTTGCACATTTTAGTTCTACTACAAGAAACCTTGTAAGTTAGGGTATTTATTGTAATCTTCTTTTGCAGAGCATAATGCGATGCTATCTTCTGTAAAATGCACTATATATAAAATAAAGATTGAGTTATTTAAATATTTTCTTTTAATTGAGGTTATTACACAAATAATGTATCAAAATAATATTTGCCTTTCACTGAGATACTATTATTTATGAACGTAATTTCCTTTGAGGATTGTGATCTTTCCATGGTGCAAGGGCTTGTATGCTCTACATGTATTTAGGGCTACAGATACTGTCAGAATCTCTGCCCTAACAGCAGGACTGCTTGTGGCACATTGATCTGGGGAAGTTACTAAACCACGGGCACCCATATAGTTGACATTTGCACCAGTGGATGACAGAGCCATTCTACAAAATAACCTCCATGACTGTTCAGTCAAAACCTAAAGTCAGACCTGCTTAGGTGTGATGTTGAGAGTGAATACCTGGTAGTCAGGAGATATATACCGTGAAATACGTTTAACGCGAAAACGCTTAAGACGAAATATAGGTTAACACGAAATAATACAATGGTCCCAACAAACTACTATGTATTTTCATGCATTTTTTTCTCTTAACACGAAACGAAAATCGCTTAACACGAAAAGATTTCCCTTCTGGGAATGAACAAAATACGGAAAACACCAGCCACGCAGGCAAGATTTAAGAGGGGTGTGAAATGAAAGAGAGGTGGTTTCACATGTTTCGTAGAAAGGAGGCTAACTTGGCTTTGAAATACCCTCGGAATAGCCTGTGACACGAGCCAATTTTGTTTATCTAAGCTATTTTCACCCTCCACCCCTACAAACGCCACACAAAAACATCTCATCTTTCATCAGTTGGCTTTGGAATTCAGTGACGAGTACATCGCAGTGTGAGTAAAAATCAGTGAGTTTGGTTTGCGTTTTCTTTTCTATTCTAGAAGAATTTTTTTACGAGCACAATGGCAAAGAGCTCAGGGGGAAAGCAAACTGCTATTTCGCTTAAAATGAAGATGGAGCTTCTTAAGGCTGTTGATCAAAAACAGAAGACAAAAACGGAAATCTGTAAAGATTTTGATATTGCTAACTCTACATTATCAACAATAATTAACTCTTTTAGGGCGGATGTCGACTTTTGTCGACAGGAGGGGTTGAAGGCAAATGTCGACAAAAGTCGACATCCAGGGATAGGGGGCGACAATCAGCTGTTAATGGCGACAAATCTCACTGTCACGTCACAGGCATTCCCTCTGTGCTTGGAGGAATGCTAGACTCGTTGACTCGGCAACTAAACCTTGCGTGTGCGTGAGTTGCGAAATGTAAACAATGGCAAGATGGCATCGACATGTGAAAAGGGAGCGAAGCAAGTGCAGAAAAGAAAACACTCAGCAGACGATGTTTTGCGCATTATCGCGGAGTCGGACTCTTGATTTTTCAGAATCGGATTTTATTGGCAGTGATCAGGAGATCGAGCAAGAGAGTGAGAAGCAGGCATCAGCTGATCAGACACCAGCCGATGCCGCGCCAGCAGATCTGCTGCCAGTTGAGTGCCTTTGCGCAGCCGATGCATCTACGGCAAGGTTCGCATGGGATAAATACACAGACATTGATCCGTTGAGAGCCGATCTGGCTACCGGAGTTTACAAGACGGCATGGCTTGCTGTTGGACACGACAGATCACCAGCTGCTGTACTTCAGGCTGCTCTCTCCTGATGTTGCTTTTCAGCTACTGTCAGACGAGACAAACAGGTAGGCAGAGATTTTTTTTGAATCGCGGGCTGTGTTTGCATCGCATTCTCATTTTTCAAAGTGGAAACCCACAACGAAAGACGAGATGAAGCGCGCTGTGGCATTACAAATAGAGATGGGACAGAACTGGTGATATAACTTCAGGGAGCATTGGTCCAAACGTGTTTTGTCCCCTGGTGGCTTAGGTACGTGCTGCTGCAAAGTTTTATTCACTTCTGTAATAAACAGAAGCAAATCCCATGGGGTGAGCCAGGCTATAATGCCATACATAAAGTTCATAAAGTTTCAGAAGATGAAAAGAGATGACAATACGGTTTTCATGCAGGCAGAAAACTTGGTGGCAGTGGCATGGCATGATGGCAAATGGGTGACTTGTCTCTCTACAGTACACACTAACAATATATGAGAGAAAGTGCAGCAACAGACAATTGAAAAATAGGCACCAAAGCAACACATATTGTAAGGAGTGCAATGTGGCAATGACTGAAATTGGCTACTTTGAGCGAGATCAGACTTTGCTGTGTAAAATGTATGTGAAATCATAGAGTATGCTGGCTCATACAACATGCAAGACAGTAACATTTGTCAAAAGTAAATATTTTTTGTTGATTTGATATGTTAAACAATTGCTTTGTGTTCTTTTTTTAAAAATGTTAGTTTTTGGAAAAATATTCAGCCCTGGGAGAAAAGAAACAAAAAAAATTAGCCCTAAAAGAGTTAAAAAAAGAGAGCAAATTACGGAAATGTTTGAACGGAGTAAGTTTGAGCCAGAGCGAAAACGGATGAGAACGGCCAAGCACGAGGATTTAGAGACGGCTTTACTTGTTTGGTTCAAACAAGCGAGATCTCAGAATGCTCCCATATCAGGACCTTTAATGCTAGAAAGAAGCAATGAACTTGCTAAACAAATGGGTATTACAATCCAGGATGGTTGGAACGTTTCAAGAAAAGAAATGGCATAGTACTAAAAAATGTTTGCGGTGAAGCTAATCAAGTTTTACCAACCATGACAGCAAATTGGTTTCAGTCTACGTTGCCTTCGATACTTGAAGAATATGAAGCGAAAGATGTCTTCAACGCGGACGAAACTGGGTTATTTTACTGCTGCTTACCCAATAAAACTTTATCGCTTAAGGGACAATCGTGTTCAGGGGGGAAACTGTCTAAAGAACGGATTACGGTATTGGTAGGATGCAATTCGGATGGTTCTGAAAAACTACCCCTATTTGTTATTGGCAAAAGTTTGAAACTGCGGTGTTTTAAGAATGTAAGAACATTACCGGTCGAATATACAGCAAACAAAAAGGCATGGATGGTAGCTACGATGTTCACCGATTGGATCGTAAAGTTAGATGAGCGATTCTTACGAGAAAAGCGTAAGGTTGCAATGATAATTGATAATTGTCTGGCTCACCCCAACGTTGTATTGAAAGCTATAAAGCTTATCTTTTTGCTTCCGAATACAACAAGTGTCTTGCAGCCTTGTGATCAAGGGATTATACAAAACATGAAATTTTTCTACCGGAAGCAATTGCTTCGAAAATATTTACTCGCAATCGAAGCAAATGAAGATTTCTCGATCAATTTATTAGATGCTCTTCATATGTTGCACTCTGCATGGAATTCAGTGACTCCAAGGACGATTGAAAATTGTTTTCGTCATGCAGGATTCTCAAAAGTATCAGATTCTTTGGCGCCAAAAGAAATGGAGAAGGAGGATATTGAAACTGAGCCGACACTTAATTAAATGTTTGAGAAAGTTTCTGTATTATTGGAGTGTCCTACTGTATCATCGGAAGAATTCATTGCAGTAGATGATGATAATGTGTGTACAGCCCCAATTATGGCAGACAAAGACATTTTGCAGTTTGTTCAAAGCTCAAAAAATATCATTGATGCAGATTCCGACGACGAAAATGAAATGAATAATGCAGCTCCTGTTCCCACATCATCCGAAATGAGGAACATCATGAAAAGTATGCGCAGTTATTTAGATGCACATTCCAATGGTGAAATGAATAACAAAATGGATGACATCGAACAATTTGTTGACAATTTGATGCTAAAAAAGACATTGCAAAGAAAAATATCAGATTATTTTCCAAAAACTCAATAAATGTTTTGTTTTTCAAAAAACTTGAAAATTTTGTATTAAATTTCATTAAGTTCTTGTGAATGTTTTTGTTTTATTGATTTTTATTAAATACATGCATATATACATATCTATGTAAATAAAATGTACTCTAATAAACTTAATTTTGTTGAATATACTGTATGTTTTTTTTGTAATACAGTATCCTTTAACACAAAATTCTTTTAACATGAAAAAATATTTCAGTCCCCTCAGTTTCGTGTTAAACGATTTTCACTGTACCATATACAGTACTTTTTGGGAATTGTCATCTGCAAGGTGAAAAGTAATATTCAATATCTGATCCATGCCTTCAACGCATTGCAGAAAAGTAGGGTCTGGTAAAGACATTGACTTGCCTGACTACTCTGTCTTTCTTAGCCATCTCCTGGTTAACTTTTAATTCTCACACTAATCTTTAGACACATACCATGTATCAGTATATATATATATATTTTTTATTTCATCAGCCAGTCCTCTTTTAAATACTGTGACTAGAAATGTGTCATCCCAGCCCTGAATCTGCAGCTAATGTTTTAAACAACAACAACATTTATTTATATAGCACATTTTCATACAAATGATGTAGCTCAAAGGAAATAATAAACTCATTTATCGGTTTACTTCCCTGAGGAACTTCCAAAGGGCACTGCATCCCATATGAGTTCAGTGAGCAATGTCAAAAATTCTAGTGAACACTTTTAAGTGTCTAACTTGAATGAGCTGGGGCCTTTCTTCATACACAAAGCAGATACCCATTTATGGAGCTTATCATCAGTAGTGACACTATAAATGCAGTCTTAGCTTGATCAGTAGCATAAGGCTGCTGGTCAAAAATAAGTTCACACTAATTGACAAAACCCCTGAACTTTTTTGTATCACAAGAAAAATATTCAGGGTGTGGAATATATTCCCTCGGTAGCACCAGTACTTAATGAAATAAGGCTTGTTTTGAATTTGTCATCTCTTAAAATGGGTGTTTCACAGTGGTTGCTAGTTTAGCTATTTGTTCTTTAATCACCTCCTCCTCTTTTTGGAGGTGATAATGCTCTGTGTTAAAATTAATCATCCCGGTTTCACTCATGATCCCTCAATATATTGTGAGATATAGTATGCATCTGAGGTTTTTTTATGAGGATTTGAGGTTGACCAGGAGATGGTCAACAAAGATAGGAGATGTAGACAAGCAAGGCAAAAGGTTCAAACTAGGAAATCAAAAGCAGAACTGAGCAACTAGGAACAAAAGGACCAGACATTAAACAAAACAAAGTGAATACAGAAGCACAAACCTAGTGCTAGGATTTACTTAAAAAAGAAGCTACATTTACAGGACTTTTTGCACATTGTGTATCCAGTGAGAGATAACACATCCTGTAACTGTCACATAATTTATAGTGCTACCCTTGTGATGTCATCTGTGGAGCAAATGCAGTCACATGACACATCTAACACGTGTTGCACAAACAAAGAAAATCAAGACTTAAAAAGAAATTTGGTAAAAATGAATCAATATGAAAAGTAAACCTTAGAAACTGAATCTTTATTTTAAAAAAATACAATACAAAAATACACATGTACAAAATCATCTTAATACGAGGGTACACTAAAAAGTAAAGCAAATTTGAAAATTAAACAGTAACCAAAACTGATAGAAGCTGATGCATTACAACATGTTTGCAATGGCTTATGGGTATTTTGAACAAACACAGAGCTCTGGTGTTAGTCTAGTTAAAGGTAAAGATCTAATGAACATAGATGCTCCACTGCAGGATTGCACAATTGTTGAACAATGTGCCGTAGTGAAATTTCTTTGAGGAGAGGAAGTGAAACCTGCTGAAATTCAGCAAAGGATGTTGGCTCAGTATGAAAGTGAAAACAACATGACTCAACCAAAAGCTTCTGAATGGGTGGAGTAGTTTAAAGAAGGAAGTACAAGTGTAACTGATGAAGCTTGGTGTGGTTGAAATGGTGAATGCCTTTATCAGAGAAGATTACGTTGTCCATTTGAATATCAGGTATGGTTCTGCATATGCCAGAGTGCATGATGATTTTGGGTACCATAAAGTTTGTAGAAGATGGGTATCCATGTAGCTTTCCGATCTGCACAAGTCAACATCCTTTGATGAATTTCAGCAGGTTTCTCGCTACGGCACATTGTTCAACAATGGTGCAATTCCTCAGCAGGGCATGCATGTTCATTTGATCTTGGCTTCAACTTGACTAATGACAGAGCGTTGCACTGTGCATGTTTGAACTACCCATATATCATAGTGAACATGTTGTATTGCATCAGCTTCTATCCATTGCAGTTATAGCAAAATTTTCAAATTGCTTTTACTTTTTGATTTACCTTCATATAACAGGCAGCAACTGAAATGTCGCCATCATAGTGATAAAAATATTAAAAAAAAAAAATTATTAGCAAAATCTTGTCAATATGATGGAAGTTTCTTGTCTGAATTTTGAATTTGATTTGAAATACTTTGTTAATCCCCAAGGAGATATTTCTTATGGTATCAACCCAGGAAACTGCTAAATGTATTATGGTATGAGTGAATAAGCAAACCCCTGGCGTGGTTACCATGAAACTTTCCCAGGTAGCAATAAAAATTATCAAGAAGGGAGCTCTCTGGATCATATCTTTTCAATTGGAGGTGATGTCTTTTTAGACTTATGTGTCTTTGATTGTCAGCTTGCACTTGTGGTCAAAGTGCTGTCCTTTAAAAAAAGTAGGCTTCGTTTAGAAGATGGGAGGGATCTGATCCTAGCATAGGAGTTTACATAGTTCAGGTCTATGAAATAATAGTTGAGGGGAACATAAGAATAACCTAAAAATTAGCACAGTGTTGGTACTACAGTTATCATTGTACTGGATGTGGTGGTGAAGTGCTAGCAATGCCCAGTTACTAAACTATAGATGTAATTTTAATTTTGCATCTCTATCTAAACATAAGCTTTGTATACTGACTAAAACAAGAAAGTTACAGTTACCTGAAATAAGATTTTTCTATTTCTGACATACTTGTGATATTCTGTTGTACCTTCAAGCCCCGCATAATGCCCACTGAAGCATGGTAAAAAATCTTTGCCCTGCAGAAACCACCACTTTGGTCACAGTGCTTGACAGTGTGTAAAGCATTTCTGATTGTGCAAAATGTATGTTACTAGAAGATTCTGAAGATCAAATATGGCAAATGGTGACACCGAAACAATAGGTTTGGCTGAGGTCATGTCCCAGGAAAAAAAGATTAACTTAACTCTTTACAAAACACAGCCATTTGCAGAGGACCAGATAACAGAACAGGCAAAAATATCCAAGACAAGAAGGGAAAAGAGATAAATCCAAAAGACATAGGCAAAGAAAAAAGTTTGAAATCACTGGACTAGGCAACATAATGTTGAAATCTGTGAATCTCTAAGTCTTTGTGAATCTTGATGCATCTCTGTGTGTGCACATATCTCATTAGATCTCATCTTGAATGGTCAGATTGTTCTTGATTGTTAATGTTGAATTAAACTACAATGGGAAACAGGCAAATCAAAGTAGAATATATATGTTTGTCCTTAATTTTTATTTTACAGAGCTGTCAAACTGGTTGATAGAGGTACAACTTAATAAAGGATCTGCTTTTCTGAACTGAAACGTAACAATTCTAGCTGTAGTCTGTGTAGTAGTCTGTGGCATTTTCATATAAAAATAACAAATAGTTCTGCTTAATATTATTTATAACAGACTTTGGACAGCTGCAAGAAAAAAATCTCTTTTACATTTGTTGAAGGCATGCAATCAAAGTGCTTTAGATATCACAACAAAATTCAGTTTTTTTTTTTTACTATGTAACAACTGACATTCTGTCATGTTTTATAATGTTGTGCAGTAAGCGATTTCCTCTTTCTTCCTCTGTTCTGTGAAGAACTGTTTACACACTTACATCCACTAAGTGAGCACCATAACTTCCAGATCTAAATACTAAAAATACAGAAAAAAATATATACGCAGAAGAGGTGTGTTTATTGAAGTTGACAAAAGCTACTCTTTATTCAACACTATACCTGTAATAATGTTTTGTCAGTTTGAGTGAAGCATTTGATTATGCTGAAAATTAAGTTGATAGCAAGTGCATTCAAAATATTACAGACATTCAAAAATGTAAATGATGATGTCTGAAACGGCATGTGCCATACCAAATGCATTTTAAAAGACTGACATATTTGTCAGTTGCTAAATAAGGGAAAGTGATATGATGCAGGATGAATGAATTTTTCTCAGCATTCAATAAATATAATATTCCCTCAAAAGATATATTATGTGAAATTAAGTGCCAGTGGAATTCTTTAAAATGACAGTCTGAGCCAGGACCAAATAGGTATCACTGTACATTTTTTATAAATATTATTTTTTATTGCTAAACATTTAACATTATTTGAATTAAATATTGTTTATTATTATAAAGCATTATTTTTA
Organism: Erpetoichthys calabaricus; assembly: GCF_900747795.2. NCBI lineage: Eukaryota > Metazoa > Chordata > Cladistia > Polypteriformes > Polypteridae > Erpetoichthys > Erpetoichthys calabaricus. The sequence goes on along the minus strand of NC_041395.2, from coordinate 257,193,997 downwards.
AACTTGGAATCAGTTTCTCAAATTGGCAAATTAAAATCTTGAAACTAATTAAATGATCATCCGTGTAAATTTCCCTATAAAAAAACATTTATCCACATACTTCAGTAATCAATTATTTTATTAAATTTACAGCAAATGACTTTGTTTCTATCCAGTCTCACAGTTATCCTCGTCTGTTCCTCCTGTTGCACATAGGAGATCACTGAGAAGGGGGTTGAGAACTCTAGAGGTCTTACAGCCTGTCCTGTCTTCTTAGGAAACAGCCAAAAGTCTCAAGTTCAGAACTCTAGAAGTACTTTCCATTTATATTCTCTCAGGAAAGGGCGGGCGGTCGTAAAATAGACATCTCTTAAGGTCACTGCAAAAGGACCCAAATGTTTGTCTGCCTCAAAAAGCACTTCTATAAGGATAATCTGAACCCAAGCCCCCTATTAGGTTTTTATAGAAGGATATTTTTAAAAAGCAGGCTTAACATTAGTTAAATAAGGAGGTCCTGCATGGGTAAGGCACAGGTACTTAAAACTAGAATCCCTGAAGCCTATAAAAAAACTTGTAATCCCGGGCCACCTTAAATTCCTTCGCACCTCTCCATCAGCGTCTTTTGTTTTGTAAATGTGTTGATCAGCACAAGCAGCAAGCAGCTGGCTATCCCATCCCCCCACTGACGCAGCTCAAGTCACACAGAAGATTCTCAGAGCTCAGGTCTGTTTATCTGGGTGTGAAATGCCTGGAATTGTAGAGGGTAAACAATATATCGTCATTTGGAATACATACATTTTAGTGTGGAGACTGAAGTCCAAATATCAAATAAACACTTTCACAAAAGGTACAAGTATAACAAAACAAGTACGCTTTTATTCAAGAATATAACCAAAGAAAAAGAAATCAGGTTAGGGTACAATGCTGACATGACCACTTGGCTGGTGCAGAGATTTACCATTTTGAGTAGTGAGCTGCTCTTATTGTTCTATTATAGAATAAAAACATACATTTGAGTCTGTGTAAATATACGGAACTTGTAAAAGCATTTTTTTTTATTACTATTTGATTATTACTCTCAGTCATGTTCACACTCCCCCCGATCTGACACTGTAAGTTTTCAAATAAAGACGTGCTATACCAGGCGTAAAGGTAAAAGATGGCACTGTTTGGATGAAGAGGTTGGGCGTCATCCTGCCAGTGAATCTGCAACACACAACGAAACAGTCCTTCAACGAAACAGGTATTGTGCAAAGTTCTGTTTATGTTTCTGTGATGTTTCTATGATTATGTTTTGTGATGGTCTTTATATAAAATAACATTTATATGTTACTTGTATAAAAGCCACATCGAATGTTTTTTACTTATTTACCTTGATTTATTTACTTATCTTCCTACAGCGTAAAGTCAGAAGTAGACTGCAGAGCTTCCTGTGTTTGATTGACACTGGCATGCTAACAAAGTACATGTGCAATGCCACTCCCTATTTAGGAAAAGATTGGTTATGTAAAATGCGACGGTAGTTTCCACCTGCACCTATAGACACTTCAGTATGTGAGCAGTTCTCCACGCTGCATTCTTGGTACCATTGCTCATGTACATGTACTTTGTCAGCATGCCTATGTCGATGAAACACAGGAAGCTGTGCAGTCTACTTGTGACTTTATGCTGTAGGAAGATAAGTAAATAAATATAGGTAAACAACATTTGATGTGGTGTTTATATAAGTAACATATAAATATCTTTCATATAAAGTCCATCAAGAAACATAATCGCAAACGGAACTTTGCACGATACCTTGCTGAGCTCTGTAGGCCCTGCTGTTTCGTTGAAGGACATGCGTGTGGCAGATTCACTGGCAGGATGATGCCCAACCTGTTCAACCTGTGCATCCAAACCACGCCATGTTTCACCTTTATGCCTGGTGCAGCTGCGTTGTTCTTATGTGTGAGTGGAAGATGGCTTCTGTTCTCTTTCGCCGATGTACAACAAACTAAATTATTCATTCTGCCTTTATTATACAGTAGGATCTTGGGTTGTGATAATTCTGCAGCTACAAACAAACAGAAAATCCCTAATTTTTTTTTTCAATTTATTTTCATCTAGCAGCTTCCATTTTTAATTATAAATTAATCTAGTTTTGACACAGATGAATATGTAGCAGCCATCAATACAATTTAGCTGAGACTTATAAACCACTGCTTGTAATTTCCAGTGTCATAAATATGCAAATATGCATCCAAGCCTTGCCATCTCTGAGAATATAGCTGCTTGGAGGAGAAGGAAACACCCTTAGTGATCTCTCTTTAAAGACTTCATGTTTCTGCTGAGGAATCCATCATCAGTTATTGGTGGGTTTCCATGCCATTATTATGCCTTTTTCAAGTCTGTGAAGCAATGTATCATAATTAAAAACTGTAGAATGTTTAAGCATAAGATTATCATACTGCACATAGCCATAGTTATTTTGGTTTAAATTATTTTGTGCTTTTGGATTTAAAATACAACAAAACTACTTCACTTTCATATTATTATTAAGTTTGGAACATTTTATTGTAAAATATGTAATAAAGCATTTCCGATACTTCCATAAACTGTGCAAGTTCCAATTTACATTCAAAAATTAGGTTACAAACGTCTGCAGGAATAGAACTCATTTCTCACTCAAGGGATACCTGTATTTTGCTTTAGTTGTTAAAGGAGTAAAGGGCAGTCAATTTAATTTAGTCTTGTATGTCACTCCTTGACTGCCTCTTCCTATCCATGTCCATGATCTGTTGTCTACCAGCTGTTTTTTTTTTTACCATTCCATGTAGCCATGAACCTAATAATAGCCTACACCTCATTTGCTTGCTTTTAAACTTTGATTCGGTATTATTAACTTAGTATTTCCTTGATAAACACTCAAAATTCTTTTTTGTAGATTTGTAATTTTCTCTGACTAAACATATCTGCTAAATGCAATGATAATGTGAAGAAAACACTTAAAAGATTGTTACAACGTAACATTTAGTAGATTCGGTTACTTCAGTTGTGAACTGCTGCAAGTAAAAACTCAAAGTTCCTTTGATCACATAAAAGAGAGTTGGATCCAGAAATTACATCTTTTGGCTTCTAGAATAAAAGAGGTAGCATTGCTAGGAAAATTATTAATTACTGTAATTCATATGTAGATTACCAGAGCATGCCCAGCTCTGCCTTTTCTTTTATTACATCACTTTGTATTCCAATTGAACCCCACCTTTTTGTGAAGGACTCTGTTTTCAAGTGCATTCATTTGACAGCTGTATTTATATGTCTCTTTTGATGAACACTGCGCAAGTTATAATCATGTCATGCTCCACAAGCAAACAAGTAAAAGTATTTTTAATAAAAATATAAAAACAGCAAATATGACACAAACCTACTGTATATGTAGCACAGAAATATTTTAACTTACATTTGAATACATTCAAATATGTACTTATATGTAATAAAGCTTTTCCAATAATTACATAAACTGTGCAAGTTCCAATTTACATTCAAAATATCTACTTATTTTAACATGAGTATTAAAATTATATTGTTAGGTAATTTGACAGCAATTTGACAGCCCTACTTGTGCTTCATCTTCAAATAAACTCACAGAAATTAATAAAGTCTTCTATAGTGTACTAAGATTTTTTATAAAGTATAAAGTGTCACAAAAACGATCAAAAGACATTGAGAAGGTTTGGGGCAGCCACCTGTATAATTTTTCCTGGCTGCAAAAATGTTGAATGAGAACAGACATGTTCACACGACTGAGTCCAAAACAGAACTGATTAACTAGAAACAAGATAATGGCTTTAAAGGCCAGTACAGGAAGTGATGTCATCAGGACCGGAACTGGAAGTGGCGTTTTTGGCTGCCCCAGAGCCAGGTGGGATTTCCTGAGAATGGTCTGCAAGTAATCGAGAGAGAGAATTAGTGCACTTCGCCACCCCCTGGTCCGGCGTGGAATTACATCGATTCAGGCCCTTTAGTTGTCCCCTAAACACGCATGTGTGACAAAAGTTATAAAGTAGAAATTATGCTATTAGTAACCTCTAAGATAGCCGACAAAAAGCTTAGGTAAGCCATTTACTTAAGCAGGAGGCTTATATAACAGAAACTAAATTCTTCTAAATTAAGGAATGTGGTATTAACAATAACCTGTTGTCATCAAGACTATGTCCACCAGGTTTGGTGACTTTAAGCAATTTTCATTGATAGGCACTACTATTAAAATTTTTATTTGAATTAGATTTCCTCTTGTTTTTTGTCAAGTTTTCAATTTAACTTTTAGACTAAAACATTTCAACTGAGAATTCATTTGAGGAAACTTGACTACAGATAATGTGCAGTTAACAGTTTGAAAACTCTATTTTTATGAGCATCCTTGAACTTTATGATTGCTTTTTGACACAAAATATGGAAGCTGTGCAATTGAGGTTTCCAAATAAAGGCTTGATCTGATTGTAGTTGTCATAACTATTTAAAGTTTTACATAAAAGGTAGATCATAGGTTAGGTTTTATTATCCTGAGTAAGGATATCCTGAGTAATAGAATCAACAATACAAAAGCAGAATGCAGAAAGGATCATCAGGGCTGAGCAGAGGTTGATATACAATGAGTCTAAAACAAACATGAAAAGTGCCATGAAAGTAAATTCAAAGAGAAACTTATTTTCTGTATCTTCTTAAGTTCAAAAGTTTTGTGATGAGTCAGGCTGAGGTTGAAACACATGTAAATCTATTACATCACTATTACACAAAAGTAATATTACACAAAAACAATAAAAAATCATTGTCAAAACACAAATATTTCTTTGTTTGTTTCCTTCTAAATAGCAAATAAGCAAGTAATTTAGTGAAATCATTCCCTTGAACAGGATGGATGGAAAAGCTAACTTTTCATCCAGAAATGACAAGGGCTGCCACACAGTGTTTGTCCGAAGTGGGGCTCTTTAGAAAGAATGCCTTGCAGCTACCACTGAAATTTGTCACCCTGGGGTACAAGTAGGAAAAGATCAGCCTGGTCATAAAACTGAAAAAGTCTAATGACCAAGGGGGTATTTTTCGTACGTGGATCACTCGTTTAGCCAGATGTAATTGTTGACGATTTGTCCTGATCCTGGATCTGTCAGTTTTTTGAAACTCTTGCTGGATGTGTTGTCATAGCAGGTTTGTTCTACGTAAACAAGGATTAGCTCACACACTTAATCAGTGTCCGTGCGTGGAATTCATTCAGTCATGACTTCGCCGTTCATGAATGAGCGACCAATTGATATCGGAGCGCAAATTATAAGAAGAGAATTTATATAGAGAGGGTTTTGTGTGATCGGCAAGATCCTTTATTGCTTCTAGAGGAAATTCTTTTCGAAAGATACCAATTTAGCCGAGGGGGAATATTGTACCTCAAAAATTTATTAGGACCTTATACTCAAAGTCAATCTAGGCGAAGTCGGGCTCTCACAACCACACAGACAGTATGCATTGCTTTGAGGTTTTTTACAAGCTGCACTTTTTTTATATACTGTAGGCAATGTGGAAAATCTATCTAAAAGTGCAGTTTGCCAGGCAATTCGTAAAGTCTGTTTGGCTCTGAAATATTTCCTTCGGGTTTTCATAGTGTTTCCTGGACACCTGCGTGTGCAGACAATAAAAGAGGCGTTTCATGACATTGCAGGTAGGTAACACACTGGTAAAAACACCCACATTTCCATAAAGAATCTCCCAGTCAGCCTAACATTCTCATTACCCAGGATTTCCAAATGTGATTGCACATGGGACTGATCAGAGTGGAGTTTGATTTGGAAAATGTACCTCTCCTCCTTATGAATAATCAGACACAGTATCTTCATCAAATATTTGACCTTTGTCAATATCTCGTTGGTCAGACACTGGTTCTAAGGATATGACATTCCCTGCAACTGACCCAACAAAAAAGAGGGCTATATGGAACATATATATAGCACACATTGAGGACAAATATATGCAATGACCATCCTTTACCTGAAATGAAGTGACCACTGCATCCTGCCCCTGGTTCTGAGGAGGAACTTCCCCCTGGAATGCCCACAGAAACAGGGTGATGGGCATTTTGCTGGAGAGCCAACTCTTCTGCAGGGGTTAGGTCTGGACCGCGTGGACCTCAACCTGTTTTTTGCTTGTCTGCCTTCTTATTAGCTTTAAAATGAATGTTCTTTATATTATATATGATTCTTTATGTCAACAATTCTTTAAATAGTTATATACCAATATTTACCAGTTTGAAGTATATTCTTGTACTTCACTTTAACCTGTTCCTGTGTTCTCCTTGTGCTCACGTTTGATCTGGAATTATGACATATTAAATAATAATTAATCTGACACATAAGAAATGAAACGCTGCTTTCAGTAAGTTCAACGCACACACGTTTAATTTGTCGGACACTTTTTGCCAGCCGTCTTTTCTGGTTTGGGCTGCTTTTGCAGTGTTACCCCTTGTACATATTAAATCTTGAAATCCTTCGAGTAACTAACTAACTAATTAACTAACACCCACACACACACACACACACCCACCCACACACACACACACACACACACTCACACACGCACACACAGTTTGTGTGAAAAAAAATGCGCCCATTCTTTTGTCATTTTGTTGCAGCCTATCAAAGACTTGCTGATCATGTTTTCTAGACTCAATACATATGGGCTTTTCACTCAGCGCGGGCACACACATTCATCTCGGATGATTAGATCCAGCTAGACTAATCTACTACACGGCTGCGTTTGAAAAACCGACTTATCCCGGATGAGTTTCACCGGCATTAACTCATCCAAGATCAGGCATCTGATCTCAGATGATTTAAGCGACGAACGGAAAATACCCCCCAGCTCTTCAGAGGCACACATACCCATGTACATATTGCCACTAAAAGGAAGGTCTAAGTGGTGGTGAACCAGACTAGTAGCAGACTTCAACATCAGGAAATTGTAGGCAGGACACAAAGAGGACTGGGATGGGGAGATGTGGCAGTGCGGGTCACCCCAATGCTACCAGGTCCTTACGGTTAGCCTCTTCAACCAGCCACTGTCTGTAATGTAAGCAAGGGATGCGCCTAGCAGATGAGGACACATACAGCCAGACAAGGAGTAGGTGCATGTAGGTGCTAAAGGTGCTTTTATTAAAACCATCAAAAACAACATTGTCCAAAAAAATAATGCAGTGCAAAAAGTGTTCAATAAATAAATAATTCTTTAAAATTAAGTGTCCATGTGGAGATTAAAAACAAATCCATAAATAATCAGAATAAAATTATGTTAAAAACAAAGACAGATCAGTCCATAAAATCAACTCACAAGCCCCAATGCTTCCCTTCTTACTTGGCATCTCATCACTTTATCCTGTTTGGTTCCATCAACAGATGCAGTTAACCCTCACTGACAGGCTTGGGGCTCTGTGACCATGGGTCCTGGAAGGGCTCTCGATTCGATCCTCACACGTCCTCCCCCCACGACTCTCGCTTCAAAAGTCCTGCAGTTAGTGGAGACATCTTCAGCTACGGTCACTTCCTCAGCTGGCTCTCAATGTGACTGCCTCCCTCTGCACATTTGCCATATCGCTTCAAGTCAGCTCTCCCATCTTCCTCATGCACAACATATGGCACCTTCTTGATCGCTAGGGAGTTCATTCCAGTTCCCCTCTACCCCTGAACTGTTTAGCAAGGGAATAAATCCACCCCTGGAATGAAGATCACTCATTCCTCTGCAGGGCCTTGATTACCTGTCTCACCATCTCTTGCTGACTAGCAACTTCTCAATTGCCTTTCCTTCTGTTCTTTATTCAATTCCCCTTTCTGCTATGCTGGCTCCATTTTTATCAGTATCTGTGGGTGCAGCGCCTCAATTGCGAACTACGGAAACCCCAGTGAAGCAATTAAGACTGAACACACCTTCACATGCAGCTTCCTCTGTCTCAATCACCACACCAACCTCCTGTAGCTGCGCAAGCATGCACACATGAGGACACTGAGCCAGCCAGGTAATTATTTATTTATTTTTCTAAAATGGGCACCTGATTGTTAAGCTGCAGACCCACTATACTGTATAACAGGAGAGACTTCACTCTTGTGGTCCAGGGCCAGCAAAAAGGAAGAAGAAGCCAGAGGTGTCAAAGATGAACGAGAAGTGTTCCAAGGTCAAGACCATGTCACATGTGTGCCATGGTAGCTGGACAACATGGAAATCTATTGCTAATAGGTCAGTTCATTGGTCTTATCTGTGGAGAATCCTACAAGCCCAGCTAAGCTTTCTAATCAGATCCACTCATAACGCTCAACCTTGTCCGTGCAACTTACACAAGTGGTTTTATATCGAAGAGACACCTTAAACACAAACCTCAAACACATCCTCATGGGCTATCATAAAGCTACAGCAACCGCTATCACAATGGACGGTAAAGATGGTGACAAGACCAAGTCCTGAGGAAACAGGCTAAACTCAGAGATCAGTAGGTAGAAGGCAAATAGAGGTGTGACACCATCATCAGTATAGCACATCCAGTATGTGGGTGAGAGAGCAGAAGGCATTATTAAAATCTTGAAAACAACTCCTTGTAACTGGCAAGGAGTGGAAGATAAGAATTGACCTCAGATGACAACTGCAGTTTCCCCAGAAGATTGTCACATGGTGTCTTTGGCCAGACATAGTGAGTTGACAGTCCCATGTGAGGAGAGAGTAGAATTTGCCCACAAGAGGAAGAAGACCAAGTACTCCAAGCTGGCTGCCAAGTGCAGAAGGGCCAAGTGGAGATCTATCCCTTGATCTGTTGAGGTAGGATGCATCGGATTTAGCAGCAAATCAGTATTTTGCCTGCTTAATGGCATAGGGTTTACTGGAATTAAGTGACAGAAAGCAGGAAAACGGCTGGCAGAAGAGGCAGAGAAGAGTAACTTTCAGTTGTAGCTCAGAAGTAATGACAGGAGCTGAGGCTCTAACATCGGCCCTAAAGGCCAACTGCAGAGTGTGGAAGGGAGTCGTCCGTGCCACTACTTTGTCACGGGGAAATGTACTGGGGTAAGGAGTGAAACATTGATGAACGCTGGGATGATCCCTGACTGATGACCATGTAGTTGAAAAAAGGGACATTGTTGGAGGTGCGCTAGACAAACATTTTCTAAATATGTAGGAAACTGAGAAATAAATTCATGCATTTATTTCTAGTACGGTTGACTACTGCAATGTATTATTCACTGACTGTTCAAATCTTTCTTGTGATGGTGCAGCTTGGCTCCATCCTCCCTCTTCATTTTTGGCAGCCTGTTCGACCCAACACAGTCGATAACGTAACTGGATAAGCGTGGCAGATGAGGACAAAACACACATAAAGCAAGGGGATGGTGAAAAGTGTTCAAGTGCTTTTATTAGAATAAACTGTTCAAAAAGTGCAGTGCTCCTAATGTCAATAAATAAATAATCAATAAAATGAAGATGTCTGGTGGAGGTTGAAATCCAATAAAATGAAGTTAAAACAACACAGTGCTGAAAACATTGCAAATCCACAATCCCTAGTGCCTTCCTTTAAAACTGACACCTCTCCAGCTTATCCTATTCTGACCTTGCACGGAGAGACGTCAACCAAAAAGTGCAGACATCCATCTCATCCGAGCTTTGCTCTGCCCTAACTCGGCCCCAACCAGCACAGGAGCTCTGTACTTCCACCTCTGCCATTGGCTTCATCCAGAGAAAGTACTTTCAGAGCATGATGGTTGTTTCTGCTCCTAAGTTGCTTAACAGGAGCAACTCACAGGCCCCTCCTGAGTGAAGGCCACACACTCCTCTTTGGGGCTTCAGTCTCATCCACCTGCTTCCATTCATTACACTGGCTTGTTTTCTCTCGCCTGCCTGCTTCTTCTCCCGTCTTTTAACCTCTGATCTCTTTTCTTGTCTTTTTCCTCCCTTTCTTTTGTGCCGTCTCATTCTTACAAGGCTCTGTGGGTGCAACATCTCAATCAGGAAGTTGATGAAGCAATTGAGAAAGACCACACCTTCATGTGCAGGTGCGTCTCTCCCCAATTACTCCACCAACTGCCCGCAGCTTCGTGAGCACGCTCAAGGAGAATAACCTAGCCAGTTGGCCATTCTTTCTAAGCCGTGGACCTGATATAACACAGTTCTTTATACAGTTTTCAGAAAATTCAAACTGCTGCTGCAATAACTTATTATGCTAACCAGAAACTAGTTAAGCCTAGGACTGATTTCAAAATCCTTAAAAGGCTCTACTTACTTATCTGAACTTATCATCATTTACAACCAGAGCACACATTGATATCTCAAGGTCTGCTTAAGATTCCAAGGATTAATAAAATATCAGTGTGAGGTTGAGCTTTTAGTTACAGTGCACTGTAGCCGTGAAATGATCTGCCTGCTAATTAAAAGAGATGTCCCTTCAGGCTCAGCTTTTAAATCCAGGTTAAAGGCGTGCTACTTTAGTTTAGCATACCCTGACTAGAACTGCTGATTAGCTGTGCATACCGCATCTCTGTTTGTTTGTAATATGTGTTAAAAATATAAGCAATGCAATATCTATAAATTGTTAATAACACTCCTCTATTCTGTTTCTCTTCTCAACATTTTGATGTGGCACTTGGTGTCACTGATTTACTGCCAAGCTGGAAAAGTCAGCTCAGCTAAAGGTTCAACGGAATCAATGGATAGAAAGATTTTCTTATGAGATTAGACAGCTAGCAGACACTATTATAGATGCCCAGGAAGGGGTAGGCAGGTAGTTCTCGAGGTCTCCAGGATTGTCTGACTTTGTCTCTCTTTTACAATTTTAATTTCCTCAGTTTTTAAAATGGCCAGTTTTATTTAATTATTAATATATATTGTATTCTATGTTATTCAGTTTTTACTTTGTTCACAGCCCATGAAAAAATCCACATGAAATCGTGGTATCCATTGAGAAACAATGGCTCAGAATGGCATTGCTGTAACATCACCAAAAAAATGGTACAAATAATAAAACAAAACAAATAACAAGAAAATAGTTCTAAAATATATACAAGATGACATACTAGAAATATTAATCTGATAACATCTGTTAAGAAAAGGTCTTCCCTTAATTGCAACAACATTCAGACAGTTCTCAAATAGGAAGGTTACCTTGGTGTTACACCCACACTTGTGTATGCAGTCACCCTCCTAAGTGATATGTGGTACCATAATAAACCAAAACTCAAAATGGTGCAGTTGATGATGTCACAATCACAAGACAGAATCACAGTTAAAAATTACTGAATATATAATATAAATTGGATATAAGAATATTACAATTTCTGATTAAATCATAACAAATTCCCTGTTCTAAGATTTCAACACTAAAAGTATATATTGGGCTTAACAGGGATGGAGACTTTAATTAAAGTCAAATTAAATTGGAGCACGAGCAACATTAGCAGGAAGCCAAGCAGCAATCTTCAGGAGCATAACCATGGCAATGAACAAGCTGCTGTGATTTTGAGTTCTCTACATGTCTTACTCACCCACCATTATAATCAATCTTTTTTTGTGCTCTTCAAAAGGTATGAATTATTATAATCCTTGTTTACTATCTTTATCACTATAACAGTGACATTATTTTGCTGCCATATTGAAATAATTGTTGGTCGTGGGCACCACCATTTTGTATTTATCCTTGCATCCATGTTGTTGATAGTTCTATGGTTGTTATTGATCATGTGATACACAAAACTTCTCCCGTGTAAGATGGCAGCACCTAGTAACATGCATCTGAGTGAATTTTATTCAAAACAACAAGAATTAGTGTTAGTAAGAGCTAAGGATCTGTAGTTCATTGATGGTTTTGCTTGTTTATTTTAAATTTGATTTAGGTTTACTGGTTCTGGTGTCTTGTTTTATTGCTTTGTGACTCCCTAACTATGCCTCTTTCTTTCTCCCTTGCCACCCCTCAGACATCTATGCATATGACTGTATTAATGTTAATAACAGCCATAATTATTTCTGAGTGCATATTATTTCTGAAATCTTTGGCTTGCATCAGAAAATAACAGTCAGCACTGCTCACAAGTGTACAGTATATTACCAAAGTAATAAAATTTTATTTTGTTTCATGGAGCATTCATGCCTGCCTGTGCCTTTTAAATAGATATTGTGTTACAAATGGACAATCACGGGGTTGGACAGACACGGACCTTTAACATTTGGTATTATATGTGCAATAAGTATTTATTTTATTAGGATCACATACTTAGAAAAGAATTCACTCTCCAGTAGTACTCTGAAAAGCCTGAAATCATCAGTACATAATCTAAGCAAGTTGTCAAATATGCTTCAAAAGAAGGCTGACTCATGTCGACATTAAAGTATCCCATTCATATGTTTTCTATACCACAACCTGTATGGTTGATCCTATCATGAGTAAAGGTGTCTTAGTACATGGCAATTGTATCTTCTCTTCTTGTATTTCTGATGATATGCTTGTTTTAACATAAATGCTGTAGTTAGTTATCAGGCAATAGACTGCCATTGCCCAGATGTTTTCTTGGTGAATCCCTCATTGTAATTTTATCAATGACACTGTTTCATAGGAAACATCAGGCCATTCTGTTCTCCTAAAATTGGTAGCCACTTCCATACCGTATAAAAAAAGACTTGGATTTAGTCATTCTTCCTCTTAATTGAAAAAGTATACTGTATATGATCAATTATTATTTACAAAAATGGTACTATCATTAAGCAACCAAATTGTATAACACAAGCAGGTGTACCTAATAAAGGAGTCACTGCCATACTATAATTGGTTAAATAACACAAAATAAAAACCAAAGCTTTTCTTTAATTCAAGGAGGAATGCTGATTTTTCTTTTCTTTTTTTTTTTTTGAATGGAAGAAATGTATTACCTAAACTGCAGACAAAGACAGACATAAACCAAGGGGTACAAGCAGTATTTTTTAAAGCCACAACTGACATGAAAACCATTGATAAATCATAGAAGAGTTCAATTGTGTTGGGCATGTTAAAGCAAAGAAGAAGCAAAAGTCTTATTTTAAGAACGTTAGTATTAATATATTAAAGATGTGTCTAGTATGAATACAGTAAATGGGATTTCTATAAAGAAAAAGTTTTAAAATTGTGGTTGATGAAGTAGAAGTAAAACAGTTAAAGCGACTTTTTAACAGAACATTAATTTGATTTAAGTAAAATCCAAATCACCATTTATACAATGAAATGATAAAAAGAAAACATAAAATATAAAAAGACAGAGAAAAAGAAACAAATAAGCCCTATTTGACTTATGTGGCCTTTCTGCACCAGTCAACTGAACTTTGAATTATATTAGTTTTTATGCTCAAAATAAAGCTCCTTCATCACAAACATTCAAAGTGAATGATCTTTCTATCTAGCAGCTATTTCACATTTCAGCTGAACCTTACTACAAAAATGAGGAGTAACTGCCTTTTTTCTTGTGTAGAGTTACAAAATGCCTCACAATGGGATGGGGTTTGGGGAATGGGTGAAGTTAATATCCTGGATTCTTTGCTTTCCTCTTGTGAAGCCTACCTTTACGAAGCTTCCAAACATTAAACTTGTATAAAGGAATTTAGTACTCCAGTCACATTTTCTGCTGTGGGCTCAATTCATTGGCCTTCAGGACATTAATGAAGCAGAACAGCATCAATGATGCACCCAAACAAGAAAAAGACTGCAAATGACACCTTTGCTGCTGTATTATTTCAGTCACTTGTGTTTTTTGATGTTCATCTTTTGGAAGGCAGATAAAGAAAGTCCTACATGTAAATTATATAATGTTATTTATCAAAAGGGAAGGTCTGCATGTCCCAATTACCATATTTGACAAATGTGGCATATTAAACATTGACATATAAATTCTGAATTTTTTTTTGTGCATTTTCCTTTATGCACATTTGTCATCAGCATAATTTATCTCTCGAGTTAGGTGTTTGACATATAAAAATCATAACAGAAGTATAAAAATAGTTCAAATGATAGGCCAGTGCATACTGGAACTTAATGTGTAGAAAATATAATAGATTATTCATACAGATTTGGAAAAAAGTTTTAAAAAGAGCCTGTTTATCGTTGTGCTAACGTATTGCACTTGTCCCCTTGAGCAATGAGTTTTCTTTTATTTCTATTATTTTTTTAAGAGGACCTTTATCACCTTTACTAAATTAAAATACAGTAACAAGCACAGTAAGCTAAAAATAAAAAGAACAACATCTGCTGATGAAGTACAACAATATTGCATCTCGGTTGTGGAGAGTGGAATATGTGGAACTGACTTTGACACTAAGGACAAATATCTTACTTGAAATGGAAAATGAATTAGTCACGGAGTGAAATGGTGACTTATATTCTCAGATTTCACTGGAGATCAATGAATGCATGCTTTGATCTTGTGAAATTTCAGTGAAACATGACTGAATTTTATTGGCTTGCAGAAATTAAGTTTTTCTATTCCAGATCAGTTAAACATCCAAGGTGTTTCTTTAAATAAACCACCAAATGATATTAAATGAATGAAGCAATTTAAATGTATGACCCAGTTCTGTTGAAATGCTGCACAGAAACTGTTTTATTAACTAACTATATGTTGGTATTTGAGCAGCTAATAAAGGTAATATATTCCTTAAAGAATATAGTTGCAACTGTCTATTTTGGGAAAACATTTTAGCAAAATGGAGTTATAATTTTCATACATAAGAACACCTGCTTAAAGCAGTTCAGGGTCACAAATATTGAACTCTGTCTTGTTTGGTCAGGGGCAAACATAAACGGGCTCAGTGTGAGTGCATGTGGATATATCTAAGAATGTCCTGCAAAGGCTGATTTCAGCTACCTGTGATCCAGGAATCAAATAAGCAGATTCAAAAAACCACAATATACTGTATAAGCAATAATAACTTTAATTGTACTGTCAAAAATGAGCACAATATTTTACTAACCAACATTATTTTAACAGTTTTACTGACCACACAGAGTACAAATTAACTAAGTCTGAAAGGAATCACTTAAAGGCCTAGATATAGTTAAGTAAATATGAGCTAAAACAGAAAAAAAAATAAAAACACTTAATATTCTGGTTTCATCTGAATACATGGCATGGCTCCTTAATGAGTAAAAGTAATGTTTATTTTGGTATAATCCATTAGGGCAATATGTGCAGCAGATATGGAATGATTAAAAATCACACCTAGAAAATTATAAACAACACTAAATTTGTGTGATGCAAGAAAATAGTGTTGTAGGATTTGCTGCCATGATCCATTTCTCCAATATTTTTAACAGCTCCAACAGAGCTGACCCAGCATAATTCTTTCAGTTAATGAATTGCATATTCAAGTATATTTAAAATGAAGGATGTGTCATATGTCCTGGTTTCAGTTCATAATAGTAGGCGTCTGAGTGAATTTTACAAAACTGTCAGTTTTTCACACTCTGGTGCAATGTTCCCAATCATTTTTTTTTCAATTCATGTCCTTTTTAAAATTTAATTCTTAACAAACATCATATGTACACCACAACACAGCCCCCTCCCTACAGTATTTTTTTTTTATTTTGTGTCCTCTATTTTGGGTTTGGAAATATAGTAACCCTATTAAAAAGAAAGCAATAAAGAATTTCTTCCAGCAGGTATCAGGAACTGAACTGAACAAGAAAACTTTGCAATGATAAAAGTGCATGGGTAGAATATGCTTAGTGAGTAAAGGTATCACTTTGGTTTTCTGCCTGGTATTCAAAGTTCATGTTTACTAGAATGTATGCCTTCTAGTGGTGCAGCTAGAAAAGTGCAGGAATTGAATATAATCAGACATTTACAGAAACCAAAAAAGGTTTACCTGCACGGTAAAATGTTATTGACTTTACGTCCCTGCTGCTCTAGCAGAGCTTGAGGATTCCTCCCCTCCAGAGCTAGATGTGTCCAAGTCAAGATATGTCCAACTTAATTGCCATCTGCAACATTTAATACAGATTAATATTAGACTTTTTGCAAGAGATTGCACATAATATGGCACTATAAATTGTGCAGTTTAGTTTTCCTATTATATTCAGTTTTGTATTGTTACTCATTTTGTGTATAGGGTTTTATGTTTTGTCCTGCCATATTTACTTTTTCATTTTTATAAAAAATAGTCTTTATGAGAGGGTTTTATATAATAATTGAAATTATATTTATATATATGTAATGCATAAGTAATGGAGAAATTCGTATGGTAGAAATGTGCTCACCTTACCTTAAATGTATATTATTACCAAAAGGGTCTACCTTACCTAAAATATTTAAACATTATTGAATGCATTTGTTAGTTTACTCATTTTTTCTGCAAGCATTTGTCACTGGACATTTTTGTCAGTGAGCTTTTTGTCAGTTGTCCAGATGAAACAGAATGTTTTTACAAAATATTTGGGATATTTGTCCCATGATTATAAAACTAATTTTGAAGTTTCTGAAGCATTAAGGATTTGAGTCTGATAGGCAGGTTAATTTGTCTTGGAATGCTAGAATACTGACATGAGTTCAGTTTATGTTCACATATTGAGTCACAGGATAAAAATAGTGGATTAGTAGAGAGAAAGTACAGAATTTAGAGTTCTTTTAAAGTTGGTAATATATTTAAATGCTGACACAAAACAAAAGTATTACATAACTGTAGTCAAGGCATAAAGTGCACTCTTATGTGTCAGCAGAGTCTGCATAATGTAAATTTCACTGAAAAATTATATGAAATATTAATTAGAGTAAACAGGTACTGTTTTAACATTTTACAATATCTTTCCATTATTTCCATGCCTCTCTCAAAAATATTTTAGGCTGTTTTAGAAAATAGAATTTGCACATGTTTTAGAGCAGAAGTGGGGATCCTTTTTTCCTGTTTGGGGTCAGATTAATAATTACAGTTCCTATAAAAAGTACTCATAATTTTTGACGTTTTCATATTTTATTATCATAGAACATTGAATCACTGTGGTTTAATTTGGC
Source organism: Erpetoichthys calabaricus (assembly GCF_900747795.2). Lineage (NCBI taxonomy): Eukaryota > Metazoa > Chordata > Cladistia > Polypteriformes > Polypteridae > Erpetoichthys > Erpetoichthys calabaricus. The sequence continues at coordinate 257,177,003 of NC_041395.2, read as the reverse complement.
AAAGTATGAAAAATAATTGTAACAAGATCATTAATTGCACAAATGTTCACCCCCTTCAGGTCAGCATTTAGTAGATGCATTTTTAGCAGCCATAGCAGCCTTGAATTTATGTGCACAGTTCTCTATAAGCCTTGAACATCAAGACACTGCAGTTTTTCCAGTTTTCTTTGCAAAACTGCTCAAGCTCTGTCAGGTTGCATGGGGATTGTTAATGAACAGTGTTTTGTCAAGTCCAGCCAGAAAATACCTAATTGGATTGAGATCTGGTCTCTTACCTGGCCAATGCAGGACATTAACATTGTTGTTTTTAAGCCTTCATAGCTTTGGCGTTATGCTTGTGGTCATTGTCTTGGTAGAAAACAAATTTTCTGCTAAGGCACAGATTTCTTGTAGACTACAGCAAGTTTTCCTCTAGGGTTTCCCTTTATTTTGCTGTATTCATTTTACATTTACTCTTACAAGCCATCCAGAACTTGCTACAGTGACGCATCCCTACAGCATTATGCTGCCTCTACAGGTACAATGCTTTCTGGTGGGGATTGTGTTATTGATAATGTGCAGTGTTTAAATAGTTCATTCAGTTTAAAGGACAAATTCCTCCAACTTTTGGTTCTTCTTCTTCTTCTAGCTGACTTCACAGTCTCCCATGTGCCTTCTGGTGTTCTGATTTTTTTTTAATTATACCTTTCTCTTTGCCACTCTCCCAAAAACTATGACAGATGAAGCATCCAAGCAACATTTCTTGTATGCACAGTCTCTCGAATCTCATTCGCTGTAGCATGTACCGCCTTCACAGTTCTCTTGGTGGTTTCTCTCCCTAGTCATCTTCTTGCATGATCCCTCAGTTTACCTAGATCAGGGGTGCCCAATACGTCGATCGCGATCGACCGGTAGATCAAGAAAGGTAGTGCAGGTAGATTGCGTTGCATTCAAAGAAAATTTTTTTTAAATGTTAGTCTATCATATATCCTCCCTATGGCATTTGCCACTTGACTGACATAAAGGGCAACCAGTCTGAGATCTCTTTTCTTCTAACACACTGGTCATCCCGCACGCATGATCAAACGCGTGAGCTACTGCAAAACTCTGGCTATCTAAGTGATCTAGTTAGCCTTCCAATTTATATCGACTAAAGAAGGGATTTAAAAAAAAATTGTTGGTTATGGGCTGGATGTAGAATTGGAAGAGGATTTTTTTCTCTCGCAATGTCAAAATCAAAGTCTGATCTGATCTGTCTGATCTGTCAATCTATCATTGCTATTCCAAAGAAGGAAAATATGGAAAGGCACTTTCAAACTGTTCATAAAAACTATGAAACTGACTTCCTCCCGAAAAGCGATCTGAGAAAGAGAAAGGAGAGGGAACTAAAATCACAGTTAATCGGATAGCCGTCATTTTTCACTCGGCTGAATTCAAAAGCAAAGGCAGACACACCGAAGCATCGTTCCGGGTGAGTCACTCGATCAATATGCATAAGAAGTCCTTCCAAGATGGAGAGATGATAAAAGAGGCCTTCGTTGAGGCAGATGGCTAGGGAGAAATTCCTGCTGAGATTTCAAGACCCCTGGCCGGAGAAAAAGGAGTTTCTCCTTATCATTAAACATGCAGAATACAAGCAAATTAATAACGATCAATGGCCACTAGACTTGTCATTTTTTTCCCAATCTGACCAACATGTTGAAGGAGCTTAATTTACAGCTGCAAGGAAAAGAGAAAACCATGGTCAATATGATTAGCTCAGTTAATGCTTTCAAATGAAAAATGCAACATCTGTACTCAAAGCTGCAGAGCCTTGATTTGGGGAACATCCAAAACCTCGCGTCAGAGCTGGAGACGCAATGGAAGGCGTGTGCGCAACTTGACAGTATACGCTACACAGAGCAGATTAAAAATTGTCTGTCAGACTTTGACAGATGGTTTCAAGACTCAGCTTTACTTGAGCCAATCGCTACAGTTAAGTGCTATCCATTTAGGAAAGATTTTGAGGGTGATTCACCCGCATCAAAAATTGCAACACTGTTTCACCTAAAACTCCTCTACAGTGGAGGAGGAGATTTTGACACTACAGGATGACATTCAGCTGAAATCTGGGGCTCATGGACAGTTTTGGAACTTATTCACAGAGGAAAAGTATCCAAACATGAGGAAATGTGCTACCTCCTTGACTGCATTATTCGGCTCTACTTATTTATGCGAGTCAGCCTTTTCCCACATGAAGATTTTTAAATCCGAATACTGTAGTGACCATAAATGTATTGAATTTTTATTGTGCCATAAGGGTTATTCAGTTATGCAAGGTACGACAACATATATTTTATGTATAAAGTATACTCGGTGTGTATATATATATATATATATATATATATATATATATATAATAAATAAATATAAATATATAGCATTTTTAATGTAGGTAGATCATTTCGACCTGGTCATTTTAAAAGTAGCTCGCAAGCCGAAAACAGTGTGGGCACCCCTGACCTAGATGGCCTGCTGTAGGCAGATTTACAACTGGGCCATACTCTTATTGACTGATTTAGAAATTCACTGACTTGGATATTTTCTTGTCTTCATTCCCTGACTTGTTTTTTTCAATTACCTTTTTACAGAGTTCCTTATGTTGTCCTTTTGTGTTCATTGTGTAAAATGGGCCTTCATACAGACTCTCCACAAGCTGAACCTTCCAAATACATTTACATTTGTTTGCTTGGCAGATGCTTTTATCCAAAGTGACTTAGAAAAGAGGTAAACACAATCAAGTAACATTAGGCTAGGGCATATTAGTTGTAGTAGTACTGGTAACAAAAGTTGAATGCCACAAGTGAAAAAATGTAACAACTAATAAATTTACAAACACATCAACAAATCAATAAACCAATTAAACTTAATGTAACACCAAATCAACAAACAGTATGAAAGATCACAGAAAAGTTTTTTTTTTATTTTTCAATCAGTTTGACAAATTTCCACAGAATAGATGGGTTACCAGTTGCTCCTTAAATACATTCAAGGAGTCAGCAGTACGGATGGAGGTGGGTGGCTCGTTCCATCAACTAGGAACTACTCAGTAAAAGAGTCTGGATTGAGACTTTATACCACGCAGAGGCAGCATCATCAGACACTGTTCCCTGGCAGTCCTGAGTGGCTCAAATAAGATTCACTAATACTATTATCAATTGAAATTCCTTGACTACAGAGAGGTGATCGCCAATGGACTAATTTTATATGACTTCTGAAACCTAACACCAGTGATGGTTTAGGTGTGTTATATTAATGGTTTTATATTAACTTATGTGATCAATTTTCCATCCTTTATATTTGTAATTAATTTAGACCACTTAGCAGAGATCTGTTTTCACTTTGACAATAAAGTCTTTTTTCTCTTGATCAATATCAAAAAAGCCAAATTAAATCTACTGTAATTCTGTTTTGTTTAACAACAAAATGTGAAACCTTCCTAGGAGGTGAATACTTTTTATGGGCACTGTACACAATAGCAAACTAAAGATTACTATGAACTAACATCTTAATAGAACACAATTTACAAACAACAAACAAGCTGCATATAAAGAAGAGGTTCAGAACCTGACAGAGTGGTGCGACACCAACAACTTGGTCTTAAATACCAAATAGACCAAAGAAGTTGTGGACTTTAGGACCACTAAAAAGACCACTTACTGTCCACTAACTATTAAAGCAGAAGCTGACGAGAGTCTCCAGCTTTATATTTCTAGGAGCCACCATCACAGAAGACCTCTCCTGGCCTGACAATACTTCAGTGGTAATAGGCAACACACAACAGCGCCTCCACTTTCTGAAAAGGTTAAGATGAACTAACATCCCACAGAAACTGATGGTCAACCATAGAGAACATTTAGACTAACTGCAAGAGAACTTAATAGAATTGCTGCACAAAAGCCTCCAAAAAAGCCCTGCAGTGGGTCATAAAAACAGTAATAATCTGATCTGCTGACTTGAATATTTAACATTATATATGCCATCTTGCTGATATTTTGAACATATTTTGCACAGTTAATTCTTATTTGTATTTATTGTATTATTATCTATTTGAACTATTTGCCTTTTGGGTTTTAAATGCACCTTGGTGTTGTGACAAAAATAATTTTATTGTTTATACAGTGACAATAAAATGCTTGAACTTGAACAATGTTTGTATGTCACGATGACTGAATGTTCATAAATGGCTGTAAATCTCAAACTAGGCTAACCTGAATTTTAATGTGATAGTTGAGAGTGTTTTGGCTTGACCTGCTATTGGATATCTGGTGGCCATGAAGTTGTGGCCATACATGGCTGGTTCTCCAAGTTGATGTCCAACTAGAAAAAAGATGTGACTTGTGCAAGTGTAAGCCTACAGAATTATTTTTTCAGCAAAATTTTGTTTAAAACAACAATGCTATCTGAATTTCATGCCTACTCAGATTTGTAAACTAACTGATGCTTAACTTCAGTTTGTATAATTCTAGCAGATCCATATTGTGGTGTCTGGCCTTCAGTTGACAATTGTTTTTGCAGTTTAATGATCATACACTTGGACATACAGTATCAGCTAGGCTAACAGTAAATGGCAAAGAAGTGATATTATGATCCATCTTGAAATCTTTCAGTACTTGTCTCTTGCAAATGAGCACATTCCCTTGCATATTCCCTAGTCCTTACACACTTAGTTTGTTTTGGCTCTGGTTATGTGAATGTTATTTTGTTTTCCCATGTTTGCTGTCTTTACTTGAATATCACTTATGTTACACATAATTATTTGTTTTGGTTTTTTTTCACTTCCTGGTTACAACTCTCTGCTTATTACGTGAGTTAAGATTCATTTCACAATTCCTAATTAAACTATCTTGCTGCTGTCCTGTGAAATCTGTACACAGGGAGAGAGTATAAACTGCATATTGGATTCAAACACAGGATTTGGGAGATGGTGGCACTACCTTGCCATCAACTTGCCCTTATTTTCACTGTTGTCACATAAATGTAATTGTAGGTTACTAAGTAATATAATGCAGAATGAAACCTTATGTCTGAAAGCCTAATTATCAACACTGCTAGTAAGCATGTTAGTTTCATGTAGTCATGTCGATATTCTTCAGAAAATGCATCTGTTAAGTAAATGGTGAAAACCACACAAGACTGTGGAAAACAGTATTTGCTTAGCATTATAAAGACACAGACTATAAAGCTTAGTTTATACCAGGCATATTAGTATGAACTGTAAAAAAATATAATGTATATACTATATATATTTTTTTTTTTTGCATTGAAATGCTATAACTAATGACAGATGTCAGGGATACACAAGGACATTGAAACACAGAAGAAAGAAGTGACATTTGAAAAGTAATGTTTCTTTGTTTACAACCTGTTGTCAAGTTTTCTATTTACATAATGGAAAAAAATATTTTCAATGTATAAGGTATAGTGACCTGTCAACTGACACTGGTGTTCTAGCAACCGCTTCACAAAATGGTGGTGCGCATAGAAAAAATAAAATTGCATTGTGGGAATTTCCAAATATGACACTAAAATAAGACCATAGCTCTAAACATAAAATAATGTGCTATTCATTGAAATTAAGTTACCTTTGGATTCCTTATATTTCAAACACAAAATAATAAATTAGAACACAAAAAAGCAAAATGTATTCAAACTAAAATAAATTAAAGAAACAAAAGCTAACTGCTGTCATAAGACCTGTTTCTCTCTGCTTGGATCTAGATTTTTTTGTTTGTGGCTTGTTGGAATAAATAAAAGGCTGTTTTCTTCTCCAGATGATTTCTTTATGCTACTCTATTTTTACCCCTTAAAATATACAGAATTATGATAAATGGACTGACTTTTATTAAATTCAAGAGGGTACAAAGTACGTCAACATGTTAATCAATAATCTAATTGGTTAGTTTGTATGCCAATGTTCATTAGCTTCTGGAGGACCATACCACCAGCACTTAAGAACAGGTAATCCAACTGAAGCTGAGCATGTTTGGGCTTGAGTGGTACTTGGTTGGGAGACCATCTAGGGAAAGCCTAGGTTGCTGTTGAAGAGGTGTTGGTGAGGCCATTGGGGCGCATCCCCTATGACCTGTTTGTGAACATTGACAGGGACACTGTGCTGTAGAAATTGTCAAAGTCCTACGGATTAGATGTAAAGTTCAAGTCCTGACTCTCTGAGGTAATAAAAGATCCCTGGTCTTCCTACAATAAAGTGTAGAGTGTTTCCTGATGTCCTGGCTAATTTCCCACCACAGCCAGATCATTCTGGCACCTCAATTGTTCCTTATTAGCTAACTGTCACTCTCACACCTTCACCACCTAATACCTAATATGTGGATGAGTGTACTGGCGCAACAATGGCTGCAGTTTGCATTTTCCTCGTGGATGGTAGACACTGGTGATGGTTGAAGTGGTTACCCACTGTTTATGTAAAACACTTTGAATAAGTTAGAAGACTGCTATATAAATGTAATCAGTTATCATTTTTATTAACCTCCTCAACATTAATTTCCTCTAGTGACCAATCCTTTCATTGCATAGCTATTCAACGTATAGGTGTTTACTTTGTTTTAGTGTCCATTGCTTTTTTTAACCATACACTCTTGTTTTTCAGCTCAACCTTAAGGCCATTATAAAAGCAAAAGATCTTAGAATCACAATATAAATCATACTTTCATTCACAGAAGTAAGTTAGAACAAAAACGGTAAGCTAAATGTGACATCAGACTAAAGTTTTAGAAGACAAAAAATCGAAGTTTGTAAAATTTACCTGAAAAACCATTTAACCTTCAAAAGAAATAAGGAAAACCTCTCCTCAGTTAGCAAATGTTGTATTGATTTTTTAAACAAATGTGTTTTAGTTCCTGAAGTAAGTTTAATAGCCAGGTATAATTATCTATAAAGATAGATAAGTACATTAATGTGGGAGTCTTTACTGTAAGTTATTGTCTTAGCCAGAAACAAAGTAAATGAAATTAATTTCCTGATTAATAAAACATCCACCCATCCTTCCCACAGTGGCAGTTTCCAAACATGCTAGTTGTTTGTTAAGAGAAGGAACTCTGTGGCAAAGAATAATTTAAAAACTTCATAAAAGAACATACACCTCTTAAAAGCCTAACTTTCTACTGTGTCACACTGCCAGAAATTAGAGGAAATGGCTGATGTACAGTTACAAAGGTATGAATTTTGTTGCACTTAGTTAGTACCCACTTGAATATGGCTGCTGGGTGATACACAATAAATCCTCCATCAAAAATGTAAAACTTCAAGTGTCACTATAAAATGGTATCATTTTCTCTAATTTGTGCTTGTGTGTATGTACATGACGGAGTTCTTATTATTCTGGTTTCTACTGACAGTGCTAATAGGGGCACTATATGTATATACTGTACAGTATTAGGACATGAGAGCAGGTTTTTTATTTACATGTGTTTCAGTTAAACATGTGGTTGGTCTATTTCTGTTCTAATATTGAGTCTAAAATAATGCAAAGACAAGATTTAAATGTGCCCAAAGCAAGCCTGTGAACTGAATAAAGTGAGTGAGTATTTGTGGTACATCTACCTTTAAGCACTTTTCTTCTGTGCTCCTTTCTTCTAGCTGAAGAGCATAAAGGGCTGTTAAGAGTCCTCTTTACTTGTTCTCTTCATAATTTCAAATATTTATACTGTGGCTCTAGTTAGTCAATGTTAGCTTTGATCGAAAGATGTGCTTTTAATCTTTCTTCATAACTAATACTTTAAAGTTCTGGATTGACTCTAATACCCTTCTCTGGACTTTCTCTAGTACTATTATTTCATTCTGGACTACTAAATGTGGCATACCACATACATTACACATAACCTGCTTTGAATTTCAATCTGCATTGCTTGCTATATGACACAGTCCCTATATGGCTGCAGAAAATTGTCAGTTCCTGAACTCAGCATTACTTAAACCTACTTTCAAGCACCAGGCCTGAATAACCCTGTTCTATTGAAATATGAGTATACTGAATAACACTCCCATCATTTTTTCCCCTTCTGCGTGTTATATGTTCCAATTATTAATATCATGAAATGTATTTTGAGACATATTAGGAAAAATGTTAATTCTGTTATGATTCATTCATACAGGTATACATTGTTGAACGTATCAATAAATGTATCAGTAAATATTAAAATGCTATGTAAATCACTTATTCAAATTAAAAAAGACTGTGACTTTACTATTGATCACTGTGTGATTCCATTTATGATAACCTTTTGTTTAGAAAATTACCTCTTGTAAACTGATGTTTTCTGTGTTGAACAATGAATCCAAGCTGTTTGTAGTGTGATTATCACATCAAGTGTTTTTAAAAGTAAGTAGCATCATATGATTAGCTATTTTTCAATGACTTTAATATATCCTGATATATTACTGAATGAGAATTACCAACCGGATATTCTGATTTTCAGCCTTGTCTTTCTTTTTTATTCATTTGAATTATCTTACACCTAGACATAATTTATGCCAAGGAAAACAATTACATTTTTCATCCATTTATAGATATCTGCAATTGTGTATTGAGCAATGTTTTCAGATCATTCACTAGCTTAAATTAATTAAATATCTCACCATTATCTCCCTTCTCCATCTCAAGAAAGTAAAGCACATACAAGACACTTTTATGAAAACAAAATTAAAATAAAGCAATATTTAAGCACAGAACCACTATCTAATAGTACAAAAGTTTACTTCATCCATTGAAATTATACACAAGAAGAAGAATGTATGATCTGTGTCATTGTAAAATCCATTGACACTTAACTCCAACATATTTCTTCCCTGAATTTAACCCCAACTTAAATTAAGCTGAATAGTCGTGTTTGAGAGTAAAGGTAAAAAGTTAAGTACTATCTTGGGAATTTCATTAGGTTATTGTGAAAATTACAATATACAGGTAAAATGTTATTTTATACCGTATATGCAGACCTTCCTGAGGACTTAAGAGAAAAAAAATCCTCTAATTTATTCACATTGATCTCAATAAACTCAAAACTGACCTGAAAACGTACCTTTCAGTTACCGGTTCCTCAATAATCCATTAGTGGTCAGTGCTTCAGATATGTATTATTCAAGTATTTTTGATATTTCCTATTTATTATCAAAATACTGTATTATATATTATTTCTCCATGCCATACGTAACAATGTGTCACCTATACTGTCAAGCTTATTGTTAAAATTATATTAGTTTTTATAAATGATATTTTGCATTGTTAGATTGCATTGAGCTTCACTTTGATATTTGCTGCCATTCATTTCAATGTTGACGGTTTGTTGGTAAGCTTTGTGGTGAATGTGTTTTGTCATTTCTCCATCTATACTATGTGTTCAATCTTTAGTGCTGATTCTCTCTATGTCATACCACTTTTCTTATCACAAGTGTTTCTTATTGTTGCTTAGCAAAGGTAGACACCTGAGAAAACCAGCTAAGTAGACTCTGCTTTTATTACCCTGCCTATGCTTTGAGTTCTTTTTAAAGCAAAGGCACTACCCTTTTTCTGTAATTTACTTAACTCCAGAATCTTTAGCTAGGGCTGGCTGCACGCTACTGAGACTAATTATGCTGTTAGTTTTCGATACTTGAAAGGAATGGTTAAAATGACCCCTCTCAGTTTCTTCCATTGCTGAAAACTTTAATAATAGCAGGTTGCACAGTGCTGGGATCAATATTGCTCCATTTTCCACCCTGCAATGGCTAAAAGTAAACAGTATCACTCCCAATTAGATAACTAGACTTCTTACTTTTAGAAGCACTATGGCTCTACCTGTGTCTTACAGTGACCTCTTATGACCAGGGCTATGATTCTACAGAACCTGGACATGTATAAAAAGTCCCTCATTCTACAGAACCTTCAACCCCCCGGTGATTGCTAGTGTCACAATTAATCAGAAGGTAGTTTCAGCCAAATACCAAAACTTTATTTCAATCTAAACATGTTTATATGAAGAGAAACCAGGCATATCAAACACTAGAAATTAAAACATATGACATGAACAATTCAAATTAAAATCCAAACGGCAGACTTTGTCTCAGACATTTTGTTGGCTTTTTGCTATTACAATCTTTATCTTCTTAATTTGTCTGAAGTGTTCTCAAAGATGTCAATAAAGTGCTTCCAAATCCTCTCCTTTACTGAGTCTCTTTATACAATTCAAATGGAATTGACAACAATTTTAACAGACAAAATCAGACAATTGATAATTTCCAAATCAGTCTCGTTACTTGTCAGTGAAGCTACTCTTAGCTAAAAGAAATAACATGTTGACTACAAGTTCCAAGTGCTTATTTCATACCTTCTTAAAAACGTACACACACTAGTTAGTTTATCTGAGTTTAAAGCTTTTACAATCTACTAGTTATAACACTATATTAGTATCTGTTTCTACATTTACATACTGTATATCCTGAGATCCTTCAGTCTTATTTGCCTATATCCCAATATCTTCTTTCTCTTGAAAAACACTTGTTCATCCTAGGAGTCATCATCATCATGTACTCACTGACCAAATTTTCTGTCCAAAAAAAAAAAAACACTTGCCAGTTACACTCCTGTTTAAATATATACCATCAATAATAATCTTAAGTTTTCCTTATAAACTTCAACATACTGTCTTGTTTATAGTTTTTCCACTTAAAGTTGCATCTTAAATAATCCTAAAATGATGCTATTATTGACACAAGTTAATATTACACATCTTATTGAATAAATTGTAAAAAGCACATTTGTTTTCACCCCAATACAATGTCCAACGCTTAAAACATTTCAGACAAATATTTTTGCATATCTCATGGATAATGGATTTAAAATCTCTCTTATGGTCTTAACAGCAGTATATGGAGTAATGGGATAAAAGTGTGCTAAGAAATAATATTCCATACTTCTGTAAAGACCTGTTTTACTGAACCAGAAGAGTCCCAATAACATTTTCTATAACTCGGTGGGGAAGTGGTGTTTTATGATATTTCATGATAGAAACTAATTGTACTGAGTATCCATTTAGAATTTTTTCAAAATTTGTCAAGTGCTCGTTAATGAAATTCGAAAGTAAGCATGGAAGACCTGTGCTGTGCTGAACCATTTTTGTTTTATTTGCTGTCTATATGAAAAACCATTTAAGACGGAGCTCTGCTGTTAGAGGGGGTTACATGCTACATTTCATGAATTGTCTTTGTGACATATTATTGTACAAACTTACTTACTATGTTCTATTCATATGATATATTTTGCTGGATGCCCTACTACTACAGAATGCCTATGAGTGGGAGGGGTTTTTGTTTTCTTCTCCTCCACTGTTAGCTAGCCGCAGTTAAGCAATTTCCATTTTTTATTTATGTTAATCAGTTTCACACTACTTTGTTTTCCTGTGTGTTTAAACAAATCATTATTATCCTTAGTCTACCAATTCTGTATTTAGTAACTTTTTCAAATTTATACTTGCCTTTTCCCTGAGAACTTATCACAGCACTCTGCGCCTGCACTCAGTGAAGAGTGCTCTACAAAAATAAACAGAATTGAATTGAACACAATTGGATAATGTATTATTTTGATTTTAAGTTCTGTTGCTGAAAAAAAAAGAAATGTGCTTTCTTTCATATGCTTCTCTCAGTCTTATGCAATCAGTTTGTTCTGTTGGTATTGAATCAAGTGGTTTGCAGTCTTTTTATCCTCAGTGCCTTTCCTCACCAGCAACGTGGTATCTGTCTTGTTTGTGTCTGGTCACCCACCTCCACCTTAGACCCGTTGTCTTGTGTTCTATGTGTCGACAGCTGTCTTGTTTGTTTCTGGCTAGCTATGAGTCCAGGCGCACATTGTTTCCACCTTGATTGTGTAGCCAATCAATCCTAAATTTAATCTGTGGATGCCCTGTTTCTGTCTTTTCTGTGCAGCCAGTCTGTAACATTAGCAGATGCTGTACTGCCTGTCAGCTGCTTGGGTAGCAGCTGTCTAATTTTTCTTCACTGTCATGCTCCTGACTCTCACAGGTGACAGCCATTTGTAAATGCTCCTAGTAACCCTGTTTGAATGCCTTCCATTAATCATTCTGGTATTTTTGGTAATGACCTTGGTTAGCCCAGACCCAAATTTGTGCGTTATTTGTAGTTAGAGAATCCTTAATTTTTTGGTGCATATCAGTTGTTTTTCTATGTAACTTAACTGTAGTTTTCAAACGAAGGATAGTTTAATTAAAAACTGCAATCCATTAGGCAAAAAACAAAAATTATTTTAATTTTTTCAACCTAGGTAGACTGTGGCAGGCCTTTCAGTAATTTGTGATCATGCCCAAAAAAGTCAGGTTTAGAAAATCACATCTCTGAACCTTAAAGAAATCTTTCCACTGCCTACAGAACATTAATAATCTGACCTTTCTTTTTCACATTTGACTCAAAAATACTTCATTGCATCTAGATTTGATTATTGCTATTACTTTCTAATAGTCTTCTTTTTAAAGTATCAACAGATCACAATAAAATCAAATTGCTGCTGATATAGTTCTGACACGAACTAAACCATAATGAACACGTTGCCCCTAAACTAAATCCATATTCAGTATGATATCATTATCTTTAGAACTCTTCTACTTGCATATAAAGATGTTAATTTTTATTTTACAAATTACTTGACTCATATGAACCTGCTCCGAAACTTGAAATCTTTCATCTTATTTATGAACTTTAAGAGAAAATTAAGTCCACATACATTCCAAATAGTTGTGTTTTTAAATGTATTTAATCTGGGCCCATTGTTATTTAAAAAATGTTCTGGGCTAAGTAGTTCAATTTTTGTCTCACTTATACATTTATATTGCACTAGCCAACCCGCGTCGTAGCATACGCCGCATAATTATGTAGCAGCAGCTGAAACATTCAAAAATGAGTATTTACAAATATTTACATTATGCTGGATGCTTCGGTTTTATAAGGAGTTGTGTGCACTGAAAAAAGCTGAGTTAAAGTTTAACTTATTAAATTAATACATTTTTCTTTCACAATATTCAGTTTAGTGATGAAGGACACAAGATTAAAATTGTCCTAAAGCAAGAATCAACCCAGTCACAGGGAACATTCTGATATACTGTATGTATAAAATTTTTAACTTTCAACTTTTTACTATAAATTTTATGCAGTAACTTATAGCCTCTTAAAAGATCCTGTTTTGTTTTCTTTCTACCACTTTCTTCTGATGTTTTATGTCTACAGTGGGATGATTAGGATTTTTTCTGTCTGTCCATAAAATGAGAACATAATATTCTAAAATCCACTAAATCTGACTCACGGTTGCAGTAGGGCCAGAGTTTAAACAACCCTAAAAATACACACAGTGTACACCAGCTACTCATGAGATAAGAACAGCTTCAACTTTTGTGTAGCTTGTGTATTGATTTTGTTTTAATTAATAGAAAAACCAGAAATACTTATGTAACCTATTTTCACTGGTGTAGAAAATCATCCAATGTTTTAAAGTAAACTGTGATAATAAAGCAATAAAATAATGTAAATTTATTCATAACCTTTTTTATCTACATTTGACACTTTCAAAACTTTCAAAAAATAATTAATAACTATAGCCAATAACAAGGATAAGGTGAAATTGACTCCAAACTATAGAATGTTACTTGTGTAATTATGCATAGACAATTTTTTCCTGTGGATATTACACATTGTTTAATTTTTATTAAATTAAATACATTTTTAATCATCCTTGTATTAGAGTCAATAAAAGCCTGTGATGTAGAGATTAAATCAAATACTCAAAAAATACTGTTTAAGGTAAAAGATTTGACTTATGACATGTACTGAATAATAAACACTCCAAAATCCCAAACAAATATGTTTGTAGGTAGACTGATAAGTACACAGCTGATCTGTAGCTTCACATCCTGAGGGATATACAGTATATTTCAAAATAAAGATTAGGCATTTTAAATTACAACCCTTCTATATAAGCAGACATAACACCTTCATATTAGAAAATTGTAATAAAAGTCTTGAATTCATAACCTTTTAGTCGAGAATTAATTTAATTTATATTTTGTTGATTTTTTTTTAAGTCAACACATCTGTATATAAGGAAAAAAGGCATTGTATTTGACACTCTCTTAGTCATATATTTTTAAAAACAGACATAAAATCTATTTGTATTTACAGTTACAACTTTAAGTCATAAACTGTTTAGCTTTTTTCATATACTTTTAAAGTATTCATCGGTACATAAATATATGAAGGTAGGTAAATTCTCTAAGTGTCAGACATATCTTAAAATGTACACATATATGGCAAGGCTACAATATTCAAATCACTTTTTCTTATTGCAGACAATAAAAATAAGTATCTTCTTATATAATACGCTACCGTTGCTGTCCGTTTGTCTGTCCAGGATTTTAAATCACCTGTAGCTTGCAAACCGTTTGAATTATTGACCTGAAATTTGGTACACATATACTATGTGACGCCTTCTATCCGCTTTCATGGTGATGATTGACCTCCAAGGTTACTCCTCTTTTTATTTTTATTTTATTATATAATCAACTCTCGGCAGCGGCCAGCAGGGCGGCCATGCGGCGCATGCGTTTGAGCGCCGTTCTCATCCCTACCACCTTCGCCGTCACTTCCCCAACCTCTTCATATCTTAAATCATTCTTGAGGCAGATTGAAGACTTAAGTGCCAGTTTAAGTGAAAAATTAAGGAAAAGTACTAAGTAATTGCAACACAAACACTGACTTAATCAGTTTTAACATGAAAAGATGCCAACGGAAGAAGAGAAGAAACGGCTGCTAAGTGTTGGAGAAAAGAAGAGCTGCTCAGGAAGCAGGAAGCACATCAACCTCTGAGCAAATGAATGCTAAACGTACAGAGAAAGAGTATGAAAACTATGAATGCTCAAGTCAAGTGTGCAGTGCGATGTTACTGGTTGTAATATATTTGTTAATAAAGGTAAACATAACTTGAAGGTTTATATTCATTTTAAGGTTACCCTTTAATGTCAAAGGAACTTTTTAGGGATGACGTTTTCTAAGACAGTCATGGAAAATGCAGAACTGATTTAAAAATACATAGCATGACACTGATATATCATATGGCAACTTTGGGAAAAATTGGTTTGTGGGTAGTGCTTGTTCATTACAGTACCTAAAAATTTTGAATTCTAATTCTGAATTTTCCCTTGGGATTAACAAAATTTATCTAAAATAATCTTAAACCAGGTTCAGCACCCATTACATACCTATAGTATGTGAGAATTTGGAATACCCTTTTTGTGTTTGCATAAGTTTTTGTGGTGGTGCTCCAGTTTTTCACACAGTATATTCAGATAAGATTGCTACTAATTTACCATCTGGAAGTTTGTGCAGTGTTTCAAGCTTGATAAACTGTGGAGAATCCTGGTAGAAAACAAGTTGCTGACAACATGTTCTGCAAGGCAAAGCTATTTTCTGCTATTACAATGTACTTCGATTACTTTCACCTCCAGATAGTCCCTGGGAATCCAAGTAATGAGCAAAATGATGCCATGTCATGAAGTAAGCTTGAAGATACTGAATGTACATTAATTTTGCAGGCAGACCTTGTAGAACTGGTCAGATCTTGATTGAACCTGCTTTATGTAACTGTTGCTCATAAGTATCAATATGTATTTAAAAACCAGAAATACAATTATCTTTTGAATTTTGGTGTATTAGATGCCTGCTGGACAGTATTTCAAAAGTATAATAATTCTAGCTATATTGGTGATGATTCAGGTAAAGTACATAATACTTAAAATATGGAAGCATAGACCCTAGTTAGGTATCTCATTTAAATTAAAGTACCTTAATGTGAGCATCACAACTGATACAAACAATTGTAAAGGCTAATTGGAAGTATACTTCAATCAAAATGAAAATGGTGGTTTCATCCATCCATTCATTACAGGATCCTCTTATTACAGATCAGAGACATGGAGTCTACAGCTTGCAATAATAATTTGATTTTGATTTGATATACTTTGTTAATACTTGAGGGGAAGTTGTCTTTTTGCATGACCTTTGGTGGGCAGAGAACAGGGTCAGTCATTGCAAAGCACATCTGGAGCATTTTTTAGTTTAAGGGCCTTGCTCAAGGCCCCAAAGGAGTATGATCCCTTCTGGGATTTGAACTGGCAACTTTCCAGAATCCAGCGCAGATCCTCACCCACAGAGCCACCAATATTGACCTGTTTGAGGTTTTATTTTCAAGCAAGCATAATCACACATGCATTAGTAGGAATGTGGCTTCCTGCTTATTCCGTTAGCAGTCTACAAGGAGAAAATCTCTAGACACAAAGGCAGAAAAGCAGAAATCACCTGAGTGAGTGTTATTCCATTACAAACACAGTCACCAAATGCTCTGTATTGCTTTTGTTCATGTCCCTGTCACAGGATGCAAAAATTGACCAATTGTTACTTTACATGACTATATCTCATAGGTAAAAGTACAACTGTGCCAGATTGTGATGCCATTACCTTGACGGAGAATGGCTCAATTGTAGTAAGTTTGTTGAAAATAGCATTTTCGCCATCAAAAGCCTCATTAGTTACATGAGCAAAAAAAAGCAACAACCACTTAATTTTTCATCGCTTTACAGAAGGCAGCCCTTGGGTTTATGTTCTGAATAGAAAGCCAATTATGCAAAAATAGGCAAACCAAAACAAAATTGTAATTTAAATATTCTGCTTTAGATATTTGAGACTCCTCCACTTTAATTTCTATGTCCCCTGTCCTAATGAAAAGGTCTGCAAACCACCACCATACTGTGATACAATTAGATGGAAAAGAGTCTATTGTGGCTACATTAAGTGCAAGCCAGGAACTGTCTCTGGTTGGAATCTCAGTCCAACAAGATGACAGTACCTTTTAAACTGTACTCTCTGTTTCCTATGAGAGACCCATGAAACATTATTACAGCCTTGTAATCTGAAACCACTGAGCATTTTCTCTAGTTTTACAAATAGATAATACCTATATTTGCTTGTATGTGGAACCTCATATTCCAGTAAGGATTGGAAAGGCAACTCATCTAGAATAAAACATCCTTGATCTAAACATTATTATTAGTAGACAGTATCCAGATAAAGAATGAATTTATTTCAGTGTTGTTTTTATAGTAATGCTGCTACTCTAAATCCAAATGGTGCCCCGGGTTTATTGGTGGCAATCTCAACAGCATCAGGTTCCAGGAACCAGCCCCACTTCCAAGATATCAATGGGATGTAACCAATTTGAATGGAATGGCCAGGAGAAGAGTTTAAACAGGCAAAGGATCAAAACCAGAAGACTAAAAGAGAGAGTGTCAAAATCCAACAACCATATTCGAAAACCAAAAGTAGTAAGGCAGGTGCCAAGAAGACAATAAAGGAAATGATAAAAACAAACACACAAAGTTTTCTAGCAGAATCCATCAGACGTGGATAATCACTGTTTTGTCCTGACCACCTTTATACCACTGCAGAGATGCAGCATAGATACACATAACTTCTGGGACCATAGCAACCACCACTGTGAAATAACTTCCACGAGATAAAACGTTGGTGACCGCACAAAAAAATTCTAACAATGAATTGTATGAAAAAAAACCTATGAATATAGATTTTAAAAAAATCTTACAAGAGAAAAATATGAGACAAGGTCATGAAATGTAACAACTTCTTTAGGGTATCATCCTATTACAATGAACAAACTCATTGATACTGGACAAATTTTGATTTGTTAGAAAAAATGAGACATCCAGAGACAAACACATGCAAAAACAATCATGAAGTGCAGAACACTTTGACTCTGAGGTAGCACTGGTATTCAATTGAAACTATTCAGTGTTTGATATGATTGAATGAAACTACCTTTTCACTACATTACAGAAATTTGGGTTTGGCCTGAATATTTGTACATGGATCAAACTACTGTATACCAATCCAGAAGCTTCAGTTTGTATTAACAACATTTGCTCAGACTACTTTAAACTAGAACGTGGTACCAGACAAGGATGCGCCTTGTCACCACTGCTATTTGCAATTGCCATTGAACCACTAGCAGTTCACTGTCGAAATGCTTATCAGATAAAGGGGATTATCAGAGAAGGACTGGAACAGAAAATTTCTCCATATGCAGATGATATGGTACTGTATATATCAGACCCACAAAATACTGTGCCTGCAGTCTTAACAGCACTTACAGAATTTCAAAAGATCTCTGGTCTTAGAATTAATTTGAATAAAAGTGTGCTCTTTGCAGTGAATTCTCAAGCATACAATATTAGATTGGACACATTCCCTTTTATTATTTCAGATCAGTTTAAATACCTAGGGGTAAATATCACAAGTAAACAAAAATCTCTTTATCAACAAAATTTTGCCGTCTGTATGGAAAAAATTAAGCAAGACTTGCATAGATGGTCAACCGTCCACTTCACTTTGGCTGAAAGAATTAATGTTGTTAAGATGAATATCCTTCCTAAGCTTCTCTTTTTATTTCAAAACATTCCAATATACATCAATAAATCATTCTTTAAGTAATTAGATTCAACAATAACCTCATTTATTTGGAACCAAAAACATCCACGTATACAAAAAGTGACCCTACAAAGACAGAAGGTGGCATGGCTCTGCCTAACTTTCAGTTTTACTACTGGGCAGCAAGCATACAAGCTATAAAAACCTGGACACAAATAGATGAACATACACAGGCTTGGTCAGCAATAGAAATAAAATCCTGCAGTACTCTATATTCCCTGCTTTGTGCCCCAATAAATGCAAGTTATCGCCAATATACTAATAGCCCAAATGTGCTTCACTCACTCAGAATATGGAACCAATGCAGAAAGCATTTTAAGATGGAGAATCTTTTATCTGTAGCACCTCTGCATGAGAACCACCTTTTTCAACCCTTGCAAACATATGCAGTTTTTAATATCTGGAAAACATTTGGGATTAAATTGCTTAGAGATCTTTATATAGACAACATCTTTGCATCCTATGAACAATTACATTCCAAATTGAATTTTCCAGCAACACATTTTTTTCACTATCTTCAAATTAGAAACTTTGTCAAACAGAACCTGCCCAATTTTCCCCATCTCCCACCTTCCTCTATGCTGGAAAAAATATTGCTCAGTCTCAAGGACTCAGCCAGCATTTCTGCAATATATAAAAATATTTTACAGTTCCTCCCTTTCAAAGATCCAAGAGGACAATGGCAAAAGGATCTCTCACTCAACATATCTGAAAAGGAGTGAGAATTCACTCGAGCTCCATATGCACAAAGCATACAATTATTCAGCTCAAAATTATATATCAAGCACATCTGTCTCACTTAAAACTGTCCAAAATGTTTCCAGGTCAAGATCCAACCTGTGAACGCTGCAATCAAGCTCCAGCCTCACTGGGTCACATGTTTGGGCCTGCACCAAATTAACATCATTCTGGACCAAAATTTTTAAGTGCCTTTCAGACAGCCTTGGTGTCCCAATCCCTCCTAATCCACTAACAGCTGTGTTTGGTGTCCTTCCAGATGGGCTTAAAGTGGAGAAGGACAAACAAACTGTGATTGCCTTTACTACACTATTGGCACACAGACTTATTTTGTTAAACTGGAAGAATCCTAACTCTCCTCTTTTAAGTCAGTGGGTAACTGATGTTTTATATTATTTGAAATTGGAAAAAATCTAATTCTCACTTAGAGGATCTGTGCAGAACTTTTTCAAAACCTGGCAGGATCTAATTAATATTTTAGAATAAGCTCTTAAAGCACTGAGGAAGTAGATTCTTTCCCTATTTCTTTTTCTTCTCCATTTATCTGTATCCGCCTATTAAACTCTTCAATTTATTTATTTTAACTATATTTAAGTTTTAGTCCGTTGGCCATGCTCTCTTTCTCAGGGGTGGGGGTGGATTTGTTTTCAATCTAATTTTATTGTAAAAATTGATCTATTTGTATGGAATGATTACAATAAAATCAAAAAAAAAAGAAACTATTCAGTGTCCTTTCCTTTCTTATATTCCTTACTTTTATACACCTGTATGCTATTGCAAAGACAGTTCAGAACAAAGATGAATGACAGAAACAGAATTGCTATTACAACAGTAATTCAGTTTACATATCTGAATAGAACATTTTTTTATCTTTATAACAGTTGTATTAATCCCTGACCTTTTAAAAATGGAATATAAAGTAATGTTCTCCAGCTTAATTACAATGCATTGCCCTGAATTTTTGAAAGGATAAAAGAGGTCATTGAGTAGGTGTTGTGTGAGCAGAACAGCATATATATAAATATTCTAGGCTTCTGGAATGCACAGGGAGGGTCCAGATCATGAGTAAGGGGGATAATGTGCATGATAGTGCATAGCTGTCACTAGCACATAATAAAGGCCAGCTTTCCTACAATATACATAAAGTTCCAAAACATAGCCTTCAGTGTATCTATATCTATCAAATATTTTTTATGGAACATCTTGTGCAACATGCAATGATTTGAAGTTTAGTTGGTTATTTTGCCCATCACATACTGTACACAATGCAATCTGATTAATTTTGTTCAGCTTTCTCAAAGACACCATGTTGATATACTTGTTAGTGCCTCTCTCCCCTACAGCTCATGTGACCTGGGGTTAAATGCTCACCCTTTCAACATCTATTTGAAGTCTCCACTTTCCTAACCTCATCTGAGAACATTTACTATATTGCTATTGTAAAAGGGGAAATTGGCATATACTCTTACATGATTACATGTGAAGACGGACTGCAAAATGTTAAAGAGCTGCTGCCTAGTTGAGTCACCATTCTATGGATTTAGCTTCAGAGTGTTAATGAGATGAAAATACATCTTCAGCGCAAAGTGCATGGAGTGGGTGGGGGATACAGTGCAAACAGCTTAAAAGGAGAAAACAACTTGCACCCACAGCAAAACTACTATTTACTACACATGTTTACTAATGACCCATATAGTCCGTGGAAGCTGTGCCCATGGCTTTTTAAATTACATTAGTTTTGTGTGAAAAAATATAAAGATAGTGCCCATAACATCACCACAATTAGTTTTGCATGGATGTTTATACTAAAACGAGCACCCACATGCAAAACAATGACACTGCTCAGATTTGGTTTTTGCTTTATGGTAAAAGAATACAAGGTTAACTGTTGAGCAGGGTGTGCAGAGTGCAATACGAAGACATTGATACATAGCACCGATGAGGGTGTGGCTGGAAATCTCTGACCATCATGGTTTTCATTACTTTTCATCACAATCATTTACAAGTTCCTACAGAGAGCTATGAGACATATCCTATGTGTGCACAAACGTATATATGTCATCTTAAATGGCTCTGTATCTACCAGTGTATTCTTCCAGAGAAAAAAAAAATCTCACCTTAACAGAAGCATGCAGAATATGCATTTTTTTGTGAAGTTGATTAAATTCAGGATCACTTGCCTGCTTGTGTCTTGGATTCACACTTCACTGATGATCAGATTTAAAACAGGGTTATAATAAAAGCAGTGGTAGAATAAAAACAGCTGGTAAGATTAATCCTAGGGAAATATATGTATTTTTTTCCAGGTCAGGCACTTTTAAATAGATTTATATAGTAAAACATTTGTTTAAAGTATATGTTTTTTGATAAATTTATACTTTTTATAACAACCTGTTTGTTTAATATGACCGTGAAAAGAAGTGAGTGAGAGAGAGAAAGGGAAAAACAAAGATTCAAAGGTTGGGGTGCAGCCTTATTATAAACAGTATGTCCAAATGAAAGAAGGTCTTCCATCAGAATACAGTGGAACCTCGGTTCACGACCATAATTCGTTCCAAAACTCTGGTCGTAAACCGAGTTGGTCGTGAACTGAAGCAATTTCTCCCATAGGATTGTATGTAAATACAATTAATCCGTTCCAGACCATACGAACTGTATGTATATATATATATATTTTAAGTTTTTAAGCACAAATATACTGTAGTTAATTATACCATAGAATGCACAGCGTAATGGTAAACTAAATGTAAAAACCTTGAATAACACTGAGAAAACCTTGAACAACAGAGAAAACTAACACTGCAATAGTTCGCGCTATAGTGCTAGGAACCGCTCGCTAAAAACACTTTTTTTAAATGAACATTTGAAAAATCCGTAATTTAATAAACCACCAAGAAAAGTAACATTGCAACAATGCAGGCTACAAACCGATCACTGTAAATAGAACTGAAAACAAAAACAAGCCTTCTCTACCTTATGCGTCCCTCGCTCGCTATCTCTCTCGCGCCTGTGTGTGTGTGCATGCGTCTCTCTTTTGCGAGCCTGGAGTGCCTGTGTGTGTGTCTCTCTAGCGCTCCTGTGTGTGTGCATGCGCCTCTCTCTCCCGCGCCTCTGTGTGTGTGTGTGCGTCTCTCTTTTGCGAGCCTGGAGCGCCTGTGTGTGTGTCTCTCTAGCATGCTCCTGTGTGTGTGCACGCCTCTCTCTCCCGCGCCTGTGTGTGTGTCTCTCTCTTTTGTGAGCCTGGAGCGCCTGTGTGTGTGTGTCTCTCTAGAGCGCTCCTGTGTGTGTGCATGCCTCTCTTGCGCGTGCTCCTGTGTGTGTGCGCAGCGCTCTCTGTCTCTCGCGCTGCCTCTGTGTGTGTGTGTGTGTGTGTCGCGCTCTCTCTCTTGCTCGCTGCACAGGAAATGCACAGGGAGAGACTGAACATGTGCAAACCGAAAGGGAACCTGGCTTGTTCGTATACCGAGTGTGTGGTTGTGAACCGAGGCAAAACTTTGGCAAACTTTTTGGTTGTAAACCGAGTTGTATGTGTACCGAGACGTTCGTGAACCGAGGTTCCACTGTATATGTTTAAGGTCAACTTTTGTAAGTTGTCTTGAGCAAGCTTAACCATCCACATTTACTAAGACAACTAAAATCTTGTGCTAAGTAGTACCTAATGACACCAGTCTAACCCCTAACTCTTCCATGTATTCAAGGAAAATGAACTTGAAATTACAATCATATTTCCTGTATCAAACAAAAAACATCTGCAATACCTTTTTAAAAAGTTATATTTTACTGACTACTGTGATCTAAATAAAGATAGAGTATTTAACAACTATCCACTTTCCTTGGTACTTGCACTTTTGAAACGGACTAATTAGATTCACTGTCTGTACCAAACTATTCCTATGCAACATATGTAATGGAACTTGTATCCAAGAGATAGATATGGGAAATTCAACATTCATATTGTAATAAGACACATTTCACCTTTGTCAGTAAAGTTATTAATAGAGTTAAGAAAACCAGTGTCCATTAAACAGATGTAGAGTTTTATTAAGAATAATATACTACTTCCATCATGACACTCGCTGCTTCCTTAAACAAGAAAGCCAAAGATGTATTTTTAAAGAAAAATGATTTAAGACTGTAAATCTTTCAAACTAAAGACTCCATCCAATATATAGCAGAATTAAATCCAAACAGAACAATAAGAGACCAATATTTAAAATTAAAAAGACACTTAAAACATAATTTTTGCCTTGTATTTATTCATTTCTCTGGGCAAGATACACAAATCAGTTCAGTAGAAATAACTGTCATCATTTGCACAGTTTTATTCTTTAATGCAATGCAATTTTGACAGTCACATTATAGGCAGGAGTTTGCATGTTCTCCCCGTGTCTGCGTGGGTTTCCTCCGAGTGCTTCAGTTTCCTCCCACAGTCCAAAGACATGCAGGTTATGTGCATTGGCGATCCTAAATTGCCCCTAGTGTGTGATTGGTGTGTGGGTGTGTGTGTGCCCTGCGGTGGGCTGGCGCCCTGTCCAGGGTTTGTTCCTGCTTTGCGCCCTGTGTTGGCTAGGATTGCCTCCGGCAGACCCCCTTGACCCTGCGTTAGGATATAACGGGTTGGATAATGACTGACTGACTGACATTATAGGCAGTTTAGAATTAAATTTAGCAAAATAAGATAAATGATAATATATAAGATAAATGATAATATACAGTGCATCCGGAAAGTATTCACAGCGCATCACTTTTTCCACATTTTGTTATGTTACAGCCTTATTCCAAAATGGATTAAATTCATTTTTTTCCTCAGAATTCTACACACAACACCCCATAATGACAATGTGAAAAAAGTTTACTTGAGATTTTTGCAAATTTATTAAAAATAAAAAAATTGAGAAAGCACATGTACATAAGTATTCACAGCCTTTACCATGAATCTCAAAATTGAGCTCAGGTGCATCCTGTTTCCCCTGATCATCCTTGAGATGTTTCTGCAGCTTAATTGGAGTCCACCTGTGGAAAATTCAGTTGACTGGACATGATTTGGAAAGGCACACACCTGTCTATATAAGGTCCCACAGTTGACAGTTCATGTCAGAGCACAAACCAAGCATGAAGTGAAAGGAATTGTCTGTAGACCTCCGAGACAGGATTGTCTCGAAGCACAAATCTGGAGAAGGTTACAGAAAAATTTCTGCTGCTTTAAAAGTCCCAATGAGCACAGTGACCTCCATCATCTGTAAGTGGAAGAAGTTCGAAACCACCAGGACTCTTCCTAGAGCTGGCCGGCCATCTAAACTGATCGATCGGGGGAGAAGGGCCTTAGTCAGGGAGGTGACCAAGAACCCGATGGTCACTCTGTCAGAGCTCCAGAGGTCCTCTGTGGAGAGAGGAGAACCTTGCAGAAGGACAACCATCTCTGCAGCAATCCACCAATCAGGCCTGTATGGTAGAGTGGCCAGACGGAAGCCACTCCTTAGTAAAAGGCACATGGCAGCCCACCTGGAGTTTGCCAAAAGGCAACCGAAGGACTCTCAGACCATGAGAAAGAAAATTCTCTGGTCTGATGATACAAAGATTGAACTCTTTGGTGTGAATGCCAGGCGTCACGTTTGGAGGAAACCTGGCACCATCCCTACAGTGAAGCATGGTGGTGGCAGCATCATGCTGTGGGGATGTTTTTCAGCGGCAGAAACTAGGAGACTAGTCAGGATAAAGGGAAAGATGACTGCAGCAATGTACAGAGACATCCTGGATGAAAACCTGCTCCAGAGCGCTCTTGACCTCAGACTGGGGCGACGGTTCATCTTTCAGCAGGACAACGACCCTAAGCACACAGCCAAGATATCAAAGCAGTGGCTTCAGGACAACTCTGTGAATGTCCTTGAGTGGCCCAGCCAGAGCCCAGACTTGAATCTGATTGAACATCTCTGGAGAGATCTTAAAATGGCTGTGCACCGATGCTTCCCAGCCAATCTGATGGAGCTTGAGAGGTGCTGCAAAGAGGAATGGGTGAAATTGGCCAAGGATAGGTGTGCCAAGCTTGTGGCATCATATTCAACAAGACTTGAGGCTGTAATTGCTGCCAAAGGTGCATCGACATAGTGTTGAGCAAAGTCTGTGAATACTTATGTACATGTGATTTCTCAGTTTTTTTATTTTTAATAAATTTGCAAAAACCTCAAGTAAACTTTTTTCATGTTGCCATTATGGGGTGTTGTGTGTAGAATTCTGAGGAAAAAGATGAATTTAATCCATTTTGGAATAAGGCTTTAACATAACAAAATGTGGAAATAGTGATGCGCTGTGAATACTTTCCGGATGCACTGTAAATACAAACACTTTTTTTCTGAAAAATAGAATGAGGCTACACATGCAAACATAAGTTTCTACCTAGATGAGTGTTTACCTGGTTTTGGACAAAGAATAAAGACATGGAATTGGTCAGGTTCTCATTCTTTTTCACTCGCAGAAAATACCCACAATGCATAAGTTCTGCTTTTGGGTTGTTGTTTTTTTTTTTAATTCACAGGATTTATCCTTTTATTGGCTAACTAGAAAGATTACAATATGCAAGCTTTTGAAAGGGGCCTGAGTTGCCTCGAAAGCTTGCATATTGTAATCTTTCTAGTTAGCCAATAAAAGGTGTCATTTTATTTAACTTCTCACCTCATCTATAATGGCTAACATGCTACAACACCCAAGTACTACAGGATTTATCCTGAAAGTTTTCAGTTTGGGAGGTCAAGTCATAGCAATAATATTACAGTATAGTTTTCTTCTCATCAGGTGACTTCACATTAACAGTCTATGATATGCCATACTACGATTTTCCTCACAGAATTTAACTTCTGTGTGTGTGCTTTTTTTTAATCTACTCCTTCTCAACCTTTACTATATCATTCACTTCTTTGAAGACAGCCTTCACCTAGTGAAAATCATATTGTTTTACACTTGGTGTGGATTTCCTTTTCAAGAATATATCGCTTCTTTTTTTAAAAATTCATGTTGATGGCCTCCATGACTTACTTGTAAAGGCTGTCTTCTGATGTTCTGTGACCTGTAGCTATCACTTCAGCTTTACTAGGATCAGGTTGTCCTGAAGGGGTCAGCTGACATTACTCATTCTTTGATCTAAGAATACTGAAATATTTGTGTTCAAATTGAGTTTAACCTGATACTTTAGTTTCCCCTCATATTTTTTGGGAAAAGAACAATAACAAAAGTTTCAATAATTTAATACATTTCATGAAAGTAGATTTCTCCACACCATTATGTTTTGTAGTTTCTTCTGGTCTCTTTAGAATTAAAAAAATGATGAACATTTGCAGGTAAAGCTAGACAGAAAAAAACAAATATTTGGTGGGCTTCAAAAATGTTTTTTTTATATTTGGATAAAATATGCTGTCCTCTTTCTCAGGACAGCACAACATCCTGATTTTTTTTTCTTATTAGTTTTATCATTTCTTGGACATCACCATATTTTTACATTTGTTTTGTGTTTTTAATTTTCATGGTTGTACCCATGTTGTGTGTCATGTCCCTAGGATTTACATGATTGCTAGGTAAATAATGCATATTCCACATGACCTATGGCATCTTAGCATTCGATTATTAAAGATGGCTGACATTAAGCATCACCTGAACTTAGTACATATAAATAATAAAGAAAGATTTCATAATTGCATGTAAGCACTTTAAACAGTTGAGAAATTATGATTTTGAAGTTTGCTCCTCCTTTAATTCCTCCTCCTGATTAATTTTTTGTCTTATTGAGTTTGACCATTGGTACTTTGCACTTCCCTTCAGTAAAGACCCTAAATTTTTCTCAATTAAGTTTAGTTCTCCATCAGGACTCTACACTATATAGAAAATCCCTTTGGTCACAATATAACTTCTGAGAAGATTAGTAATTTGGAGATTTAGATACTAAATTCCAAAGTAGGAGCTTTCAAATGTAATATGTTTAGTTTACAAGCATAGGCACCTCAACTAACAACTGTTCTGCTGTTAGTAGTTGAACTAGGCACATTACAGTGACATCAAAGAGCTGCTACTGCTGCCATCACACTAGCAATTATAAAAGAGCAAAATATATCATATTCAGGACATTACTCAGGAGAATGTAGAAGTTTCAGGGCATCACTAGTCAATCTAAATTATTTTTCAGCTTCAGTCTTTAACTTGCAGTGAAGAAAGTGATCAAAAATTGTATTTATTATTTCTAACCAGGAAACCCCCACAGTGAACAAAATATTTGGTACACTGTATTAATCCCTGAGGGGAAATTGTCTTTTTGAATGAATTTAGGAGATCAGGACACAGGGTCAGGCATTGTAT
Source organism: Erpetoichthys calabaricus (assembly GCF_900747795.2). Lineage (NCBI taxonomy): Eukaryota > Metazoa > Chordata > Cladistia > Polypteriformes > Polypteridae > Erpetoichthys > Erpetoichthys calabaricus. Next base: position 257,149,358 of record NC_041395.2, on the reverse strand, counting down.
AGCGCCCCTTGGAGCAATTTTCAAGTTGAGGGCCTTACTCAAGGGCACAACAGAGTAGGATTCCTTCTGGCAGTAACAACATTTATCATCTCCTATGCTGTGGAAATTTGGAGAATTTTCTTAAAGAGCTTTGTTATTTTCTGACCTCCCAAGAAGGGAAGCAATTGCTATCAGCACACTCCTGAACTTAAGTCAAGGGAATTAGTCAATTAGTGATTATATAATTGAATTTATTGGTTTTATTATTTATATAATTGTTTTTTTATTTAGAAGATGCCAACTACAATGCCCTGATTTCTACATTTAGAAATTGAATCTCTGAAGAGTTAAAAGATTAAATTTCCAGCCATGATTTGGGGAGAGGTTGTTAGTTTGGCAATAAAATTAGAAACAGGACAAATAAGCCATACAAATGTGTGTGTCTTGGTTGAGACTTGAGCATAATTAGGTACATTTGTACTCAATCTCAGCCAAAGAAAGCACAGAATAAAGGAAGGGTTATGGCTTCAGTGAGGGTGGTCAGGTGACTTGAGGAATTCATTGTCTAGGCGCCAGGGAAAACTGATATGCTCACCCTATGCTGGTGTTCTTTGGTTGAGAATTTTGTTTGAATTCCAAGCCTCACATTGCCTTACCCTTCCTGTAATCATAGAGAATATGATTAACATCAAAGCCCTGTTTGATTCCAATACCTTCAAAAGGAGTCTTGCCCAGTGATAGTTCATTCATGTGTTATCAGCATTGCAAAGTGTGGTTTGAGGTGTTCAGTTAGAAATTAAAAGTTAAAGAAATGCAAGTGAAAACAGTATCAGGTGTACTTTAAGATGTTCTAACAAGCTGAAGGTCGATTCATTGGTATAGTGTCAAATTTTGCTGTTGAATTACACTGAAGTACTTTAAGTTGTCGCTTACCTCAATGAATGTAAATGTAACATAAATATAATGATGAAACCAAATTTTAGGACACTTCACATGTGAACATTTTTCTGAGAAAGAGGAAATATTAAAGCTGTGCAAGACAAACTGATTGGTTTGTAACTACACAGCTTCTTAGCATCTAAACAATTAGCTAAATTAGCAACATATTACGTTTTTATTTAGCTAGGTAGACAATATTTCAAAAGACATACATGGTCAATTCCAAAACTGGTCACACTGAGTTTACAAAACGTTTTAAGCTCAATTAGCGCCATTACTGTTAGCAGTGTTTTTTGAAGCTAGAAAAAATAAATTATTCCTAAAAACATTATGCCAAATGTCTATAACTGCTTTAGCTAAAAGAATAGATAAGATGGTTTACTCTGTAATATCACAAGATCAAATGAAATTTATTAAAATGGGCACTTAGTATGCAATTTTTGAGCTTATTTAATAGAATATATTTCCTTACAGAATCTGAATCTCCAGAGGTCTTAATATCTTTGGATACAAATAAAGCCATTTCTAGAGTTGAATGCAGTTATATGTTTACCCCGTTGTGCAGATTTGGGTTTGGCCATGATACATCTGCATTCAATAAGTTACTTTATAGTAGTACAGAAGTCTCAGTCCATATTAACTCTGAGGGCTAATTATTTTTTTTTCTGTTTTGGCCCAAAGCTGAATATTTTTCCACAAAACTCTGTTTTCTGAAGTGCACACAAAGCAATGGTATCACATATAAATCAACATAAATTATTTATTTATGACAAATGTCACTGTGTTTTATTTTCCATGAGCCTCTACACTATGTGAATTCACATTCCTATTACATAGCATAGTCCTGCAAGGTATGAAAATGTTAGAAGTAGCTAATGGCATGCACTGCCACATTACACTGCTTGCAGAATGTGTTACACTGGTGCTGCTGTTTCGGGCGTCTGTTGCTGAATACTGTGATTGTTGTTGCTGCATAGCAGCCATGTGCAACTGTCTTCACACAGCAGTGTAACACATTTTGCAAGCAGCATACTGCTAGAAAAGAGAATGAAAATAAAACATAACAACAGGTTTTGTTGATATTTAGAGCTGATTTGAAATTTGATTCGAAGCATAGTAAAGTTCAGAAGGTGGTTGTATATTACCTGTATAAGCATCTCAAAATGTCCCATCAACTTGGCATCCTGATAATGCATCCCTACCCCCAAATACTACAAATAGCCTAATAAAGCTTAAATAAATGTAAAGATAAATTATTTCTTGGTACACAGCATTATTGTTTGTATTGTATAAAGGTCTATTGAAACAATCATGAAAAAAAGATGACTATTGTTAAAATGAATGACGAATGACAAAATACACAAAAATTGCAAAATCACAAGAACAACATGGCAGCACCTATAAAAACTCACCACCTCCACTCAAATAAACAAAATGGAATGGTGCCATTAAAAGAACCAAAAAAATGCATGTCAAGAACAACAAAACTAGTAGTAATCTTAAAAAGCAAATAGAATGGGTCAGGACATTCTAAATAAAAACTACAAGATTAATTATAATAATAAGGGGAAAATAAGTAAAACAAGTCAGGGCAATAATAATAAGTTCATGACAGGTCATGGGCTGAAAGATTGTGATTGAGTTCCTAGCAGAGATTTCCATTCCCTTAGAGTATTGTAGTATTAGGTACCCATCTATATGTGATTGGCACGTTTGGAACCACACAGATAATGTTTTTACTAACATTATTTTGGTTGCATCATTTTATTACTATATTGCAATATTATCATGGACACCATCATTTTTTTTTTTTTTGTACTGATGCCACCATTTTGCATTTCTATATAAAGAGGTATGACCTTTGTATGCATAATTGTTATACTGCTACATATTTGTAGACATCATCTGTTATATAAATGTTATAAAAATGGCCAACTGCATTAAACTTTATACAAAGGAAATACTTTTTTCACAGTGTTGATTTTCTTTTGAAAATTCTGATGACGTTATTATCGATTGCTTGTCTTAAAGTGTTTGACCTTGGCAATGTCTAATTTCCTTGGTAAAGTCCCTAAAATCTCATATACTTGATTATATATAAAGGGCTGTTAAGAATTAAATCATAAGTGACGTAACACTTGGAGATTTTATTATATCTGACCATAAACAGAGTTTATTTCCACAGTTTGTTAGAAGATATTGCTGTAAATATATCCCCATCTATCCATTCTCCAAATTGACTTATTCCAATATAGATTTCTGACCATTAAAATATTTTAGGAAATGACGTGCTACAAAATCTGGAAAAAAAGGCAAAGAGAGATCTGTGGAGTTTTCTAGAAATCATAACAGACTATAGTCAAACCAAAATAAACATGAAAAAATTAGTGTCAAAAACAATACATCAACCAAAAGCTCTTCTTTTAATTCTAAGCTGAGTCTTTAGTCTTAAAAGATTTTCCCTAAATAAATCTGAACCATGTGTCAGAATCATGACATCAAACTTAACTTACAAGAAAATATCTCTAGCAGCCAGTACGGTTTCTATATAGAACACTGTGCCAAAAGCAAAGGCAGACTTCAAAATGGCAAAGCCAGCAATGAAAGGTTAATGCTGTAATGGCAAAGTGATGATGTCAACAATGTAATGAACATAATAAATAACAATAATAAAAACAAAGCAGATTATCTCAAAACAATCTTTTCTGGGTAAATACAAAACTTCACAACACAGAAACATGCAGGTACCTGGAACCTGTACTTGTATCATCGGCACAATCTGGACAAGACATGACTACATTAAGGCACACACACACACACACACACACACACACACTGATAGACGGTAACATTCTCAATTATGTCAATTTAGAGTCACCAGTTAACTTAACATGCATGGGTTTGGAAAGTGGGATAAAGTTTAGTATCTGAACAAAATCCATGTACAATGTACTAATTCCCTATTGGCATTGGCAAGGCTGTGATTTGAACCCTTGTTTCAAGAAATATGAGAGACCAAAGCTAGCTATTGCCTTATGTTGCCTTGTCACAAATTCATACTTTAAAATTCTTGTTTCAGGTCTTTTAAAACTACCTAATTTGATAACAAAGGAATTAGCAGTTTTTCATAACCTAGTAATCTGGAACTTTAATCAAATTGCTGCATGCGGCATGGCTGAATACTTCACCCAAATGTGATATTTTTTATGTTTTCATGTAAAATGGAGATAAGCAAGTTTCTGATAGAACCGAAGTCTGTGGTGACGTACGCTGGACAACAGCAAACAATATCAAAACATCCATTGATCATTGTTAAATATCTAACTTCCAAAAAATCCTCACATGAACTAAACTGGAACGTGCTCAAAAGCGAATAAACATTTGAATTGTCTTCCTCCCGTCGTTTAATTTATTTTCATATCCACAACTGAAATGTCACAGAATTATTAAGGAGCAGTCTATAAAACTATAAAATAAATCTTCTGCTCATTGAAATATTGTATATACGCAAGTATGAGGCATATTCTTGTCCTGATAAATGTTTTACTCGTTTTTCTTTAACTTTTAATCTTTACTTGTCTCTCATTGAGCTTTGCACTGATGCTATTGTGGGAAAAGCAATATTAGCTAATGAAGAAGCTCTTACTGGGCTGAATTCGTGATCAGTATATGGGGGGTCTTCAATTCAAACACTCAGACATGTCTTGAGTACATTCCATTTTAGTTCATGAGAGCATTTTCTAGAAAATTATTTATTTAACAATATTTTAGTAAAAGTACATGTATTTGGGACATTGTGAGCATACGACTGGGTAACTTCACATGCCAGTTATGTGTGATGAATAAAATGAGATTTTTTTCATGGATGGCTTGATATTGATTGCTGCTGTCCAATCCTGGTCAACATAGACATCTGATCAATCAAAAACTTTTTTTACCTGTGTTCTGCAAGTAAACATAACATTAATAATTTTATTCTACAATCTACACGTGGTAACATAAAAAAAAATAGTTTTTGAGTGGAATGTTCAAAGAGTTAAAATAATAATAGTCTTTATTTAATCTGTTGTTATAAAATGTTGCATATCTAAAAGCTGCTACATCATTTTAAATATTTAAAACTATGTATAAAGAATGGTGGCACGGTGGTGCAGTGGGTAGCACTGCTGCCTCGGAGTTAGGAGACCCGGGGTTGCTTCCCGGGTCCTCCCTGCGTGGAGTTTGCATGTTCTCCCCCTGTCTGCGTGGGTTTCCTCCGGGTGCTCTGGTTTCCTCCCAAAGCCCAAAGACATGCAGGTTAGATGCATTGGCAATCCTAAATTGTCCCTAGTGTGTGTATGGTGTGTGTGTGCATGCCCTGTGGTGGGCTGGCGCCCTGCCTGGGGTTTGTTTCCTGTCTTGTGTTTTGTGTTGGCTGGGATTGGCTCCAGCAGACCCCCGTGACCCTGTAGTTAGGATATAGCGGGTTGGATGATGGATGGGTGTATAAAGAAGATGTTGTTGTTCAAATTTTCACTACTTTAACAATTGTATAGCTCTGTGAACAGTGATATTCTAAGCACATTAAATCAGTGCAATTAGTGTTTTTTTCCTTAAATAGAAAAAATCTCTAATGTCATTCTTCCTGCTTCATTTAACGGTCAACTGAGAGGAAGGATAATATTAGGGCAAGCATGTCAACCACCATGCCACTCTTGTATGGACTACTTTTTTGAAAGCAACTTTCTCTCTGTCTTGGGTTCATCTCAAAAGTCAATTTCCAGGCTCCAAGAACACTTGTAAAAACTTTCTAGCTCCTTTCAAGTGTTACACCTGGGGTAGTAATTACTTCATTGATGAGAAAACAGACACAGCAGTAAGACGTTTGATTGCTGAGTATCCTCTGTTTTGTTTTCCTTAATAGAGCCCTCCTGAATATTCATGTGGCATGAAATACACAATAATGATTATTTCAGGAGTAATTCACAGATTTATCTTTGAAAATGAGATGCATTTAAATGTATGAAACAGTATACAGTTTGTATTTAGGGAGTATTTTTTATCTTCAAATAGTGATTACTACAGAATTCATAGACTTTTGTATACTAAGGATTTGTCAAAATATGTAGTCCACAGATTCTATTGGATACTATAACCTTATGAGTATGTGCTTCACGAAAACTATCTTTGTGTAGCAATGCATGTATGTCTGTTGTTTTAAAATATGTTCTGGTTTGTAGTTTATTGTTTTTATATACTTTCTGTGTCTAGATAATAAACTGGAGTATTGCTGATCTTTGCTGTTAACTTGATGTTTTCCCAATATTTATTTAATTTGAGTAAGTATTTTTTAAATTCTGCTAATCCATGGTCCCATACTGTATTCCAAAAATATCATCAAGGTATCGTAAGTATATTATTGGTTTGCATCTCAGGGTTACTTCAGTTTTGTATTCCCATCTGGCTAGATACAGATTGGCATATGCCGGGGCAAACGTTTTGCCCATGGCTGTGCCTTTGGTTTGTAAATAGAACTAATTATTAAAAACAAAATCATTTCTGGTTAGTGATAGGGATAATAACTGTAAGATGTACTTGTCAGGTCTGTTATTCTGTGGATAGTAGTTTAACCATTCCTTAGTTCATTGCATGCCATGTTGAATGTCTATATTTGTGTATAAGTTTTTAACATAAATAGTAAATAATAAGGTGTTTTTGGTTACTGTTATTGTTTTAATTTTTTTAATTAAATGGGTTGTATCTTTGATGTAGGTGTCATGTAATTGGAATAAAGGATTAAGATAAAAGTCAATATAAATTGCTATGTTATAAGTTTCACTGTTGCAGTCTTTCACAACAGGACAACCTTGTGGAATCAGATATGGTTGTGTCCAATCTTTTGGATTCTTATGGACTTTAGGGAGAATGTAAAATCTTCTAGGCCTTGGTTCTATGGGTTCTTTTAGGAATTCTGCCTGTTTATGATTTTTCACTTTGTCTTTCACCATGTTGTCAATTATATATTAGTTTTTGTTTTCCTATATATAGGTTGGTTAAGTTTTTGGTGATATTCTTTGTCTTCTAATTGTCTTGTAACCTCTGTAATGTAGTCCTCTATGTCCTTTAACACTATAACACTTCCCTTATCAGCTGGATTCATTATTATGTTTCTTAGTTTTTGTAGTTCTTTCAGGGCTTGTCTTTCTTGTGTAGTTATATTATCTTTATTATGATGAAAATTATTAGGGATTTGTTTAATTTTATAGATGTTCTCAGCTATACATTTTTTTACCTTTGTGTTGATTTTTTCATTTTGAGTCGGCCAATTAGATTTTGGACAAAAGGGCGTTTGTGTGATTATTTCTTTATTTTGATAATCATCTATTAATTTTATTCTATGGAAGTTTTCCAATTCAGCTATTGTTTTGTCCATTGGTCTGTTGTTTGTTGTTGGGGTAGGTACAAAGGTTAGCCCTTTAGATAAGAGAGATTCTTGTGGCTGAGTTAAAGTGAACCATTTGGAAAGATTTAAGATATTGTTTTTTATTTCTATCTTTTGTTGTATTGCTTTTCCATTGTTTACTTGAAGTTTAAAGCTCTGAGCCATCTGGCAAAAAAAAATCTTTGTGCTGTGGATCTAGTCCAATGTTTTAGGTCTTTTTGCAAAATGAATTCTTCCTCTGACAGTCTTGAGATATAATTTGTATTGTGAGTGATGTATTTATTGAAAGCTTCCAGGATCATTTGCTGTTTTTTGTGTTAATTGATCTGAGTAGTTTAGTTCTTGAATCATAATGGTAGCTCTGGGGAAGATCTTGGAAGCAATTCTGAGCATAGCTTGTGTTTGTTTAATAATAGTTTCAGTATATGATGTGTCCTTATTGTTTATACCTATGGAAAGATTCAAATTGTGGACTTTATTGTTTGGAGGGTTCATTTTTTTAAAAAGTGATATAAAGTTAGCTATTCTGGCTCCAGGGTAAACGTTAATTTGCAGATTTTTATAATGATGTCCATTCACTAATCTCAAGTTAGAATCCCCCATTATTATATTTGCTTTCTTAATCTCTAAAGTCCATTCTACATTTTCCTTCTGGATATGCCATGGTTTTTGGGGTAAAAAGTTACATTTGATTCTGACTCTCAGGGTTGTTGTTCAATTATAGATGGAGTTGTAATACCCTCAAAATCACTTAGTAAAGCTTCAAGATTGGTTGTGGTTGAGGTCATTTGCTTTTTTATTTGTTAATGTGTTTATTGAATTGTAAAGTGTTCTTGAGTGTATGAAAGGCACTAAATATATAAAACTTATTATTCTCTTCCAAAGGTACATTTCTAATTGCATTTCTACTATTTGAAATATTCAGTGGGGGTTTGCCCTAAAATAATGAATTTTTTCAAAAGAGAGTAAGAATAATTTGTGAAAAAGCTGTGAAATGATTGCCAAGCAGTTACATAGCATGAGAAACCCATCCAGGATTGTGCAATTGTGCTAGGACCAGTGCAGATGTATAATTGAGCTTCAGTGAGATTAATTACAGATTAACCTACTGTGAAAAGGGTTTTGGATTATCTAAATTTACTTCAAGGATGCCTTCAGCCTGTATGACTCCAGGGATATCAACACCATTCCCAAGGCCTTTGAACTGTTTAGCTTCCCTGAAGCATTACTCATAATATAAATAACATTTCCCATAGACCTTTTTAATCTACTACTTTGTGCAACTGGCAAACATAAAACATATGGGTATGGTATTGGTTTAATTACAGCTGATTTTTAAGAAGCCTATTGTTAAGTCTTTCACTTACCATAACAGTATGCTGTGATTATCAATTCAATGTATTTAAAGAATGATTATTATAGAATACACTGATATTTGCATATTAATGTATTGTCAAAGTAAGGATAGTCATGCTATATACTGAAGTTATTTCCTCAAAGTGGATTCAAACATGTCAAGATAAAGCAATGTATATTTGTAGTTGATATAAAGCTACATTTCTGTGTAAACTGAAAGTGGCACAAAGCTGAGAAAGTGATTAGAAAACAGCAGTCTGATAAGAGTATCACATGAAAACTAAAGCTAATTATGCTACTGCAATGAATAGCTGATCATCAACAAAAACTTTTGATAGAAGAGCAGCATTACAGAAATTCTAGAATAATCTTAAATACTGTATGTGATGAAATCATTGTGCATCCATGTATGTTCCCGATTACACCAATGATGAACGATTCACCTGAGGAAATTTTAGGATGGCTTTATGCCACTGATTAACATTAACCATTTTAAGATGTAAGTAATTCATTTCCATATTGATTAATACCTCTCAAAACATGATGTTATGCTACACTTTCAACAAAAGCATTGATTGGTAATCATATCTAACAATATACAAAATTCAGTCTAGTTGAAGAACTAAAGACTTTGGGGCACATTGCCATGGTAATGTTCTTTCAATACCTGACAGTTTTTTTAAAATGCTTCTGTTAATATTTAGTCATTTTTAAACTATTCTTATATGTGATATTTTTAGGAAATAACAAGTAATCATCTTTGAAATGTCAGAAAGTATGGCTGTTTATGTAAGTGTGCAACATACAACCCAGGTGTGATTCTTGCTTGTGCTTCAGTCCTACAGGATAGGCTTTTAGAGTATTAGTTCAGTTTTATCCTGCCTAGGTATAACAGGAGGAAGTTTGTATTTGATTATTTGATTAGAAGATGAAATGTAGACAAAAGCAAGCTAAAGTTGAAACCAGAAAGTCAGATTCAACCTAAAAATAATGAAGCCAAAATGTTACGCCCAGAACTCAGCAGAGAAAACAAAGAAAAATGATCTAAACTGGGAAACACACACAAAAAGTCTTTAGTGGAATCTGCACTCTCAGATGACCAGACCGTGCATGGTAATGACCTTTACACTGACACCCTGATAACATCAAAGGTTGCAAACTCTGATCATCCTTTGGAGGTAACCACCGTATCAACATTGTGGAAAAGAATGTATAAAATAGTGGTGTACTTTACACAACAGGCCTCCTAACACCTATCAGGTGTAAGATTTTCTGTTTCTGCTTCCAATTCAGGGCTTGCCATCTCAGCAGTTTCTTAACAGCACACTGGGATAAAACCAATTCCTGTTTTTTGTAAACAAGTTACAAAATAAAAAAAAGATTAAAATGACTCATGGCATTGAGTGGTGTTTATATCCTATGTTCTTCAGATTATCTGAACAGTCCAATTAAATGTAACTTGGTAATGAGAGCACACTGAAATAAACCACTCAAAATCTCACTTATCATTAACATATTCCCCTTTGATGGATGATAAAACAAAGATACAAAATGTGCATCTACTTATCAAAATACTTTGCTTTCTTAAAGATTCAACTCTCATTCAGTATTAGAATAATACTGCAGTAGCATCACTGCTGCCTCACAGCAATAGTGTAATGGATTTGAATCTTGGCCCAGTCAATGTTCATATCAAATCTGTATGTTCGTCCCCTGTGTCTGTATTTGGTTTTTTTTCTCTTGACATTCTGCTTCTCACATCCCAAAGAATGGCATGTTAGTTTAATTGACAACTCTATATCAACCCTGTGTTAGTAAGGTTCACATCTGGTTATACCCTTAAATCTTTTTCAGGGTTGGGAACACCAGGCTAGAGGTCCCAATAGCAGATTGTGAGCCGTCAGTTCTATTCTTAAGATTCAGAATTATCTTTGGAAAATTCCTCTCCAAAAGGTCTGGTGCTCCTTGGGCTCTCTGTAGAAGAAACATTCTTGTTAGATTCTTTATTCTCATTTTCTGAATTTATGGCACATGTAAAATCTATGAGTCTGAGGAGATCAACAGGCCCAGAAAACCTTCCTCCTGAAATCCTCCTCACTTGTTTGGAACCAATAAATAACCAATATACCAATAATAACCAATAATAAATCCCTTAATACACTGGCTTATAATTATGCTTCTTCTAAAACACAGTGAGGAGATTTCTGTTTATATTAACTACCACCCCATTTCCCTGATAACAACACTGAATCCATACAGCAGGCAAAGCTACCTGCTCAAAGCTTATGATCTGAAATCAATAAATGAATACAGCCAAACAACAACAACAGATTTATTTGATAGATAGATAGATAGATAGATAGATAGATAGATAGATAGATAGATAGATAGATAGATAGATAGATAGATAGATACTTTATTAATCCCCAAGGGGAAATTCACATTTGATCCCACTACTCTGCAATTGCCCCATATATTATCAAAGTAGGCCAAATTTGTTTTCCTGCTGTCCTTTTAAATCATTTGACCTAATGAATTGGGATCGTTTTTGGCAGGTTCTGGTACTAATGTTTTTTGTACAAAGTCTGATAATATGATCAAGCAGTCTTACTTCTGATTCAGCCAAGTTTCAATCATACTACATTCCCAACAATTCCCAACAAGGGCACTGTCCCCTGTCACCTTTACTTTTTAATTTTAGCTGTTTACTATAATTCTCATCAAATTTTGATTTGGTCACCCCATGACTACATAATACTCTCTATAAAATGTCAATTTAACCATAAGCTAAAAATGGCAGTTCCCATGTTAAAACAGGCACAAAACATTGTGCTGAGATTATGTCAGAAAAATAACAAGAAAATATAAATTGTAATAAACATTAATATTTATTTATTCTCATAATGTGTTATTATCAAATTATGACCACAAATCCAGACAATTCCAGATTGGTCCTAATATATTCTGTTCTCCTTAATACTAGAATCCCTCCTATGAAAAAAGTTGTAATGCCAGGCCACCTTAAATTCCTTTGCACCATTTCATCAGCATCTTTATTTTGCAAATGTGTCGATCAACACAAGCAGCAAACAGCCTGCTATCTCATCCTCCACTGACAGAGGTGAAGTTCTCCCAGCTCAAGCTGAAGTCAGTCATAAAGTTCTCTCAGCTGAAGTCTGTTTATCTGGGTGTGAGGTGCCTTGAGTTGTATAGTGTAAATAATATATTGTTATTTGGAATACATACATTTCATGTGTGTTCCGTGTCTACAATGATCTGGGTAAATGTTGGATGAAAGGAAATGTGAAGTAGGAAATGTTTAACACATAACTAAAACAGAAACTTTTTCCATGTTATAGTAATAATGACGTGAAGTGTATAATGTTTGAAGACTTCAGTCCAAATATCAAGTAAATACTTTCACAAAAGGTATAACAAAACAAGTGCGCTTTTATTCAAGAATATAACCAAAAAAAAGAAATCATTCAATTTACATGCTGCTGTCAATAAGTTAAAAACCCAAGCACAAATGTAAATCAACAGAAAACTGACACATCTTCTAGGATGGTGCAGAAGTAAGAACTGCTGCCTGATAATCAAAATGTTGCGGGTTCGAGTCCAGGTGTTCCTTGTTTTAAGTAGTGAGCTGCTATTATTGTTGTTATTATTATAATATAATAAAAACATACATTTGATTTGAGTCTGAAACACACGGTGTAAATTTTTGCTACCTGTAAAAGGGATATAAGCAGACACACAAATGCTGGTGAATCATGTCTTCTTGGTATCTTCTTATCACTTGAATTTTTTGTTATTCAGTTTTATTCTTGAAAAAAGCACACTTTTTTCGTAATACCTTTGTGAAAGTGTTTATTTTATATTCCAATAACCACTTGAATGAGATCAAATCTGTTTCTGCCTCTCTCGCGCATGGACATACACGTCCATGCATGAAAACACCATTATTTGAAAATGTTATGCCATTTGAACCCGCAACCTCTTGATTACAAGACATCAGTTCTTACCTCTGCACCAGCCAAGTAGACACTTCAACTTTCTGTTGATTAACATTTGGGCTTGGGTTTTTACTTATTGACAGCAATATGTAAATTGAATGATTTCTTTTAATTTGGTTATGTTTTTGAATAAAAGTGCACTTGTTTTGTTATACCTTTTGTGAAAGTATTTATTTGATATTTGGACTAAAATCTTCACACATTATACACTTCATGTCATTATTACTATAACACGGAAAAAGTTTCTGTTTTAGTTATGTGTTCAACATTTCTTGCCTAGCATTTCCCAACATTTATCCAGATCGTTGTAGATGCGGACAACACATACAATGCATGTATTTCAAATAACGATATATTATTTACACTATACAACTCAAGGCATCTCACACCCAAATGAACAGACTTGAGCTGGGAAAACTTCAGCTGCGTTGGTGGGGGATGGGATAGTAGGCTGCTTGCTGCTTGTGCTGATTGACACATTTGCAAAACAAAGACGCTGATGAAATGGTGCAAAGGAATTTAAGGTGGCCTGGCATTACAACTTTTTTTGTAGGCTTCAGGGATTCTAGTGTTAAAGTACCTTTGTAAACAACTTGGTCTTCACTTTTCTCATTCGCTGGCAGTTTAATTTAGTTATCACAGTAGAGATGTTTCTATATTAGTTTAATACTTTGCTGCTCCAGTCTTGTGCAGTATTCTTAAGAGCATATTAAGGAATCCCTTTCCTCTTGGTCTACTCTCTTCATGTACTTCCATCCTAGAATGCCTATTATTAAAGTGAGCATAGTTCCCCATTTAAACTTTGACAGTGCCATGCTAGACCTTCAAAGATGAATCTGATGTCAGATCCCTATTCCAATATTTTTATAAAAATGCTCCTCTATAAAGCACTCTACCTTTAGCCATGACATTTTGGACACTATAATTTCCTTACTGGATTTAAAATTATATCACTAAGCATATGCTACATTCACGATAGAATTGTATTGCCCATACTGCTAACATGCCATACTGGTTGACTACTGAACTTCATTTGGTAATTGTGATCAAACTAAATTTGTTCTCTCTCTGTGCCATCACAGTTCTTTCCTTATGTTTTCTGATTGAAGTCACACCTTCCTAACTTTGGTCATCATCCTTCTTATGCCCTTAGGATGTGGTATGAGGTTGGGAAACACCTTCTCTTACAGCTGGTAGAGACTGCTGCCTTCTAATATAAAACAATAAAGCTCTTTGAATTGTTGGAAACTACAGTCCTTCAGTCCGTGATCTATCTGACCATCAATACCCTAGGTAATATATTTGATCATTCTGGTCTTGGAGTATTGCAATCACTGCGGTCTTATTTTCTCTAGTCTCCTTTATTCTTTCTTGTTTTACCCCAAGCTGCATTGCATTCAGTAGTAAAGGAATGTTGAATTCTCCTATTTTGCTCCCTTTCCTTCCATATACTTTTGATTTTTCCTGTTCTGTGTCACCCATAAGAACTCAATCACTGCTCTTTATATCATCTTGCACAAAGCACCTTACAGACCTTTGGTCTTTGAATCAGTTTGGAAGCATGATCTCTAGTCCTCTTTCTCTCAACTTGGCAACATTATTTTTAAAAATATATCACTCCCTTCAAAAAACTCTCATCACTAAAATATTCCATTTTTATTTGCAGTGGAGTAGTACTGACTACTAATTCCTACTGCCACATCTGTGCTCTAAATGCTCCTATTACTGTGCTCTGCTTGTCCTCCTTTGTGCCTGATTCTCTCTCTGATCAATATATCTATATTGATCTACCCCTCTCACCTCATATCATTAACCTTGAAGAAAGCTTTCTTGTCTCTCATTATTTTACTGGCTGTAACCTGTTACTAAAGAATACCCAATCCATTTCCTTCTAATATCTGAAACTCCTCTTTTCATAAACTAATCTATCTTGAACTAACTGTGCTATGGGTTAATGGGGTCATTCAGTTCCAGTAACAAGATCTGGCTTTGTAAATTATGTCTGGTTAGGATCAGGGTGGCTGGGGGTCGGTGACATGGCAAGCTGAACAGTCCATTTGGCATTTCCCTTTGGCATTTTATTTTTCTACCTGCTGGATGTGTTACTGTTGAAGTTGTAGAAGTTGAAAGGGTTAACAGCATCAAGTTCCTCGGAGTAAACATCACCGAGGATCTCTCGTGGACCCTTCACATAGACACTGTGGTTAAGAAAGCTCGCCAGCGGCTCTACTTCCTGAGGAGGCTGAGGAAGTTTGGCATGAATGGCAATACCACCTCAAACTTTTACAGGAGTGTGGTCGAGAGTCTGCTGACGGGCTGCATTACCATCTGGTATGGGAGCTGCTCTGCCAGCAGCCAGAAATCACTACAGAGAGTGGTGAAGGCAGCAGAGCACATCACGGGCAAGAGTCTCCCTGCCATTGAAGACATTTACCTCCATCAGTGCTTGCGTAAGACAAGCAGCATCATAAAGGACCACAGCCATCCAGCACGCCAGCTGTTCTCCTTGTTACCGTCTGGCAGATGATACAGGAGTCTGGCTGCTCAGACTACAAGACTTAAGAACAGTTTTTACCACCAGGCCATTCGACTCCTCAACAGCAACACCTGAACACATACATACACTTACATTACACCTACATTGCACTACTCACACACAAACTGTACCTGTACACACTCTGAATACTGACTGGAACATGCATCTGCACTTTATGGAATATGTATCTGTACTCATAAAACATTATCTGTGCAATAACTGTCATTTGTACTTGCTGCTCATTCAACTCATATTGCTCTATAACTTCTTTTAAAACGTACATATTTTATTTTATATGGCTTGTCTATTTTTAACTTGTAATTTTTTTACCGGTAAATTATTTTTTTTAGCTCTATTAGATCATACACTTTTCATTGTATGTTGACCCTGTGTTAACCTATATATGACAAATAAACCTAAACCTAACCTAACCTAACCTACTGTCCTCTTTTGTAGGTTTCCTTGCTCTTTTTCCCTTTTTTGATGTTTCCTCACAGTTCTTGGGTGAGGGAGGCATCAGTATGGTACTTCTGTTTTGTCTGCTTCATTTTAAATTAGCAGTGTTTTCTTATTTTATGATTTTGTTTAATCCAACAAAAATGTTTATAATCCAAAAAAAAACTTTTGTGTGTTGGCTTAAGTCTTAAGGGTAGCCCTCTCATTTCCTGTCCTCTTAAATAGATAACCTGGCCCCTGCTGCAACATCTGGTGTCATGTGCTACTATCTTTTGGTACTTAGGTGCTTGGTAACTCTTTGGATGTTTGCTCTCTTGTGCCCTTGCAAGGCATTGCTGATTTACTGCAAGGTTATCTTTAATTCTCTTTCTCTCTTGTTCACTGGTGCCAAAAAATCTACCACTTCAAAAGAATCTTATATATAAATATCTACGCATGGAAGTGTGTCTGTCTGTCTGTCTGGCCCGGAAGTGCAAGGCAGCCCGGAAATGAGAGGCTACAGCATGAAGCTCTAAGAGCATGCAAGGTGGCCCCAAGTTAATGAGTTAGAAGAAGAAAGAAGCAAAAGCATAGAATTAGTCAACTAAAAATTATATATCGAGCTCATCTGTCTTGCTTAAAACTGTCCAAAATGTTTCCAGGGCAAGATCCAACCTGCGAATGCTGCAACCAAGCTCCTGCCTCACTGGGTCACATGTTTTGGGCCTGCACCAAACTAACATCATTTTGGACCAAACTTTTTAAGTGCCTTTCAGACAGCCTTGGGGTCACAATCCCTCCTAACCCATTAACAGCTGTGTTTGGTGTTCTTCCAGACGGACTTGAAGTGGAGAAGGACAAGCAAATGGTGATTGCATTCACTACACTTTTGGCACGCAGACTTATTTTGTTAAATTGGAAGAATCCTAACTCTCCTCTGATAAGTCAATGGGAAACCAATGTTTTATATTATTTGAAACTGGAAAAAATCAAATTCTCAGTTAGAGGATCTGTACAGAATTTTTTCAAAACCTGGCAGGATCTAATCAATAATATTTTAGAATAAAAGAAATAACTATTACTGCATTTATTTCCCTTCTCCATTTTTTTTATTTACCTATATATATTTCTTCCTTTCTTTTGTTTATTGTTGCCTTATTAAAAAGCCCTAAGCAATTCTCCTTTGGCTAAGCTCTCCTTCTCAAGGGTGGGGTTTGATTTGTCTTCAATTCTTTTTTGTTATAAATTAATCTATTTGTATGGAATGATTACAATAAAATTAATAAATAAAAAAAAAGAAGAAAGAAGTATGAGGTTACAGCATGAAGCTGAAAGAAAGGGAGTCTGTTGCCAAAGTGAGCCCGCCGAGGAAAGACAAACTCACTTAGCTGCTAATACACAAGCGAGGCGAGCACATCAGCAAAATGAAACCTCTGAGGAGAGAGAAACTCGCTTAGATGCTGATAGACAAGGGGGGGGATGAGCATGTCCACAAAATGAAACCGCCAACTCAGCATTTCAATTTTTTTTCTAATGATTTCAATAGTTTGTAAGAGCCTGGGCATTTTACAGCACTGGCTTACACAGCTAGTAATTAATAAGTCACAATTAAATGTTTACATGAGTCTGAGAAATAATGGAAATGTTTGGTTTTTTTGGAAGGACTATTCCTTCTTTCAGAATTTGTTGTTGTGATTTGATTACCATTGACTGTTATACACCAAGCAGTAGTAAGCTAGTACAATGAACATACTGTATGCAGTATCTGATTAATATGTCGGTATCTAACATACTTACTGACACAGTTGGACTATTGCACTAAGGAATTAATTACTGAGCAAACATAAGAACAGTGAATGTGGTTACCATCCTACATACTCATTTATTGGCTGAACTGCACCATTAACGCATTGCCTTTGGTTTATGACTACCTCATTAATATGAGTCAGGTGTGCTGTTACTGGATTTTTATCAAATAGATGGGTGTCTTCAGGAGTGGTTTGGGTATTAGACCTGTGCTGTTCTAGCAATCTCACAAGATGTTATTATGTTTTTGAAAAGTACAAGCAATTCTAGTTATTATGTATTGTGCATTAAGCATTGTATGAGAAAGTAAGCACTTAGTGTCCAGAAAACCAGTTTTGATAGCAGTTTTCTTGGTTGGCTTAAAAGGTTTAATCTCTTTACTGGGTCCTTGCTGGACACTATTCCTGTCCTCTGAAACTCACTGAAGAATACAGATTTAAGGACTGTATACCAAACTTCATATTGTAATTAATCACCAGTAATATTTTTCATTTAGTGTTTACATGACTGGATCTATTGAATTACTCAGAACAATGAATGCAAAACTGTTGTCAATCTGAGATATACAGCTCTGTGACAATCTACAGTATTGCTTAGCAAAGTCATAGGAAAGCTGACATTTCAACATAACATTCATCTTCCATAGCTATGTTTTAAATGATTAGATGGCACACTTTTAGGAAAGCTGACATTTAGACATAACATTCAGATTCTATCGTTATTTTTTTAGATGTTCACATGGCCCACTTTGTATTTTTTTAGTATCACAGACTTCATATGAAGCTTAGAGTGAATAAATCCTTGGAAACTATTAGTAGAAGGTAAGAGTAGTCCTTATCTAATAACAACCACTTTAATGTTGCACATAACAAGCATTAGCAAACCTTGACAAGCCACTCTAAAGCAAAATGCCTGCTTATCAAAAAAAGACATGCTGAAAATGAAAAAGGAATCTCTCATCTTATGCTATTAAAGAGCTAAAGATGATATTAAACTTGTGTTATTTACAAAACATAGATATCAAATAATTTTATCTTTATCCAATCATTTCCTGAACCTGCAGTTGAAAGAATGCTGTATGAACAGCAATGTGTTCCACTATATATTTCTTATTATGGGTTAGCAGAATAGTTAGTTTTGTTGTCTGATGCATCCAATGTCCTGAATTTGAATCCTGTCAGTATGAAGTCTGCACATTCTACTCATGTATGCATGACATTTTCCTCTGGTTATTCTTTTTTTCTTTGTAAATTTTCATATATCCACGCATTAGGTTTATTGGCCCTATGCAAGTGTTGTCGATGAAGGTGTGTGCTGCTATTAACTGCTTCTCCATCCATCATTAATTTTTCCTAACAGGATAGGTCCTGTTTATTTTATTTTTTGTCAATATACTTTCAGGATGTGTCATGTTTTCATAAATTGTCCAAAATGAAATGATGGCAAGACGTTTTTTTAAATATATGCAGGGGAACTTTATTTATCACAGCTCTTACATCCACGGCATCCGTGCTCTGTATTAACTCTAAAACAACAAAAACAATCGAGGTCCCTTTTTCTGGTGCTTTCCTTATGACATAGGTGCATAAACAATGCCTGATAATAATAATACATTTCAATGACATATCTTAAAACAAAACTGCACATATATGTATTAATATTTTATTGACACATAAATATTACATCCCCTTCCATAAAATAATGATAGAACACAATCAACGTAAATGTCCTATGACTTCAGCATATATTATCGAATACTGCAGCCTACAAATACCAATGTTTTAATAATTGCCTGTCAATATACAGTAAATAATAATACAAAGGAACATGTGGCAATGACAAGCAGAATCTCGGTATCTTATGGACAAATACTCATTATATATTGTCAAACACATTCTAAAAACACAAGAATATTTTCATTTTTTAAATATGGCAGCAATCCACCTATACTCTTTACAATTCACAGATCTAGGACTGTTCGTGGTTTGACTTCTCGTCCAGACCAGGGGCCTCATGTATAACGCCGTGCGTAGAACTCACACTATAACATGGCGTAAGCACAAAAATGGGAATGTGCGTACGCAACAGAAAAATCCAGATACAGGAATCTGTACATACACAAACTTCCACGTTCTTCCGCTACATAAATCACGATCAGCGTGAAAAGTAACACACGCGCCTGCTGTCCCACCCCAACTCCTCCCAGAATAACGCCTCTTTAAATATGCAAATCAATACAAATAGCCCTTAAGCACAGCCTTCTGTGAAAAGACAATGGAAAAAGCATGGCGGAAAATAAAAGAATTTCAGCGAATACCAAGTGGAGGCAAGGAAAAACGTACTATTTGTTGGTTTAAGCAGTGGTATAAACAAGAAAAGGAAGGTGATCGAGTGACAGAGAGTGTTGGAGAAACTCGAAAGCTCAAGTTCACAAAGTCGCACAGTGCCCGAAATAAAAAAGAAGTCGTCAGATATGAAAGCTTATTAGGGTACAGAGAAAAAAAATAGGCACACAGTGGGAAAAAAGCACAAAATGTCAACTTCAATCTTGAAATTTACACTTTGATCACATAGTTTATTTTGTCATTAAAGTAGAACATCACAAACTTCATCTTAAAATCATTTAATTTACTGGTTTCTCAAATCCCATCGTAACTAAAGTAGCATGTTAAATGCTTTGTTTTGTATTTGATCTTCTATGTGCTTTATGTGTGTGAATCACTACGTACTTACCGGCTTTCTCTTCCTCCAACAGGACACAAAATCCATTGCATTCGTGATATTACAGCACACTGAATAATTTAAATACTACGATGTATACTTGATATCATTTTCATGATGATAGGAGTTAAAGCATATAATTAAACATGGGATAACGGTGGCACAGTGATTGTGTGCGACCTTCGATGAAATAATTTATTGTAGCAGTACTGTCTCTTTCAAACGTACTAACCCCCAATTCCTGTCCTTCCTTTTCTTTCTCCAAATACACAATCGCCACACAATCAGCTCTGTAATAGACGTTAAGCCATCTGTAAGCTTATAACACCGATTCTTCAAAACTTTTAAGGAATGTTGAAATATCTTCATAGTACATGTTTAATTATTCTATCCTTCACGCCAGTCCCAGTGAAGCATACAGTGCGAGGCAGGAACAATCCGTGAACAGAGAGCCAGATCCTTGCTACCGTAGCGACACCATGTCCAACAATATACAGTAAATTATTTAAATGAAGTTAAAGTTTTATCTGTATAATAAACATTTTGCTGCATTTCAACTTAAAAATGATATTGTCATCATATGTAAATAAGCGCTTTATAAAGTGGCTCAGGTTGTGCAATATTATAACTGTAGTGCAAGTTTACAGTGAGGTGATTGTACTTACAAGGAGCACTTGATGAACTGATTGATTGCGTTTAGAGCTCTTGGGATGAAACTCTTTCTGAACCGCGAGGTCCATACAGGAAAGGTTTTGAAGTGTTTGCCGTGTGAGAAGCAGTTCAAATAGGAAGCATGGCTGAGGCAGCGTGTGCTTGATGCTGTATACCGATAATTCTGTTTCCAATCAGCTGCTCCGAGTGGTGCAGTGAGAGTAGTATGGAAAAAGATGATCTGCTTTGGCAACCCCTAACAGGAGCAGCTGAAAGAAGTAAAAGAAGGTGCAGTGAGAGTAACAAAGCTAAAGCAGTTATGGTATTTGGAATAGTTTGACCATTCCGTGGACCATTATATTGTTACTGGTTAATTACAATCAGATGCATTAAACTAATAAACAATATGCGGTTAATTTCAGTGTATTTATAAAGCCACATCAGGGATGTGGATCTGAAAAAGAAAGAGTAACCACACAGGAACAGTAGCAATGCTTTGTCGCTGGGTGCTGCCAGTCTGCAAAACCGAGTGGAGAACTTGCGTACGCCAGGGTATGCGGTACCGTGGAAATGTGCGTGGCTTTATGCCAAGTTTAGGTTTCATACATCGCGATTTGAGCGTGAAAACATTCGTACGCAACATTTCTGTATGTATGCACTGTTTACACATGAGGCCCCAGGTGCGATATGAGGGTAAATGTGATCCTGAACTAGGCAATGATTCGGTGGTGTAAGTATCAGGTAACGGTGGTGTGTTTTCAGGTATGCAAGCTTCAGGTGAGACTGGTGTGTTTACACGTGTGGATTGTAATTGTGTGTCACACTGTTCATCTGGATCTGTGTCTGCAATGTTGACGTTATTCGGACTAAGCTTTTCCTTAGTCCTCCGGATGTGCCTGTGGTTGCGGCGATGCACCTGTCCATCTGAAGTGCAGAGGATATATGATCGATCAGTTCCAGCTGGTTGGATGACAGCCGCTGGTTTCCAATGTCCCTGTTCTTGGATTCTGACAGTTGCTCCAGCATCAAGTGGTGACAGTGGCTTGGATGATCTGTCATAGTAAACCTTTTGGTGATGTTGTCTTTGGCTCAGTCTTATGAATTCTTCCTTATGGCTAACAACTTGTGGTTGTAATTGCTTGCTTGTTGTTGGCAGAATTGAGCGAAGTCGTTGGCTCATCAACAGCTGGGCTGGGGACTTAAATTGTCGATAACCAAGCAGACTGAGATATGGGTCTTTTCCATCTGCATAAGCTTTGTCCAAAAGTGCTTCGGCTGTCTGCACAGTTCTTTCAGCAAGACCATTACTCTGTGGGTAGTGTGGACTTAAAGTGATGTGTGTGAATTCCCATGACTTGGCAAATGATTCAAACTCCTTTGACGTGTATTAAGGTCCATCGTCTGATATTAATGTCTCTGCAATGCCATGTCTAGTGAAGGCTGCTTTGAGCTTGCGTATCACAGTTGCTGATGTGGTGGTGTGAAGTTTGTCTAATTCAAAATATCTGCTATAGTAGTCAACAGTTACGAGGTAGTTTCCACTGTTTCATGTGAATATGTCTGTACCTACAACTTGCCATGGCCTGTCTGGGATATGGTGAGGTATCATGGGCTCTTTGGTGTTCGATGGATGACGTTCCAGAAAGATTTGACACTTAGCTACAATTGCCTCTACTTGCTTTGACATTCCAGGCCAGAACATTATATCACGTGCTCTTTGTTTGCATTTTTCCATGCCCATGTGACTTGCATGGATCTTCATTAGCATTTGTTCTCTGAGACTTGTAGGAATGACCATTTTTTCTCCCTTAAAGACAATTCCATTGATTTCGGACAACTCATCTCAGTGATTCCAGAACTGCAAGATGCTCTGTGGGCACTTTCTCCTCTCCTCAGGCCATCCATTGTGAATAGCTGTTCTCAGAGCACTAAGATGTTCACCTTTCTCAGTTTCAACTTGTATCTCCTTTAATCTGGTATCACTCACTGGTAAGCTGTTGAAAACTGTGTGGATGTGCACATCCATCCCTTCACTGAGGCTGCTGTCATTGGAGGTAATGGACTGTCTTGAGAGTGTGTCTGTAACAGGAATGTCTTTTCCTGGTCAGTGAACAAAGTGGAAGTCATATCTCTGCAGTTGAAGGATCATTATGACCATATGCATATTGGTGAAAATGTTTGAACCCAAAGATAATTGCATATATTTCTTTTTCAATCTGAGCATAATTTATCTCACTGTCTGTGAGTGACTTGGAAGCATAGCTGATGGGTCTGTCTTCTTGTAGCAGTACAGCACTAAGCCCATATGTTGATACATCTACTTGCAAGTAGAGGTCTTTCTCAGGGTTGAACTGGGCAAGAACTGGTCCTGGTGCTCTAGTAATGATGTCTTTCATTTTCTGAAATGCTGTATCATGATGATTATCCCCTAAAAACTCGCTTGCCTGCTTCAAAAGATGACTCATTGGCGCACTGACCTCAGACAGATTAGGTGCAAATTTGGCATGGTAATTTGCCATGCTTAGCACTGTCTCCAGTTCTGCCCGATTCTTTGGTGACTTCATCATCTTGATAGCAGAGATTTTCACTGGATCTGGTTTGATGCCATCAGCAGAGAGGCGATGACCAAAGTAGCTGACCTCAGTAGCTCCAATGGTGAGTTTCTCAGCATTGAGACAGAATCCTTTCTCCCATGAACATTGTAGCATGGCATGGAGGTTCTGGTCATGCTCTTCGCGGGTTGCGCCATAGATGAGGATGCGGTCCACGATGGCAACCACTCCGTTGAGGCCTTGATATGTCTCATCTACTTTCCTCTGAAATTCATCCTGGGCAGAGATGAAGCCAAACGGTAAGCGCAGGAAACGATAGCGTCCAAACAGGGTGTTAAATGTTGTCAGCATAGAAGATTCTTCCGTGAGCTTTATAGTCCAATATCCCAAACGGGCATCTACTACGCTAAAGTAGTGTGCTCCTGTCAGCTGTGGCGTGATGTCCTCTAGTGTTGGCAGAGGGTAGTGGGACAGTTTAATAGCCTTGTTTAAGTCTCTAGGGTCAAGACAAACTCTGAGATTGTCTGTTTTTTGGTTTTTCAACAACCACCAATGCATTCACCGATGCAGTTGGTTCTGTCAACTTGCAAATGATTCCTGATTTCTCCATATTCAGCAGCTCTTCCTTTAGTCGATTTCGCAAGGCAAGGGGAATCCTTCTTGGTGGGTACACTACTGGAACTGCTGCGTGGTCAAGGTGAATACTACACTCCCCGGGGAACAGACCAATTCCCTTAAAAACGCCAGCAAACTCTTCGTTTATTGACTGTATGTCAGCTGGTGAGGTCACTGCTAGGACTAGCTTAGTCAAATCTAAATCTAGATTTTAGCCTTTAGCCCTAACACTGGAGGTGCCTGTGTCTCTATAACATAGAAATCCAAAACCATGCTGCACTCCTTGTATTTACAATGCAATGCGTACATGTACAGTACCTCTTACTATAAGCTGCTCTCCTCCATAACCTGTCAGTTTGCAAACAGTGGCCTGTAGTTTGAATTCACTCAGTAGACTATTGAATTCACTCACAGGAATTACATTAACTTGTGCACCGGTGTCTAATTTAAATTTAAGTTTTACACCTTGCTTTCCTATTGGTATGTCTGCAAAGGCTTGTTCAGCTTCAGAGGGTTGTTCCTTTCTTATTGCATGAATAAACAGCTCGTCTTCCTCTTTATCTGAGACATCACACACTGCATGCACAGGTTTACCTTTCCCAGTCCTGCAAACTTTAATGAAGTGGTTCAATTTACCACATTTTTTAAACTGTCTTCCTTAAGCTGGACATTGACTTTGTCCACCATGTGCTTTGTTTCCGCAGTAGCTGCACTTCTGAATATGCTTGTATGCATCACTCACTTCATATTCTTTTGCTGCCTTCTCAATTGTGTAATGCGTTTTTTTGTGCAGCGCTCTTTGGAACCCTTGCTTGTTGTCTGTGTATTGCATTCACAGGTAGTTCACGTGAGCCACTCGGGGTGCCTGCATTGAAGGTTCTCAGCTGTGCTTGTGCTATCTTGTGCGATCTTGCGATGTCCAAGGCTTTGTTTAATGTTAGGTCAGATCTGGCGCTTAAAAGTTTCTCTCGCACTTTTGCTGATTTTGTGCCAAACACTATTCTGTCATTGACCATTTCATCTTCGTTTGTATAAGCGCAGTCCTTCACCAGCAATTTTAACTCCATTACAAAGTGATCAAAAGTCTTTTTCATTCCCTGTGCCTTCTCATGAAACTTATATCTCGCGAATATTGTATTTGTCTTAGGCATGACATACGACTCAAAGCAGTCGTAATAAGTTTTCAGTACCTTGGCTTCTTCCTGGGTGAGTGTCCATGTGTTGAAAATGTCTGTTCCTTTTTCCCCAGTCCACAGGAGCAGGTAGCTGCATTTCTTACACTCGTCTTTGCCTTTTAGCGGGCCAGAAAACATGGCTGGTTAACCCAGAAGGTTAAGAGAATCCCAGTCAATTCGTGGCGAGGGAACTCCATGACTGTCCTCTATTTTGACACCGTGTCTTGTTTTCACAAATTGTGCAAAATGAAATAATGGCGAGACTTTTTTTAAATATATGCAGGGGAACTTTATTTATCACAGTTCTTACATCCACGGCATCCATGCTCTATATTAACTCTAAAACAACAAAAACAATCGAGGTCCCTTTTTCTGGTGCTTTCCTTATGACATGAGGTGCCTAAACAATGCCTGATAATAATAATACATTTCAATGACATATCTTAAAACAAAACTGCACATATATGTATTAATATTTTGTTGACACATAAATACTACAGGATGTTTGAAATCATGAGCCTTGTCTGTAATGGAAAAAAAATCACTCATACCCCTCTCTCTCTCTTTATCACTCAAAATGGAGCCAGATCTACTTATTTTGATATTCTAAATATTTAGTCATAACAGGATATACTGTAGGTATGTACATGGTCACTCAATACATCTTTCAAATAGGAGACCATTACCCAAATAGTTTGTTGATATATGTTCTTTTACCTTTGAAAAGGACATCACTTTATTCAGAATGGTAAAGAGTTGTGGTAACACTACTCAAGTTTAACTTCACACACAGTTTTGCAAAATTGTCATTTTGCATGACATTTTGCGATCTTAAAACATGAAACTCACTAAAAAGAAGTTTTTAAAGATTTTTGGGATGGAAAACTTTAATATTTTTGCTGTTTGTCCACTTATGCCACTAGCTGGCCTCTCAGTATTTTTGTTAGTACTTTGGGTAAAGGGTCCTATGGTAGGTCAATTACTGATAGAACCATCAGCACCACCACCCCTTTTTCGTTTTGTCTTGCCTGTCATCTCATTATTCCTATGCCATAAAAGACCATAGTTTCTTTTTTTTTGTGATGCTGACTAATGTCTAGTACTTCACTCTTTTTGTCTATGTTACAATGTGAATTTGTTTTAATTTTTTCAGGCTTTTATAGTTCATTTTTCTCTTTTTTCTCGCCGTTCTTTGTTTTGAAATACCTACATTTTAATTCTGAGATTAGTTTATTTAATAAAATTTTATTTAAATTAGATAAAATATTTTTGCCTCTTTTCTGACACTATTTGTTTCATGGATGCCACTGCCATTTTGTGGACTCATTGCCACGATGCAGTGACCCATTGCTAGGGGACTTGGCTTCTGAAGTTGCAACCTGTGATTAACCAGGGTGACAATTTAAAGATTGGTGCAATTTGCTTCCTGGTATTTGAGATTAAAGGAAGCATGAACACTGTCTGCATTAATATTGATTAGTGTTTCCTGATATAAGAACTGTGGACTAATCTTTTACTTTGATTTAGAAGTTTTAATTGGTCTTGATGTTTTTATGTTCTGGTTTCAACTCTTACCTGTTTATATTGGCTACTTTTCATCTATTGGTCCCTTCCCATTTAAAAACCTGCTCTCTCTATCTATGGCAATACAAAGAAGAAACAACTACATTTCTAGTTAATTTTAAATGCCATTTAAGTTTTTTCTTTACTCATACAAATGTTAAAATCTTAAGTTATCAAACTTATTAATGATGTGCCAGTGTAATCAAAAGATGCGAGTCTTCTTAAAATTCTCATTAAGAGGCTTGGTCTATCTACAGTATCTATCTGTCTAAATCTTGAATGCTGGGTAGGCAAGCTCTGGGAAAATTCACCTAGCCACATCACAGATGTCCCATTAGTTACTGTCTGAAACTAAGCACATGAGATAATGCTTTTCATATTGATCTTCTTGTATTGGTTTTTTCTGATTCTTTTCCATTTGCTTTCTCTTCTTGATATCCTGAGGTTGCAGTCAATATCACTGTCATTCAAATTATCCCTAATAATCCTGGAAAAGGATAATTTTCCCTCTTTTCTGTTATTTATGGTTCTTAGGTTTATGTTTTTAATATTCAAGAGTCCTTTGATGTGCATTTGAATATAATGCGAAAAGCACCTACTGCTGTAGCCATTCCTACCTGTCTGTCCATCCTTCTGAAGAAATATGTACTGCTGTAGATGGAGATGGCACTTTTTTAAATGGGAAGGGAATGAAAGTAATCAGGCTGTTTGGTCGTGTGGTGGGTGTGGCAATGCACTATACCAGTGCAAGCTCTCCAACCTGACCTGACCTGACCTGAAGGATTGAAACCAGAATGTGAAAACATACTATCATCAAAGCCAATCAAAAATCCTAAATCAGAGTCAAAAGACAAAATTAAAAGTTCTTGTACCAAAAAACATTAACCAAAAAAAATTTCAGACAAAGTTTTGAAGGATTATCCTTAATCTCGCTTAACATGAAGTGAATTGTGTTGAACTGCCATACCAGTGAGTCTCAGGTCACATCCTATAGAACATGTTGCCTTCTAGCAACAGGTCACCAAATAACAGCAACAAATTTAGAAAATTAAATAAACTAAATGGCGTTGGAAAAGGACAATAATAACTTAAAGTACTTTAAATAAATGTTTATTCAATTGCTTCCAGACTGGCATGCTAGGAGTGCCTCTCACTCTCCATGATCTTTAAATGAAAAACTTTACCATCCTACAGTATCTTCAAAACCACCTCTTAACTAAATGTTCCAAAAGACGATTGGTGAAGCAACTTTGGTTTGTAAATAAATAAATCAGATGCAACTGCTGCTGTGAGAGAGCTAATTAGACAAGCCACTGAATGGAGCTTTGATCAGTCCTCATTTTGTCTTCATAAAGATGACTATATATTAGCACATTCCTTACATTTCTACTCCATCACAGATTCAGTCCTTCCTGAAGATCCTTTTGATTCAGAAAATGTTTTACATGCAAGTTGTCTGGAATTCAACCTGACCATCATATATCAAACCTGCACTGATGATGGCATTGTGCTTTCTTTTCACTGCCTTTCTACATTTGCTTCCTGCCTTGCACCAAGTATTTTCAGGACAGCGGGATTAGTAAGTAGATCATTTAAAAGTAATATATTGTCAACAATTTTAAACACATTTGAGAGTGTGAAAATTTACATTTCTGGAAAGTAGATTGTTGTTTTTATTATAGTTTCTTTGAACTAAAGCAATCCAGTAAAAGACAAATAACTGGTTAATATATTTAGCAGCAGGCTTTGGAAGAATGTAACAGAAATATCTTTATTTAAAGTTTTCATAGATAAACAAAGAAAAATGTTCTTTAAGTACTATTATTTGGTAGAGATGTCAGTGCAGTCTTCCATATAAACAGTTTTTCAACATTAAAGAAAAAGAAAATTTAACAATAAAAATCCAAAACACTTAAACACATAATGAAACAGAGTTTGATACTTTTAATCCTAATTACATCAACTGCAGTTTTACACAAGAGTAAAATAAATGTAATGCATTACAAAAACTTGTACAACTAATGGATAGAAAGATAGACTCAATTCAAAATTTGCTGCATAATAATGCACTATTGCTTCAGAAAATGTTGATTTTAATGGAAGGTTCTAGAGGATGAGGAGAGCGCATTATCACTCAATTACGCTCACAATCAATATTTCCCTTTCTTCTTTTCAGTGCAATTAAATATAGTTCATGCTGTTCATTACCATTCTTTTCATTCATATGAATGTGGTAAATATAACCCTT
This sequence comes from Erpetoichthys calabaricus, assembly GCF_900747795.2. NCBI lineage: Eukaryota > Metazoa > Chordata > Cladistia > Polypteriformes > Polypteridae > Erpetoichthys > Erpetoichthys calabaricus. The sequence continues at coordinate 257,120,345 of NC_041395.2, read as the reverse complement.
CAAAATGTAGGTACAGTAGATTTCCACTTAATATTCCGTGAACATATCACATTTATAAATCTCTGGATTGACGATTCTAAAAAATTCTTTTGGGAAGTTTCACAAATGTTGCTATCTGTTTCATTCTATTCAGCTTCACTAATTGAGTGTCACGATTTTAAGCTTTGTATTTTGTATATATTACATTTTTGGGTTGCCATTATTGTTAGGCCTTTTTTATTTCTGTTAACATTTTCAGTCAATCGACGGAGGCATTGTGCAGTGTAAAGTCACGGCAGCATGTATAGTTATGATGGCGGCACAGCATTCTCCTTGTCTTATATTTTGAAGTAAAAATTGAAACACTCAAATACTTATGATTAATGACTTATTGCTGTGTTTCTTGAACCATTATTTTTGATAACCTTTTTCTTTTGGCTGTAATGCTTGTTTTTTTATATTCTCTGTATCAGCATTTTGATCTTGACCTGTTCATTTCACTAATATTTTTGCCTGCTCCATTAATACCTTTTCATGTTCTGATCATTTCATGCTGTAAGGCTTGTTCTTTTTTCTTTTACAAGTATAGTAGTGAGGACTTGCTAATTCTGGTATACAACCTCTTCCCCAAAAGTATTCGACAAATGTTTGCATTCTTTTCAAATACACTGAAAATTGGGACAACGAAATGAGAAACTCATACTGTTCATGCAAAATCTCCCTAAATGTAACAAAAGCAATGAAAATAAGGGTGTCTGATGTGTAGCAAAATATAAAGCTAAATGAAATAACCATGGTAACATTGAGAGATATAACTGTAGAAATATTTAAAAACAAATGAAAATACAAAAACATGTTACATTTTGGAAAGCAACCATAAATCAGATGGTTACTTTTGTAGAAGCACATATTTAAGGTGTATCCGTAATTTGAATGTATTAATATTTAATAGGAAAACAAAACAAAAATGTACTGTATAATCAACTATTCTTTAAAAGAAAATCTCATGTTCAATGTAATTTTTGGCAAACAAAATTCTGGTGAGTGTCATGTTTCAGTCAAGGTTCCTCCTCTGGCTGTGGTACAAATCTTTGTTTTATTTTAATTTTGATTATTTTGTTTACATTAATATTGCTTGTGTTTATTTGTATTTTTTTTTATTTTGTCTATGGATCTATGCCTCTGCTATGCCAATCACCGCCATGAACTTCCCTCCTCCATATTAATATGGAGTTTTTTCCATAGTTCCTAGCAGATCATTTCGAATGCCTTATGGAATGGAGTGTTTACTTGTGTTTTTTTGTGCTTTTTACTTGTTGTGATTATGGTCTAGCAAGTCCATAGCTTAGAAAAGAGGGCTGATTTAAAAAATAAATAAATAATTGGCCAGCTCATTCTGGGTGTATGTGCTCACACAGCTGCAGGGAGTTGTGGAGGAATTGACGTGAGATGCACCTGCATGTGAAGGTGCGGCCTTTCCCAATTGCTTCATTGGCTTCCCGCGGTGTCTGATTGAGATACTGCGGCTATGGAGCCTTATTAGAATGAGCCAGCACGAGAAAGGAAAAAAAAAGGAAAAGGCCGATCAGAAAGAGAGAAAAGAAATAAGAAAGGAGGTTAAAAGGTGAAGAGAGAGGAAAAAAATGGAGCAAGGGACAGATCTGGTACAAGTGAGCAGATGAAAGGCGTAAAATGCAGACAGCCGGGAGGAAGTCCTCAGAGCATATGAACGGCATTCAGGGGTTGTTGGCCATTCCAGCTGAATGACCTGGGAGATGAATTGGCAGAAGTGCTGCTCAGTTGCAGTGACTCACCTGAGATATGAAGCACGGCTGTAAGGGAGTGAGAGGCTAAGAGAGGCCTTTTGCGGGTGGTGCCATGGACCACAGAAATGCAAGCCTGGCAGTGGGAGTCAGAGACTTGATGTGGTCCCCTGCCTGAGGTTCTACCTGAGAACTATTTATTTATTTATTAAATTTTGCACTGCACAATTTTTGGGACACTGTTTATTCAACTGAGCATTTTACACCTTCCTCTAGCTTTGTGTGAGCTTCACAATGTAATAGGATACAGTATTAAAAAGTATATTTTAATATCAGGTTCAAATTCTCAATACCAATTTAATTTCCAGAACAGCCTTATAGTGTCACCTGTATGGTAATGTGGGCTTTTGCTTTTTTATCACAAGGGGATATTCTATCACAAAATCATTGAACAGTGACAGTCAACCAAAAATTGTTTTTAGAAGTACTGAAAGGGTTACAGGATTCTGTTTGAAAGAAGTGACCTGAGTCCTCATGTATAAAAGATGTGTATGCACAAAAATGTTGAGTATGCCCGTTTCCACGCTCACATCATGATGTATAAAAACTAAACTTAGCATAAATCCATGCACATTCTCACACCAGCTCAATCCATTGATTATGCAAGTTTTTGGCTCGGTTTTGCAAACTGACGACAACCAGCGTCAAAGCAGTGCTACTTTTCCTGTGTGGTCTCCCTTTCTTTTTTAGATTCATATCCCTGACACGTCTTTATCAGATGCACTGAAATTAACCACATATTGTTTATTAGTTTAAGGCATCTGATTGTAATTAACCTGTAACAATATAATGGTCCACAGAATGGCCAAACTATTCCAAATGCCACAGCTACTGTAGAGTTGTTATTTTCAGTACACCACTCACTGCCTCAGCCATGTGCACAGTTTATTTAAACTTCTCCCATTCGGCAAATGCTTCATAGCCTTTTCTGTAGGGACCTCGTGGTTCAGAAACAGTTTCATCCCAAGAGCTATAAACACACTCAATCAGTCTATCAAGTGCTCCTTGTAGAACTGCTTGTACTTATAAATACAATTACGTCACTGTAAACTTGCACAACAGTAAGTTTATGGAGGATTTGCATGTGGAATCTCATTGTAGCATACAATAACAACAAAGGAATTCAATTCAATTCAATAGATGAGAGCGCATATTTACAGATGATGACGACTGACTTCTAAGTCGATTTAGATTTCCAAGAGCCATCTTCTTAGAGCTCTTGATATCATTTTTAAGATGAAATGCATTAAAGTATGTATATTACATTATACACATAAATTCATAACTTAATTTAAATAATGTATACTGGTAGTAATTAAATGTAATTTAATGCACAGTGGCGCAGCGGTAGCGATAAGCTGGCTCCCCGTTCGCACTGTATGCTTGCTGGGTCTGGCGCAACCCTGGATGGATAGATGGAGGGAATAATTAAACATATACTATGAAGATATTTCAATGTTCCTTAAAAGTTTTGAAGAATCAGTGTTCTAAGCTTACAAATGGATTGACATTTATTACTAAACGTAATTTTTGTGGCAATTAGTTACTTGGAGAAAGAAAAGGAAGGACAGGAATTAGGGGTTAGTACATTTGAAAGAGACAGTACTACTGTAATAAATTATTTCATCGAGGGTCGCGCACGTCCCAGCAAACATCTTGCAGGAGCCAGGAACAATCTGTGGACGGGGAGCCAGCTCATCGCTACCACTGCGCCACCGTACCCCTTTGTTTAATATATGCTTTAATTCATTTCACATGAACATGATATCAAGTATACATCATAGTATTTAAATTGTTCAGAGAGCTGTAATATCATGAATGTAATATATTCTGTATCCTGTTGGCATAAGAGAAAGCCTGTTTAAAAAGCACGTATTGATTCACACACATAGAGCATATATAAGAACACATACAATACAAAGCATTTAACGTGTTACTTTAGTTATGATGGGATCTGAGAAACTCTAATAATTAAATTTTGATTTTAAGATTAAGTTTATGACGTTCTACTTAAATGACAAAGTAAGCTACAAGATTGAAATGGACATTTTGACCTTTTTTTCACTGTGTCCCTATTTTTTTTCTTTTCTTTGTACCCTAATACACTTCTTTATGACACTCAGACAGTGGGCAGTGATTCACCTTTCTATGGCGACTTTAATATCTAACTACTTCTTTTTTATTTCGGGCAATGTGAAGTTGAACTTTCCAGTTTCTATGCATTCTGTATCACTTGATCAACTGCCTTTTGTTGTGTATACCACTGCTTAAGCCAACAAATAGTACATTTTTCCTGGACTCAACTTCACATTCACTGAAATTCTTTTTTTCCACTTGCTTTTACCATTGTCATTAACAGAACACTAAATGGAAAAGGCTATTTATATTGATTTGCATATTAAGATATGTAAAATTCTGGGAGGAGTCGGGGTGGGGTAGCAGGCGTGTACACAAGAGTTACTTTTCATGCTGACCAGGATTTATGTAGTGGAAGTGCGTGGAAGTTGGCTTACACAAGGTTTTGTGCATCTGAATTTTTTTGTGCATACGGACATTTCCACATTTGTCTGTATGCCATGTTTTAGTGTGAGTTCTACACACAGCGTTATGCATGAGGCCCCAGAACTGTGGCTTAACAAGTGGATCATTCCCAAGTCATGCTGTGCTCAGTGTCCCCAACTTCCTGGCTAAGAAATTAATTGCCAAATTGAATCATCCATCGTAACCCTAACCCTGACCAAGCCTCTTGTGATTTGTGGCTCTTCCTAAAAATAAAAACTGCCTTTAAAAAATTGAGACTTTCAAACTTTTCTGCCATACATCACAATGTGACAAAAAAATCAAGGATATTTCATAAACAGAGTTCCACTTTCCAGCACTGTTCCCAGCAATGGCAACACTGTTTAACTAAACGCATAGCTGTAGAAGGAGATTACTTCGAATTTGACATTAGCCGCTAGTGATACACACACAGTTTTCTACAGGTATTTTTTCTGAGAATTAAATTGTCAGAATTTAATTGTGATTAAAGAGGCAAGTTTCCTTTCTTTTTTGTTTTCATTTTTTAATTTTATCCAAAGATACCACTGCTCACATTTGGATAAATAAATGAGTGATGCATTACATCAATTTGTAAAAAAAGCAACATTTGAAAACAGAACAAATAGTACAATATGTAATACAGAGAAAATTAAAGAAATATACACAATACTTGTATTGAAAGTAATAATTATAGTGCTGCTTCAAAGGGAGAAAGTCAAACCAGAATTCTAGGTATATTTTGGAACACCTGTGTGTGTGGACAAAGAGGACCAGCTGGGGAATGGTATACCCTTTCTCCTGAAAGTAAAACTGCCAAGTGTGCTGAAGGATGAAAAAGAAAGTGTTAAATCTAAATATTACCAGAGGAGACCAGGGGGGAAATGACCCAAATAATTCTCAAGATGTCTGATCATACCTAAAAAAAATGTTTTTTGAGAGATCTGGCATGAGGTCACTGCAACCCAACAGCAGTATGTCTTACCCCTTTAGACCAATGCAGCTCAGATGTCATCTGGGACCTTTTACAGCTCTGAACTAGTGGCCCTGTAAGCCAGGTTCATGTTCCTGATACTGGGACTTAAAGGCTCACATTGAGTCCAGAAAAAACTTAATGGTGGGAGAATGAGGAACCAGGACAGAGAGAGAAAGAAAGACAGGAGATAAGAAGGGAGAGTGCTTTTGCAGTATTTGCAAATACTTGGCTATCCAAACAAAAAGTTGTTAAGACCTACTTAGGAAGGTACAGTAGAACAGCTTAATAATTTCCCCATATACTTTAATGTTATGTTTCCCCCAGTAATTTGTCCCTATCTTTTGTATAACTGAGTTTAATACATGCACCATTAAAGACAATTCTTTTGTTTGCTGGAAGTGGGGAGATGTATCCACTACTTAATCTGAAAAAAATTTGCTGTTGCTTGGTAAATACACAATGAATAAAGCTACTTAATGTAAAAGCATTCATTCTTCAAGTACTAACAAAGCATTGCAGCAAATATCATTGATAACCAGCGTTGTGTGTGCAGATCATGGAGTCATTTAGTTTTCTTGTTTACATGGGATTAGACTGCAATGAGGAAACTTAATTAAACCCTTTCTTCAATTAGCAGCCTAATGCAGTTTATTTTGATACACTGTTAGCTTTATGTCTAATGTTGTAAGAATGCTGAACTAACATCTTATTTAGAATGACTTAAAAATGTGTGACTATAATTTGAAAAAACTCGCTTGGGACCAATCTAGTTGCCAGGCATTGTTGGACACAACAGGAGCATAGCTAAAGGGATGGTAAAAAAAAATACACAACAAAAAACAGGCCACACTGCGCATCACATTTGAAAAAACAAACAGTACACTTGTAAATAATGTGCTATATCAAAATGTAAAAAAAAAATAAAAGTGAACAAACTATAAGATTTGTAATCCAGAGTAAAACAATATGCAAAATATTTGGAAGGAAGGTAAAAATTACAATCCTCCTCCTCCTACCACGTAGTAATTCTGGTGTGTGGACAGGGAAAATTAAGAATGGTGGACTGTTTACCATGAATCAAGTTTAGGTAAAATTCAAAAAACTGGGATTCAAATTAAGGAATCAAATTCATTCCTTCCTTCTTGCTCTTAAGAAACTGCTTCCAGACAAGGATTAGCATTCGGCAACACTACTAATCAATAATTAGACAAAAACATTGAGTTTAAGCTCATGATTTAAAACATATATTTATTTGCGTATTAACCAGTAACAGCACATATAAGCAAAACAAAAAATGTTGCAACCTGTGTGGGTTCGTGCAATCTTCATTCAGTCTTTATTCCCAAAAGAAATTTCCCAGGTGGCCCAGTACCTCAGTTGTTGATAATTATGTGTCCATGATTGAAAAGTGAAAAGAAGGATTTTTTGCCAAAGGCAGAGCTCCTTGGAAAGTGTCCAGCAGCAAAGTAGATAGTGAGCTCCATTTAAATGTCCATAGCTCCTCCCAAAGTGTCAGAAAAGTAGCAAATGAACCAATCATCCAATTTTGTAACAAAGCACCAGCTGAACTAAAGCGAAACTAAAAACTGAACTGCAGATCTTGTAAAAAAATCTACTAAAAGGCAGCCACCCTTTTTGTCCAAATTAACCATTGTCACACACGTGTGGTTAGGAGGCAACCAAAGGGTCCAAGTGGGAATGAAAGTATAAGAGATAGGGGGTTGAAAACAAACACTAATGCCTTTTTCCCTCTTTTGACAGAGCAACAGAAGAATAACCATTATTTTCCACTTCTGTCCCAATCAGAAGACATCACTTCCTTCTCCCCCCGATGACATCACTTCTGGCTCCAACAGATGACGCCACCTCCATCCCCCTCAGAGGTCATCACTTCCGGTTCCAAACAATGATGTAATTTCCAGCTCCAATAGATGACATCATTTCCACTTCCTGTAATTTCTCAATTCTCTTACTGCCGTTTCAAGATAAAAAATCCACCCAGTCTGTATTAAGTTGTCTATTGTAATCACTACAATGAGTGATCAGTCATTTTTGACCACTCAGCGCTCCAGACATTATATGAGGAGGCTTCCCCAAATCTTTATGCTTGGTTTGTCTGCTTATTTCTTGACACCATACACACCTAGTTTACTGTCTGTTACCAAAGTGTCCATCAATTTTAGAGTTTCTCAGAACACAGGAAAGTCATCGCACATTGGAATCAAAAGCTTCTTTAAGCTGCAAACAGACTGGCTATACAAAATATTCTAAGGTTCTGCATTTGCTTTCAGCTTTCCCAAAACTGTTGTTCAGCTTGAAAAGTTTTTCAGGCCTTGGCTATTTGCTTCAGATCTTTACATTGAAAAGATTATGGGGGGTTAAAGAATCCCCCATATAATTATCTTTCCTTGTGAAATTCTGAAAGCCAAACTTCAAGTTCAGCCAGACTTGCAGTATTTCTCTTTCTATATTTGACACTGAAGCCTTATTTCATGAAGGTCTTTTACTTTGATTTTGATTTAGTCCTTCTCTTTAACTATATTTGAATGCACTGTTTCCCTGAGCTGGTTAAGGCATCACCAAGGGAAGAGTCAGTCCCAAAGCAGACATCATTCCTATTGTTGGATAAGCTGGCATTCACTGCTCATAAGGGAGATATGAAAATGCAATGTGTATATCAAGCAATGACTTTTTTTTTCCAAATGATTGTGCCAGGAACTAAACACACTTTGTTAAACAGAAATACAGAATTATTGTAGAAGTTTTTGTTAGAAATCAATAAAGCATATAGAGTGTCAGTTAAACAAGTCCTGATCTTGGAATTCAAGCTGTTATTAGAATTCTCAAGAGTTTAGATATTTTTTTCCTGTCTTCTACTTTCATTTATGATTTTTTTCCTTTAATTGTTTTTTAAGTATATAGCTTTAATTATAGTTGTTTGTTGACATTCATGTTTTCCACGCCAAAGTCATCTGTTACTTCTTTCAGTGTGCATTTCCATTCTGTGGTGTGCTTGCCATGCATTTAATGACACCTACTACCATGTGATAGTGCAAATATGATCCCACTGTTCTCACGTGTTTGAAAAAACAAAACCAAAAAAAGTAAATAGCTTTTTTTTAAAGTGTTGTAGTGTTCAACATTTGGCCAATTGTCTGTTTTTATAGGGCCCGATTTAACAGGGGCAAGGAGTCCAGTGGTCGAGTCTGAAAGTAATGCATCTGGTCCTTTTTTACAGTTAGGAGTCAAAGAAGTATTTTTCAAGTTATTTTTCACAAACATGCTATATATGCATTTGCCATGTGAAATTGTGTTGTAAAATAAATTGCTTTCTATAAATTAAAAAGCTTAAAAATCTACCAAATATGTCCATTTTATTAAGGCAAGTATTAATCCACATATTGTAATTACACGCACACTGTAAAATAGTTTATACATGTACATTTTGAACAAAAAACACCAATATTATGAGAACCCACCATTTTAAAAGTAGACCAGGGGGTATTTTCCGTACGTCACTTAAATCATCCGAGATCAGATGCCTGATCTTGGATGAGTTAATGCTGGTGAAACTCATCCGGGATAAGTTGGTTTTTCAAACGCAGCCGAGTAGTAGATTAGTCTAGCCGGATCTAATCATCTGAGATGAATGCGCGCGCCCGCGCTGATTGAAAAGCCCATATATATTGAGTCTAGAAAACATGATCAGCAAGTCTTTGATAGGCTGTAACAAAATGACGAAAGAATGGGCGCATTTTTTTTCACACAAGCTGTGTGTGTGTGTGTGTGTGTGTGGGTGTTAGTTCATTAGTTAGTTACTCGAAGGATTTCAAGATTTAATATGCACAAGGGGTAACACTGCCAAAGCAGCCCAAACCAGAAGAGATGGCTGGCAAAAAGTGGCCGACAAATTAAACACGTGTGCATTGCACTTACTGAAAGCAGCGTTTCATTTCCTATGTGTCAGATTAATTATTATTTAATATGTCATAATTCCAGATCAAACATGAGCACAAGGAGAATACGGGAACAGGTTAAAATGAAGTACAAGAATATACTTCAAATTGGTAAATATTGGTATATAACTATTTAAAGAATTGTTGACATAAAGAATCATATATAATGTAAAGAACATTAATTTTAAAGCTAAAAAAGACAAGCAAAAAACAGGTGGAGGTCCACGCGGTCCATACCTAACCCCTGCAGAAGAGTTGGCTCTCCAGCAAAATGCCCATCGCCCTGTTTCTTGGGCATTCCAGGGGGAAGCTCCTCCTCAGAACCAGTGGCAGGATGCAGTGGTCACTTCATTTCAGGGAAAGGATGGTCATTGCATATATTTGTCATCGATGTGTGCCATAGGTATGTTTCATATAGCCCTCTTTTTTGTTGGGTCAGTTGCAGGGAATGTTATATCCCTTGAACCTGTGCTGACCAACGAAATATTGACAAAGGTCAAATATTTGATATAGACACTGTGTCTGATAATTCATCAGGAGGAGAGGTACATTTTCCAAATAATGTTTGATCAAACTCCACTCTACTCAGTCCCATGTGCCCCATCACATTTGGAAATCCTGGGTAATGAGAATGTTAGGCTGATTGTGAGATTCTTTATGGAACTGTGGGTGTTTTTACCTGTGTATTACCTACCTGCAATGGCATGAAACGCCTCTTTTGTCTGCACACACAGGTGTCCAGGAAACACAATGAAAACCCGAAGGAAATCTTTCAGAGCCAAACAGACTTTACGAATTGCCTGGCAAACTGCACTTTTAGTTAGATTTTCCGCATCGCCTACACTATAAAAAAAAAAAAGTGCCGCTTGCAAAAAACCTCAAAGCAATGCATACTGTCTGTGTGGTAGTGAGAGCCCGACTTTCGCCGAGTTTGACTTCGAATATAAGGTCCTAATAAATTTTTGAGGTACAATATTCCCCCTCTGCTAAAGCAGTATCTTTCAAAAAGAATTTCCTCTGGGAGCAATAAAGGATCTTCCCCTCTCTATATGAAATTCTCTTCTTATAATTTGCGTACCGATATCAATTGGTCGCTCATTCATTAACAGCTTAGTCATGACTGAATGAATTCCACACATGGACACTGATTAAGTGTGTGAGCTAATCCTTGATTACATAGAACAAACCTGCTCCGAGCAGGTTTGAGGATTAGGATGTGTTACTATGACAACACTTCCAGCAAGAGTTTTGAAAAACCGACAGATCCAGGATCACGCCAAATCGTCAACAATTACATCTGGCTAAACGAGTAATCCACGTACGAAAAATACCCCCCAGCTGTGTACAATAGCTCAGCACTTCTTCCTGTACAACAACCTTTCACCCACCATGGTTTCCACCCGACAGACCAAATCACAGTAAAACTTTTGTGCCATGTGGTTGGTTTTAGTATGATTTACTTCCATATTTACGAGAAAATTCACATAAGCAAACAGAAAGTGTATCTTTACCATGAGAAAAATAGTACCAGGTATATGTGATAAAATTACTATTTCCAGATCCCTTTTGTTGTCACAAACGGGCATCTGAAACACGGAAGGTATGGATCAATAATTTAGAATGGTCTTGACTTGAAAAAAACGGATGTATTTGGTAAGTTTTTAAGCACTTCCTCTGTGCCCCATACGCTTTATTGTAAAGTGCCAGAGTAGGCTAGATAATTTTTTTAAAACTTATCGAAACTTCTTAACTTTAGAATACAATTTTGTGTGGCAAATGCATTTTTACCATGTTTGTGAAGTAATAACTTCAACTTTAAAAATATCAAACTTATCCTTTAACTTACCAGGAAGAAGATCTGTGACCATGGCTTAGTTCCACCCATTATCCTGCCTCCACAGTTCACTACCATATATCACATCCATGGACCCACAGTCTGTTAACTCATGACCAAACAAAAACATTGAGTCAAACAAGACATATGAATTACTGCATTGATAATGACCCAAAGCTGTTTTTTTCATTTGTCTCCACCATACCCTGTCATTAAACAGTGGTTTTCCATCTCTGAGTGACACTCTTTGTGTTGTGTTAGCTTGTTAGCTAGCAACGATGGTCCATTACTGCGAGTTGACTAAGGGGTTTCCTGGTGCCTGTCTTGTTTTTGTCTGTTTCTTAATTTTTTTGTCAGAGATGCTGGTGGAAACAACAAGCTACGGCCATTTTTCTCCATCCTCCTCTGTCTGGACAGTCTACTGGCCTTCAACCTAAAAGACAGCTTGGTGGCTGCAATCCCCCTTTCTTGATTTATCAGTTTGATCCCTAAGATTCAATGAACTTATGTGTTCTCTGTCAGCTTCCTGGACCTGTGAGAAACTGTTATTATTGCTCTGTACAGACTCTAGTGCCTTTCAGGCAGCTGCATGGATAACTTCTCAAATGGGCACATTTCATATTAAAGATTTAAGCTTATTCTCAGCAAACAATGCCCCATATTATTTAGAATTTGTGGTTCTGTCCCTGAAAATTCCCTTGATCATATTTTTGCCACCCCCACTACCCAATAAAAAACACTCATTGATTTGCTGGTTTTGACCCATACTTGCTCTTGACACCAAGTTTTAGCTATCTCCATTGAAATAAAATATTATTGATAGGTATTTTTCTTACAGTGATCCCTGACTTTGTTTCTACAGTTACTGAGCTACTTCTGTTGTTTGTCGATCTCCAAGGCTGGATCTGTGGTAAATTGTCAAAAGTATATCTACTATTTTCATTCTGCTCTTTGTAAACTCATATCTTTGAGGTGCAGCCTTCACAACTGATGAGAAACATTTATAATGAGGTTACAAAACTTTACTTCACAAGGATTTTGGGATGAAAGGGATTTGGAACATGTTGATCATCAGTAGTTCTTTCCCTTTTGTACCTTATAAACACATTGCCTATTAGGCCATTTTTGTTGGTAAAGGAAAAGAATGTGAAATAACACATTTTGTAATTAAAATATTGTACAGTAATATTGTCATTGAAATATTGTTTAATTAAGGATCTGGGAATGTTCTAAATAAAAATGAACTGTAATTAAATTTGAAGTGTACTTTGTTGTCTTTAATGTATGTAAACACATTTCTAGGTTCCTCTTAGTTGAAGGTGTGACTAGATGTTAATTTGTTCAGCAAAACAAAGCAAACATTGCTTGTACTGAAATATTCCTTATTCTCTGCATTGCAGCTGTGAATACCATAATGGATGGACTGGCATCCCGAATGATATGAAGAGTGATCCCTTGACTGATTTGGTTGCTGGTACCTTTCCCATTTAGGAGGACATAATGGAAGGACAGAGGGAGACTGCTTCCCAGGACCATGTATTGCCCCTGGTGGAGCTCACATTTGTATACCCACAGGGCATACTGGGAGCTGTAGTCCTGATGGGCTGCCCTGCTGGTGTACTTGGGTGCCACCAGAAGGAGTCCCAGAGGCATCCTAACCCTTCTTTAGGGGTTTCTGCCTGGCCCAGAAGCGCTTCCAACGTGCAATGCTGTGACACTGGAAGTATTCTGAGGTCTGGCATAAAAAATGGACCACCTCATTTACATCAAGGTTAGAATTGGGAGGAAGAGGATAATTCTCGTTGAGGAGTGGAAGAAAACAGGAAGGAATTGATTTATTATATTATACTTTGTGGACTGATGTTAAAGCCAGTCAAGGTATTAGAAAATAATAAAATAATTATTTTATCTTTGAACTGTATCTGTGGCAGTTGTGTCTGGTGTTTGGGGCTTTCTGGCACCCCCTTTAGTCCATATGGTGAATTTTGATCATGCAGTATATTTTAACTGATTTTGTAGTTTATTTTGAACCAAGTGCTAATGAACATGAAACACTTTGCCAATCTCTGGTGCCATGATTAGTGAGTATAATAACCTTGCTTTGAAAATTCTGCCTTCCTTATGTCAAGATTTCTCCTTACTTTTAAATTTCTGTTGGAATTATAATAGAATGTAATTATAATAGAATATAAAATTAAAATAATTTAACAGTCCTACTGGGCTTTGGACTGACTGTGTAAAAATTTTTATTCAGATTCCCAAGGTATGGTTGTCCAGTTCCAGTATTTTCAATAAATAATTGAATACCTTAATAAATTGGTGGTTACATTCATATATTTGTCTTAAACTATTATTCCTTTACAACTAAAGAACTAACTGGTCCACAATGACTGATTTTCTACAAGATTTAACACTAGAATTACCAAAGCCTATGTAAATCCTGCTCACCTCAAATCCCTTCGCACCTCTCTGTCAGCGTCTTTTGTCTTGTAAATGTGCCGATCAAGACAAGCAGCAAGCAGCCTACTATTCCATCCCCCACCACCGCAGAATGGGCACAAAGTTCTCCCTGTTCCAGCCTTGATTATCTGGGAGTGAAGTGCTGGAGTTTTGGAATGGAAATAATAAATCTTTATTTGGAACACTTGCATTTCATGTGTGTTCTGTTTCTACAATAATCTGTGTAAACACATTGTTAAAACAGAAACGTTTTTCATATTTTAGTAATAAATGACAAAATGTACACATAAACTAATGTGTAAAGCCTGAAGACCAAAGATCAAATATTACTTGAAAATGAATAGATTGGGTGTAAATTTAACTTCCTCCCTTTCTGAACTGACCCTAAATAACAGTACCAGCATAAATTCACACCCGATCTGACGCTGTTCGTTTTCAAATAATATTGCATTAGTGCAATGATGTTTTCTGATTGGTACTATTCAGGTCATAAAATGATTTCTTGAAAATGTCACGTATATTTGTCTCTTTCTTTTTTTCCCCGGAGCTGCGCTGACATTGTGCACCAGAAGGCATGAGCTTATTCAGTGTGAGCAGGAACACGCAGATGGTCGGTTGCTTGTGCTATAACAAGCTTGACCTGGCGGCGATCAACGCGCATGTACTGTGCAAGGCATGTACGGGGTCCACTGAGAAAAGAAGAGTGTTCATGGCTCACCTTGCAGAGGAACTTTCTTTCCTCAGCATGTCCTGGAGTACAAAATAAACACCACCATGCACCAAAATGTGGAGAATGGGCAAGATCAGAAAAAAAACAAAATGCTGTCACTGATTACAACCGTAAGATGGTATGCAAATGAATATGAATAATGTTACATCAGTGCCACAATGTTTTCTGATATGTACTATACAGGTCGTAAAATGAATAATTCCAAATATCATATATACATACCTATGTCTCTGTTTTTTGTCAGTGTGGCTTTGACATCATGAAGCATAATGCACATACTAATTCAGCGTAAGCAGGAAAACTCAATAAAACTGAATGAAAAAAAATCAAGTGACAATGAGATAGGAAGAAGGCAGATTCACCAGCGTTTGCGTGTCAGCTTTTATCCCTCCAGATCAGAGAATTTCCAGTTTGATTGTCCCAAAACACCACTCACTTCTCCAGTTAATCCCAGTTTCAAATAAAAACTAACAGCGTCAGATCCCATGGGGGGTAGTATGTATTGTGATCGTGACTGAGAGAATAAAAGTGAAAAAAAAGCTAACTTTTACAAGTCCTAAAAATTTACACTGGCTGTTACAGACGCAAATCAAATGTATGTGTTTATTGTATAATGTTAACAATAAGAGCAGCTCACTACTCAAACTGGTAAATATACGAGGCAGTCAGGATCAAACCGGGGGACTCTTGATTACAAGTCAGCAATTCCTACCACTGCACCATGGAAGCTGTTGCAGAATCCATGAGCCTTTTGTGAAAGTGTTTATTTGATCTTTGGACTTCATGCTTCACACATTATACAGTTGAATATATAGTTTATTTTGTCATTTATTACTAAAATATGAAAAAGGTTTCTGTTTTAACAATGTGTTTACACAGATTGTTGTAGAAATGGAACACACATGAGATGCATATATTCCAAATAACAATCAATTTCCATTCTAAAATTCCAGCACTTCACCCCCAGATAATCAAGACTGGAACTAGAAGAACTTTGTGCCCGTTCTGCGGTGGTGGGGCAGGTGGAATAGTAGGCTGCTTGCTGCTTAATTTACAAGACAAAAGACACTGACAGAAAGGTGCAAAGGGATTTAAGGTGGGCCAGATTTACGAGTTTTTTCGTAGGCTTTGCCCTTAGCCTTAACACTAGAATTACCATACAGAAAATAATTAATGAAAAAAATCACATCACAAATAAATCTCCCATAATTTAATGAAAAGAATGGTGTCATTGTGCACTTCCATCTATTTTGTATTTTTAAGGTTGAGTGTATATGTCCTGTTTTTTTAAACAATACTTTTTATTATACCCTCCTTACTTTCTCTGTAAATATATTGTCTTTTATTCACTTATGTGGTAAATTGTTCTTTCTGTTGAAGAATATTTTGGTGTCTTAATAATAGCGATTTTCAACTTGCTGATATGATGAAGACTGTATAGTTTAAACCATTCAAAAACTTAGAAGTTACACCGATTCTCACACATAATCACATGCATCACTCATTTCAAGAAAGCCAGTGAAAGTCTTGCAAGCTCTTCTCATCAATGTAAGTCCCTTGAGACACTGGCTCATGGTCTGAACCTAGAAAAATAAGTTATTGCTATATTCCATTTGTGATCCATCTAGATCACTAGTTTATTAAAATGCAAGGCTTTTCACAGACATATCTTCACCAAATACTAAATTTTTTGGAGGCAAGATTAGTCTTTCTTTTGGTAGGGAATGATTTTTGTTGTAATGATTAATAATACTAGTTGCACAAATACAAAAAAAAAAGTACAATAGAAAATTTTAAAATGAAGT
Source organism: Erpetoichthys calabaricus (assembly GCF_900747795.2). Taxonomy (NCBI): domain Eukaryota; kingdom Metazoa; phylum Chordata; class Cladistia; order Polypteriformes; family Polypteridae; genus Erpetoichthys; species Erpetoichthys calabaricus. The sequence continues at coordinate 257,104,244 of NC_041395.2, read as the reverse complement.
ATGTGGTCTGTGAAATATATTTTTTTGCTTTACTTTTATTTAAGCTGATATTACTGACTTATCTCTTGTAGACATAGGATGCACCGAAAAATCTGAATCTTTAAAGTGGTTGTTTGTATTTATTCCATGTTAATTAAGTGCTAAATACAGTTGTGCTATCTACTAAAGAAGTCTCATCTGACAATGACCAAGACATCCCACTAAGCTGATAAAGAATGTAGTAGTTTAAAAACTGTGGCAGCAAATGTTCAGAGTCACTGATTTATGACTGGGAATATCAGTAAACAGAGTGCACCTGCAGTACAGTTTTTCAGCTTCAGTGCAGAACTGATGAAGTGTGAACTCACAGTGCATCACTATCAACTGAATTGTACAATCAAATTGCACTTGTTCAGAGCAAAACCCTAAAATTGGATAATTAGCAAAATGAACTGGTACATTGAGCTTAACAACAAAATCTGCATGAAATTTCTATAAAAGCCTAGTCTGAAGCACTTGTTTTTTTAGACTCTGAAGGTTATAACTGCAACTGTTCATATCAGTCTTCAGTACTGCTCTAAATCTGCCCATGAGGAGTGAACAAAAAAATATAATTATTGTAGTCGCTCACACTGGCAAAAGTTAAACACAGCAAATTTATAACAGCAAAACTGTTACATTCAAAGTTAATCTAAAAATTTAGAAACATTTTTCTTTTTTTGTTATTATAATAATATAAGTAGAGTAATATTTTAAATTAAGTTTGTAATACAAAAGCCACACAAACCACATCCTATAGACAAATGCCTTTAGAAAATAGAAAACACAGAATTTATTAAAAACATACTAAACAACTGATAATATTATTAAAAGGCAATAAGAAAAAATTAGTATGAATAGCCTCAGCATTTATATTGTAGAAGATAAAAAGGAGCATTTAGTTTCAAATATTTAACAGGTATTCTGGATGTTTAATAAGAGAAGGCCCAGCTTTATTAAAATCTTGGAATTTTACGTGTATAGAAGAAAATAACTTCTTAGGGTATATTAAATTGGGTTGGTTTTTGACATAGTGATAGATGTAAGAAATCTGAAAGCTGTTTTTTGCAAATTTCCCACTTATTTTCTATAGTCTTTGTTAAAAAGTCTTGTACCATAGCCTCACCCAAAAGAAAAAAAAGTTTGTTTTTTTAATGGGTGGTGGCAGATCCAATAGGTAAATTAAAAACAAAATTAGGAGTATACCTTAAAAATATACCCTCAGGAGTATATTGTGATATTAGGATGTAAATGGCTGCTATGTATTTGTGAAATCAAATGTATAAACAACATTAGATGTTAATATATAGATAATTACATTTGCATCGCATTCATGTAATTTTTTATTTGATCAGCTTGTTATGAGTTGTTAGCTATACAAGCAAAGTAAACTAACTTAACTTCAACAATAGAGTCCATCTTCTTCTGGGGAATTACATAACACTCACTGGACAACTAAGAAATATAACTTCATTTGCATGTTCTGTGGTGCCACGTCTACTGTCTATGAGAGGCTTCCAGTGGAAGTACTAACTATATTCCCAGATATCCTTAACTGGTTAAGCTCAGTACAAGCAGGACTAATGGACACCTCTATAGCTTGTTATGCAGCTTAGTCATCATTCGTTGGCTACTGTGACAAGAGTTGATAACTTGTCCTGAGAATGCTATCACATCCCAAGTTATTATCCTAGGGCCCACACTCTCCCTGGTACTTATAAATGATCTCATAAAAGCTGAAGTGTTGGCTTCATTTTGTTGCGTATGACTCCAACTTTCACCAAGTGATCTAAATTAATTTGTCAAACTACTAAATGAAGACCTCTCTAAGTTAGCTGTGTCTTAGTGTGTTTTAATCAATGTTGGAAAACAAAAGGATTCCACTGTAGACTTCTAACAGGTGCTCTCACTAACCCTTATCTCCTATTGTATGGAAGGGGCATTAGAAGGTTATAGAGATAAATGTCATAAATGGGTTGATATTTAGCCAATTTGTTATGGACACCAACTGTGCCATGCATAAATAACAATCAAACATACCCACACTGATTTCAGCATGTCTATCATTTTCTTAATATAAAACACACACACAAAAAAAAGTATATCAGTCATTTTTCATCAATCATTACATGAATTTTTAAAAAACCACTTGATAAAAAAATTGCATTATTTTGCAATATTAATGTGTGATTTCATAGTAATTATTGTGTTATTTCACAAACAACCTGCATTATTTTTACTTTATGTTGAAAATAAAGTAAAAATATAAAGAATACAACATGATGTGATGGCAGCAGACAACCACGGTTATTGTCAAACAGGAATAATAACAATGCTTCCAAACAAAAATGAAAAGCAAAACAATATAGTAAAGAATATTTTTGTTTTTAATGTTAGGGTTAAGGAGCATCACACAGATTTAATATAAGTTATACTTTTTATGAAACTGCTCATTTTCTTGGAAGAACAGGTATTTATTAAATAATATATGAACTTTTGCTCAGTTAATGAAATTCAACATATTTTAAAAAGGCAGTTAAACAAAAAGAAATTGATTATTTTAATAAAGGATACAAGCCAAATGGGAGAATATGGATTTATGTACTTTCAAGAAAAAATGTGAACATATGTGAAGTGACTAGCAGTAACAATGATCTCTAACTAGAGAGAGGGTACAATGTAGTCACAGGCACAGTGCCAGTCATTCACAACTTGAGCTGGGCTCATAAGCAAAGGATCTGACAAAAGGAAGCTGCTGTTTGATGACCTTCAATTCACATGTAATAAATCAAAACTTAAAAAGTTAAGTCTGAGCAAAATGTTGTTCGTGTAGCCTTCCACAGCAGTGTTTCCCAACTTTTTTGAACCACAGCACATATTTCACATTAGAAAAATTACAAGGCACACCAAGAAACAAAAATGTCACAAAAAGTATATTTATTGAAATATAATGAACATCTAGTCTCAATTTACTCAATTTACTTACTCTGTGTAAAACCTGGGCCTGTTTAGTTGAACACAAAGCTGATATTCTTGCAGGAATTGAAGAAAGACACACACGAAGATCTTCCTCAACAGCTCTGAGTCTTTCTCTATTTTTCGTCTTTATAGCAGTCATGCTTGAAAAGCCCACCTTGCTTAGATAGGTTGTGGAGAAAGGGAGCAGAACTGAAATAGCTTTGTTTGCCAGAATGGGGAACTCCTTGGCAGCAGTCAGCCAAAAACTGTCCAAAGGTAGATCAGCAAAGCTCAGTTTTAGACCACGATTTTGTCTCAGTTCAGTTATTTCTTCCTGCTCCTGCAAAGTCATGTCCTTTCCAACTGAAGCTGAGCTGTATGGGTTCCAAACCCAGTCAAGGCAATCAGTGGAAAGTGAATGGAAATAACATGACAACTTCTGCTCAAGACTTTGCAGATGTTTACCTATTGTCTCACACAGTGCAGCACAGTTGACACCCTGCCATTTCAGGGTATGTGGGAAAATGTTTAAAGTTGACACTTTTGATATGTTGTTTCCAGAGCTGCACCTTTGAAAAAAATCCCTTTATTTTATCTGTACTTGTGAGCAGGTTTTCATTTCGGCCTTGCATTCGTGTGTTCAGGTAATTCAGATGTTGAAATATATCTGCCAGATATGCCAGTCTTGCACACCACTCATCATTTTAAAGCAACTTAGTGTCATCATACTTCTGATTTGTCAAAAACACTAAGTTCCTCCCGCAGCTCATACAAATGGGCTAAAACTTTACCATGGGACAGCCACCAGACCTCCATGTGAAGCAATAACACTTTATGTTGCGCTCCCATTTCCTTACACAGTGATGCAAAAATGTGACTTTTTAAAGGACTCCTCTTCACAAAGTTTATCATGCGCACATCTTCCAGTACAGCAGCTAGGTCTGCCGGCAGTGTCTTGGCAACGAGTGTTTCCTGGTGCAGAAAATAATGCGTCGCAATGATATTTGGATGTTGCTCTTTCACTCTGTTTACAAATCCTTTGGTGTGCCCGAGCATGGCAGCTGCACCATCGGTACAAACACTTACGCAGTTTTGCCACTTCAGTCGTCCTTGTTCAAGGTACTCTGACACAACTCGAAAAATTTCCTCTCCTGTTGTTCTTTCTGGCAATTCCTTGCAAAACAGAAAGTTTTCTCTGATGATGTCTCCATGTATAAAGCACACATTTGCCATAAGTTGTGCATGTCCATTGATATCTGTAGATTCATCGATTTGCAATGCAAATTTGCCACTAATGCGCATCTTTTCCAAAACTATCTTTTCAATGTCAGCAGACATGTCTTCAATACGTCTGGAAATTGTATTATTTGAGAGAGGGACTTGTGCTATTTCTTTAACAGTGCCAGGGCTGATTATCTCTTTTAAGATAATTTTGCAGGCAGGCAGGCAGTATTAATGTCTCTGCTACGGTGTGTTGCTGTTTTGATTTAGCGATCAGTTCAGCAACATGGTAGCTAGCTTTAAGTGCTTTCTCACTCGTCTTGGTGGTTTTCCTCATTAACGCTGCCTGTTTCTCAGTCTGTTCATGCAGTTGAACAAAATAGTCTGTGTTCTTGTTTTGAAGTTATGGGTGTTTTGTCTGGAGATGGCGTTTAAGTTTACTTGGAACCATGGCACTGTTTGACAATTTTTCCCCGCACACCGGGCATAGTGGAATTGGCTCAGTTGGTTCCCCAGTAGAAGTGAATCCAAAGGCAAGATAACTTTCATTGTATTGTCTTGAGCTCTCCTTTTTTGCTTTCTTCTGACCACTACTCATGCTAGGGTCTTCATCTGGGTTGGAATTTTCTCCAAGACCCAGGTCAGATTGACTACTTTTTCTTTTCAAATATTTATCCATCGCTATTACCTGCGGCGTTGTCTCACTCGCAGCATGACTATGTACTTTCGTATTTCTTCTTCGTCTTCTTCTCTTTTACTGGCAGTTGGCAACCCACTTAATTGGAGCAAGAAGTTGTACTGCCCGCTGGTGACAGGCAGAACAAACAGGTAGACTTAGAGTACCAATCAGGTGAAATTGGATAATCTTCCATGGCACACCTGATGATTTCTCATGGCACACTTATGTGCTGCGACGTGGTGGTTGGGAAACACTGTTCCACAGTATTGGTTCTAAAATTACAAACTATTTTAATCATATAAACTTGTAAAGAAAGCAACAGAAAAGCAAGTACTACATGTGAAACTATCAAAGATCAGTGGCTTTACCTTCAGCGTTTGGTTACTTAATGAGCAGACGCGTGAAATAGTTCTGTTATTATACAGCAGTCTTTACATTATTTCAGAACCTATAAAAAAGCAAAAGTACATGCAATAACAGAATGTAAAACTTGCAGTCAGTTTTGAAAATGTGAGGAAATAGGAAAAATTAATATTATTACAGTAAAGTGCAAGATGAAAAATTAATGTTCATTATTATTTTTAAAACTACAACGTGCCCTATATGAACAATTTTCTTCACTCTTCACTCTCTGATGCTTTAATTTTGTAGATGTTCCAAGAAACTAACTTGGTGAAAGTTTTGCATTAATTGAGGATACAGGCATGAAAATATAAGCTTTTACTTCAATTGCAAAATTATAGATGAAATCTGAAATAACTTTACATTATGCTGTATGAAAGAATGATGTTTCATCTAATTTTCTTATAAAATTGTGTACTTATTTGGATGACATGATAATTCAATGGCCGACACTGCTACTGTTAGGTACCATATTCCTGCTCACTCTCTGTGAAGAGCTTGTACATTCAGCCTGTCTGTACAGGACTACTGTATCTCCTGAAGACATGAATATTAGACTGAGTGGCAAATGTTAATTTACTATGTTTGAGTGTGAATGTGGGCTTGTATACGATTAGGCCTTGCAATGCATTGGTGGGTTGTTTTCCATATTCCATCTGAAGGAATGTGATCTAGGCCCCCCATAATATACTATTTTTTATTGAATAGTTTTAAGAAGTTTATTTACTGTATGTTATTTTATGTATATGAATCCAATATTTTATTGTTGTGCAAGTAGGGAAACAGCTTTCCTTTGTTATGACTGCACTGAGTTTTCATTTTAAGTTCATGTTTAATTTCATGTTTTTCTACATGCATGTTGTGTAATTGTGAGTTTGGTAATCAGTCTGTGCTTATTTGTTACCATCAATTTTACTTTGACATATTTATAAATTTTGCACATTGGATTTTTATTTCAGTGTGCTACCATATAGCAACCAGTGTGTAACATGTAAAACCATTGTTAAGCGTGTATACAGGTCAGAGCCATGCACTTACATGTTGTCCAAGATTGCAGATACTTTTTAGAGAATGTGTGTTTTGATATTTTTGAGAGTGTGTGTTTCGAATAGAATTTAGGGCTAAACCTTTGGCTTGTACTAATGGATTATAAGTATGGATTAGATTTAAGGCTTAAGTGTATGATCACTTGAATATCTAATTTTGATTTTCTGCTTTGTGTACTATTACAATTTTTTCTTCTTTTATCTCCTGGGGTCTCATGCATAACGCCATGCGTAGAACTCAAACTAAAACATGGCATACAGACAAAGTGGAAATGTACGTACGCACAAAAAAATTAAGTGAGTAAGCCAACTTCCACTCACTTCAGCTCCATAAATGCACGTGCATGTGCCTGCCTTCCCACCCTGACTCCTCCCAGTATTTTGCATTTTTTAATATGCAAATTAATTTAAATATCACCTTCCCAAAGACAATGGCAAAAGCACGCGAAAAAAAGAAGTGTAGGCAAGGAAAAACATTCTATTTGTTGGCTTAAGCAGTGGTATAAACAACAAAAGGTAGTTGATTGAGTGATACACAGTGGTGGAGACACTTGAAAGTTCAAGTTCATAAAGTCGCACAGTGACCAAAATAAAAAAAGAAGTGAGTGTTGGAAGCGTATTAGTATACAGAGAAAAGCAAAAAAAAGGGACACAATGAAGAAAAAAAGTTGAAATGTCCACTTTAATCTCATAGTTTATTTTGTCATTAAAGTAGAAAGTTGTTAACTTAATCTTAAAATCAATGTTAAATTTACTAGAGTTTCTCAGAAACTCCAGGAGCACTCGATGAATGATTGAGTTCATTTATAGCTCTTGGGATGAAGCTGTTTCTGAACATCGAGGTCCCTACAGGAAAGGCTCTAAATTGCTTGCCGAATGGGATAAGTTCAAATAGACTGACTGACACATGGCTGAGGCATTGTGTGCTATAAATGTTCTTCAGGGTAGATGCTGTATCCCAATAATCCTCTGCACTCTCAACACTGTATAGCTGTGATTTCACACTCAGATACATTGGGTTAAAATACTCTGAGTGGTGCACTGAGGGTAACAACGCTAAAACAGCTATGGTATTTGGAATAGTTTGTCCATTCTATGGACCATTATATTGTTACAGGTTGATTAGAATCAGATGCCTTAAACTTATAAACGATATGTAGTTAATTTCAGTGTATTTGATAAAACCTATAAAATGATGGGAAATCACACAGAAACAGTAAAAGTGCTTTGATGCTGGGTGCCGTCAGTTTGCAAAACCGAGAGGAAACTTGTGTATGCACAGGATAAGGTTGGCGTGAGAATGTGCATGGTTTTACAGTTTAGTTTTTATACATCTTGAAGTGAGCGTGGAAATGGGTGTACACAACATTTTTATACATAAGGCCCCTGGTCTTTTTTCATAAAAAATATTCCTGCCTCATCAATTGTGGCAGAACTTCCTTTTAAAAATAATTATCCTTCTTTTTCCTTTTATTACTGTAATTACTACCATAATAGTAACAGGCACTTACTCACAAAATGTAGTTAAATCCAAAACTACTTAATTTAAATCAGCAATGCTGCAAACCTAACAGACTTACTGTACCTTTCTCTTGTAAAGGTCGAAGGAAACACCTCAGAAAATGACATATATGATTAGGTACATAATGTGGAAATACTGCTGATCCATTTGGCCTAGCTGTTTGGCTGTATGTTGGTCATAAAGTGTAGAGGTCATTGCAATTGATACTCTGTGGGTCTGGTGTGTGTCACTGGTACACACACTTTAAATGTCGGTATGGACTAGCATAAACCAATCTTCGCATCTTTTTGGCTGCACACTGGTTCCATGTAAGGCAACTACTGGATTGCACTACCTGTGGGTCATGGGTTGCGGTTGTTGGTTTGTGTGTGGGTCACACTGTGTCAGAAAAGGGCCGCCTAAGTGATCAGCATTGCTGTGTAATATGTTGTCCCTTTTCTAAGTAAGCTTGTTTCACCAAGGTATTCCCCAAATCGAGCTTGTTAACCAAGGGGTGGTTTATCATTTTTTCTAGTGAGCAACAAAAACAATATGGAAGGAATTAAGTCATTTTTAACATAGAGAAAACAATTCCAATCCAAAAATAAATGTAATAACTATATTCCTTGACCTCTAAAACCCCAAAATGCTATCTTAAATATTTTTAGAGGCTAAAAATCAAATACAAAAAAATGGAAGGCAAAGGCCAAGTTATGTCACTGAAATGTATCACTGCATTAACATCATAAACTAATTTATCATGTGTATGAAGTGGTGTCAATCAGTTAATTCAAGTTTGAAGCACCACTTAGAAAGAAATCATGAATCAATTACATACCATAGACTGCCATAAACTTACTGTGAGGCGCCCTAATATATAGTGTATTCAGCTAGTAGTTAAGAGTAAAAATATCAATAGTTATTTTCTGTGGATATCTGGTTTTATAAGTTAGAAGCTATCCTGTTTCCCTTGTAAATGTCTTCAAGCTAAAGCTGAGAAAGTAATACATTTAAAATCTAGCTTGGGATATTTCAATGAGCTGTATGCATCATAAGTGTTTCTCATAAATCACTTAAAATTTTACATAGAGCCTAATTTAAAATGGAATGGTGGGCTAGTAAATATAATGTAACTTCATAATGTATCAACCCATAATAGGGATGCAGGATATAAATGCTAACCAGTTTTGGAGTTTTAGTAGCAATAATGTATCTATCCATATTCAAAAGTGCAGCTTCGGCTAAGCTATGAGTTCCACATTCTCTTGTCAGAAAAAGAGAAAGACCTTAGAGGGTCCAGCTTGGTGTAAGTCTGGTGTCTTTTTAAAGCCACTCAGTGACATGGGGTGGCACCATCGGGCATTCAAACTTGGATAGCCTTGTAGCTTCATAGGGTCACTCAATGACCGTAAAGGCTTTTTTTTCTGTGAATTGGGCAAAGAACAATATGGACAATTGGAGGAAGTGGAGGAAACTGGAGGAAGATAAAGACATAGTTTGGTTATATTTTGGGATGAAATCACAGTTCTGAGAAGACAGTGTCAATGGGGCAGTAGAGTTTTCTTTGTGTGGTTTTGTTTCTTTGTTACTATTTTTTTTCTTATAGTCATCCCTTACTGACTTGCTTATCCATAATGATCATCATTTTGTGTGCTGGATAAAAAATTCATGATTTTTTTCCCTTCACTTTATTATGTTTTTCTTTATCCATTAAAGTATGCAAGTGTGAATGACATTAAAATTTGTAATTGTGACAGCATGACATTTATTTTCATAAATCATATTTAGTACAATTCTCCATATGTTCATGAAATGTAAATTTATCATTCATTTTTTTCTTCTCCTCTTTGGATTTTTTGCTAAAACCCAAGAACCTGGTTTAAGAGGATTTAAGAACGTTACTAGTAGCTATTCTGTGAGTTTGTCTGCAGACTACTTCCTGTTATACATCTGATTATTTACAAATTAAGCTTGTGAGCTAACAATATATTTAAATTATTTTTCCGCAACTCCAAATCAATGAAAATTGTCTCAGATAATTTTCCACAACATTGCAACAGGTGCTAAAACTTGTTATCAATTAAAGTGAGGCAGAATGTTTCTACTAATATAATCCGTCAAGTTTAATGTAATGAGTGCTTCCTGTGAGATTCCTTGCCAAAGACTGCAGTATAGATGAAATTTGAGCCTCTTGTAGTTTGTGAAACCGAGGATAAACCAAAGTGGTAGAGTAAATCACTGACAAAAAGGATTAGTAGAAAAAAATATAAAAATGTTATTTTTTTCTTTCCAGTGCTCAATTACTTCACAAATTAGTGTCATGCAATTAGCATACAGTTCTTGTGTTCTGAAACAAATACTATAAATTAAAAAAATATACAATATAAAGTCCCTTCTGCCTTCCTGCAAAATAATCAAGAACCCACCCCCCAAAAAATAAAAAACCATTTCATGTCTAGCTCACCATGTTTTCTCTTTCTGTTCGGAGGACTCATCTCCCAGATAAAACTCATCCGTTTCTCTTTCATTATTCAGAAAGCACCCCTGTTACTGCCACTGCCAATCCTTCTCTTCCATAAAGTATTCAGAAGAAAGATAGTGTGCTCTGACAACTCTCAGACTCCACACTGTTCTCCTGGGGGGTATTTTTCGTACGTGGATTAGTCGTTTAGCCGGATGTAATTGTTGACGATTTTTGCCTGATCCTGGATCTGTCGGTTTTTCTAAACTCTTGCTGGAAGTGTTGTCATAGCAACACATCCTAATCCTCAAACCTGCTCGGAGCAGGTTTGTTCTACGTAAACAAGGATTAGTTTACACACGTAATCGGTGACGGTGTGTGGAAGTCATCCAGTCATGGCTTCGCCGTTCATGAATGAGCGACCAATTGATATCGGTGCGCAAATTATACGAAGAGAATTTCATATAGAGAGGGTTTGCGCGATCGGCAAGATCCTTTATTACTCCTGGAGGAAGTTCTTTTCGAAAGATACCGTTTTAGCCGAGGGGGAATATTGTACCTCAAAGATTTATTAGCACCTTATATTCGAAGTCAAACTAGGCAAAGTCGGGCTCTCACAACCACACAGCAAGTATGCATTGCTTTGAGGTTTTTTACAAGCGGCACTTTTTTATATACTGTAGGTGATGTGGAAAATCTAACTAAAAGTGCAGTTTGCCAGGCAATTCGTAAAGTCTGTTTGGCTCTGAAATATTTCCTTCGGTTTTTCATAGTGTTTCCTGGACACCTGTGTGTGCAGACAATAAAAGAGGCGTTTCATGCCATTGTAGGTAGGTAATACACAGGCTAAAACACCCACAGTTCCATGAAGAATCTCAATCAGCCTAACATTCTCATTACCAAGATTTCCAAATGTGATTGGGTCACATGGGACTTATCAGAGTGGAGTTTGATCAAACATTATTTGGAAAATGTACCTCTCCTCCTGATGATGAATAATCAGACACAGTGTCTTCATCAAATATTTGACCTTCATCAATATCTCGTTGGTCAGACACAGGTTCAAGGGATATGACATTCCCTGCAACTGACCCAACAAAAAAGAGGGCTATATGGAACATACCTATGGCACACATGGAGGACAAATATATGCAATGACCATCCTTTACCTGAAATGAAGTGACCACTGCATCCTGCCACTGGTTCTGAGGAGGAGCTTCCCCCTGGAATGCCCTCAGAAACAGGGCGATGGGCATTTTGCTGGAGAGCCAACTCTTCTGAAGGGGTTAGGTGTGGACCGCGTGGACCTCCACCTGTTTTTTGCTTGTCTGCCTTCTTATTAGCTTTAAAATTAATGTTTTTATATTGTATATGATTCTTTATGTCAACAATTCTTTAAATAGTTATATACCAATATTTACCAGTTTGAAGTATATTCTTGTACTTCACTTTAACCTGTTCCCATGTTCTCCTTGTGCTCACGTTTGATCTGGAATTATGACATATTAAATAATAATTAATCTGACACATAGGAAATGAAACGCTGCATTCAGTAAGTACAATGCACACTACTTAGCGTTTAATTTGTCAGCTACTTTTTGCCAGCCGTCTTTTCTGGTCTGGGCTGCTTTTGCAGTGTTACCCCTTGTGCATATTAAATCTTGAAATTCTTCACGTCCTTCGAATAAAAGGTCTTGCGCTGCGTGTGTGAAAAAAAAATGTGCCCGTTCTTTCGTCATTTTGTTACAGCCTATCAAAGACTTGCTGATCATGTTTTCTAGACTCAATATATATGGGCTTTTCACTCAGCGTGGGCGCGCGCATTCATCTCGTATGATTAGATCCATCTAGACTAATCTAATACATGGCTGTGTTTGAAAAACCAACCTATCCCGGATGAGTGTCACCGGCATTAACTTATCCAAGATGAGGCACCTGATCTTGGATGATTTAAGCGATGTACAAAAAATACCCCCCTGGTCTGCCCTTCAGTAGCGACTGTAGCACGATTTTAAATGTGAGCGGGATTCCTCAAGCCACTCCCAACACGAGATTTAATCCAACCCAACCTGTAGGAGCTTTTCTTCACTACCCTTGCAACAACCAGCTCCTATAGTTCGGGCAGGTTTAATTCCACACGTATGCATGCCCACATATCATTGCCACCTCCATCTTGGCACCTCCCCGAACACAAGACAGGTAACCCTTCATTGTTACCCTCAGGGACGTTACATGTCTCTTGGTTGCTGTTTAAGCCTGCTGGCACATAAACATCTTTCTCTCAGTGCCACCAGACTGTACCAAGACCTCTGCCTTCATGCATCCGCTCGGCTCATCAGCCTCACATATCATTGTGCATTTGTACAAGAGCCCACTGCCGCCTGCAGCTCAGCCCAGAGTGCACTGCATCCCATAGCACAATTCTGTGCTGCCACCCCTGCCAATTCCCTCAGGCGCCTTTCTGCTGCACGAACATCACAGAAACAGGTGAGCATACAAAAACTGTCTGCCAACAAATCTCGTCCTGTAACTCTGCTTACCACACTCCATTTTCCCCTGCCTTTCAGAATACATAATCCAAAAGCTGATGCCTCAATTATTTAGGACCAACCTGACTAAGAACAGGTGAATGAGCTACATTTAGTGAAGAGTTAACAAGACATGTCTCTTCCTACAGCAGTCTTCATGTCATTTTTGCAATTTATGCTACCTAATTGAATTGCCATATAAATTAGATTGTCTGCATCACTCCACAGGGCACAGCTTACTAGCTCATATTTAATTTCTTCTGCTAAGATATTTTTAAATGCTGACATCAAAGGTTTTGTTTTCCACCTGCTGTCTGCATAAACCATTTTGAATGCAATAGAATGTTTTGAAATACTTGTTGTTCCTGTACAGATTTAATATTTTAGTGCAGTTAATGTTCTCATTTCAGGCACAAAATCAATTTCAATTCTTTAAAAATAACATATGTCTATTGCATCAGATGTTCTCTCAGTTCTGGATAGATGTTGCTGGTGATGATGCTGTGTCCTTCAAAAGGGAAATAATCTTGCTAACTTTAATTTTTAGAAAGTTAACAATGAAGGCTGAACATTAAAAATTAAAGGGCACTTAGTCTTTAGGCCTGTACAGCACTGTTGTTAAGTTTTGTGGTGGAGACTTTGACTTCTTTAGCTTTATGTATTTGATTTCTTGCAGGAGGTACAGGCAACAAAGAAAGTTTTTCAGTAGAATGCGCTCACATCTTATATGGCTTTGGTCAAATCATTCACTCTGTGTGTGTGTAATGATTCATTAAAGACCATAGATGTTTAAGACCATAGGATTGAGGCTGAATCTTGCAGCCTTAATTATTTATTCCCTGCCTCTAAGAATAATGCTCAGATCAAGTTTACCCTCATAAACTTTTATAGCTACAACCAGGAATTCTGTGACAAGTTATGTTGCACTGCTTTACTCTATAGAACTTTAAAGTTATAGGTCAAATTTATAAGCATAAAAAGTCAACTTTTTGCAATCATTACTGCTGTGTTATTGTGAGCTACTTTATCATTTTATTGCGCAGATACCTGTATTTGAGGCCTGCATTGCTGTGGTAAACCTGATGACCCAAGTAAATTCTTTGGAGTGCAGTGTGTCATTTTCATGCTGAGGATACGAATAATGATGGGTCGTTGCTGTTTATAGCTCTGTCAGTCTTGCTGTTTTTAAGCGTGCAGACAGTGAGATGGGATGGCTGTGAGCACTGAAAAGGCTCCTTAAACCATTAAAATGATGAAAGGAAAATCAGACATATGGAAGTTACTTTAAGCTGTTGTGGATGAGAAAGAAAATCAGACACCATTTGTTTGCTGCATTGGATATGTAAATATTTTAGCACAGAACAGCAATATTATGTGAATTTTATTAGGATATATATCAAGAGTTTGACATACATAGCATTTGGATGAGTCGCGGGACCTGAATCAATACTTTGCCTAAAAGTTTTTTTGAGGATAAGTAAGATAAAACCTTTTCAAAAACAGGCAAGAAAAGAGTTATTATAAACAAGTCCTGGGCATTCTTTTCTTGTGTTGGTTTCATAGCTTAACTTGTAATTAGAGTGATGACACTACCCAATAGTTAAAGTTACATTAAGCTTAGTGCCTAAAGCAAAGAAGTCACAGAGTATAGTGTGTGCGGCAATTACACTCTTCATAGTTACTCTGCATAAGAGAGTGTACTGGACAAAAGCCACTTCAGACAAATTACTTTCTTACTGAAGCCTGCATTACAGGTTTAATCAAAATAGACACTGAAAGGATTCTTGCTCATGAATTTGTTTGTTGAGAACTGAGAAAACTGTCTCAGATCAGCTCTAGTTATTCCACATATGTTTCACACAGCTGGACTTATGTATATGTACCTACATTATGTAGGCCTACTATTGGTTGATTTTATTATTTTATTATTATTTCTAGGATTTTGGATAAATATTCTTTAGAATAACATTGCAAAACATGTAGAAAACCTGAAACGGACTGGTATGAAGGGAGTTTCCAAAAGTTCTTTCACTTTAAAATAAAAGAGATAATCCCCAAATATTTTTTCCTCAGAAACCTTATTCATTCTCTACTTCTCCACATAATCGCCACAGACCTCAATCCACTTTTGCAATCTGTGCATCTATTTTTCAAAACACTCCCAAAAATCATCTTTTTTTTTAACTTTGCCAGCTCATCATTCAATGCCTTCTTCATGTCTTCTTGATCCTCAGAGCAATTTCCATGCATTTTGGCCTTGATTTTGGGGAAGAGCCACACACGACAAGGGGCTAGGTCAGGCGAGTAGGGTGGGGCATCCCAAAGGTTAAACCCAGAGGCACCAATGAAGAGGATGGTCTTTGTGGCTTGATGTGCAGGAATGTTGTCTAGGAGAAGAAACCATTCATTCAACTTGCACTTGAGATTTTGCTAAACTTCAGCCAAACATTTCATTGTGTAGATGTCTGATGAAAAGGTCTGGCTTTCACCAAATGGGATGGAAGCCATGATTCTCTCAAGAGAGAGGAACATTTTGAATATCAGCTTAATGTTAGACTTCACACATCAGGCTTTCTTTGGCTGTGGTGCTCCTTTTTCAGACCAAACCATGCTCTATTCTTTTGTTTCAGCATCTAAATGAAAGAATCAGGATTCATCTCCGATGGCAATTTCCTGTCTTCATGATGACCTTACATTCATTCATTCATTTTCCACCTTTTATCTGAAGCCACGTAACAGGGCAACGGTCTTAGCAGTGGGGCCCATACATACCTTTATCCAGCCAAACTTGCTGTGGGATCCCGAGGCATTCCCAGGCAATCTGGGAGATATAATCCTCCCAGTGAGCCCAGGGTCTTCCCCACAGTCTTCTCCTAGCTGGTCGTGCGTGTAAAACCTCCACAGAGTGGTGTCCCAGAGGCTCATACTTTTCATGTAAGTCAGTAATTGAGTAAGGCTTTTAACATTTAAACTTAAGGGTATCCTGTTGAATAATAAGTTTTTGTTTAAATTTCATATGATGTTATTGCTACTGTTCAGTTTTCACAGGTGTTCTTGACTCCTAATTTGATAATGATCCTGCAAGTGTAATATTCAGATTGACTGTAACAGTGGAAATATGAGAATCTGCTTATTTCTGTTATTTTGTTTTAGTTAAATCTAAGCAGGTATGAGAAGAATATACTTTGGCATGGTTATGGTGTCTATTATATCTTAAGAACAGTAACAAACAGACAATTTTTTTTTTCATTCATTACTATACTGGCAAAATACTTTAAGTAGTTAAAGATATTTGTATAGTTTTTTCAAATAAACAGATTTTTATTTGCCGAACACTTATCTTTGTAAACCTACTGATGAACTGCATTACTGCTGTGCGAGAATACAGATCATATTGAATAATTACTGTAGACAGTCATCTAACATTATATTGGGAAGTAGTTTCAGGCTATTACGCACACATAATCAATGATGCTTTCAGAGCGGTAAGGACACTGAAATGTATTTACATGTTTCTATTGTTTGTAGTATATTCCTACAAACTGCTTCCTCCGGAGCTTTTGTCTTATTTGACAAGATGGTATAAATCATCATGCATTAAAGAATAAGAGATTGACAGAAAAAAATACCATTAATTTCACATCCTCTTTAGAAAAGCATTTTAACTATCAGTTCATGAGCACATTGTTGCACAACTTTTCACTGAATAAGCAGGCAAAATGGATTCTCTGTTTAGTTCAAAAACTCTTTTCTGCAATACTTTATAACCTTGTCACATTGTGGTCATTTTATTTTCCAGGAATAGTATGAACTATAATTGAAAATATGCTAAAGCCTCTAGAAGCATTGTGTTACTATTTCTGGAAAACTTTTCTCTGATTAGATGACTAAAGCAGGGGTGTTTTCATCCTAATTGTAGTGGCTTAATTTAGTCCACAGTACTTACAAGGAAAAGCTTTTAGTGTGTACAATAGGTCGGAAGGGTAGTAATCAGACAATCATAAGAATAAATATTGCAACATTAACAGCTGTGTACTTATAAACAAATACATGTAGCTGCAAATATATATTATATGTAATCCCATATATGCATATTACATCCTATTCATGTGTGTCTTTTGAGATAATACATTATTGTCATTGTTCTAAGGAATCATGCAAGCAAAGAATTCATTGAAATGTGTACACATGGTGATACAATTGAATGTTATCATATGACTATGAGCTTACATAAAATTACTTTGACGTCCCAGTGCTTCAGATGTCCATTGCAGTTTTTCCATTCTGACATTTTTGTGTGGGTTCCATTTAGGTGTTTTGATTTCCTTCTGTATATAAAAGATGTAGAATTTAGTGTGATTGTCCTAGTATGAGTGGATGCATGCATAGCGACAGACCAGTCCAGGTGCCTGAAACTGTTTTGATGGAGTCTTATTCCCAACTTGGTGGGAAATACTCCTGTCTGTCTATACACCACATACTTTAACTGTACATTGTGGGTTACCAGGATGCAGACCATGGTGTTTACAACAATGGAAAAAAGGCATGGATGGAAATTTACAGTAAAAAATACAAAAGGTTAGTTACAAGTCAATATAAAGGATCATTCAAGCAGGAAACTCACAACAGCAGAGAGATACTACCCCTTCCTGCAATAAATTAACTACACCCTATTTTGTGATATTAAGCAGATTGCAAGCAAATACATTAAAGCAACTCCAATATAGTTCAAGATCACAGAGTTTACAGCATGAATTGAAATATATAAATGAGTACAATTCACTATAACTTGAAAAAGCAAATATCTATATATGGAAACCACAATAGAGATCCCAACACCACCTAATACACCGAGCAATATTTTCCATTGTTGTGGTTTATTCATTGTGCCCATAACACCCTAAAAATAAATGTAATTTAAAAGAAACAGGAAAAAAGACAGCATTTGTAAGTGATGGACCCTGAAATCAGAAAACCTCCTTCAAATGCAGTTTAAAATGAAATCACAAGAAGGCAGAAAAGTTCTCATTAAATTCCAGCCATGTGGTTTGTTTTTTCTTGACGCAATATTTTTAGCTACCTTACCGTAATCTCTTTATGAAACTATAAGCAATAATATACAGGAAAAGTGAAAAACTCAGCACACGAAAAGTGTCTCTAGCAATAACATTAACAGCATGATACTTTGCAATAACTTTTACACAATAGGTCAGGTAAACTATCTTTCAGTTTAAAAAAAAAAATCTTGAGACAAAACGAGACTTTTTCTCCTGTGAGGAGATGTGATCTTTTGAAGAGAGATCTTTTGAAAGGAGACTGAGAGACACATTCACGTCCCGTGAGACGTTCAAGTCACGTCATACTTACAACCTTTGGAAGCAAGTCCCGTGAGACGGTGACTTTTGCAAGTCACGCCCTACTTACAACCATTTTCAAACAAGACCACGGTCATTTACCCTCTCAGTTGTTGGAATGCTTTTGGCAGACACACTTCTGTGCTCTCAGATCTTAAAAATGTTCTAGATCCACGGTTTTCAAACTGTGGTACGCGTACCACTGGTGGTACTCGTGTGGTCCTTTATTTTCCACGAATCAATGTTGCTAAAATGCCAATATGTTGCATATAATCATATATAGCATAAGTATACTACTGTAAATGCGTGGAAGACTCCAAGCCGGCTTTTATTAGCGCGGGCACCCATTTCCTTAATTAGTTTAATATCACTTTAACGTCTGTCACACACGTGCGCATGGGAGGCAGCTAAAGGGCTTGAGTGATGGCAGTTCTGAGGCATGCCGGGAGCTGGCAGAGTGCACTGACTCTTTTTCTCTCTTTCCTGTAGACCATTCCCGGGATTTTCCATCTGGCTCTCTTGACGTCACTTCCGGGACCGAGCCAATGGAAGGAGACCTTACCAGCTCCGGCCCCTCTGATGTCACGTCTGGGCTCGAACCAATGACTAAAGAACATGGGCCTGATCCTTATGACCTCACTTCCTGTCTTCCCCTTTAAAAGCCTGCCCCTTTTTCCTAATTCCTCATCTGAGTATGTCTCGTTTTTGTGACACGTCATAATTATAGTCAATATAGTGATTATAGTGACTTTTTCTTCAAAACAACATGGGCGTAAATTAACGATTCATTGACAGTGGTACTTCAGTTTACTGGTCCTCGTGGAGTGGTACTTGTTCAAAAAAGTTTGAAAACCGTGGTTCTAAATGACACGTCAACGATTAAGCAAAGAAGAAAGAGCAGCGTGTCGAGAAGAGGCCCAAAAGTGTTGGAGAGAAAAGAATTCAAAAAAGAACAAAAGCAATCTATGTGCAAATTCTGAAAAGAAGGAAAGTAATAATCAGCCCATCCCGCGAGACTAGACTTTGTGCCAAGAGATTTAACCACACCTGGGGCCGGAAATAGACAAAGTAGAACGTCATAAAGAATTCCAAAAACATTGGCACAATACACATACAGAGCAGGTTAGATATAATGGAAGTAGAAAGATTCGAAAGTCTCAAAAAAATTATAGTAAAGATCGCATTAGCACAAAAAAATGGAAAATATTACTCGGTGAAATAATGGAACAGTGTAAAGAGATTGAATAGTGTTTGAGGATGTCTGGGGGAGAAGAGAGACAAGTCAATGAGACAAAAGGACAGCTGCTGTACAGGCTTTTAAACCTTTGAAGCGCCACACGAAATGCTGATCAAGCAAAGAGGAGGTTAAAAAAACTGTATTTGTTTCCCATTGTATCTCCAATTAAAAGGGTTTTCGGAGGAGTGACCGCGTCTCTTTGGGGTGCATTCAGGCCCCCTCTTCATAACGGCGGCAGGGGTGGGTGGGATTTGGAGGGGTTGGCGAGCAGGGGGCAAAGCCCCCTAGTATTACTTTGGGTCACGACCAAATCGGGTTGCGACCACAGTTTTGGAACGAATTATAGTCCTGACCCAAGGTTCCACTAAATGGTAAATAGCTTGTTAGATACGCATCCCTAAAAACAGCATGAGAATACAGAATTAAATGGGTGATACAGAATTCCTAATTTCAAAGTAAGAAATTTTGGGTAGTGGTTTCTGCTTTCCCTATTCCTATCTCTCATTACTCTGAGTACCTTGCTGTACAGTCAGTTAAAGGAGAGTTTTTAAATCAGGCCAGGGAAGCTTAATCTAATAAAATTGTCAACTATAAAAAAGAGTCATATGAATTTGTAAATTCAATTCCAAATTAGTTGCCAATCCTAATGAATGGTGAAATATTAATGCATCATAGTTCAGTGAAAATAAGGCACTGAAAAACTACTAAAATTAGAAATATGATATACATGTGCAAAATAGAAAATTATTGCATTGCAAAAAGTCTAATAAAGTGAAAATAACAGGAAGGGATCAAAGCCAAGAAATGTTATACACTAATAAATCCAGTAATCCCTCCTCCATCGCGGGGGTTGCGTTACAGAGCCACCCGCAAAATAAGAAAATCCGCGAAGTAGAAACCATATGTTTATATGGTTATTTTTATATTGTCATGCTTGGGTCACAGATTTGCGCAGAAACACAGGAGGTTGTAGAGAGACAGGAACGTTATTCAAACACTGCAAACAAACATTTGTCTCTTTTTCAAAAGTTTAAACTGTGCTCCATGACAAGACAGAGATGACAGTTCTGTCTCACAATTAAAAGAATGCAAACATATCTTCCTCTTCAAAGGAAACAGAGAGGAAAGCAAACAAATCAATAGGGCTGTTTGTTTTTAAGTATGCGAAGCACCGCCGGTACAAAGCTGTAGCTGTAGCTGTAGCAGCAGCTCACACCCCCTCCGTCAGGAGCAGGGAGAGACAGAGAGAGAGAGACAGAGAAAAACAGTCAAAAATCAATACGTGCCCTTTGAGCTTTTAAGTATGCGAAGCACCGTGCAGCATACTTAAAAGCTGCACACAGAAGGTAGCAACGTGAAGATAATCTTTCAGCATTTTTAGACGAGCGTCCGTATCGTCTAGGTGTGCGAACAGCCCCCCTGCTCACACCCCCTACGTCAGGATCACAGATAGTCAGCGCAAGAGAGAGAGAAAGAAAAGTAAGTTGGGTAGCTTCTCAGCCATCTGCCAATAGCGTCCCTTGTATGAAATCAACTGGGCAAACCAACTGAGGAAGCATGTACCAGAAATTAAAAGACCCATTGTCCTCAGAAATCCGCGAACCAGCAAAAAATCTGCGATATATATTTAAATATGCTTACATATAAAATCCGCGATGGAGTGAAGCCGCGAAAGGCGAAGCACGATATAGCGAGGAATCACTGTATTATTTATTTTTAAGAGGGGTAACCAAAACTTGGAGTTAGAGGAAAACAAAGCACAAAATAGAGAACACCAAATCAGGAGTCAAAACCAGAAAACATCATTTACGTAAACAACAATTACTACAAATGTATATAAGTATTTTTTTTGTGTGTGTCTATGTGTGTAATTAGTTTTTTCTTTTAACCACAAATACTCCAGTTCACTTTCCCACTACTGAATTTTGCCACTGGTGTCATTAAATTGGTTTTCTGTGTTATGTCTAATGGTACTGAAAAAGGCTTTCTGTGGTCATGATTTGGATTAAGCATGTTAGAAGACAGCTGTTCTATTTTATTTTAAATAAAATTTAGTTACTATTTAAATGTATATACTTATATACAATAGTTAATATGTATTTTGCATTTTTCTCCAAGAACACAATTAATAATTATTTTGTAAGCCCACCAGAGTATTAATGATAAATTTCCTGTACATTATAACAGATAGGGATGCCAGCTGGACCCATATTTTTGAAAAAAAAAAGTAAACGTTTAAATTACCAATGTATCACAGCATGAATTAATTTTAATTTTCATCGTTAACCCTAATGTAGGGTTCAGCCACACTGTGCAAGTGTTGCTAAGCAATGATCAGAAGGACATTTATGTCAATCAGAGGTATAGCTTTGGCTAATTAAATGGCTATGTAAATCACTTAAAATAAGCGCTGTAAGTGCATTCCGTGTGTTATATTGAGGAAATATTGTTATCTTCCCAATCCCATCTGATGTCACTTTCATCATTTAATTTGCAATCTTTGCTGCATTGTTTTTTGTTCACTGTTTACCTAGCAGTAATAAATTGACAGATCTTATAGTTTTCTTTTATGTCCAGAAATCACAAAGTCAGGTAGGGTTTGTTTTATTATGAACATTATAATTAGTTTATATTATGATTCAGTTTTCAGTTGGAACAAAACTAACTACAGTTTTCTACAACTGTGTTGTATCAAAAGAATGAAAATGTCAAGAAAAGGCAAGGATAAAAACAATTTTTGTAAACCACTAAAATTAAAGACTTCACATTAAACAGTTTCTATTTGTATACAGTGGAACCTCGGTTCACGACCATAATTTGTTCCAAAACTCTGGTCGTAAACCGATTTGGTCGTGAACCGAGGCAATTTCCCCATTTAGTCAAGCCCATCGACTGCCTCCCAAGTGCATGTGTGTGACACCATGAAATCAAAAATAGAATTGAGCACCCGGACCAAAACGATGAAAAGTTAATCAGTAATGAAAAAAACAAAAAGAAGTTAATTCAGGAGTACAAACTTAGCACTGGAGCTTACTTAAAAATGAAGCCAAGTACACTAAGAGAACTCTGCACATTGTGTATCCACTGCAAGATAACATCACAGATTTATGAACATAGTCCCATGACATTTGTAACCTGCATGATATAAATAAAGAAAAACAAGTCGTGAATGAAAATAAACTTTGTAAAATTAAATCAAAGTGAAAATTCCACCTCAGAAATGGAATCCTCATATTAAAAAAAACACAAAATGCACAAAAACATCATCTCATATAGTATATGACGACTGAAGGTGCTAACAAATGAAGATGCATGTTAGAGTTATGCATCAGGAATGTGACTCAAAGTAAAAGCAGAGGGCATGGAACCTTCTCACTGTCATGCAGGCAAGAATTGGCAGTCAGGATTGATTAATGCAGTAAGATGATAATAGATTTTTCGTTACTTTTATAACTCTCACCGTTACAGCCACTAAGTAGCCAGTACTGAATGGCAGTTAAAGGAGCTCCTCTCAGTATATCATCATTATGCCATAGGAAACAAAAACAAAATCTGCAGTGTTCATGCATTTCTCACTAAGGCTCTGGTATGGCAAAAGTCACTAACCAGATCACTGATTTTGCTAATGTTTAGTTGCAGTCAATTTCTTCTGCACCAAGAAACAAAGTTCTCCACCTGATGCCAATACTGTATCTCATCACATTTATCAATACACAACATAAATGAAGAATCATCTGAAAATTTGTGCCATAGTGACATAACCTGGTTTTATATTTATAGTTTGAGTTGTACAGAGTAAAGAGAAAAGGAGACAGGACTGTTCCTTGTGGTGCTCCAGTGTTGTTGACATCTATATCAGAAACACAGTCCTTTAGCCTCACAAACTGCAGTCTGCTCGACAGATAGTCTATTATCCAGGACACAGTCGGCTCATGCATCCTTCTGCATATCTCTGAGTTTACCCCTTAACAGGGATGGTTGGTATTGGAAGCACTGTAGAAATCAAAAAATATAATCCTCACAGTGCTGCCAACCTCTTGGAGCAGATAGATAATTGCATCCTCCACTGCAATATTTGTTTGACAGGCAAACTGCAGTGGGTCTAGGTGGTTCAAACCAGCCTCTTAAAGGTCTTCATGATGTTAGATATAAGTGCCACTGGACTCTAGAGATTAGGTGAAGAAGCTCCTGCATTCTTTGGAACAGAATCAATGCAAGATGTGGGGACTTTCTGGATCCTTAGGTAAAGACTGAGCAGGTGACAGACGATACCACAAAGTTGTTCAGCACAAGCCTTAAGAACTCAAAGACTGACTCCATCTGGTCCCGTGTTTTTTCTTGTATATAGCTTCCTCAGTTGTCACTTACTTGGTCTTCAGTTAAGGACAGCCCACACTGATAATCAGAGGTGGACTTGTCACTAGCCATTGCAGTTGACGTGGTAGGAGTTGTTAATGTATTAGAGATGGTGTTGGGGGACTGGTCATTAGAAAAAGGTGGAAGTGGGAGAGAAAATCTATTAAAATAGGTTCTGGATGTTAGCTTTGTCCACAATACCTTCTAGATAGAATGATAGATACTTTATTAATCCCAAGGGGAAATTCACATACTCCAGCAGCAGCATACTGATACAAAAAGCAATATTAAATTAAAGAGTAATAAAAATGCAGGTAAAAACAGACAATAACTTTGAATAATGTTAACGTTTACCTCCCCGGGTGGAATTGAAGAGTCGCATAGTTTGGGGGAGGAACGATCTCCTCAGTCTGTCAGTGGAGCAGTACGGTGACAGCAGTCTGTTGCTGAAGCTGCTCCTCTGTCTGGAGATGACACTGTTTAGTGGATGCAGTGGATTCTCCATAACTGATAGGAGCCTGCTGAGCACCCGTCACTCTGCTACAGATGTCAAACTGTCCAGCTCCATGCCTACAACAGAGCTTGCCTTCCTCACCAGTTTGTCCAGGTGTGAGGCGTCCTTCTTCTTAATGCTGCCTCCCCAGCACACCACCGCGTAGAAGAGGGCGCTCGCCACAACCATCTGATAGAACATCTGCAGCATCGTATTGCAGATGTTGAAGGACGCCAGTCTTCTAAGGAAGTATAACTGGCTCTGTCCTCTCTTGCACAGAGAATCAGTATTGGCAGCCCAGTCCAATTTATCATCCAGCTGAACTCCCAGGTATTTATAGGTCTGCACCCTCTGCACACAGTCTCCTCTGATAATCACGGAGTCCAGGAGGGGCCTGGTTCTCCTAAAATCCACCACCAGTTCCTTGGTTTTGCTGGTGTTCAGGTGTAAGTGGTTTGAGTCACACCATTTAACAAAGTCCTTTATGAGGTTCCTATACTCCTCCTCCTGCCCCCTCCTGATGCAACCCACAATAGCAGTGTCGTCATCGTACTTTTGCACGTGGCAGGACTCCAAGTTGTATTGCAAGTCCGATGTATACGAGGGTTGTCTGGGTTCCAGGCGGAATCACTCTAAATAAGTAGCCAAGGATTTTTTTTTCTATTTTTCTCATGTACTTCGATCCTTTTTAAACTTTTTCCAAGTATTCACCGCCAACATCAATGCACTTTTGGGCTCTTCTGACCCACACCACAAAACACTCGCGAAAGGCTGTCTTTGGGAGGTTGTTCAGCTGTTCTTTGACAGCTGCAATCAGTTCCTCTCGAATTTCGAAGTTGTGGCCTCGCAGGGGTTCTGTTACCTTTGGGAAGAGTCAAAAGTCACATGGTGTAAGATCAGGTGAGTAGGGGTGGCGGGTTCAAAATGTTAACACCACTGTCTTCAATGAAATGCTTAGTCGCATTAGCTGTGTGGGCTGGCGCATTGTCATGATGCAAAAAGTGCCTTCGCAAGTTCTTGGACCAGCCTCTAGCCATCGCAGAAAAAACGTCAGGCAGGCACTGAGTGGTGTACCACTCAGAGGTGACAGTTGTCCCTTCCATCAGCGGAATTGACGCAACAATGCCATCGATGTTGAAAAAGATGGCAAACATGGTACGTTCCACCGAGCAGATTAAACCATCAGAAAAGTCGTAAAAAATCATCACTCAAAAGTCACGCACGCACGGAGTCGGGAGCTTCGCCGCTAGCGCCAGCTGCGCACTCTCAGTTCGTTTGCTTCTCGTGTTCATTCTGAAGGAAGAGAGGGAGCAAAACATCTGAACAAAAACATGCAACCACTTGAATAATCCCTCTACACAGCAGAACAGGTTTCGACAGGCTGACACTCGACAAACAATAAAATTCCCCGCGGAACCCAGACAACCCTTGTATAGGCTGAACAGGACCGGAGAAAGTACAGTCCCCTGCGGCGCTCCTGTGTTGCTGACCACAATGTTAGACCTGCAGTTCCTGAGACGCACATACTGAGGTCTGTTTGTAAGATAGTCCACGATCCATGCCACCAGGTATGAATCTATTCCCATCTCTGTACCTGAGACCTGGATTGTGTGAGTAAAATAATTATGCCAAGTCCTTTACAAACATCTTTCATGTTATTCTGAGTAAGTTTGTCTTCTATTTTAGCTTTTCAAGCTTCCTTTCCTTTACTCGGCTTTTTCTTCAGCACTCACTGTGCATCTTACAGGGCCTCTTTGTCACCAGATTAAAATGCCTTCTTTTTTTCTCATTCAGTAGACCTTAGTAATCCTGGGCTTGTTGTTTGGAAAACAACACATAGTTTCTAAGTGTACTACATTGTCAATGCAAAAATTGTGTGATGCAATGACTGAGTTTCTCAATATTATCTCTATGTGACTTGCACACCATTTACCAGGCGGTCAGTTGGAAGCAGTCATTCAGAGTCATTTCAGCCTCCTGGTGGTGAAAGGCAAAACAAAGAGTGACTTGATTGGTCAATGGGAACTGAAATGTAGAATTTTCTCATAGGACTTCTTACACTCAATGGAGTTAAACCAACATTGCCTGAATTTTTTGACACGTCAAGAAAATCATTAGGAGCCTATTAACCACCCAAATCATAATAATAATAATAATAATACATTTTATTTATATAGCAATTTTCTGGCAATTTGATAAACAACTTCAGATATATACAAGTTTGGCCTAAATTTAAAAAAAAAAAAATTCTATATAAATGTGACTGAAGCTGTCTTACAATAGTTTAATTATGTATAGTATAGCATATTGCATTTGAGTTGTTAGTGTATGTGTGAGAGTCTGTATGTGATTGTGTGTGAGGAGGGGAGACCAGAGTGCACCACAGAGTGGTGCCTGCAAATTTCAAAATGAGCCAAGTCGCTCTTCTTAGAAATGTCTCTAGCAAGTTGTTTGTTCCTGAATGCTGGCACATGGCTATACAGCTGTCTCACATTTTGTTCTGTTCCTTTCAAACTTGAATTCATAAAATTTAAAGGCACAGTAATGTCAGTCAAAAATGCAGGGGAAACTGGAAACACAAGGTCAGTACGGCCTATAGGTAAAGTAGGACAACATTAATTTCTGTTAAGTACAGATCATTGTTTTTTAAAGTGTACAAAAGTGTACAAAACATTGGGCACTTAAGCACCTGACATTTGCATATAAATGTAAAACACCATATGCAGCATCTACCTCTTCAAAGAAAGTTTAAACCTTCTGTGTTTGTCAGGGCATAGTTACCACTTTAATCACCATGTCCTTGATATTTGATATTTTTAGTGATGTACCAAACAAAACCTCTGAATGAACAATGTAGTGGGCAGTCAATACCTTCCTTCTTTAGTAGTCCATCAAATCCTTGATCCTTGCCAATAATGGCTTTGGCTCCATACATGTGCATTTATCAAATCCAACATATTTTGTCGCTGTTTCTTTAACAACATTAATATATCTTCTTATTTTGTGGATCTAGGAAGTGGTAACTAACTGCAGAAGCTGCTCTGAAATACTGAAATCCTTTTTCAAGTAGAAAAATCATGAGCTGGCTAGTATCAGTCATATCAGTAGTTAAAGTAAGTGCAAGAAGAAAGCAGTCCACATCTTAGAGCTTATCTGTAACTTGATGGTCAAACATGCACATACGTCATGCAAAACTGTGGGACAGTGGCACAGATTCCATGTTTTTTTCATATTCTCATTTCCAAAACCTTCAATGATCTTAACTTCATACCTTTTACTTAGTGCTCCACGGCTGAATGGATATCTCATGCTTGCAGTTCTTCTGCTACAAGAAATCAGACTTTTACATCTGCCTTCTTAACTGTTATTGCTGTTGTAAGTGCACTATTTTGCCTACTCAGCGTGTTCTTTAAATCTCCCGCTATACCCACTCTGGGGTTATCTGTGTATATGGAATATTTCCTTTCATGCATTGTTATATAATAATGTACTGTAATTCGTTTTTCAATTGTATTCTTTGCACACAGATACAATCTCTGCACACTAAGCTCTGGGACATATCTTTATTTCTAACAAACAAACAGATTCCAGCTTTCTTGAAAATCTCAATTGTCCTTTTCGTTGTAACGCCCTTTGCTGCATTTTTTAATGCAGTCAAGACTATGAACTCATGAGAACAATGAAGTAGGCACTCTGTAAACAAGCTAAAGTTTCAAATGAGACCTAAATGCTTCTATTTTGTTTCATATTAGCCACAATTCCACACACCAGAAAGAGAAGACTTCAGTATCCCTAGTTTTCCTGGTATTAACTACATACCCCACACTGTTATGACACTGGCAGATCTTTCACTGACACTGTGCCCACTCCCTGCAATTACATGTAAAACTATGGCTTCTGCCACGACTTACATGCTGCGCCTTACTTGCCTCTAATTATTATTATCACTTTTTTTTTTTTTCAGTATAGAGGTTACTTTGTAATGTTGGTTTTATTTATTTGATTTCTGGATTATGTTGTTAAATCTGTTATTGGAAAATATTGACATTCTAGGAATATTAAAGTTGATTATATTTCAACAGTTGAGTCTTATTTCTTTATTTACTTGACTATAAGTGTCTTGTTTGCTCTACCATTATCTCTACAGTGTGTAAGGATATACTTACAGTAGAGCAACTGTTAATGTGAGCTACAAATTTCATCCATAGGTGTCCAATGTAAATATATCATACATTGGCAGATGTGAGGAGTCTCTGAAATGAAAACTGTACTAGAGATGTGATTTAATCTGTTATTTTACTGTACAGTTGGTTCATTTGAAACAAAAATTATCAAATATCCAACATTCCTGTAATGACAGCACACTTCATATTGTATTCAGACATCCATCATGTAGGCCCATGAAGCTGAACAGCCCTAAAGCAGCTGAATACAGTATGAGGATTCACCGGAAAGTTATTAAAGATCCATCAACTGCTGCCTTTATGCTACAGAGAAAGAATGCTTGTGGAAAATGTCACGAAAAAATGACATTTATTATAAATGTTGTGATAGTTGCAGAAATACCTAAGTTTGGTGCTCTGCTAAACCTGCAAAATGGAAAAGGAGTAATTTTGGAACAGGTAACACATTGGAGAGTACATGTTTAATATATCTTCTTGAATTAAAACCTGACTCCTCTTGTCCTTGTTTTGGAAAACCTGGCAGATAAAATGGATGAAAAGATGGCTGCAACATAATGAACATTAAACAGACTAAAAGCCCAATGGTCTTACTAAGTAAAAACTATATTATACTGTATATTACTATACAGCATGCATCTTCACTATGTACTATGAGCAAAATTGTAGTGAGATTTGCCTTTTTAGCATCTCAGTACTTGCAGTTAGTGGTCACATACCAGCACCTCACTCTCCAGAGCTCTATCATCATGTTTGTAACACCAACATGGCCACCCCATTCCCTCTCTTTGATGTCATCTATGTTTATAATCATGCACTTAACACCATATGAGATGCAGTCCCACTATATGAAATCCGCATTACAAAAAGGACCAATAAGCCAATGAAACCAGTGAGATCCATTTCAAGCGCTGACTATAACTATCTAGATTTTCCATTACAAATCAAAGCTACAGTTAAAAATTCAATCTATCATCTACAGTATGTAACACCTGCATCATCTAAATCTGGCATAGAAATGTATCCTACTTAGTATTATGTTTACCCTGGAAAAATAAGCCAAATATGTTGAGTCAAGGATATTAGACAAAATTTATTTTGCAATTCCTTGATTACTGAAATTCTTGTCTGGATTATTGACAATTCAGGTTTCATATGAAACTCTAAATAGATTATTGTTGGATGGCAGAAGAGTACTGAAGATTTCTAATACAAAGAATAATAGAAATAGCAGCATATCGTACAACAGTATAGTACAGTGCTTCAGATAACAGCTGATGTTGACTGTGCTACTGAAGCAGGCTGGGAGCCAATGACATCAGCCTTTATTTGTTAAGTGGGGTTTATTTTTCATATATATCAAGAGAAGGATTTTGAAGATGATGAAAAGGGTAATATGATTTGAGGTGAGAGTGTCTAGGATTAGGTGAAGAGCATCAAAACAAAGAATGTTCTGGCTCTTCAAATTGTTGAAACACAGCAGATGAAGGGTGCAGTGATGTCTTGCCTTGTATAAAGTTGAGGTAAACTGTCAACTCAAGAACATAGTTTAAAATGAAGGAAATAAAAAAAGAAACTACACTCTAATTACAACAAGCTCTGTCTTTATAAGCATTGCTTAATGAAATGTATTAACAATTAAAAGATTTAGGAAAGTTCACAGATCACTGGCAATAATGCTTTAATACAGGGAGCAGCACAGAGGGGTGGCTGCAGTGACTCAAGCTCTTAAAAAATGCCTAAATGCTCTCGTTTCCTGCTAGGATGTAATTGATCTCTTCCAAGCCTCCTTGTCATTGTAAGAAACAGGGAAAAGCACTGATAATGAACGTACCTTGTTAAACCTTCCCATATGGAAATAAAAATATGATAATTATTGCTTTTATTCAACAAACAGTGCATAATAAATATTTTTGTGCTACTCTGTATTACGCTATGGTGTAGAACTTAGCTATGATGTCTGCACACAAGCTACAAACATTCAGTTTACTTATAATGTCACCTTTTCTAGTCAGCTTGTTATAATTATCAGCCACCTCCATACTTTTAAAAAGCATTAAAGTGTTTCTCACAATGCACAGCCTATTATGTCAAATGCATTGTGACCAAGCAACCCAGCCACAGAGGATCCACAAACCAGTGTGTTTCTTTGTGCCTGTCCCAAGCCCGAATAAACGGGGAGGGTTACGTCAGGAAGGGCATCCGGTGTAAAATTTTGCCAAATCCATATCCGGATAGATGATCCGCTGTGGCATCCCCTAACGGGAGCAGCCGAAAGAAGAAGAAGAAGATTGTGACCAAGCAAAGTTTTGTAAAATTGTGGGTGTCTGTAAGAGTGCATCTCAATGTCTGCATGTCTGTATGTCTGCTTGAAAAGAGAGGGATCAATTTAGGTAGCAAGCTCAATTGGGCCAGATCTGACAGAGATGAGAATGTTTGACTGTGCATACATCTGGTTCATAGAAATGTGTCTACCCAATGCTGGGTATGTTCAAAGAAATTGTATTTTCCCACAATTTTTAAGCTGCTGAAAATGCTTGCCACATTGCCTGTATTAAAGCAACTGTCACCTTTTCAAAAGGAATGCTTTAACTGATGATATGGCCTTACCAGGAAAGACTTTAGGCAGTCCCTGTGAGCCCTACAGCTTCTCTCTGCCTGATTCCTTACCTACAACTATATTTAAATAAATAAAAATGAATAATAGTCCTATACTAACTAATTACAATTAACTTTTTTTACTTTACAATTCACGTTTTTGCTTTCCTAGTACCACACCACCCTCCATTAAAAGCATAGAAAAGTTGCTTAATTAAACAAGGTCCAAAAATAATACTATTTACAGCAAGCATTTCATACCAACAGCCAATAGCTGAGTTAACACCTGTGTAGAAGAAGAGGAATGTGGACCTAGTAAATCCTCAGAAGTGGTCACTACTCAATTTTGAATGATCTCTCCTAATCTAACTCTTGTCTTAAAGTGTATGCATCATTTTGATTAGCTTAGGGTAATGCCATGAGAAAAGTCAACAGCCTTACATATCTTAACTCTCCCTGTCTTTAACATATTCTAGGCAACATTCCCTTAGTGAAGCAATCATTGTTTTTTTTCTGGTAGCAAAATATAATTTAACATAGACAGAAAAAAAATAACTTAAAACGTGATCCACAACTGCAATGCAATTTTACCCAGAAAGTATGCACAGACAAGCGACTAATTTACCTTGATTCTCTGGAGAAGCAGCAATCCACTTTTCCAAGCTGTGCAAATCCAAATGACAGCACCAAGGGAAACAGTGTATTTAAATAAAAATTCACAATTAATGCAAACCTTACATTTTTTCATTCCCTCATTAAAACATTGAAAATATCTAGGATGCATTCCACATGGAATGGAAGAAATGATTATCTAACTAAATGTTAGATAATGTAACGATTCTCAGCAAAAAAGGTAATCTGCAGAAAGTACAATAATATAAACTCAAATGTTAACTCCCTAAAGATAAATTTCTGCAAAGTAAATTAGCTGAAAGAAATAAGGTATTTTAGCTCCTACAATGCCAATGTTTATATTTAAGGGCATTTAATTGCTTAATTATGCTACATAGTATATTCATTTGAATATCCTATCAGTGATGGTTATTGCTAAACTAACTCTAGTAATTATACTAACAGAACTAACATAGATAATGATGAAAGCCGTCAAAAACTTTCAAGCAAATTCATTACCGGAGAAAACAATCACTGAGGACACATTAGAAATGGATCAACATTCTGAGAATTTGCCCATCATTGTTAGGCTTATGCAGGAAAATAAATTCCAGCTTTCAAAATTAAATATGAATTTATAATCATTTTTTTCTTTAGTTGTTAAAATACAAATAAAATATTAACTGCTATATTGCTGCTGTAA
The DNA here is from genome assembly GCF_900747795.2 of Erpetoichthys calabaricus. NCBI lineage: Eukaryota > Metazoa > Chordata > Cladistia > Polypteriformes > Polypteridae > Erpetoichthys > Erpetoichthys calabaricus. The sequence goes on along the minus strand of NC_041395.2, from coordinate 257,071,896 downwards.
CAACACAACCATTTTTCGGTTTCCAGTTATCAAATATCTGGTACTTTTCAATTGTTCACTTTAATGTGGCATTAATTAGGATAAAGGTGCCATAGTGGTGCATTATTCCGTCGTTGTTCCTGGGACATGTGTTCTATTCTCCACTTTGGGTCTGTGTGGATTTCACACATTCTCCCATTTCTGTGTGGTTTCCTTTGTCTGGTACTACATTTTTCTCACCGATTCCATCCCAAATATTTACATCTTTAATAAGCTGGCATCATAAAGTTGACCCAGTTTATAGGATGAGTGTGGCTAGGATACATTCATGAGGAGTGAGAGCTTATCAATGATTTTGGAAAATGGGAGAATGCACGAAATAATGAATAAACAAGTTGCTTAGTGGTCTCAAATCAAAACAGCTGGCTAAGATGCATAATTCTTATGAACACAATACAAATGCCTTGAAAAATGACAAAATAAAATAATTTCGCATATCCTTCATGCAGGACCTCAGACTTGTAAATACTTTCTAGTTACTTGAAGTTCACAACATTTTTTGTTTGTACCATACTATTAGATTAATTTTCTTTTCTGAAAATTACTTCACTTGTACTGTACTGTAACAGTTGGCATCAACAGTTCTCATTCCCATTCTAATTTTAATTTTAAAAGCTTTCCTCATTTTGATCTCTTTTTACTCATGCTAAAAAGATTTAACTTTAGTCCATATCCAGTACTTATATCCAGTACCATATCCAGCATTATAGATATGGCCTCACAAATGCATCAGACCCTTATATATTTATTTGCACAATACACAGCACTCGCAATAACCTAACTTCCAAATACTGTCTGGTTATAGATGGTGTTATAGACTCACAACTCTTTTTTTAGTTCCAGTTTTGCGTAGCTGTACCTAGCCCAAGTCTAAATTGTCTTTAGCAATCTTTCCGTGTAACGGCTACCCCACATATTTTAGAGTGGCTTATAAATTTTACCTGATTGCTTTATTATGCGGCTTTTTTTATTCTTTTAGCATGGGCATTATCATGCTCATACATTCAGTAAAAGAACAAATGGCTCTTCAACCCTTGTTTTACACAGAATTCCTTTCCTTTTTAAAAGCTCAGGTTAAATACCAACGTGTGGATTTTTAAATCTTTTGCCAGAGCATACCGTATATACTCGTGGATAAGTTCTCCCGCGGATAAGTCGGGACTTGATTTTATCGTATAATTTCTGGTATCTTATAATGTCAGTCATACAAGTCAAATGTGGAAAACTCACGCTATTGGTCCAAGAGATTATGATATGCTAACACCCACCTTAGAGAGTAACCACAGAGCACACTACCTTTTTTTTCCTATTTACTGTGCCTATGTGACCACACGGTAATACCCGAACTATTCTGAAGCAACGTTTGCACTGATTTGTGTTTTTTGTATCTCACACCTTCATACCCCTTTATCGTTAGAGCATCCCTTATCTACGATGGAGTGTTCGATCAGAAGAAAATATGAAGCTGATTTTAAATTAAACGTTGTTGAAGTAGCGAAAGAAATTGGTAACTGTGCTGCTGCAACAAAATTCGTTGCATCTGAGAAACTGATGCAATATTGGAGGAGGCAAGAAAATGTAAAAAAAAAAAAAATTAAGTGTCGGGCATATAAGTCGGGGTTTATGATAAATTTTTCGGGTTTCAATACCCGACTTATACGTGAGTATATACGGTAATTGGAAAAGGCAGTCTTACAATGCTCACAGAAACCTTCATTGGTTGACAGTACACTTCAGATTTCCATTTTCCTTTTTTCTCAATTTCCCCTTAATTACTATAATGGCATATCTACTTGCCATTTTAGGCTATTACTGTTTCTATACTTAATTCTTCTCTTCTAGCCCATAATTTCCATCTTATTTTATTTTTGCCAGTTTTTTTTTGTTTGTCTTTGATGTTAGTATCATAATCTAGTAAATAATTTGAATTTATATATTATTATATTATTTATTATTATTAATTTTACCTTTTGTCCCGTTAGGACTGGAGCTTCCTTCAAAACAACCACTGTTCCATCCATCCTCACTAACACCCTAAAGGAGATTTAATGTGCTCCTCTAATTCCCTAGTGCAGTTCAGGCCAGTTATCTCCTAAAGTTCAGCAGTCATAATGTCAAGGTGACACCTCTTAAAAATGTAAACTCCTTGTAAGGCTAATTTCATGAAGCAATACATTGACCTAAAGATACTAATACAAAACTCTTAAAAATGACCAGGTAGGAAATGTTAATAATGTATTTTTTTATAAAAGCACATTAGTGTGACACAGTTGCAAAATTTTTCATTAAGATTAATTATGGAACAAAAATGTATAAAATGAACATACTAAATAAAATGCTATTGTATTTGTTCCAGTGATTGAAATGTTAGGATATTAGCAGACTTAACTTGAAGGGTGAATCAAAAAGCACAGTTTTAAAGTGGGTTGCGTACTTTATTTTATCTTTTTATCTTAAAGACAGACCTCAGTATGTGCGTCTTGGGAACCGTCTGACATTGTGGTCAGCAACACAGGAGCGCCACAAGGGACTGTACTTTCTCCAGTCCTGTTCAGCCTATATACATCGGACTTCCAACACAACTCGGAGTCCTGCCACATGCAAAAGTTCGCTGACGACACTGCTATCGTGGGCTGCATCAGGAGTGGGCAGGAGGAGGAGTATAGGGACCTAATCAATGACTTTGTTAAATGGTGCGACTCAAACCACCTACACCTGAACACCAGCAAAACCAAGGAGCTGGTGGTGGATTTTAGGAGGCCCAGACCCCTCATGGACCCCGTGATCATCAGAGGTGACTGTGTGCAGATGGTGCAGACCTATAAATACCTGGGAGTGCAGCTGGATGATAAATTAGACTGGACTGTCAATACTGATGCTCTGTGTAAGAAAGGACAGAGCCGGTTATACTTCCTTAGAAGGCTGGCGTCCTTCAACATCTGCAATAAGATGCTGCAGATGTTCTATCAGACGGTTGTGGCGAGCACCCTATTCTACGCGGTGGTGTGCTGGGGAGGCAGCATTAAGAAGAAAGACGCCTCACGCCTGAATAAACTGGTGAGGAAGGCAGGCTGTATTGTTGGCATGGAGCTAGACAGTTTGACATCTGTGGCAGAGCGACAGGCGCTCAGCAGGCTCCTATCAATTATGGAAAATCCACTGCATCCACTAAACAGTGTCATCTCCAGACAGAGGAGCAGATTCAGCGACAGACTGCTGTCACTGTCCTGCTGCACTGACAGACTGAGGAGATCGTTCCTCCCCCAAACTATGCGACTCTTCAGTTCCACCCGGGAGGGTAAACGTTAAAATTATATAAAGTTATTGTCTGTTTGTACCTGCATTATTATCATTGTTTAATTTAATATTTTTTTTTGCATCAGTAAGGTGCTGCTGAAGTATGTGAATTTCCCCTTGGGATTAATAAAGTATCTATCTATCTATCTATCTATCTATCTATCTATCTATCTATCTATCTATCTATCTATCTATCTATCTATCTATCTATCTTATTTCTAAATGAGGCTACTGAAAAATAAAATTAAATCACCTCTGTAGTTTCAGCTTTTATTCAAATTGTGTGTGGAAAATCATTCTGAATGTCATAATCAAATATAAATACTAACAATCAATCATGTTTAATTGAGCTATCACTGATAAAGACAAAAATACTATTAAAATATAAAATAAAATTACTCTTAGCAATAAAATTAGAACACCGGAATTTTCTGTTAATCGCTATTTAGTTTTTGAATGACTGTTTGATCATAAACATCTTTGTAAATATGATTTTTAGTTGCTTATGACAAATACTCGTCTCAACAAAATGCAGTGATAATTTACAATTATTATAAACCAGTAACGGCGCAGTGCATAATAACGTGCAGTGAATACACTTGAGATGAGCATTCATAGTTTTCATCCTCTTTCTCTGTATGTTTAGCATTTGTTTGCTCACAGATTGATGCGCTTGCTGCTTCCTGAGCAGCTCTTCTTTTCTCCACCCTAGCGGCCCACTTCTCTTTTTTTGTCGGCATCTTTTCTCGTTAAAACTGATGAAGTCAGAGTTTGTGTTGCAATTACTTAGTATTTTTTCTGTAATTTTAAGCTGGCACTTAAGTCTTCAATCTGCCTCAAGAATGATTTAAGATATGAAGAGGCAAAGATGGTAGGGAATGAGAACGGCGCCCGTACGCATGTGCCGCACACCTGCCCTACTGGCCACTGCCGAGAGTTGATTCTACAATAAAATAAAATAAAAATAAAAAGAGGAATAACCTTGGAGGTCAATCATCAGCCCGAAAGCGGACAGTAGACATCACGTAGTATTGTATACCAAATTTCAGGTCAATAGGTCAAACGGTGTGCGAGCTACAGGTGATTTAAAATCCTGGACAGACAAAAGAACAGCCACATTAGTGTATTATATAAAGATATATAAATAATCTAAAGGTACAAACCAGATGTTATAAAGCATAAAAATAGCTTAAACATTACTAGGACTTTATTTGAACAAGACTGACAATTAAGTGTACATAAAGACATATCATAGAGGTACATGTAAAAGATTGAGTACTAAATATAAACTGGTTTAATTAAGTATATAAATAAGTAAATGAAAAAAAAATCACATTATGGTGGGCTTCCTATCCTGTCTTAAGCTATGTATAAACAGTTCTCTACTAATTTCTGAAACCTGCAGATTAAACTTATAGCCATTTCAGAAACTTTATATATATTACCCTAAAGATTAAAACATGTTTGTACATTTGTAAACATTTACATTTCAAACAAGATGAAAAATTTCTAGTCCCCATACTGTCCATGGTGTCACAAAAGTATTCCTGAAGAAATCCTTTGATTTTTCAACTTGACCAATTCATTATTAGTAAAACACATTCTTCCTTTACTTTTTTATTTATTTATCTTTTTTGGTACCAGTTAGTTGATTCTCAGATCTCTTGGGTGTTTGCTTCACTTATCTAAGACTTTTTAAAATGTTGTAGAACAAAGGTGTTTCTTTATTTCTTCTTTTTTTCATTTCAGTGGACTCTACTCTTTAATTGATTTGATTTGTTTTTGATACAGCTAATTAAGCATCAACCTCAGGGTAATTGTATTGCTGCTTGTAATGGGCAGGAAACAGCGAATTCACATAAAATGAGAATGTTTAATCTGGGGTGATGACTTCAGTGCAATCTCCTAGGGAATCTATTATAGGGCTGTTACTCTTCCTAATTTATATTAATGACATAGACTTCTTATAATGGGTAAATTTGTAAAACTGGCTGATAATTTAGAAAATACCAAAGAAAGAGCAAAGAGAATTTAGGATGACCTGTATACTTTATAAATGTTCAAATGCAATTAAAATGCATATGTCCCCTCTGTGAATCATGGAGGTATTTATAATATGCTGCCCTCAAACTAACATCATGCTTACTTTTAAAAACCAAGGCTGTCTACTATAAAAAAAAGCTTCATAAATATATCATTAATGTAATTAAAATTGTATCTTTACATCAGAACCTTTATTTACAGTTTAAATAAATTATGCTGACTCAAATGGAAAGACAGCTTTTTTTGAAAGAGGAAGGCCAGAAAAGGAAGCATTGTCAAAGATACACACAAAGATTAAAACCAAAGGTCAAACCTCACTTTCAACAAACCAAAAACAAAACCTGAAAATCATGTTCAAAAAAACATTACCAAAAAGTTATATGCCTGTGAGAAAAAAGAAAGAATTGCACTTGACTTTTAAGAAGTTATTCATAAACATGGATGGGAAATGGCCACCAGTGTCAACCTTTTAAAATGTCAGAAATTGATGACTGGTTGTGTCCTCTAAGACCACATCCCCAGAAACCAAGAAACCATGTCTTCATGACAAGGAAATGACTGTGCCCATAACTAAACAAAATGGCACCAGAATACCACAACATATTTTGAACGACATGAAATACTTTTTAAATGTAACAAACAACCAAATGTCACAATGATTAAGGTGCAGACATGTCATGAAAAATTGAGAACAAAAGAAAATCATAAAACAAATAAGTGTTATGTTCAGACTGACAAGCAACATTTATAATGGCTTTATTTTTTGGAAAGCAGATTAGGAAATCTTCTTCTTCTTTTGGCTGCTCCTGTTCGGGGTTGCCACAGTCGATCATCTTGTTCCATAACTTCCTATCCTCTGCATGTTGCTCTGTTACACCACCCAACTGCATGTCCTCTCTCAACACATCCATAAACCTTCTCTTAGGCTTTCCTCTTTTATTCTTACCTGGCAGCTCCATCCCTAGCATCCTTTTCCCAATATACCCAGCATCTCTCCTCTGCACCTATCCAAACCAACGCAATCTCGCCTCTCTGACTTTGTCTCCAAACCGTCCAACTTGAGCTGACCCTCTAATAAACTCATTTCTAATCCTGTCCATCCTCGTCACACTCACAAAATAAAAGACAGATTTTATCTAAATTTCTTTATTGAGGGGATGGCAGACACATGGTCAGAAAGAAGCAGGAATTATTAATGAAAAGTGAGTGAATAGAAACAGACCAAAAATATTGCAAGTCAAGAATACAGAGTGAACTCAACACCCTAACTATTTACAGTTCTCTTAATCAAAATAAACACAATCACATCTACGTTCTTTGTTTCGAAGTAATCCCAAAGCTAAGATACCAAAGTAAACGTGTCATCATCATTTATAATGACCAAACAATGGTGTCATGAATCACAAAGGTATCATTCAGTCAGTCAGTCATTCTCCAACCCGCTATATCCTAACTACAGGGTCATGGGGGTCTGCTGGAGCCAATTCCAGCCAGCACACGGTGCAAAGCAGGAACAAACCCAAAGCAGGGCGCCAGCCTACTACAGAGGTATCATTTATGTGGTTTCAAAAGACATAACTACCATTAAACAATGTGGACATAAGAAAACACACTGGAATAGCAGTAGAAATTACAGGAAAATAAAAACACAATGGTGATTCTATGTTATTACCAAAATAGCAATAAAAATAAAAATGCGCATATTAACACAAAATATGTGCAGCTTGATTAGTAGTTCAATATAAGATTCATGACTTTAAGTAAAAACATGAATACATAAAACAGCTATCATTTGGCCATAGCATGCTAGGCAAACAAAAAATGTTTTCCCTGTATGAACTGAGGATCTCATATATTACTTTTATCTAGCAGTTTCCAAGTATCTGAGCAACAGACAAAGTTATGGTCTGTAACAAGCAATATTTCATTACCAGTACTTTTTCCAAAAAAATAAATAAATAAATAAAGGGTTAATTTAAACGCACTTTTACAGATGACACATTTGGTGTGATTTTTTTTCTAGGCAATTTCCCAAAAAATCCATATAATTTATGTACATGTGAACACAACAATCACACTTGCGGACCAAAATAACTGGATTGAGACCCTTTGAAAACAGTGGTCTCAGTGTGATACCAAACAAACCCCAGAACGGCTGGCATGAATTATGAATGTGATCCAACATGGGACAGATCTAACTCTAAGAAACACTGTTCATTATCGGTGAAATTGTGCACGCTGTGGTAGCGTGTTTGTAAGTATATTTCATTCACAGGAGAAACGAGGGTTAACATAGAACATTAAAAACAATTAGAAAGCAAAAATAAATACGCACAAGGGTACAATTGTGACACAATTCATATAGAACAACTCGCACAATTACTAGTCAATCACAGCAAGCCTAGAGCCTGATACATGCCCCTTGCACACATGATTAAAGAAAAATAAAAGATGTCAATTCACTTGTGATCGGTTCAACTAAAATACTTACAGAGGCGGCGGTAAATGAACAGCAGTGCCCTGTGAGACCGACGATCACACTTACACCATGAAAGTGATGCTTGAAAGTGAAGGTGAAGTTGTCCTCTCAATACAATCACTTTTCTGGCTCTATGTAGATATAGAGTGACAGTAACTTTGATACATGTAGTAAATGTTAATCAAACATTTTAAAATGAACATTATTAACAAGTAGTTATAGGAATTACAAGATTAGACATGTGATTTGAGATAACCTTTATTGACATTATGCTTATATGTTGTTAAAAGAAACTCACTTGGCACTTCTACTGTCATAAACATAAATCTCAGCAAAGATTGCCTTCTTTTGTACACTCAGGTATTTGAAACATACCTTTTTCATACCATTCATACTATTTCATAATTTTTGAGTATTTTTTAGTTTTTCTATAATAGGTATTTTGCTCAAGAGCTGCATTTGGTAAATAAACAAATAATCATGGACAATGTGGTGGCATGCAAACACAACTGTCAACCTTCTATATTTTTTCCTGGGAAAAAAAGTTTCAGCCCAATTAAAAGAAGCCTGTGACATATCCAATAATTGGATGTTTATTGATATGTTTAGTTCGCTTGAAGGATTGCAGTGTTAAACACAATCGGACTAACTGGAAATTGACACAATTGAACAACTCACCCTCTGAATCAGAACAAACACACTAGGAGTGTGAAAACGCCTTTAGAGATCAGAATTTCTTTAAGTCAACAAGAAACCAGTGTAATAAAGATGAAGCATGCTATGATCAAAATTAGGTATTTAAAATGGTTACTTTTGCAGCCGAACGAATGGTGCATTGAGCTGTATAGATCAATATCTGCCCTCCACATTTTTCAGCAAACTGACAGGAAAGCAAAACAATGTTTTCTTAGGTATGTAGCATTGGCTAGGTGCAGAGACAAGTGAGGCAAATTAGCTGCCGCCAGTGGTGGTGGATCAGACAAACTAAATGAAAGTAGCTACTGATTGCTTGTGGGGCAAGCAAACATACAGAATATTATTGACACCTTCGGAGAAAAAGTGTGCAGAAGATAAAAGGAAAACATGTGGGAGAGGAGCAGGGCAGGTGCTGAACAGAAGCAATCTGGTGCAGCCAGAAAAAATAGTCATTAAACAGGCAGGGCTCAGAATACTGAAGAGAACAAAGAACAGTGAGTCAAACACACAGACACAAAATCAAACCTTAAAGTCAGTGTACAAAGGCAAAAGGTCCTAAAAACTTCTTAGAAGCCTCCTTTAGCTTCCACTATTGAAAATGGAAAGGTTTGAAAACAACATGTGGATCCAAAAGCTTGAATATTTAGTTTATTTCACAATAACTGTCCAGCAAGACAAAACCATCTTGAAAAGGATAGGACAGCTTAGTTTGTTTATAGGGACAAAGCTGGATAAAGAGGTTTTAGTTTTTTATTGGTTCTCCATCTTAGTCAAGAGTTCTAACTCCGTAATACAAGAAAAGAAAAAAGAAATTTTGTTTTATAAAAAAACTTCAAAATATGTATATATATTTTTTCAAAATAAAGAAAAAATAAAGACATTAGAGAAGAGTTGGGCCTATAAGAATGGAAAGCGCAGTTTATTAGTCATTGGATGGTTAGCTGTACTGCCAAAAAAGAGAAAAAACAAAGAGAATTGTCCCCATCAAGTGCACGCAAAAAGTAACAGTGTTGCTCTCCTAGTGGGTTTTAATACTAACTGCACAACTACAGAAGGTGGACAGAACAAAAACATCCACGACAAACCAATGATACTATTAATAATATATATAATACATATACATCAAATATTGCATAATATGTATATATCTTGCATAATAATAAACCCTTGCAAAAAACAGATATGACCCATGCATCCGACACCATCTAGCTTTAAACTCTAAAACAAAAGTAATTTGTTTTCTATTTTCCTCTTTTTCTTCTAAATTGTTCGTCTTACATTTTTCAATTTAGGAGAACTCACTTCTCTTGCTTCTATCTTTGTAATAATGCACCAACAAGGAGCAGGTATTGTGCATTTTTAGTATTGGAGCTGATCATGTCTTATGTGAGACATTTATATACATGGAAATGATGCTCATGGCACAGCAATATGCTCATCTTTTTTGATGTCTACTACTCAAATAAACAGAGGACAGTAAAAATGCACATGTCTAAGACATGCAACATAACAGTAAAAAAGGACAAAATAAAATATTTAGTAATACAAAATGCCATATTCAGTACTTTAGTGGAGGAGTTGGGGTCTTGTTGATGAGAAAAGGGAAAAAATATGGTGAGACTGACAGATACATCGGGCAGTGAGCACAGTTATGTAGTTATTGTATCAATCTGTAGTGGTGAAGAAGGAAATGTACCAGAATACAAAGCTCTTGATCTACCAGTTGATCTATGTCCCTACCCTCATCGCTGGTCATGAGCTTTGGGTAATAACAGAAAGAATGAAATTGTAGGTATAATTAGCTCATTTTTTCACTGTGCCTAAAATGAAAATTCAGAAGTGAAATTTTGTTTGATCACAGCATTTACAATTTATTTTCCTGGGTTTTTGAATGTCTGTGTGACTCGCACTGGCTCTTTAACTAGTATCACCTTTTACTGAAATCCACAAAAGTCTCACAGTACACACATCAAACTAAGAAAATACAGCAATGTAACAAAATTGGTTCATATTTTTTCTAGTCTTTTAGAATCCTTTCAGTAAGTTATTTTCAGGATGTAATCATCAACCAGAATCAAAGCATGGCGTAATGAACAAAAGACATTTTTTCAGTTTATTCATGTTTTCCTTCCACATCACTAACTTAGGATTATTGTTTTCTCAGTTAAAGGCTTTTGTTTTTTGTTTTATTTCAGTTCAGCAGACTGACCTCCATAAGCAGCAACTGTCTTGTTTCTGTCAAACTGGCCAACCTGTACAGGTGGCAAGTGTCTTGTCTGTCAAGTTGGCTGAAACGTATAGGCGGGAATACTTTGTTGACAAACAATTATTATTTGACCCCTTCTCTTTTTGTATTCTGGTTATTCGTCAAACCATCCCCCCCAAACTGACTGTGTTTTCAAAGTATTTGCTGTTTAAAATCATCACTTTGTTTTTAGACACAGTTATGTGTAGTGCCTTGGTAATTGGTCTCTGTTATTCAAAAATAACTAGTGATACATTTTTTATTTATCTGCCCAGTGGTTTGTTACAACCTCAAACCCGTTAGGCATCAGAATTCTGGACATTTTATATTTATTATTGTACCTCCATGAGAGGCAGCTATACATATCCCACCACTCTGCGCCACCATACTCTCACAAGCATAGAATGCTGATCATTAGTTAAAGAGCACCTGAAACATCTTATATTTCTGCACAGCCCACTAAGCCTGTTCATGGTGGCTGTGAATTTGTTCTTGTCTTTCCTGTACTCTACAGCTATTGGAATCTACTTGTCCAATTTGATCAAGCTGCTGGCTTATCAACCCAAACATCATCTGCCTTGTGTCTTTTCTGATTGCCTGCTATTCCCTGTAAGCTAAAGATATTAGTCAATGCATCCTACAGCACCATTTATGGTACCTAGCTGTACTGAAAAATTTATCAAATGTCTGACTCTGACCTTATCTTGCTTCTTGGTAAATTTTTATTTTCTCCTGCCCTGCCTTTATGTAAATAATTGTTCTACCATGTGTTTGCTTCTGAATTCTGTTTGTAGCTTTTGAAATAAACTGCAGTGTGAACAATTTTGGATAATAATCTCTACTTTTGCTTCCTAACATCATTTTTATAACCTTATAACACTTAAAAAAATAAAATCAGTGAAACAGAGAGAAGTAACTTCTATATATCTTGATTTTTTTTAATCACCTATCTAGTTATTGCTTGAATACACTCAATGTGGAGAGTAACCAAACACATGAAAAATATCCTGTCTTGAGATATGTGAACAAAACTATCAGACATCTGTGCTGCCCCAAATTAAAATATTGATGACTTAATACCCTAACCAGACATACTGTCAGTGTCATAGATGCCAGGTTAAGAAATCTGGTCATCAGCCTCTAGAAACAGTTTGATTCTTTGGATGACTTCACTTACTTAAGAACGGCATGACATCATCTCAGGTCAAGTCAGGATCCAGTAAAAGTTTGGCATCATTAATAAAGTTCTGAACAGCTTTAGATTGATCAAGTATAACATTCTGGCCTATGGAAGAACTAAAAAAGAATATCCTATAGTTCTTAATGCCACAACTGTAATATGATCAAAGTATATGACTGAACCCAGAGCAACACCAATGGCTACTTACTCTCAATATTGCCTTACTGTTGAGGGAATGAGCCAGATCTTAGCAAGATTACCACCATAAAGAAAATGTACCTACCAAATGAAAACAAGAAATGGTAATATTGACAGAAAATCAGCTTTTCTGACATCTGTTTTGTTTTGCTGCAGCTACAAAAGAGGAGCAAATGAATCTCCACTACTAAGCAGTACAAGGCCTGCTTATTATGTCCAACACTAGTCTAACTTGTTGACAACAAAAAAGTACATTGTGCTATTTGCTATTCTGTTACAGAATGGATGTCACATCACTGCAAGTTCACATTGCTAACCTGAAGCAGGCAAAAGGCCTGTCCTTTTTCTCAGGTCAAGCTTTTTGTAGTAACTGTAAGAACAGAGATCACTTGCAGAAAATATGGCTTGATGTGAGAATGTACAGCATTCTGGAATCACAGAGATAAACTTTCAGTGATGTACAGTTTAATTTTTAAACTTGGCAAAACTATTGTTCCCTCCTCATCCAGAGCAGAGATTCTTCAAGAAATTTTGTCAGTCTCCTTGTAATTGAAGGGTGTAAACAGGGAACCTGTTATGTGTTATATGTTAGGCTAGTGAGTACATACAGTATATAAACCCATGACACACATTTTCAGGAAGTCACTGTGTATTCCTTAAGAACTCGAGGATGAATATTATATGGTCCTGGTGATTTGTTTGATTTCAGCCTATTTCATCTTATCAGTACTTCTCCCTCCAAAATTTCTAAATCACTCAGAATCTCCTTAGTAGCCCCATTCCCCTCTGGGAGGTTATCCACTTCCTCAGTGGGAAGACCTCAGAAAAATGCACCATGATGTACTGCAGTATACACAAACTACTTTAAAATATGACAAGGTAACTTTTGCGTAAGTGGTTAATTTGAAAATTAACACATTCTCAATTGTGCATGTTACTTTTACAATTTTTTCCAAAAAAATATTAATACCAAGAGATCTATTATGTGCCTAATGTTGTAGAAAGGAGAAGACTCTAAACTTTTAGGTGCACAGCAGTCAGTTCATTCTTAATGTACTAAATAGGTTGAGGGGGGTATATGAGGCTGAGGCTTGTATTAAAGAATTCCTCATCAATGTGAAAAGCCAGTCACAGACAGTCCTGCAGTTTATCCAGGAACTGGCAGAGGCAGAAAGTTCCTGTTCCTTACATGGCATAAAATTAAAAAAATTAAAAACAAACATTTTTATTAATATGAGGAAACTGAACATTTTACACTTATAGTCAGTCTCATGGTAAACATTATATGTTATATGTCCCATAATGCACAGATAACCTTGCACTTCCACAGTAATTATGCAACTAATTTTATTTCTGTCCTTAATTTTGTTTGTTTATCTAACCTGAAATTGGAGCTCAGACAATGATGCATAAAAAAGTTAGGCTACAATAAAAAAAAAAAAAAAAGAAAATTCAGTTTTGCCAACCCCCATGTTCACCATAAAGCAATTATTTTCCAGAATACTTGAATAAGCAAGGGAAATCCTCACTTGTGTATAAAATTGACATATTTGGTAAATATGATATAAAGTAAAATTCACTGTAAAATTCAGTGTATTAAACAATTAAAGAAAAGTGAAAACATTACCTAATAAAATATACTTATAAGAACTTATATACCTACAGGTACACTTGTTTCTGACCAGTAGCCCTAAAGGAGTGGATGTTCCAAAATGGCCTTTTTTTAATGTCACTCTAAATGGCATTTTTCAAGATATTCATTATAAATTTATGTATTAGTATACATTGATAATATATTTATTTTTTCCCAAAATACTGACAGACAGGTTCAATGTCAGCATTTGTTTTGGGTGTAAGTGATTCCTATAATAGGCTCCCTAAAGTGATTTTTGAATACTTAAAATTTACTCACAATATCCAACATTTTGGACTCCAGATATAGCATGCTGCTTTCTTAAATACTGAAGCAGGACACAACATGATGTTTATTACCAGTATGTCTTATAAAACACACATTACAAAACCATGTAAAACCAGTTTTTTTCCAGCTTAAAATTATTAGAAAATTAGATAGTTTCAAAATATGGAGGATATAGATAAGTTAATTCATGCATTTATTTTTAGTAGGACTGACTACTGCAATGCATTTTTCACTAGCTAATCAAACTGTTCTGTATGCAGCTGTCAGTTAATTCAAAATGCTGTGGCAATAATCATTACAAGAACTTGAATATAGGATCACATAACTCCTGTTATTAAGTGTTTACTGTTACTTCCAGGTAAGGGTAGTTCTGATTTGAAAATCTTCTATTTTATATATAAAGCCTTAAATGGCCAAAGCTCTGCTTACCTATCTAGACCTCTCATTACTTACAAACCATGTGTGCATTAGGATTTCAAGATGCTGGCCTACTACAGAGTTCAAGGATTTAAAAACAGCAGTAAAAGGTTCAGCTTTTGGGCTTAATTAAGTCTTACTACTTTTGTTTAGCATACTCCAATTAGTCTCCTAATTAGTTGTCCAGATTTTGTCTCTGTCTGCTAGTCCTTTTCATTAAAATATAAGCAACACAGTAATTAACAACTGTTACTAGCCCTCCTCTATTCGTTTTCTCTTCTTGGTGTCCTACTGTGACAGTTGGTGCCACTCCTCTACTTTTCTACCCATGGAATGACATCAAAGATACTGTAAACCTTGGAATTAAATCAAAAGATGGAAAGTTTCTTTCGTCATATTAGATGACCCAGCACAGATTTATACTGTAGAATGCTCAGGAGCGAGTGAGTGGCCAGTTAGCCCAGGTCTCCAGGACTGTTAATATATCTGACCGCCCTTGTCTTCTGACTTCGTTAAAACTGACTGTGGAACTCTCAGTGGTATGTTTTCTTCAGGAATACAGCTAACTGTAGTTTTTGTTTTTCTGTCCTCCTTTGTCAAAAAAATAATGCCATTGACCAACATTGTTATGTTCCATTTATGTTAATGGGTTGGAATTGCTATAATTTAGTGTTTAAAAAATCTGTGCCTTTATGTGAATGTAATCAGTAACGTAGTCGCTTCACTGAATCTCCTATTCAATTATCCAGCATGCTAAACACCTTCATGTAATGACTCTCGGAACTATGGGGTGATGTTTAATCACATGAAATGGTGTGAAACTGTACATACAAATAGATACAAACAAAAATAAAAGTACTCGTATAAACAGCAGGCAAGTACGGCAGCATTTTAAGTGCAGTCTGCTGTATTACTTACATATTACAAATATAACATCCATCCATCCATTTTCCAACCCGCTGAATCCGAACACAGGGTCACGGGGGTCTGCTGGAGCCAATCCCAGCCAACACAGGGCACAAGGCAGGAACGAATCCCGGGCAGGGTGCCAACCCACCGCAGACAAATATAACATTGGCTTTAAAATTTCCCTAACTAAAAGTTACTCAAATAAAAGATATACAGTATAGCAAGAAAATACAATAATGTACAGTGAATGCCTACCACAAAGGATGGCGTACAATAATCTGAGGGAACAAACACACCGTGCTGTCTGCTGCTGCACTCACTTCTTAGTTTTCCTATTTCCTGTCACTTGCAGCAGCAGGAGCAGCAGCAGCATTAACTCTGTGTACAACCACAAGAAACTGGCAAACAACTAGAATATAACTGGCCGTGGTAGAACAAGTAATTTATACACTTTGTAACTGCATTTTACCTGTGAACTTGTTGCTGTGCTCTGAATCTGTATTCCTAGAAGACAGTTATACAAAAATAAACTGAATTGAATTGAATTAAATATCACCAAAGCAATAACATGTGATATAACTTGCATTAATCATACAATGATAACTGCTATTAAAAGCAGAGAAAATTATGGCACCAACAATAAACAAAATAGCAATGCAAAAGCAAATGGAAAAACATGTATGGGCAAAAGTGAAAAACTAAAGCTTGTGACTCAACATTACTAGGCGCAGCCAGGGCGTTGAGGGGGTCCGGTTTGGTGGACTCAGGATTGGGTCACTGCTTTTTGCAGATGATATTGTCCTGTTTGCTTCATCAGGCCGTGATCTTCAGCTCTCTCTGGTTCGGTTCGCAGTGGCTGGGATGGGATTCAGCACCTCCAAATCCGAGACCATGGTCCTCACCCGGAAAACAGTGGAGTGTCCTCTCAAAGTTGGTAGCGAGATCCTGCCCCAAGTGGAGGAGTTCAAGTATCTCGGGATCTTGTTCACGAGTGAGGGAAGAATGGAGTGTGAGATCGACAGGCGAATCGGTGCGGCATCCGCAGTAATCCGGGCTCTGCATTGGTCTGTCGTGGTGAAAAAGGAGCTGGGCCACAAGGCGAAGCTCTCAATTTACCAGTCGATCTATGTTCCTACCCTCACCTATGGTCATGAGCTATGGGTAGTGACCGAAAGAACAAGATCGCGAATACAAGCGGCTGAAATGAGGTTCCTCTGTAGGTGTCTGGGCTTTGCTTTAAAGATAGGGTGAGAAGCTCAGTCATCCGGGAGGGGCTCAGAGTACAGCCACTGCTCCTCCGCATCAAGAGGAGTCAGATGAGGTGGCTTGGGCATCTGATCAGGATGCCTCCTGGACGCCTCCCTGGTGAGGTGTTCCAGGCACGTCTAACCGGGAGGAGGCCCAGGGGAAGACCCAGGACACACTGGAGGGACTATGTCTCTCGGCTGGCCTGGGAACACCTTGGGATTCCCCCGGAAGAGCTAGAAGAAGTGGCCGGGGAGAGGGAAGTCTGGGCATCTCTGCTCAAGCTGCTGCCCCCGGATAAGCGGAAGAGAATGGATGGATGGATGGAAGACTTTTAAGGCTAGTTACTGAGAATAATATTACTATCTACTTAATTTGTCATTTTGTGTGCCCAGAAAAAGGTAAAGTGTTCTTTTAATTTTCTTGATTAAATACTTAAGTAGCTTTATACAAGCAGCAGGGCAAATCTGGAAATGCATGGTAACATTGTATTGACAAATACATGCAAGTAAGAACTTATGTGCAGAGAAGTTATGGATTATTATGTACACTGAAGCAGTATGGATGTGCCTAGCTGATGGGCCATTGTTGAGAACAAAAGGATATGAACACTACTTGGCATGGCATCAGTGACTCTAGTACCTAAAAACAGTGTAGTACTAAATAGGGGCTCATGTGGCATCCCCTTTAGCTGCACACCTGCTTACTTGTGAAGTTCTGCTTTCTTGGACTCAACATGAAGGGGTGAGGGTAACAGACAACCTAAAATAAAAAATTAAGGCACAAAAAGAAAATGAGAAAATATAGTAAATGAAAAAAAAAATTAATTATAAAAGAAAGAAAAATGATGCATAAAATCCAACTCACACAAACAGTAACCTAATATAGAAAGAGAATGAAAAAGAAAATAAACCAAAATTGTACAACACACTATACAACATTGCACTAAATCTAGGGACAAAACACCAACAAAATAAGATAGATAACATCAACAGCATCTGACCTTGTGATCACCAAGAAGCAATAGGCAAAACTAATAAAAAATTTAAAAAGCATTTAGAATATTCAAAAGACAATGAAAATATGCTCAAATAAGTCCTAGATTCAGTTTTTTTAATTGATCAAGTCCAACTATTGACAACTAACAATTGACTTATCTAGCTCCTTCACTGTCTCCTGAACATGTCTAAAGTATTACTAATTAAAAAATAAATGTGTCAGCTTAATGATCAGTCAAATTGTTTTCCTTAATTTTCCAAACGAAAGTTTCCCGCCCAAAAAATTATATATTTCATATTGTGAAATGTACTTATTTTGTATTAGGGCTAAACAAAGTACTCTATGTCAGTATTGACTGTTTTTCCAAAATAAATAAATAAATAAATAACAGCAATAAGGCAATTTCTAGTACCAGACAGTTCCTTGCTTTAGTCTAAATCAGATTTTTAGTGGCCTTGCTGCAGGAGAACAAACCAAATTAAATCAGTATATCAGTAAAAACATTCTCGATCACTGATGTAGACAAGTTGTCAGAAATCCAAAAAATATGCCATCATATGCTTCACAGCTGCAATGCTTCTCAGAGTGTAGTTCATCAATAACAGTGAAGAAGAGCTTGGCAAGAAATATTATATAGCCTGTCAATTTTGTGAGTCTTACACATATCAATTATTAATTTCTTTTTCATATTTTCACATATTTCACAATTTTCCACTCTTTTCACATATCTCCTATTGTACATGGGTTAGATTTAAACCTGTAAAGCGGTAGCCATTTAAGAATTCACAAAATATTCTACATGAGCAACATGCATGAATTGATGTACACATATAAGGGCTGCATACTAAAACCACTGTTGCACTTAATGGCCATTTCCAGTAGTAGACTCATATAAACTTTAATTAGATGTCTGCTGGATCATTTATTCAAGTCCCACTCAAAAGTACAAAGATTAAGTACGTAATTGCCTAGAATCACAGTCATAAACAAAGTAGGGGTTATAGCCAGTTAATCTTTCATATACTGTACAAGAATTTTTACAAAGGGGACAATTAGAACTTGGCGTTATGAAAAAAAGGATCAAGACCAAAAAACTCAGAAGTAACAGCTGGTGGTTGACTGCTGGCAATCAAACTATGGAGACAAGTCGAAGGGGAGGAGCAGAGCATGTAGAAGCTGGTTGTGCTTACTAGATTCTCACTCAAACATTTACAGAGGCAGGGAAAATAAAGGCCACTGGAAAACTCAAGAGTTCACATTTAGTAATCTGCTCAAACTTAAGAAATCCAAACAATAAAACAGCCTGATGCTTTCCAAAATAAAGGCAAAAGAAACTAAAGCCCTGAACTGTTCAGATGTGGAGGGCCTTCACATTTCTAAATGAATAAACACATTTTTGTTGGAATTTACTATAAATGTATTGTGAAGTGTTTTCCATTTTGGCATATTTACTTATTTATAATTTTGCATGGTAAGCTGTGTTATGGCCTGGTCTTTCTGTTTATTATATCATTTTAGTTCTTTTTGTTGAAGTATTTCTTTCTTTATTATGCTAATTTTGCATTCATGCTGTAGAACAAGACCGCTACATGTATAACAGCTATCAGTTACTGTAATTATTTTTGATAGCAGAACCTAAAGGTTACATATACAGTTGGCAGCCATTGCTGCCTCAGAGTTGCATTAGGTAAACTTATGGTTAGTTCTATTGCATTTCAGACCCTTTCTTACTTTATTAGGGTTTATGGTCTTTTCACCTTTTCCTTTTGCTTTTTTAGTTTTGAAATTCTGGATTTCTTATTACACATTGTGTTTTTGAGATCTGGATTTTGGTTTTGTTTTATCTTGGATATATATGTCATTTTGTGAATTTCACTTTTCTTTTATTAGTCCTTGTGTCTCTGGGTCTACTCAGTTGGCAATGTAGGATCTGCATGAGTCAAATCCATAACAAAAGAAATTCCACAATCCAATAAAGTTTGTTTTAAAAAAGTTTAATGAAAATTCAAATAAGAACAAATCAACAAAAAGCAGGAAAACGTTACTACACAGAAAAGGAAGAAAAAAAGGTTATTCTCTGTTTCATTGCAATTGTAGCTTTCCCATGTTAAAATTTTGGCTACATTCTGTATTTAAATGTTTTGTTACTTTTCTGTGGTAAGTGTACAGAACTTAGGCTTCACTTCAGGTCATTCAGTAAGCTCAGTATGTTCAGTACAGTTTGAAATTGTTTGCCCTACATACTTTACCCAATGCAAGGCAAATTGTAGACTTAACTAGTCTATACTTAGAATGAAAAGAGATAATTACAATATTCCATTTACAACTTGGCATGTAGGGATTATTACAGAAACCTTACTATGTAAGACATTTTCACATAACCAGAAAAATACATCAATTTAGTATAACCTAACAAACGGCTCTTACACCTTGAGACTTTGGACAATTTGGATTTTTGAATTGTGTTTTTGAATTTACAGTTTTTTTTTTTGGTTCTCGGACTTAGTCATTTAAGTTAATTATTTATTTTTCCCCTTACTGTTAAGAACATAATAACATAAAATCATAAAAAATGTAACAAACAAGAGGAGACTACTCAGACCATTGAGTTTGTTTGTTTAGCTAATACAGTAGCTGCATAACAGGACAGAACAAAAGACAAAACTAAAGGTTAAGAACAGAAGGAAGGTCAAAACTAAACCATACCTGGCACTAACCTCTTTGAAACTAACATTAAGGTTTATTTCAAATAAAAATTTTATCCAACAGGGAACAGCGAATATACTGTTCGCAGCTGTATTTATACCATAAAGGTAAATGACGTTAAAATCTCCAACAACTGGAATCACGTGAAAATCCTGAAATGGCAATGTGAAAATAAAAATAAATAATACAATAAAACAAATTCCTAATTTGTATGGTTGTAACAAAAATAATAGTTAGAACCAAGAAATCATTAACAAAACATTTCATCCAGACTTTTAATATCTTAAAACTTGTATTTATTTGCAACAGCCCAATTCAAAGTAGATATGTTGGCTAATACATTTTTTTGCTGTTTCATCACAAAAAATGCTGCAAGACTTGAAAACTTCATTCTAGTGCCTGCTTCCCCAAGAAATTAATTCAAATAGGAAATAAGTAGAATGTTATTAACAATTAACTCTTAGCCATTAAATTAGCTTTGAAGAAAAAGCATTATTTCTCATTCTTTGGTTATTTAAAATCCACCACATACATTTATCTTATCTAAGAAGGCAAAGAGAGAAGACCTCTGATAAAGATGCATATTGTTTTAAGAGATCTTTATTCTGATATTATGTTTTCATCTAGTCTGCACACTTTACAGAATCAGAGGCTGATCAGTAATCTATTTTATCTACATATAAGTTCATAATCAACAGTAATCTGAAAAGAAATTCTGTTCTTAGAGATCTGTCTTTGGTTGATCTTTTAGAAAGTGTGATCGATGGAAAAGGCATGAAAAGCATGCTCAGAAAACCCTCACAGGCGCTTGCTTTTTTCCAGATTGTATTCAGGACTTTACAATTTGATGTAAGCCTAAGACAGTGGTCCAGGAAGTCCCCTACAACTTTAACATGTCCCAAGAGACTTCAGATTCATATGAGACTTAAGATTCATATTTCAGTAAATTTTCTCTCTGATCTGTGAAGCTTTGTATATTATATTGTCATTTTAGTTGTGGTAGCCACGTTCTGTTAGGCTGTACAATTTTGATTGACGATAAGTAAAAAGATGGCTGAACTCTTTGTTGAAATCATTTTTAAATTAGATTCATTGTTCTAAAATAGTTACATTTCACAAATTTGGAAGTCTTTTGTAGTAAACCTGGCAGTAAACTCAATTGTTCATTGGGTTACCATTTTAGATAATAAGCAAGTTGGACGAATTAATAAACAGAAAAGAATCTTACTTCATACCCTTGGTTTATGGCATTAGAACTTATTATTACACATTATCTGCTTATCCATTGCTACTGTTTAACCTCATTCCCTGGGTTTATTTTTTCTGGATTGTTTAAGATTATATTTTATGTTTGAGAGGAGGAACGTAAATAGAGTGGAACTGAGGGTAGGAACGTTGAATGTTGGCAGTATGACTGGTAAGGGGAGAGAATTAGCAGATATGATGGAGAGAAGGAAGGTTGATATATTGTGGATGCTTGAGACTAAATGGAAGGGGAGTAAGGCCAGGTAGATCGGAGATGGATTCAAATTGTTCTATCATGGTATGGATGGGAGTAGAAATGGGGTAGAGCTTATTCTGAAGAAACAGTATGTCAAGAATGTTTTGGAGGTGAAAAGAGTGTCAGACAGAGTAATGATTATGAAGCCAGAAATTGGAGGTGTAATGATGAATGTTGTTAGTGCATATGCCCCGCAAGTTGGGTGTACGATGGATGAGAAAGAAGATTTTTGGAGTGAGTTGGATGAAGTGATGAACAGTATACCCAAGGGACAGAAAGTGGTGATTGGAGCGGATTTCAATGGACATGCTGGTGAAGGGAACAGAGGAGACGAGGAGGTGATGGTTAAGCATGGTGGCAAGGAGAGGAATGAAGAAGGTCAGATGATAGTGGATTTTGCCAAAAGGATGGACATGGCTGTAGTGAATACGTATTTTAAGAAGAGGGAGGAACATAGGGTGACGTACAAGAGTGGAGGAAGATGCACACAGGTAGATTACATCTTATACAGAAGGGTCAATCTGAAGGAGATTGAAGACTGCAAAGTGGTGGCAGGGGAAAGTGTAATTAGGCAGCATAGGATGGTGGTCTTAAGGTTGATGTTGGAGATCAAGAAGAGGAAGAGAATGAGGGCAGAGCCAAGGATCAAATGGTGGAAGTTGAACAAGGAAGACTGCAAGGTTGAGATTATGGAGGAGGTGAGACAGGCACTGGGTGGCAGTGAAGAGTTACCAGACAGTTGGGCAACTACAGCAGATGTAGAGATTCAAGAAGGGTGCTTGGCGTGACATCTGGACAGAGGAACAAGGAAAAGGAAACCTGGTGGTGGAATGGGGAAGTACAGGAGAGTATACAGATGAGAGGATGGCAAAGAAGAAGTGGGATAGTCAGTGAGATGCAGAAAGTAGACAAGAGTATGAGGAGATAAGGCACAAGGTGAAGAGAGAGGTGTCGAAGGCTAAAGAAAAGGCGTATGATGAGTTGTATGAGAGATTGGACACTAAGGAGGGAGAAAAGGACCTGTACCAATTTGCTAGACAGAAGGACCGAGCTGGGAAAGATGTGCAGCAGGTTAGGGTGATTAAGGATAAAGATGGAAACGTACTCACAAGTGAGGAGAGTGTGTTGAGCAGATGGAAAGAGTACTTTGAGAGGGTGATGAATGAAGAGAACAAGAGAGAGAGAAGGTTGGATGATGTGGAGATAGTGAATCAAGAAGTGCAATGGATTAGCAAGAGGAAGTAAGGAGAGCTATGAAGAGGATGAAAACTAGAAAGGCCGTTGGTCCAGATGACATACCTGTGGAAGCATGGAGCTGTTTAGGAGAGATGCCAGTGAAGCTTTTAATCAGATTGTGTAATGGAACCTTGGAAAGTGAGAGGATGACTGAGGAGTGGAGAAGAAGTGTTCTGGTGCCAATACTTAAGAATAAGGGGGATGTGCAAGATTGTAGTAACTACAGGGGGATAAAATTGATGAGCCACAGCATGAAGTTATGGGAAAGAGTAGTGGAAGCTAGGTTAAGAAGTGAGGTAATGATTAGTGAGCAACAGTATGGTTTCATGCCAAGAAAGAGCACCACAGATGCGATTTTTGTTCTGAGATGTTGATGGTGAAGTATAGAGAAGGAAAGAAGGACTTGCATTACGTCCTTGTGGACCTGAAGAAAGCATATGACAGGGTGCCTCAAGAGGAGTTGTGGTATTGTATGAAGAAGTCGGGAGTGGCAGAGAAGTACGTAAGAGTTGGACAGGATATGTACGAGGGAAGTGTGACAGTGATGAGGTCTGCGGTATGAGTGACGAATGCATTCAAGGTGAAGGTGGGATTACATTAGGGATCGGTTCTGAGCCCTTTCTTATTTACAATGGTGATGGACAGGTTGACAGACAAGATTAGACAGGAGTCCCCATGGGCTATGATGTTAGCTGATGACATTGTGATCTGTAGCAAGAGGTAGCAGGTTGAGAAGACCCTGGACAGGTGGAGATATGCTCTAGAGAGGAGAGGAATGAATGTGAGTAGGAATAAAACAGAATACATGTGTGTAAATGAGAGGGAGGTCAGTGGAATGGTGAGGATGCAGGGAGTAGAGTTGGCGAAGGTGGATGAGTTTAAATACTTGGGATCAACAGTACAGAGTAATGGGGATTGTGGAAGAGAGGTGGAAAAGAAAGTGCAGGCAGGGTGGAGTGGGTGATGAAAAGTGTCAGGAGTGATTTGTAACAGACGGGTATCAGCAAGAGTGAAAGGGAAGGTCTACAGGACAGTAGTGAGACCAGCTATGCTATATGGGTTGGAGACGGTGGCACTGACCAGAAAACAGGAGACAGAGCTGGAGGTAGTAGAGTTAAAGATGCTAAGATTTTCATTGTGTGTGACAAGGATGGACAGGATTAGAAATGAGTACATTAGAGGGTCAGCTCAGGTTGGACAGTTGGGAGACAAAGTCAGACAGGCTAGATTGCGATGGTTTGGACATGTGCAGAGGAGAGATGCTGAGTATATTGGGAGAAGGGTGTTGAGGATAGAGCTGCAAGGTAAGAGAAAAAAAGGAAGGCCTAAGAGGAGGTTTATGGATGTGGTGAGAGAGGACATGCAGGTGTAACAGAACAAGATGCAGAGGACAGAAAGATATGGAAGAAGATGATCCGCTGTGGCAGACCCTAATGGGAGCAGCTGAAAGAAGAAGTGTTTGGACTGTATTGTTAATAGATATCTCTATTTTAATCCTTATACACCACTGCTGGGGGGCTTGTTTCATTTTGGACGTGCTCTATCTATAGTTATGTCAGTGGACTGGGACTTTGTGAAGTGTGGTCTAATCTCACGTGGGGAGGCAAAATGGGGGTGGGGGAGAAAGAGAGCAAGCTATTTCTAATCTATCCTTTTAATCCTTACAATTGTAAGTGGCAGCGTAACAATATACTAAAGTTCACTGAAAGAGCACAAAAGCAGTTGATCATGATGGAGCACGTAATATGGGGAGGCTGGGGGTTTTGGGAGAGGAGAGATAGAGAGTAAGCTATTTGTTATCTATCTCTTTCATCCCCACAATGTAAGTACCAACACAACAATAGGCTTCATAGCCATAACTCCTGGCAATATTGGAAATTAAGGTTAAAGATATCATATGCAACAATGTACAATTTTAATTTAAAATTATAAAATGACAACAAAAGTTAAGAAGTAATGTCTCTATGACCAAACAGTGAACTTTGTGAGCTAGAATGTCAAAGGTCTCAATCACAAATTAAAGAGGAAGAAAGTATTCTTTCACCTAACAGGTGTAAACGCAAAGATAGTATTTTATGGGTGGGGGTTGAAATGAAGTTAGTTTGTTAGGTTTGACTTGATGGTATGGAATGTTACATACTTTAAATAAATTCAATAAAAGTTAAAAAAAAAAGAAAAAATCTGACATATCTCTGAGTACTAAATTGATTAGAGGAATGCACATAAATCCACCTTCATGGTAATATTCCCATTTATAGTTATTAAATTCAGTCACTCTTTATGTTTTGTATCCCTTAGTTTCAAAAGGCGCAAGTAATGCTATTTCTGGAAAAAAAGGTACAGCATAGCTCAGTAGTGTATAGTTATCCAAAAAGGACCCATGGGTGTGGGTTGCATCCAGCAGGGTATCTCCATATTACATTGGAAATATGGAGGGTCTGTTACATGTTCCCTAACATTATCTACTAATTTTAGAGTCTTTCTCAGTTTCTGTACCATTTACCTCAATCCATCTGTGACCTTTGCATTTACTGGTCCAATTAATGTACCTATTCAACCTGAGCTTAATGTGCAAAAGGTTTCACTTCATGTTGAATAGGAGGTGGGGGTTTATCGTTCATTGACAGGACTAAGAATCTGAAGAGCTCTTAGGTTTCAACTAGAAATTTACAAGTCATGTTTTTATGACAGTTTCACCTCCAGCAGTGGGAAGACCATATTGGAGTGTTTGGAGCCTGCACCATAGAAGGAGGAGGACTATGCAGTTTCCACAGTTGGTTGAGAGTGTTTTAGTGTATTTTTATCAAATATTTGTTAGTTCATTCTCTTTTGTATGGTAATTGAAGTCATCATGACTTGACTCTGGTGATTCACTCATTTCTCTCTCTCTCTCTCATTTTTCCTAGGGCACGAAGCGGAAGCGGAAGCAAAGCAGAAGCGGACAATGGCCGACAGTGAGGTGAATCGCATTGCAACTGTAGTCGAGGAACTCCAGGCACTCGATGAACAGATTCAGAATCTTCTGTCCAGACGAAGATACCTCAGAGATCTGAAGGCTCGGCTGTTGGATAAACCGTCCTCGCCATCTGTTATCGGCGTAACATCAACCCCGCGTTGTGCCGCGCAAGTCACCTTCACCCCCGCGCCTCGTAGGAGCGACACCGATGATGACCTTGGTGTATTTCAGCTATGCAGGCGGGGGTTCAAGGCCAGAACACCTCCATCGGCACAGGCAAGCATCGTAACCCAGAACCGGTTTGACCCTCTAAGCGTCCCCAGTTCGCCTTCAGCTCCTGGTGATGTAATTGTGGTAGGTGATTCTATTGTTAGGAACCTCAATATCACTTGCCCTAATAGAAAATCTTTTGTTTCTTGTTTTCCCGGTGC
The DNA here is from genome assembly GCF_900747795.2 of Erpetoichthys calabaricus. Classification (NCBI taxonomy): domain Eukaryota; kingdom Metazoa; phylum Chordata; class Cladistia; order Polypteriformes; family Polypteridae; genus Erpetoichthys; species Erpetoichthys calabaricus. The sequence goes on along the minus strand of NC_041395.2, from coordinate 257,045,398 downwards.
TCGCGTCCGAGATGTGACGAGACGTGCACCGGCGATCTACAAGAACAGGGCAGTTGGAGCCATTGTTATACATGCTGGCGTAAACGACATAAGGCACCGACAGTCGGAGATCCTCAAGGCAGACTTCACTGCATTAATTAAAGACACAAAGGAGAGGACCCCATCGGCAAAGATCTTCATCTCGGGTCCACTCCCTCTCGTCAGACGATCAAACGAGTATTACAGTCGTCTGCTTGGTTTAAACAACTGGCTGCAGGGCTTCTGCAAGAATCAAGACATCGGGTTCATTAACAACTGGGACCTCTTTTGGGAAAGACCGCGTTTCTTCAAGCGAGATGGCCTGCATCCGAACAGCTTCGGCGCCCGGGTCCTCTCCGAAAACATATCGAAGGTAATTCGTTTATCTTGACTATCTATCTCTGCTTTTAACCCCTTCCGAAATGCCACTCCTGTGTTTGGTCATGATAATTGTTTAAAAAAATCTTCCATAAAAGTGCGCAACATAAATACTGTAATAACCAATCTTAATGCACATAGAAAATCTAGGCAATACGGCATAAACGCCAATAATTTAATTAAAGTTACTACTTTAGATGAACAATGTATTAAAACTGTAAAAACAGATCATAGATTAAATAAAAAATACACACAGAGCGGCGCTAATAAAAATAACTTAATTCCTGTTCCCTATATCAATAACGCACATAGTATTCATCTCTGCTCCTCCGAAACATTGAATATGGCACTATTAAATATTAGAGCTTTAACTAACAAGACGTTTTTTATCAACGACATTATTAGTGAAAAAAAAATAGATTTTATTGCACTAAGTGAAACGTGGCTTAGCTCAGATGGCGCAGCTGTTTTAATCGAATCTGCGCCTCCGGATTACAGTTTTACTCGTGCAGATCGCCAAGGAAAGAGAGGTGGAGGGCTAGCAAACATTTACTCTAGCAGGTTAAAATGTAAAAATATCAGTTTTGGTAAGTTCAAGTCTTTTGAGTATCTCGCCATTGTTATTCAGGGAGATTCTCACGTTCTAGTATTATCCATGTACAGACCTCCTAAATTCAACGCGTCTTTCTTTGAGGAATTCTCTGACTTGATGTCAATCTTAATTACGAACTATGACGCACTCTTAATAGTCGGCGACTTTAATTTTCATGTAGATAATCAATGTGACCAAAAAGTAAAAGAATTTATGAACCTCCTGGACTCTTTTGATTTGAGACAGCTCGTTAATCAGCCTACACATAAAGCAGGTCATACGTTAGACTTAGTAATTACTAAAGGACTAAAAGTTGATATAAAGCAGGTCATTGATACGGGTCTTTCAGACCATTTTCTTCTACTTTTTAATATAGAAATAATGATAGAAAACACTCATGAGAAGCATATTGTTAAAAAACGCTTCTTTGACTCATCAGCAACTTTAAAACTTACAAACATTCTAACCAATCAGTCCGTTTATAGTGCCAACTATAATAGCGAGGAGAATGTAAATAGTAAGGTGGAAAGATTTAATACTAAAGTGAGGGCTGCTGTTGACATAGTTGCACCTGAAAAGACAGTTAAAAAATCTTCTAGCATTGTTATACCTTGGAAGACCCAAAGAGTGTCTGATTTAAAGAGAACATGCCGTAGAGCTGAGCGTAAATGGAGGAAGACTAAACTAACTATTGACTATGAAATATTAAAAGTTAAAATAACAGAATACAATAACACAGTCCGTCTTGAGAGGCGCTGCTATTTCTCTAAGCTTATAAATAACAATGCTAGTAATCCCAGAGTCTTATTTTCGACAATTGATCATCTGTTAAACCCAGGTAACTCAAAGGAATGCCCCCTAAGTACTTCCAGTAAAACCTGTGAGGCTATCGCTGTATTTTTCAATCAAAAAATTAATGATATTAGAAATAACATAGTATATCTCCCCAACACTAAGGATCCCCCGAAACCCCAGTACTCCATAATAAATAAATTAGAGTTTTTCACTAGGATAGATTTACCTGATTTGCATAAAATAATTTCTCAAATGAAACCATCCACCTGTGCCCTTGACCCAATACCAACAAATTTTTTCAAAGAAGTATCGGGTGTGCTTATTGATAATGTTCTTGACATAGTAAATTCGTCATTAGATACGGGGGTCTTCCCAGACTGTCTTAAGACTGCGGTAGTTAAACCCCTACTTAAGAAAAATAATCTCGACCCCTCTTCTCTTGAAAATTATAGACCCATCTCTAACCTGCCTTTCTTAAGTAAAATTCTAGAGAAGGCAGTCATTATGCAGTTAAATGAGCACCTCAATAAACATGCTATTCTTGATAAATTTCAGTCAGGTTTTAGAACAAATCACAGCACAGAAACTGCACTCGTTAAAGTAGTAAATGACTTGCGGGTAAATGCAGACAGAGGCCATTTATCTGTTCTCATCCTCTTAGATTTGAGTGCCGCATTTGACACTATTGATCATAATATTCTTAAGAATCGCCTTAGTCAATGGGTGGGCCTCTCTGGCAGTGTCTTAAACTGGTTTGAATCCTACCTGGCAGGGAGAAAATTCTTTGTTAGTTGTGGTAATTATAACTCAAAGACACATGATATTCTATATGGTGTTCCACAAGGCTCTATCCTGGGTCCGCTGCTCTTCTCAATCTACATGCTTCCATTAGGTCAGATTATCTCGGGACATAACGTGAGCTACCACAGCTATGCTGATGACACACAGCTGTATGTATCAATAGCACCTGATGACCCTAAATCTCTTGATTCGCTAACACAATGTCTAACCTGTATCTCAGAATGGATGAATAGTAACTTTCTCAAATTAAATAAAGAAAAAACCGAAATCTTAGTGATTGGCAATAATGGATACAGTGAGGCTATTAGAAATAAACTGGATGCATTAGGATTAAAAGTCAAATCGGAGGTAAAAAGCTTAGGGGTAACCGTTGATTGTAATCTGAATTTTAAATCGCATATTAATAAAATCACTAGGACAGCATTTTTTCACCTAAGGAACATAGCAAAAGTTAGACCTCTTATATCATCGAAAGATGCAGAGAAATTAGTTCATGCGTTTGTCTTTAGTCGACTAGATTACTGTAATGCACTCCTCTCAGGACTACCCAAAAAAGACATCAATCGTTTGCAGTTAGTGCAGAATGCAGCTGCTAGAATCCTTACCAGGAAAAGAAAATCCGAACACATTTCTCCAGTTTTGATGTCACTACACTGGTTACCTGTGTCATTCAGAATTGACTTTAAAATTCTGCTTATGGTTTTTAAAGCTTTAAATAATCTCGCCCCGTCTTATATATCGGAATGTCTGACACCTTATATTCCAAATCGCAACCTCAGATCCTCAACTGAGTGTCTCCTTAGAATTCCAAGAGCAAAACTTAAAAGAAGTGGTGAGGCGGCCTTCTGCTGTTATGCACCTAAAATCTGGAATAGCCTGCCAGTAGGAATTCGCCAGGCTAATACAGTGGAGCACTTTAAAAAACTACTGAAAACACATTACTTTAACATGGCCTTCTCATAACTTCACTGTAATTTAATCCTGACACTCTGTATATCCAATTCATTATAATAACTATTCATTCAAAATCTGTACTAACCCCTACTCTCTCTTCTGTTTCCTTTTCCGGTGTCCTATTGGTGGTGGCTTGTGCCACCACCATCTACCCAAAGCACCATGATGTTCCAACAATGATGGATGGATTAAAAGCCAGAAGTCTGTATAACCATCAGCATCAAGTGACTCCGTGAGAACCCTAACTACAAAGAGGACTATTTCATTTATGTTAGGTAGAATGCCCAAAGGGGACTGGGCGGTCTCGTGGCCTGGAACCCCTACAGATTTTATTTTTTTCTCCAGCCTTCTGGAGTTTTTTTTTGTTTTTTCTGTCCACCCTGGCCATCGGACCTTACTCCTTCTTATGTTAACTAAGGTTGTCTTATTTTAATTTCTTATTTGTCTTTTATTCTTCTTTTCTTCATTATGTAAAGCACTTTGAGCTACTTTTTGTATGAAAATGTGCTATATAAATAAATGTTGTTGTTGTTGTTGTTGTTGTTGATTAATGCACTTATACCTATTCCCATTTAGATCGCATAGCATATGGAGAAACTGGATAATTTTACCATTTCTGATCATCTAAAAAGCCAGACCCTCAACGGTCACAAATAGTCAATTCTGGTTAAATTTTGCCAAAGTGTTTAGAGGTTTTCAGTGTTACAGGAAAAAGTTATCTAATGATGGTGAATTTCAAAACATCGCCCAGGGTACTTATCAATCTTGACTCAACAATATTTTGAGAAAGAAGGTGAATAGGAAATTTCAAGATTTGCCCAGTCAAAAGGCCTATTTTCATGAGCTCTTGTAACATTTTCTCTGTTTTAAACAATTTATATTTAAAACACTCTTCTTCCTTCCCATGCTATACAGATAGTATCTCAAATTTGGGTTGTCATCTGTCATATTTAATTGTCTCAAAAATATCTGCTGATACTATTAAAAAATAGAAAATACAGAAAGCTAAAACAAATGTTTGTCTGGGCAGAAGTCTTAGTCTAGTAAAACAAGCAAAAATAAGTACATTTTTTATATACCATTCCATAAGATGGCCAATTTTAAAAAATATTTCCATGAAATTTCAGGTCAGCACAACATATTAACAGCCTTGACAGAATGTGGACTGTGTGCCATAGTAAATTTTTAGAAATGCTCTGAAATCTAACAGCATGCCATATGTATTAAATGTAATATATTAGAAGCAGAATGTTTTTGGTATGAAATGAACAATGATTGTAACTAATCTTATAGTCTTAGTCTTCCTGTTCTATGACTGTTTTCCTCTGGTCAGGGTCAAATTACATTAGTGGCTATGATTACTGAGAAATGTTGGAAGATGGACTGCAATCTACAATGGAAGGCCAGCCTGTCACAAGGCATTCATACACGTGCACACCTAATTAAATACAGATAGCAATGTTCTTATTGTAGCTGACAAAAATCATTTTTAGGAAGCAATTAGAAATAGTAGCATAATTTATTTTTGCAGTATTATTAAAATGACATAGACTAACCTGAATATGGCCTAAAACTATAAATTTAATATCAGTGCACATTTTCATTAATTCATCACATGAAAAGTTTATTTTTATACACTTCCTCTTACTGCAGAAGTTATTTGCAGTTCTTAGTTTAGAGAAGAAAAACTACTTTATTGAACTAAATGCTATTGTATTATACTTTCTTAATCATAGTTAGTAAACTCTGTGTTTGAAGGCTTTATGTGGAGTAAGCTGAAAAACTGCATTCTTCCATTATTTTGAGTCCACTCCCTTTTCAAGACATTAAATGTCCCATTCTCTTAAGTAAAATGTCAAAACATGCCCCTTTACTGACATTAGCTTTGAGACTAAAAGAAAGTGTACAGTATTAGTAGTAAATACCCAGACTTACCATAAGCTTAGATTTACCAACCATTTTTGTCGGTACTTAATTGCTTTACCATTCCCACTGTACATGCATTTCTGATCCAATCTGTTTCTTTACTAAGGTATGTGTTTTTTGATGGTTGTGCACTATGTGCACAAGTCTTTTTACATACTGTAAGTATAGTAAGCAAATAGTTGATTACCATAACATCAAATACAAAGAATCTGATATGGTGAGTTTCATACAAAATAAAGTTTAACACAAACATGCATCATTAGGATAGAAGTAATAACTTTTCACAATATCCCACAAAAAACCCTTATAACATAAACACGCTTAGAAGTATTTATCCAATTACTGCACATGGCTCTTAAGGTCACGTCAATGACAGGTTGGTCTGGTCTCGTAACACAGAGGAACTATATAAGAAAGAGTAGAGCAGACCTTTTTTTAAAAGACTTCATTCCTTTAATGTGGGCAGTGCCATCCTTCACTTCTTCTATAACTCTGTGATGGCCACTGCAATTTCCTACTCTGTGGTGTGTTGGGCTGGTAACAATCACTTCAAGAGAGGCCCACAAAATCAACAAGATAATTAAAAGGGTCCTCCTGGAATTAGTAGCAAAGAATAGAATTAAAATGAAACGAGTGACATTATGATCAATGCTGCATGTCCTCTCTTTGCCACATTAATACTGAGTACTTACAACAAATGAATTATTCAGCAGAAATGTCTTAAGAAACACTACTGGGGCTCCTTTATACCTTAAGCAATAAGCCTGTATAATGCCTCACTGGGACTGTGCTGTGTAAGTTAGAAGTTTTCTTTCTTTTTAATTTTAAATATTGCTTTTTAGTCAGTATGGGGTGTGTTCAGGCCATAGTGTGTTTGTGGGTATATTTATTTTAGAATGTAGATGCGGTGTGAAGGGAGAAAAGACCTTAATGCCATTATGTTTCATTCTGAATAAGCAGAGGGAGTCCACAGGGGGAGGTGGTGCTGTATCTTAAGTAAAGCAATATTTCTGTGGTTGAAGAACACAGGTATTTGGTTGACTAGCCTTCTACAGTAGTCCTCTGAGAAAAAGTATTATGAATATCTTTAAACTGAGGTGGTTATGACCTTATGCTATAGCATTGCCATAAATATGTTGTTAGTTTATCTGAAGCACAACATCTATCAGCTTGAGTAATAGTAATATACCCAAATGATACATATACTGGTATGAGACTCACAACAATCAGCAAATTCTTATTAGAGTAAACAGAAAGAAAACAAGTTTTACTTTTCCAGAATGTATTCTGAAAAACAATATGTTTAATGTGAAAATGGCAGGATATTAGTGAAAAAAAAATATTTTTGAAAGGTTTTCCATCCATTTAAACATGTTTTGAGCCCTTCCTTAACAACTTAGTTTCTGAATTACTAATAGATTTAAGAAGGAAATGGAACACACTAAAACGAACACATGCATGGTGATAATGTGCCGATGTAACACAAAAGGCAGGAATTAAACAACTGCCTATCAGTTACCCTGCAGCAGTAATTTGCAATTACATTTGTAAGAGGTGGCAAGACAAAGCTCTGAATAAGTATATTTTCCTAGAAAGACCTTATTGCCAAGATTTGACATTTAATCAGGCACTGTGCACAATAGTAGGTCATCGTTTAAATTTAAGCTTTTGTTTTCTCAGCATGCAGACATTCTAGAAGCGACATAAGTTTCAATGGAATGAGGCACATTTTGAGAAGCAGAAAGTATAAATACCACTGTTCTTTTGTTAAGTGCTTGGCCAAAAGTTAATTGAAATCTTTGCCACAACTTCTTTATTAATTTAAATTCCATTCTTTATTTTATCCTTTTAGTTTAGGTTCTGAAAGTTCTGTTAGGCTTCTCCTACTACAAATATAAAGTATTTAGAGAAAAGAATGTAAATCTCCATTCTAAAATAAATCTAAACAACCTTTGGAAGAAGGAAGAATTAAATTATCTACATGGGCCACCTCTCCAAGGAGTGACACAAGTTGACGTCTAGAGAAGGATTAAGCTCACTGGACTGGAAGAATTTTATTCAGCTGTGGCAACTCTGGCAGATAAATAGTCCACTGGCAATAAATTGGTAAATTAATTTAGATGGTGCTGCAGAGTTAATGGTGTTACTTGGGAAATTTCAAATCAGCAGGAATACTATATATATTGTAGCTGTTCCTGATTTTTCACTGTTACTCTACTTAGTGAAATCTCAGTGGTTATTGCAGTGACCTAATATTTTGCAACTTGTGAGATAGTCTGTAGCTCCTAATATATTTCTACAGAAATAGATCAATTGAATAGCTAAATTTTAACTACTGCATATCCAGAACATTCAAAGAAGAAATGGCACAATGTTGTTATGTCTTTGAATTTAGGTATTGATTTGGAGGATTAAATTGTAAGCAATCACCATTATAACACCATTTCTCATTTTTTGGAGTTCTAACTATTTCACATTATTTAATTTTGGTAACATTCTGACAGTTACATTATCTCAATGCCATTTTGGAAATGGTTGATTTTCACAGGCACTGCAATTTTGTTGTAGTCATTTTGTTTATTGTTGCTATGCCCGTTGTGCATTCTGTGACATGGCTAATGTCAGGGATTTTATCTTTATTAAATAATCAGTTAAATCTCAGGATGATTCAAAATGTCATTTATTTATACCAAGGTACCAAGGGTGCACAGCACAGTTACCTTAAGCAGGTTTGAGGCTGAACTGAGACAGCATTGAAATTGCATGAGTATTTAAAATTCTTGGACAACCTGTGGCACTTGGGTTAATCAGTATATAATGTTTAGTTAAGATCACTTTTGTTACAACAATCTGTCCTGGGCAAATAATTCTCTAATCTTGCAGAATTCCAGAGTATAACCTTTGCACTTTGGCTTAAAGCAAAACTTTTTTAATGTAAAAATGTATTCTTTAATAGAATTTGGTGATCCTTATCTTCACACTCCCTAACTTGTTTTTCTGTGGGAGACTACCCATAGCAGTTGATCATTCCTGCTCTCTCTGTGGTCAGCTGGAGTGACTCTGCTCCGTGAAAGCCATCCTCCAATTGCTCTAGGGCCATTATTACTGACCACTTGCCTCCTCTCTGATGCACTCACTCTGCCACGATCCTGCCTCTTGTTTCCTTTCATTCTTTCCCTGTGATCTGTGGACTCTTTTCTTTATCGTTCCTCTCCATGTATCCTGCTCATGCTCTCCTTTATACTGCAGTGTATGTAGCATTCTAATTACATGCAGTGGAGTGCCAATGTGGAATGACTGAACTTATTAAGAAATCTGCTCACTTCCACATCCAACACCTCATAACCACCCAACTCGAGCTCAGGGTCGCTGAACTGGAGGAGGAGTTGGCTGACCTGCGTTGTAATAGAGAATTGGTGGACTTGGCCCAGGTGTCCTTTAGAGAGATAGTGTGTACCCCCAAGGTGGCACGGGATGAGATTCCAGACCAGACAGGTAGAAATAAGTGGGTCATGGTCACAAGGCATAAGGTAAAGGGCGCACACTGTCCGGGGGCATCAACCCCAGAATTAGAAGTGTCAAACCGTTATCATGTCCTTGTGGAGCTGGACAGTGTCTCTGATAATTCTGAGGTGGTAGGCAGGGATGAGGAGCCCCAACGTCCACCTCAAAACCAGTTCCCAAAAAGACAGAGGTAGTGATAGTTGGGGACTCAATCATTAGGGGGATTGAAGTGCAGGTGTGCTCCAGAGAGAGAGAGTCTTGCACGGTGTGTTGTCTTCCGGGAGCACAGGTGGGAGACCTCCCTGGAAGGGTGAATAGGCTCTTAGCCAGAGCAGGGGTGGATCCAGTTGTCATTGTCCATGTTGGAACAAACATGGACAGTGACAACACAATGACTACATAAGGGTAGTCTGTCAGTTCTGCGATCCAAATTCAAGGAGTTAGGTGCCAAGCTGAGGAGCAGAACTGACAAGGCAGACTTCTCCAAAATTCTGCCTGTGCCACTCGCCAGTCCAGGTAAGACTGAGAAGATTAAAAGGCTTAATGCGTGGCTCAAATCTTGGTGCAGGGTAGAAGGGTATAGGTCTATGGGGCATTGTGACGGGTTACATCTGAACTGGAGGGGCACCAATGTATTGGGGAGGCGTATGTGTAGGCTAGTCGAGGATTGTTTAAACTAGGGAATGGGGGGGGGGGGGGGGGGGGGGCAGGAAGTTTAGGGCAGGCCAGGTTTAGATCTATACATGGAAGAACAAACAATGGTGTAGAAGTAAAAATGCATAAATGTAGAGGGAGTAACACATTAAAAATAGCTTGGCTTAATGCTAGAAGTATCAAAAATAAGGTAAGTGAGTTGGAGTTGTATGTAGCAGAGCATAATTATGATATTATAGCAATAACGGAAACCTGGCTAAATAACAAAGATGGGGATGAGTGTAACATAGGGGGATGCACAATTTTTAAGGAAGGATAGACAGAACAGAAAAGGAGGTGAGGTTGCTGTTTATGCCAAACAGGATTTAAATGTAAGTCCTCTTCAGTTGGATGATGAGCCCCATCTTAGTGAGGACATGTGGCTTCGCCTGGAAAATATTAGGGAAAGATGTCTTATTTTAGGAGTGTGTTATAGACCACCCAATTCAGACAGGAATTTCAATACACATCTTTTTAGTAATATCAAAAAGGCAAGTTTACAGGGAGACATTATAGTCATGGGGGACTTTAATTATTCAAATATTAACTGGGATAAACTTGCAGATAGAGGAGCACAAACAGCAGGAGTTTTTAGAAGTAATCAGTGACTGTTTTCTAACACAGCATGTTAAAGCATCAACAAGGGGTGAAGCCTGTCTGGATTTAGTATTTTGTAATAATTAGGATAGAATTGAGGGTGTAGAGGTGATTGAACCACTAGGGTCAAGTGACCATAATGTAATATGATTCTCAGTATTTTGTAACAGTACAGATGCAAAGACTAAAATTGTTAAGTTGAACTTTGGTAGGTCTAATTTTGAGCAGATGTGACGATATCTAAGTAGGATACACTGGGATAAGCTTTTAAGTGTGGAGACAGTCGAGGAGCAGTGGAACAGATTTAAAAATGTTTTACATGTAATGTAGGACAGATACATGCCTAAATTTGGAATTAATAGGAAACTACAAAAAACTCCACAGTGGATTAATAAAGATTTAAAAAAGAAGTTGCAAAGGAAAAAACTCTTTATAAGGCATATAAGACTAATGACTGCAAAGTGAATTGTAGAGCATATGAGAACATGAGGCCAACCATTAAGAAGGATATCAGGGAGGGTAAAAGACAGTTGGAGAGGAATATAGCAGATAAGACGAAAGACGACCGTAAGAGATTCTTTCAGTATTTTAGTAGTAAAAGAACAGTCAAGGAGGAGGTCAAGTGCATCAGAAATAGTAAAGGGGAATTAAAAGATACAGACAGTGAAATAGTGGATGCCCTAAACTTACATTTTTCTGAGGTGTTTACAAGTGAGCAAGTGAATAACCTCCCAGAGTTAACAGGGACTACTAAGGAGGTAGTGAGGGATTTGGAAATTGTAGAGGGAGAAGTGCTGCTCAGATTAAATAAGATGAAATCAAACAAATCACCAGGACCAGATAATATTTACCCTTGAGTTCTTAAGGAGGCTAGCGAGTACATATATAAACCCTTGACACATATATTTAGGAAGTCACTGCGCACTGGAGAGATTCCGAAGGACTGGAAAATGGCAAATATCATCCCATTATATAAAAAGGGTGACACAGCAGATCCAAGCAACTGTAGGCCAGTAAGCTTAACATGCATCACAGGAAAATTAATGGAAGGAATTATTAAGGATAAGATTGAGCAACACCTGGCAAGGACAGGAGTTATTAGGAACAGTCAGCATGGGTTCAGAAGAGGGAGGTCGTGTTTTACTAACATGCTGGAATTCTATGAGGAGGCAACAAAAGGATACGATCAAAGTGAAGCATGTGATATTATTTATCTGGACTTTCAGAAAGCATTTGATAAGATGCCACATGAGAGGTTGGGCATCAAATTAAAAGAAGTGGGAGTTTTTAGATGGGTGCAGAATTAGCTCAGACACAGGAAGCAGAGGGTGATGGTGCGAGAAACCTCATCAGAACTGGCCAATGTTAAGAGTGGTGTTCCACAGGGGTCAGTGCTAGGGCCACTGCTATTTTTAATATATATAAATGATTTAGATAGGAATATAAGTAACAAGCTGGTTAAGTTTGCAGATGATACCAAGATAGGTGGATTAGCAGATAATTTGGAATCCGTTATATCATTACAGAAGGACTTGGATAGCATACAGGCTTGGGCAGATTTGTGGCAGATGAAATTTAATGTCAGTAAATGTAAAGTATTACACATAGGAAGTAAAAATGTTAGGTTTGAATACACAATGGGCGGTCGAAAAATTGAGAGTACACCTTATGAGAAGGATTTAGGAGTCATACTAGACTCTAAGCTATCGACTTCCCGACAGTGTTCAGAAGCCATTAAGAAGGCTAACAGAATATTAGGTTATACAGTATAGCACGATGTATGGAGTACAAGTCCAAGGAGGTTATGCTCAACTTTTATAATGCACTGGTGAGGCCTCATGTGGAGTACTGTGTGCAGTTTTGGTCTTCAGGATACAAAAAGGACATAGCAGCACTAGAAAATGTCCAGAGAAGAGCGACTAGGCTGATTCCATGGCTACAGGGGTTGAATTATAAGGAAAGATAAAAAGAGCTGAGCCTATACAGTTTAAGGAAAAGAAAATTAAGAGGTGACATGATTGAAATGTTTAAAATTATGAAGGGAATTAGTACAGTGGATGGAGACTGTTATTCTAAAATGAGTTCATCAAGAACATGGGGACACAATTGGAAACTTGTTAAGGGAAAATTTCGCACAAACATTAGGACGTTTTTCTCTACACAAAGAACGATAGACACTTGGAATAAGCTACCAAGTAGTGTGGTAGACAGTAAGACGTTGTGGACTTTCAAAACTCGACTTGATGTTTTTTTGGAAGAAATAAGTGGATAGGACTGGCGAGCTTTGTTGGGCTGAAAGGCCTGTTCTCATCTAGAGTGTTCTAATGTTCTAAGTCCATAACCCCATGCATCCACAAAGCATAACATGCACTGCATAGAATAAAACTAGTACACTGCCATGGACCCCCTAACTCGCATCATCATCATCATTATTTAGCCTGAAAACTGATGCTTTGCAGCCTTTTCTTTAAGGAGTAGCCATATTGGGTACTGTTGTCAGAGTCACACCCCTTGTTTCAAGGGGCAGGGTCTCCAGGATCATGTCCGTGACTTGATCAACAACTGGCATAAAAGGTCAGCCTTTTGCTATGAACCTTATCTGATCTCTGGATAAATTCCTTAATTTCATTTTTATCTATTGTGTTGTTTTCACTTCTTGCATTGCCTGGTGTTGACTTATTGCCTGTTATTAGGCCTTGATTTTGCCTCTCATCTGAGTTATGGTTGCTACACTTTCTTTTTCTTTTCTTTTCTTCTGCCTTTTCCCCGCATCTCATGGTTTACTCACAAAGTCAGTTGTCTTGTTTTCCTGATGAGTCAGGACAAGAAAATCATATCGTAATGAGTGACCCTGATATGTGGCATATTTTTAGAGACATGAGAGATATGCAGGAGGAAATGAAAACCCTAAAGTAACAAGTAAGGGAATTGCTGCATCTGTGGAACAACTAGAGGGGGCAGTGAATCAGTTAACGCTCGTGGTTAATGCCTCAGCAAATCCACCTCCTGCTCCAGGTTTCAGCCACCATCATGAGCCTCAGAGTCCACATCCAATTTGTATTTTTGGGAGATCCTAATGAGTGTCAGGGTTTTGTCATGTCACATGGTCTTTGAAGCCCAACCTAAACATATCCAGATGATTAGACACTTATATTGTTTATAATATCGCTGCTGCACAAAAACCCTCTTTAATATATTCTGTTATGCATGACACTAACAACCAGTGCTGTTTTTCATTGGCTTTATTTATGCAGGAAATTATGAAAATATTTGATATACTTGTTCCTTTGGAAGTAGCAACAAACAGATTACTAGGTTATCATCAGGGTTCAAAGCCTATAAATGAATATATTGTGGAGTTTAGAATGTTAGCTACTGAGGCACATTGGGATGACGTTCAGTGAATGGTCAGCCCATTAGCTCTGGGCATTTAGATTATGTTGCACCCTGCTCTCCAACAAGATAAGAATCTTTCATGAAGAAGCATTAACTTTTTTGTTATTCAGTCTCCTTTTCCACAAATAATCATTGGATACCTCTGGTTACAAATGCACAATCCTGTTTTTAACCAGGAGTCCAAAGATATCATACAAGGGAACTCATACTTTGTTCAGAATTGCTTGAGGCCTGTACCTAAGCCTGTCTTTTGTAACAGGATATCAGTCCTGCCTTCTGAATATTCTGAATATGCTCATGTGTTTAAAAACAACAAGCCCTAGTGTTACCTACACACCGCAACTTTGATTGCACTGTTGACTTAATGCCAGGGGCTCCATTGCCAAAGAGTACAGTTTACGACTTGTCATATCCAGAACAGGAGGCCATGGAAGAATATATTACATAAATCTTACAGAATGGTTTTATTACAGTTCAGTTGGGGTGAGCTTCTTTTTTGTTGAGAAAAAGATGGGGGTCTTTGACCTTGTATTGATTACTGAGAGTTGAATATAATTACCCTCAAAAAAAATTTCACCTTACCACTTATATCTACAATTTTGAATCAAGTTACTGGCTCTACAGTTTTTATAAAATTAGATTTAAGAAGTGCATGTCCAGGCATTATGAATACAGAGTAATGACATTCAGATTAGTGAATGCTCTGGCCATTTTCCAGTCCTTTGTTAATGATATTTTCATAGATCTATTGGGGGAAAGTGTATTGGTATATATAGATGACATTTTGATTTTTTCAGTAGACTTACCTATGCCCGTTAAGCATATTAAGGAAGTTCTTTGCCTCCTTTGAGAAAATTACCTATTCATTAAAATTGAGAAATGCAGTTTTCACCAGGAAAAAAAGATTTTGTTCTTGGGGTATGAAATTTCACAGACTGGTTTAGAAGGAGGAGTTTGGAAGGTGTAGCCATGGATAATAATAAGATCAACGCTATCCTGGATTGGAAACTACCACAGAGTGTTAAATAGGTCCAGAGATTTGTTGGTTTTGCAAATTACTATCAGCGTTATCAAAAAAATCTTCAGTTCTGTTATAGTTACTATTACCTTGTTAACCCAGAAAACTCTGCATAAATTTCAGTGGACTGAGGAGGTCAAGGAAGCCTTTGAACATATAAAACAATTGTTTACCACAACCCCATCTTATGTCACCTTAATATTGAATTACCATTCATTGGGAAGTAGATGCGTCCAGTATTGGAACTGGAGTAATACTTTCTCAAAGATGTCCCAAAACAGGAGTTATTCATCTGTATGCCATTTATTTTAAGAAATTAACTCCTACTTGATTTGGCATTTATTCTATTCTGTATTGATACTGGACCCTCACCATGACAAATTCATGTTGTACATTACTGCTAATATATTTCTGTCTGCATGAATGAATAAATCTAAAATGAAAATTAAATAATTGGACTGTTTTTTTCTATGACTTCACTGTTAAAGATCCACTTTACATATGTTGATTACATATCATTCAGGGAAATATTGTGGGACAGCAGATACAACTGCTGCCTCATATTACTTGTGCTTTGGGTGCTCTGGTTGTCCTTCATATATTAATGATGAGTCTGATAGGTTAAGCTGATTGGAGACTCAGACATGGATCCCTGTGGGTGCCATAGTGTGCTCTGCAGTGAACTGATGCTACTTCTTGGGTTATTTGCTTTGGTTCCTGCCTTGTGGCTCATGCTGATGGGCTCAACATGCCCCCTTGTTATTAGGTATAAATGGAAGGATGGCTATACGCCTGCAGCACTAGCAGTTTAGATTACTTGGTAAGGATCACACAGAACTGTAGTTCTTACGTTTTAACATCCAAAGCCTTAGTCACTAGGTCTCACTTCTTTCTTCCCTGTAAAGAAATATATACACCAAAAGATCCCAATGTTAAATTATAAACAGTATTGCTATAACTAGCAAAAGTAAACATTCTTAGTTAAAGACTTTGAAAAAAAATGTTTTGAGAAATAATAAAAAATTAAGCAAATGACAATGTACACATATCTACATGTTTGTCCTCAAATATATATATATATATATATTTTTTTTTCTGTTTGTAAAATGTAGGTAGTGTTTTTGATTCATAACAAACAAAGATGTCAGTACTTTTCATACATGAGTAAAACAAAATTCTGTTTTTGCCTTCAAAATCAGTTTTAAAATACCCTGAAAGAGCTCAAAATCTTGCTATAAAAATAATGTCAATCTTTTACTTTACCATGACTGATATTATTACATGTAAAATATATGTGTTTTGGATTTATTAGAACACTGTATCTGTCTATTTCTACAGCTTTAAAACTGCTAAGAATGAGCTGCACCAAATAAGCAATATATTTCTTGATAGATTCTTTACACTCCTCAGGCCAGGTATTACAAAAGTTGAGCCAGGCTAATTGAAAGTACTGACCTCGACTTTTGATAGTTTAAATCCTCAGCCTTCAAGCATTATGTACCAAATCTACTCCTTTTCTACTGCTGGCCATCCAAATCTTAAAATTAAAGTTGAAATTCTTACAAGAAAAGTGCTTATACATAAAACATACAGTAAACTCTACAGAATGTACCACTTTTGGACATACAAAGATTAAACTATAAATAATGTTTCCATAAGTGAACAATTGTATACTTAAAGAGATTACATTTTATTTTGCACAGTTTCTTTCTACTCTGCTCACAAAAAGCACTGAGCATCAAGTTACGCCACGGGTTTTCAGGTATTGTTACAGTTTTGCTCTATTTAATCTTTTTTTCCAATTGTGTTTTGACTGCATGCTAAATTCTAAAGTTATGCAATTACAAAATTGATCCTCATGTTGAATTATAGGAAAAGGTGGATCCAAAAACAATATCCCCAAAATAAACTTAAACTTAAAAGTAATAAAATAAATACAACTGTATTTAAACTGACACATGAAAAATGTATTATCTTACTCTAAAATATAGGAAAATGCAAATGATTATTTGATTTGGGTGGATGGAATTTACAAAGTTTGAAATCACACATTCCTTGCCTTAAGAAAATACTGTAAGATCAAAAATACACAAATGCATTATTTCCCCATTCTTTGGCATGGCGCTTCCCTCATCAGAAGTTACTGAGTAAAGGCCTAAAGCACAGTACAAATGTACACAAAGCAAATTTAGGAGGGTAGAGAAATCAGTTTAAGCTCAGAACCTCTGGACATCAGAGGGATTTTTGTTGTACTATTTTGTTTTCCCATTAATTTAATTTATTAATTATTATTTCATTAATGAACATTGAGATTTCTATCCAACAACATGTGATGCATTTCTTTTTCTATCTATATGTTTTATAAAATATAGTTAGTTTTTTTTAAAATAGTGTATATTCTTTCTCAGAATTTTTCCGCAATATTTAAGGATAGTGCAGTGGAAACAGGGTAAGGCAATTATTAGATAAGCTGATTTGTGTTTTCTATTAAATAACATGAAGATTTCTATTTTCAATATTTTCTTGTTGTCATGGTACTGGAGAGTGGCAACATGTTGCTTACTGGTTGGACAAGCAAGTAAGAAGTTCACTATACTCTGTACATTTGACAATACTACAACTACAACTATGACTATAGTTAAATAATATTAAAATTGGTTAAATAGGAAAAATAAAACTGAATTGGACATGTAATAAGTTGAGATGGATTGTTGAAAATAGAGCTGGAAGGTAAACTGTAGGAAAAGAAATCAAGAGGAAGGCCAAGGCAACACATGCTATATTACCTGAAAGATGGCAAATTATACCATGAAATGAAAAGAAGAACAGAAGGGAAAATACAATGGAGAAACTGGTGATCCAAGTCCTGCCTTAATGGCAGATAACTAAAGAAGAAGAAGAATTTATATTAAAACTAACACTTTGCCAGTATAGGAGTCTCACTGAAATTGCTGGAAGTTCGTGGACAATTTAGGACGGCAAAAACCGAAAACCCTGAAGATATCCAAATCTTAAAGCCCTCTCAAAAACAGAAGGCAGTGTGAGGTGAGAAATTGAGTCAGAACACTTGGGGTGCCAGTCCAATCGGTTGATATTCCCTTGCTCTATACAATGTTGACATGTGAGAAGCCAACAAGAGCACATAATCAAATGAATGCAGATGAGGAGAACATAGTCATGCATAGTCATGAGTCGACATCTACAGGAATTTCTTCACAAGATCAAGGTCAGGCAAAGAGATCAAAAATAAAGCAGAACTGCTTGCAGGTGTCTCCAACATTCTTTATCATCTTCATATCCAGTGGCTTACCTTGGAATCAATGTGTTATTGCCAATGATGGATACATCATCAGAGATTCATGGTATTCTATTTTGATGGTCACTGTCCTTAATATTTTTTGAAGAGTTTAAAGGTTTCTATTAACTCTTTTTAAAACATACATTATATACTGTATGTTATTAAATTATTCTTAAAATTTGTTCATTCTTCATGATGTGAAATCTTTTATAAATTAGTCAGTGATGCATTTAAGCAGTCTTTAACTGCAAAAAAAGGATTAACATCAAATCCAGGAACAGCCATGGCAACGTCTAAGTCCTGTTGTTATACAAATGACAAGATATACAAATTGTGAGCACCTAACATCCAGAGAATTGCGTTGTTTTGAGATTACATTGAAGTTAACAATTTCTGTAAAGTATTTTGAAAATGCAACAAGCCTTCAATTTCAATAAATAGTAAAAAAAACAATTAAAATATTATTATACATTGTGTCGTGCTTAAGTATATGATTGACAACTATTCCAACTTGCAAATACTGTAATGATTTAATTATCATATACTAAATATACAGTAAGTGTCCATACTTCACTGTAGCTTTAAATGAAGAAAGAAGAACAACTATCTTTGGTTTTTACTGATGTAGCTAAATTGATTATTACAGATATTATGTTTTATTTCACTCTTTTTTTGCGTTTGCATCTTCGTGTTTGTCTTAAAAGCAAGTTGGCAAATATCTTATTGACTGAATTCTTCAGCACATGTCCAGCATTTAAGGTTAGAGTTATTACAGTAAATCAACAGATTTATAGCACAGTGCACCTATTTATTTATATTTTTAGAATTTCCTTTTTTTAGTAAACTATATATTTATATATATATATATATATATATATATATATATATATATATATATATATATATATATATATGAAAACACATCAGGTCTCAATGTGAAAAAAATCATGCTGGATATCTATACTGATATGTACTGGGTAATGTCTTAGGAACGTAAGGATGCCACATCATTTGATGGAAATTAAAATTATCAACCTACAGAGGGCTGAATTCACGGACACCCTAAAAATCAAAGTGAAAAAATGATGCGGCAGGCTAGTCCATTTTGCCGAAATTTCATTGCAGCAACTCAAAATCGTACTCAGTAGTTTGTATGGCTCCCACATACTTGTATGCATGCCTGACAACATCTGGGCATGCTCCTAATGAGATGACAGATGATGTCCTGAGGGATCTCCTCTCAGATCTGGACCAGGGAATCACTGAGTTCCTGGATGGTCTGAGGTGCAACCCGGCGGCGTCAGATGGACCGAAACATAATGTTCCAGAGGTATTCTCTTGGGTTTAAGTCAGGTGAGTGTGGGGGCCAGTCAATGGTATCAATTCCTACATCCTACAGGAACTGCCTGCATACTCTTGCCACATGTGGCTGGGCATTGTCGTGCACCAGGAGGAACTGAGGACCCACTGCACCAGCACAGGGTCTGACAGTGTGCCCAAGGATTTCATCCCGATACCTAATGGCAGTCAAGGTGCCATTGTCTAGCCTGTAGAGGTCTGTGTGTCCCTCCATGGATATGTCTCCCTAGACAATCACTGACCCACCACCAAGCCGGTCATGCTGAATGATGTTATAGGTAGCATAACATTCACCACGGCTTCTCCACACCCTTTCACGTCTGTCACATGTGCTCAGGGTGAACCTGCTCTCATCTGTGAAAAGCACAGTGTGCCCGTGGTGGACCTGCCAATTCTGGTATTCTATGGCAAATGCCAATCAAGCTCCACGGTGCCAGGCAGTGAGCACAGAGCCCATTAGAGGACATCAGGCCCTCAGGCCACCCTCATGAAGTCTGTTTCTGATTGTTTGGTCAGAGACATTCACACCAGTGGCCTGCTGGAGGTCATTTCGTAGGGCTCTGGCAGTGCCCATCCTGTTCCTTCTTTGCCCAAAGGAGCAGATACCGGTCCTGCTGATGGGTTAAGGACCTTCTATGGCCCTGTCCAGCTCTCCTAGAGTAACTGCCTGTCTCCTGGAATCTCCTCCACACCCTTGAGACTGTGCTGGGAGACACAGCAAACCTTCTGACATGTATTGATGTGCCATCCTGGAGAAGTTGGACTACATGTGCAACCTCTATAGGGTCCAGGTATCGCCTCATGCTACCAGTAATGACACTGACCGTAGCCAAATCCAAAACTAGTGAAAAAACAGTCAGAAAAGATGAGGAGGGAAAAATGTCAGTGGCCTCCACCTGTTAAACCATTCCTGTTTTGGGGGTCGTCTCATTGTTGCCCCTCTAGTGCACCTGTTGTCAATTTCATTAACACCAAAACAGCTGAAACTGATTAACAACCCCCTCTGCTACGTAACTGACCAGATCAATATCCCAGAAGTTTCATTGACTTGATGCAATACTCTGATTAAAAAGTGTTCCTTTATTTTTTTTCTGCCTTGTGCCCTGTGTTGGCTGGGTTTGGCTCCAGCAGACCCCCGTGACCCTGTGTTCGGATTCAGCAGGTTGGAAAATGGATGGATGGATATATATATATATATATATATATATATATATATATATATATATATATATTGTGGCACCCGGCTGGGATTCCTACACGGCCGGGACACCCGGGGAGACAAGAGGAGGGCTCATACCTCCTCCAGACCACGAGGGGGCAACCGCCCTGGTTGTATTGGGGGCCACGGGTACAGGGCTTGGAAGTCCAACCCTGTAGGGGCCCATGGTCACCGCCAGGGGGCGTATCCCTGCCTGAAGGACCCTGGACCCGAGTACTTCCGCCACACCAGGAAGTGCTGAGGGGAAGAAGAGAGGGAACACCCGGAGTGCTTCCAGGAGGACAGCCGGCACTTCCGCCACACTGGGGCGTATCCACGGGATTGCCGGTACACACCTGGAACACATCCGGGTACGGATAAAAGGGGCCGCCTCCCTTCATTCAAGGCTGGAGTCGAATGGAAGCAGGACAAGGTCTGAGAAAGAGAAGGAGGCGGTCCGAAGAGGCAGAGTGGTTGGCCTGGACTTTGGGGAAGATTGGGGTTTGTGGTGCACTTAAGGACTGTGTAAATAATAATTAGTGTAAATAAACGTGTGGTGGTGCAAAAATAACATGTCTGCCTGTCTGTGTCTCGTTCCACAATCTATATATATATATATATATATATATATATATATATATATATATATATATAAGATAAGTAAGTTGAAAGACAGTCCCAGCTAGTGTTTATTTCACCCAGTACCTACAAGCAGAGGAGGAAGCAATGAAGGAAAATAATAGGTGAGCACGTCTTTTGATTTCAGACTGTTGCTTGGCTTCTTTCTTACCAGCAAGTTCATACATTTTATTTATTTTTTTATTTTATTAATTTTCATTGTAATCATTCCATACAAACAGATCAATTTATAACCCAACAAATTTGAAGACAAATCAAACCCCACCCCTGAGAAGGAGAGCTTAGCTAAAGGAAAATTGCTTAAGGCTTTTTAAAAAGGCAACATTAAACAAAAGAAAGGGAGAAGTAAATATCTATGTAAATAAGAGATGGAGAAGGGAGTTAAATGCGGTAATAGTTATTTCTCTTATTCTAAAATAATATTGATTAAATCCTGCCAGGTTTTGAAAAAATTTTGTACAGATTCTCTAACTGAGAATTTGATTTTTTCCAATTTCAAATAATATAAAACATCGGTTTCCCACTGACTTATAAGAGGAGAATTAGGATTCTTCCAATTTAACAAAATAAGTCTGCGTGCCAAAAGTGTAGTGAATGCAATCACAGTTTGTTTGTCCTTCTCCAATTCAAGCCCATCTGGAAGAACACCAAACACAGCTGTTAATGGGTTAGGAGGGATTGTGATACCAAGCTTAAAAATTTTTGTCCAAAATGATGTTAGTTTGGTGCAGGCCCAGAACATGTGACCCCAGTGAGGCAGGAGCTTGGTTGCAGCGTTCGCAGGTTGGATCCTGCCCTGGAAACATTTTGGACAGTTTTAAGCGAGACAGATGGGCTCGATATATAATTTTTAGTTGAATAATTCTATGCTTTGCGCATATAGAACTCGAGTGAATTCTCTGCTTTGCTACCTTCCACTCCTTGTCTGATATATTGATTAAGAGATCTTCTTCCCAATGTCCTCTTGGATGTTTGAAAGGTAGGGACTCTAATAAGATTTTATATATTGCGGAAATAGTGTTTATTTCCTCGAAATTGAGCAGTATTTTTTCCAGCATTGTGGAGGGTGCAAGGTGGGGGAAATCGGGCAATTTCTGTTTAACAAAATTTCTAATTTGAAGATAGTAAAAGAAATGTGTAGCTGGGAGGTTGAATTTTGAACGTAATTGTTCAAAAGATGTAAATATGTTGTCTATATAAAGATCCCTGAGCATTTTAATCCCAAAACTTTTCCAGGTATTAAAAACTGGATATACTTGCGAAGGTTGAAAGAGGTGGTTCTCTTGCAGAGGTGCCACTGATAAAAGATTTTCCATCTTAAAATGCTTTCTAATTTGGTTCCATATTCTGAGTGAGTAAAGCACAATTGGGTTATTAGTATATTTGCAATAACTTTCATTTATTGGAGAGCAGAGCAGGGAATATAAAGAAGTACTACAGGATTTTTACTTCTATTGCGGACCAAGCCTGTGTATGTTCATTTATTTGTGTCCAGGTTTTTATGGCTTGCAAGTTCATACATTTTATAGAATTTTTTGGAAGTGTATGGGTAACTTGCAAATATTTAACCTGAAAATGTACTTAATTTAAACAATATCATTATCAACTGATATTTACATTTTAGTTATGCACTCAATAATTATAATACTGAAGGGCATAATGGTAGTTGTGCATGAATAAAACATAATTATTGTCTATGATTTAAAGCATGTGTAGAGTTAAGTATTACTGTTCAGACAAGGACAAAATGATAAACAACTCAATCACCTGTAATAAAAATAATTAGAAATGCTCTTTAGTGGTTTGACCTATAAAATGGTTGTCTCTGAAGACTGCATGATATTGTTTAACTGAAAAACAAGGACGTGTTATTAAGACATTGAGCAGAATTTTCAGATTGAATGTTTAAATTATTACTTTTGCAAACATTATAAAATGTTTCCAAAATAGTCAAACATGTTTAAATTTTAATTTTTGTTTCTGCAGTTAAATACTCTTATCTAGCATTTTGAATTTATTTAATGTACTGTAGGTGAAGTGGATATCGAGATTGGTATTAAGAATGCTTACTTTTTGCATGAGTCCTTAGTTTTGTATACTACTAGCATATTTAATATATGACACATTTATTCAGGAGACTTAGATATATTTACAATGTCATGCCAAGCTTTGCTGTTTATTTTTCTCTGATGTAAGTTTCGCATTCTTATTTAAACTGTACTGTCCTGCTTTGAAGGCTGTATGCCATTTTTGCATCATTACGTGTGCTGTTCCCTGGAATTGTGACTTGGAATTTTTCTTTAATAATTTTGGGATTTTCTTCCTTTTTGATTTTTTTCTTTGAAAGTCTTATTTTGTTTGATAATTGGTCTTTTTAAATTTCCTTTGAATTCAGACATTCTTACTCAGTTACTGATACTACTCTGAATTAGCTTTTGTCTGCCTCTCTGCCTCACTTCTTTATTTTTTCCTTCAGTCTAAAGACCAAAGGAAACTTTACTTCTTCTTATTTAGGTAAGTATTATGTAATGCTTATATCTGTTGAAAAGCATTTTAGACCAGAGTTATCTTTATCCCTTTGTATCTGCCTTTTGTATTGTGGAGCAGATTATTGTCGAATGTGTTTCTGAAAGTGTTAGTTTTGCAAACAATAAATGAATGCAGACTACTTGTCTCCTTGGGCTACATGTTGATTCTTGCCATGGCAATGTATATATGAAAACATATTTCAATACAAAACATGTTTCATACACAAGACTCAATTGTATACATTTTAAAAATCTCAAACATTAGCAAAAATGTGCAAAGACAGAAATTACATGCTAAAATGGTACTCCAGATCTGCAGGTAGTTTTGCTTCATGACATTGCTTTCAGAGTGACTTCATTTTTAGCTAAGCTGTCTATATAGTAGAATTTCATTTTTCTTTTAGTCCATGTCTGCTTCTGTTTTCAGGCCAAAGGCAAAGTTTTAGGAAAAGTAAAGACTGAAATTGTCTGAAGCTGAGCTGACTTCGGTGTGCAAATGAATGCTCCTTTTGATAAACCAATGTTCCATCTGTTACCGGTTTCTGCCAGTGAAAACATTGCAGCCACTGAAAACTCCAGCCTTACACAACCCTGACTTAAAAATACAAAGTAAGCAAAGGTGATGCACAGAAGTTTGGAAAAAATAGTAATTATTCTTCCTGTAGAGAATGATAAAAAATATTACTTAATAAAATTTAAGACAATCCACTTCAATAGGGTGGAGACAGTTGATTTCTTCAAACCAAGACATTGTTTGATTAATATTTTAATATCAAAGCCAGCATACAAAATGTTGTGCAACATGTACTGTGGGATGAAACTAAATTCATCCATTATAGAGATTGCAGTGTTGTCTTGATGAGTGAGTACTACAAGGGTGGTAATGAGCAGGGGAAACTCAAATGAGGACCTTAGGCAAAGAAACAGGACCTCAGAGGCATGCAGGCTGTATGAAGATTGGTGCAATTGATCCAGTCAGTGTGAATGATGCCCTGGAAGTAAACGTAAGCAAATCTCACTAGATACTGGACAGCTGAATGTCTGGGAAACTAGAAAGCAGGTGATCCAACACATTCCTGGCATATCAGAAACTTTTGTTATTGGTAAAGTGTGACAGGATCTCCATGCACAAAGGTTGCTGCATTGTACCACTTTACCTTTTTAATGGTGAGCCCACTGATAAATGACTACAGCCAAAAAGGGCTGCCAGCCTGGAAGAGACCGTAGCTGGTGGTTTAAAAGCCAAGTCACAGTTAAAGTCTGGAATTTTTGAGCAAAGATTCGCCAGAGTGAATAAGAGAGAAAAGGAAGGTAGAAGAGAATTTGCTCTGTGATACTTGTGTACTTTGTGTAGTTCATCCAATGTGTCAAGAAAATTTAAAACTTGTAAAAGTTTACCCTGAAAAAAAATTGGATTTGTTTTGCCTTTGATTTATTTTACATTTTCCCTTGTTTCTCTCTTCTTTACCCAATCCATGTCTTTGGTGTTATTCTTGTTTTGGAAAGATGCCTGTGGAGCAATACTTCATTTGCTAGGCATTAACCTGTTTCAATAACAATTTATTTCTGAAGTTGTGCAGAGTTATAAGATGCTATGCTGAAATGCTAAAGCAAATTGTTTTGTAATTTGACAATATGTTGAAAAAATACATGCATATTATGGTATATGCAGTTGAGACTTGGAGATGGAATAAGATTACTGTTCGCTCTGTGTGTCATATAAAGTGATTAAAAAATGGCAAAAATAATTTCTGGACTATACTCTGGGTGAACCTGGAAAATGACTGTTAAAGTATATTTTATCATGGAAAGGCTTTTGGGAACACCTCTCCTTAAAACATGGACCCACAGTTATATGTAACACCACTGTTGCTACTCTTGTTTACCAACCTTCAGGAAGATACAGTTCCCAGTTTCATTTCAACTGCACTCGTGATTACAGTACACCACATTCAGTCAGAAGCTCTTTCAGACTTTACTTTGGTATGACTGTAACTGTCGTTTATTTCTCTATTGGAAGTGCACTCTCTCCTCACTCCTGACTGACTTAGCACAGAAAGGAGTTTGGTTCCCAGCCCCTGGCAAGAAAAACAGAGCAGCCATTAAAGCAGAGAAGCAAACTCTAATACATTTGAAACCTTAAGCATTATTCAAATAATGTATAGCTGTGCACACCATACAATCTGGTACGGCTTGATGTTTTAATCATGCTTGCGTTACTTGAAGTGAGAGCAGTAACTCTGAACATTCTTGGTTTGATCTTCTCTCTTCTTGTTTGATCTTTGTGATCAGGTCTTTTACTAATGTGGTCATCCTGTCTCCAAGGCAACTTTGCATTTTTAAAATTAAGTTTCCTTAACATTTTCTGGATGTCATGTGCAACCCTTCTGATCTGTGCATAAACAACAGTGTTCTAAAATGGTATCCATTAATTTGCTTAGTAAGTGAGAATACTTAAAGTAGAAACATTGACTATACAGTAGATATAACATTTAAGACAGAGAGTTTCCAATAATAGGGACACGTGTTACAAACCAGCTTTCTTTTGCTGAATTTTGAAGTACATAATCCGGAGGCGTCTTTCATCTAAGGATTGATAATACAAGCAAAGATGTGGTAGGAATGCATCTCCAGAACCATACAACATTACTAGTTTGCTCAATTTATACATCGTCATATGCGTGTCATGTCTAATTAATTTATATTTACTTATTTGGCTGATGACTTCATCCAAGGCTACTTACAACATTTGAGATACTTTTGATTACATTTTTTCTTTGTTTTTCTAATTGGAGCACAAGCAGGGGAAGTGGCTTGCTCATGGCTGCATATTGTCAGTAGAGGGATCTGAACCCACAACAGGGTTTGACCACTGTGCCACACTGCCAGTATTCGGCAACCCCATGCATATTTTTACACTCCCATTATGTCCAATTCGGGATTATGGGGTGTCATAGCCTATTCTAGAAGCACTAGGGGGCTCCGCCCCCTGCTCGCTTCGCTCGCCAACCCCTGGCGTTGGGGCATGACAAAGAGTGAGATGTATGAATTAGATATAGAATAGTGTGCAGGTTTGGATGATGCCTATATAAATAAAAAATAGAGTGTTTGGCATAGAGTAATGTTTTATTGGAATATTTCTTTGTATACAACATTAGTAGTAAAGATGGTGTCTTGTCTTTGAATGAGTCTTCCTTGGCATGGATCATTTATAACTTTAACTTTAACGTCAGATGAACGTCGAACACGTGAGAAGGCAACATAAAGTTGTCCATGTCCAAAAACAGGTTCAGAGAGGTAGATGCCAAGCTTGTCCATGGCTTGTCCTTGTGATTTGTTGATGGTCATGGCAAATGCAGGTTTAATGGGGAACTGTCGGCGTTTCAATGTAAAAGGTAAATCCAGGTCAGAACTCGTTAGGTCAATTCTAGGAATGAGAACAGTATTGTTAGCATGTGATTCTGTAAGAACTGTTGCTTGAATAACACCGTTTTTAAGGGTAAGGTTGTGTTGTGGTCATCCGTCTGGGTTAATAGTGTTCAAATATTCTAAGGGGAAATTCAGATGTTCATTGTTGTCATCAGAGTCAACTTTGTCAGAGCTTAGAAAGAGCCGTGTCTCTCCAGGAAGTAATGAAATGACCTGGTTATTAATGTGATTAACATTAATATTTTTTGGACATAATATAGTGCGTTTTGTTAACCACATATGCGAAAGCAGTATGGGCCATTGCCTTTTGGTGGCCTGATATGTACTCCGGTAGATGCAAAAGCAAATGAACTATTGTAGGATCTAATGCAGTTCATAAAGTTTTTACTTTCAGGCACATCGTTAGTTAGAAGCTTCTGTAGATATTCAGGATATGAATGTAAAGGAGGCAGTCTAATCTGCCCCTTTTGAAAACAACGTGTAAATTCATTGTTTGTATTGCCAGTTGTTTCTTCTGGGAAGTTAAGTGAATGACAATGATTGCAAATGACATTCATTAATCCCAATGAATTATCCTCAATAGTGGACTCATTATTGAAGGCGTTGTCTGGCGTTGATGTCCGCGACGGGCATGTTTTGCTTGTGGCGTTTGAGTGCCGCGTTGTTGCATGTCCATTATTTGTGACGCGCTATTTTGTAGTTTTAATTGATTCGCCTCCGCTTTGCCAAAAGTCCGTTTCAGTCTACGTCGTGCATTGTTTGTATCGAGCCTTGTCCGTTTTTGTATGTCGGTCAGTTGAGCTTTCTGCTTTTGGAGTCTTGCTTGCTTGTTTTCTGGCAGTTCACATGCGCGTTGTACACGTCTTCGTTCATTTATTCTGTCTATTCGCTCCCTTTTTTGTATGTCTGAGTCGCAAGCTCTTTCTTTTGAAATCGTGCTTGTTTCGATGCAGCACTTTGAGACGCGCGCTGTATGCGTCTACGTTCATTGTGTCTGTCCATTTGGGCACGTCTCTGTAACGGGGTTACTTGAGCTTTGCGTTTTTTGATCCGAGACATTTTTTCTCCCGGAGTTTCCGAAGCGCGTTGTATGCGCCCCCGTGTATTTTGTTGTTTCATTCGTGTTCGTGTGTTTGGTCCCGTTATCCGATCCGAATCGTTTTGTACCCGTGACCGTGTATTCATGACTTGTTTGTTCCTCAGCGTGCGAAATATGGTTAAGTAATAAGGAGGATCGCACTCACTGTTAATATGGAGCCTTTTCTGCAGTTGAACGGTTAATAGTGCTTTATTGTAAGGAGATCCACCTATGCTGCCTAGTCTGAAGGTGTTGAGATGACGTATGTTTAATATGGACGTTTCCTTTAGATATGTGGCTTTGGGTGTCACTTCTTATTGATGTGTGTGGGGTGGGGTGGGGGGGGGTTTGAGGATTGTTGTTGCGCGAGCGTCTTCTTTCTTTTTGTGTTCCAGGGGCTTGTTGAATCCCCCTCTTTGTGTGTCCCGTCCGTTGCTTGTAGGATGTGTGGGGTGGTTTTGTGTTCTTTTTTTTTTGTGTTCCATGGGCTTGTTAAATCCCCCTCTTGGTGTGTGTCCCGTCCGGTGCCTGTAGAGGGGGGGGGGGGTGCCTTGCTGTTGTGCGCGAGCGTCTTCTTTTTTTTTGTGTGCTAGTTTCGTGTGCAATGGGTTTCGTGCTTTGCCTGCGTTTGACTACTTTTTTCTGTGCCTTTTCCTTTTTTCTGTGCTCGCGCCGCCTCATTTCTTTGACTCCTTTTTTCTGTGCTCACTCCTTTTTTCTGTGGTCTTGTCCGCCTCTCGCGGCCCCTCATCCGCTTCTCGCGGCCCCTCATTTCTTGGGGCGCCTGCGCAGTACGTCTTTTTGCGGCTACGGCCCATGGCCGGATGTCCCTGCGTCCATCCGGTTTAGCATTCTCGGTTAGTAATATGGATTCGACTGAAGGCAGAAACCAAACCTAGGTAAGGTACTAGTCCACCTTTGGAAACATTCAGACACACACATTCACACACTCTCTTCCTCATGCTGTGGCAAAATAGGTTCCTGGATGATCCTCCTGAACGATGCGGCAGCAGTACAATACAATACAATACAGTTTATTTTTGTATAGCCCAAAATCACACAGGAAGTGCCGCAATGGGCTTTAACAGGCCCTGCCTCTTGACAGCCCCCCAGCCTTGACTCTCTAGGAAGACAAGGAAAAACTCCCAAAAAAAACCTTGTAGGGAAAAAATGGAAGAAACCTTGGGAAAGGCAGTTCAAAGAGAGACCCCTTTCCAGGCAGGTTGGGCGTGCAGTGGGTGTCAAAAGAAGGGGGTCAATACAATACAATGCAGTACACAGAACAGAACAATTCCTCAATATAGTAAGAAATAAAAAAATATAAATTTTAGAAGTACAGAGCAGAATTTAACAGTAGATGATATATCCCATAATAAGATTTGGATTTGTGTAGAGTCTTGGAGACCTCATCCTTCAAGCTGCCTCCCCCATTTGGCCATTCCACGGCTGAAACAGTGCTGGGCCAGCCAATCCGATGAAAGGAACCCTCTTTCCCACGATTCCTGCGATCCTCCATCTGGGATGACTTTTCCTTAGGCAGGCAAAGCAACTTGGCAGGTGGGCCGTGGCACCAAGTGCCACATTTGAGTACCGAGAAGAAAAACAGAATAAGTGAGGGTTAGTATACAATTATAACTGTCATGTTACTTATGTTTAAATGCTAATGACTAACAACAGAGATGCAGTCTGTACAGTTAATCAGCAGCTCTAGTCAGGATATGCTAAACTGAAGTAGTGAGTCTTCAGCCGGGATTTAAAAGCTGAGACCGAAGGGGCATCTCTTATAGTAGCAGGCAGACCATTCCACAGTTTAGGGGCCCTGTAACTAAAAGCTCGACCTCCCACTGTTATTTTATTAATTCTTGGAATCATAAGCAGACCGGCATCTTGAGATCTTAATGTGCACTCAGGTTTGTAAGTCATGATAAGTTCAGACAAATAAGCTGGACCTTGGCCATTTAATGTTTTATATGTTAAAAGGAGGATTTTGAAATCTGCCCTAAACTTAACCGGGAGCCAGTGTAAGGATTTAAGAACTGGAGTTATGTGTTCGTATTTTCTTGTTCTTGTAATAATTCTTGCAGCCGCATTTTGTATTAACTGGAGGCTGTATAATGAACAGTTTGAACATCCAGTGAACACCGCATTGCAGTAGTCAATCCTACTAGAGATAAATGCATGAATTAGTTTCTCAGAAACCTGTTTATTTAAAAAGTGCCTTAATTTCCTAACATTTTTAAGATGGAGGAAACATGTTTTGGACAACTTTGTAATATGCGCTTTAAATGACATGCTAGAGTCAAAGATAACTCCTAGATTGCGGGCTAATTCAGTAAAATTGACTGGGATTCCAACTGAGTTAAATGATGACAAAATATTGTTGTGATCAGCGTCATTCCCTCCAACAATTAACATCTCTGTTTTATCTGTATTTAAAGACAAGTAGCTCTCATTCATCCACTCCTTTAATTCGCTAACACAACTAATTAAAGACAACATTGGAGAAACTTCATTTGATTTAAATGAAAGGTATAACTGGGTGTCATCTGCATACGAGTGAAAATTAACATTATGTTTCCTAATGAGAGATCCCAGTGGAAGCATGTACAGTGAAAACAGTAAAGGTCCCAGTACTGAGCCCTGCAGGACACCATATTGAACTTCTGTGTATAATGATGGAGTACTGTCAGCACATTTTTGTACATATTGGAATCGATTTGATAAGTAAGAACTAAACCAAGCGAGAACGGTGCCTGTAAGCCCAACATCATTTTCTAGCCTGTGCAGTAAAATAGAATGGCCGATGGTGTCAAACGCTGCACTTAAGTCCAACAACATAATTACAGTGGAGTTTCCTTCATCAGAGGATATCAGAATGTCATTTACAACCCGTGTTAGTGCCGTTTCTGTACTATGACCAGTGCGAAAACCAGACTGGAATTTCTCAAATAAATTGTAATGCGTAAGGTGTGTCTGAAGCTGACTGGCAACTACTTTTTCTAGTATTTTAGAGAGAAACGGTAAATTTGAAATAGGCCTATAATTATTTAGTATATGTGGGTCAAGGTCTGACTTTTTAAGTAACGGTTTAATGACTGACACTTTTAGTGTATCAGGTACTGTGCCATGCAATAATGAACTATTGATAATGTTTAGGATAGGCGCTGCAAGAACATCCATTGCACTTTTTACTAGTTTTGTTGGCACTGGATCTAGGGAACAAGTAGTGGGCTTCATTTTAGAAATTAAACTTAAGACTTCCTGCTCAGTTACAGGATTAAAATTACTAAAGTGCTGAGTGCAATGTGAGACAGGGTCTGCTAAGCTAGTATTTGGTTTATACTGTGATGCAGAGATCTGGGATCTTATATTTTTAATTTTCTCATTGAAGAAGTTCATAACGTCTGTACTGCTAATATCTGTTGGTATTTTGCACTGTTGATCTGAATTTCCATTTGTTAATTTAGCCACTGTTCTAAACAGTACCCGAGGATTTTTATTATTGCTATATATTAATTTAGAATAATATTCTGACCGAGCTTTAAAGAGGGCTTTTTTATTTTTATTAACACTCTCTGTCAATGCAATTTGAAAGACATGTAGCTTTGTTGTTCTCCATCTGCGCTCCAGTTTTCGACACTCTAATTTAAGAGCTCGAATGTTTTCATTAAACCAGGGAGAGTTTCTATGTGCTTTGATCACTTTTGTTTTAAGGGGAGCCACTGTGTCCAAAGCATCTCTCAAGGTCATATTATAATGTGATGTTAGCTGATCTAAATTGTTTTCCGTGTTTAGCAGTACTAACCTCAAGGTTGCCAATTCCCATTCAGCATTTTTTTGTACACTTCAGACATGATATTTATGAAGATTTCTTAATGAGAGACTTGCTGATCTTTTTCATTAGGGTTAACATGTATAAGTGTAGTTTCAAAACACAGTTCATACTGTATAAACCTTTTAAATATTGGCACATTTCCATTATGGTAAATTCAGATTGTATTTAAGCACTTCCTTTTTGACTGGGCATTCAATATTTATGCATATTTTTTCACTGTTTACATGTTTGCTTTACCATATTTTTTTGGCTATTTATTGTGGTTCCTTTTACCCATGTGTACTATTCCAGGAATTTACCTGAAAACACTACGCAAGAGCAAAGCCAGAAATTTATATCCTGTTTACATGTGAAGAAATTTGTAAAACGAGTTGGTCAAGTTTTTCAAAAGCCATAGTGACAGTAATGTGAGTGAACCAATCATAACATACTTGACCAATAACATATGTATAGATACGACAAGAAATTCATAAACTGGATTAGGTGCCTTTGAAGGATGGCTGAGTGTACACTGAAAAAACACTGTGAAATAGTAAAGCGGTCAGTGGAAAAGAAAGAAAGAAAGCAATCTCTCCATCATATGTGAATTTTGATGACCATACTCACCACAGAGAAAGCACTTAAAAAAAACAAAACACAGAAGGCTGTTTATCCGATAAATTAGGAAATGTAAAGAAGATCTCCTATGCCCTCATGAAATACTGTTTTCTTCTTTAGTTTGTTTGTTTGTTTTCTTCTTTCAAAGAACAAATCTAGTCTTCTGACTGTTAAAAATTCTAACTCCCTGTTGTGTTTGGAACTAAAGATTGTGCATTGGAGCAAAAACTCTGTAAATTGGGCCCTTTGGGATGAGGGTGCTTTCGAGCCGCTTCAAGACCTTGGATATTGAGAAAAAGAAAAAAGTCATTGAACTTCCTACCTCACTATTTCATAATTCATGTCTGAAAATAAAATTTTCCCAGTTTGTTTGACAGATCAACTTATAAAACTCATTCGGTCACAGAAATCCAGTCTGCTCTCAAAATCCGCAGTAAAGATAATCAATTTCTTTCTAGCCTTGTGGCTTTTCAGCTTGTATTCCTTGAAGAAAACAGAGTAGAGATTGCTATTTGCAACTATTTCCAAAGTAATTCTTAAGAGATGTCCCTGCAACAAAAAAGATACCATCAAGGTTGGCCTCTCCTGGGAAAGATATACTGACCCTTTGTTAATATTTTTCTTTCCTTTTGTAAATCTAAAAACACTAACTTTATGACAAAATGTTATATGTTTTTATACATAATAAGAAAAATCTCAAAATATATGCTTATAGTAGACAGAAAAAAATGCCTATTTATTAAACTGACAGATGCAGTTTAGTTTTATAAGTAACTCGTGGCATTATACACAATTGGTTGGTGGGTCCTCTGTGTCCAATAGTGTTTTTATTGAATATTTTAGGTTATTCAGCTATCAATGTGTTATAGTTTTAAACTTAAATTTAAGGTAAATGTAAAATTCAATTTGCATTAATATTTGTCAATTAGACATTTTCAGTTAATTTTCTGACAAATAAATACAACAGACATTAACTTATCTCTGTAATGTTCCAGTGTCAAATGTGATATTCCAGTTCCACTGCTGCAAAATGTTTTATTCACAGTATGGAGTAAGTAAATTGTGAAATATTCTGTAGGCTCCTTAGCATTGTGTTTAAAAAGCACAGGTGAGGTGAGGTCGGGGAGCATGCACTGGTACAGCACGTTGCCGCACCCACCACA
The DNA here is from genome assembly GCF_900747795.2 of Erpetoichthys calabaricus. Lineage (NCBI taxonomy): Eukaryota > Metazoa > Chordata > Cladistia > Polypteriformes > Polypteridae > Erpetoichthys > Erpetoichthys calabaricus. The sequence continues at coordinate 257,011,602 of NC_041395.2, read as the reverse complement.
CAACAAAACAGCTCAGGATCCCGGTTAGCAAACCCCCAGGGAGACATATTTCCAGTCCCACCAAGTGGAAATGACCATCTGTCTGCTGCAGCTAGGTGTTACGTGGGCGTCCCCTTGGCCTGTCACTCAGGTCCTCAACAAAATGGATCCTGTGAGCCAGATCACCCTCAGGGAATCAAGCTACATGGCTGAAGTGCCTTAATTAATGCTCCCTCACTCTGCACAGCACTCACAGTGCCAGTGTACAGGCTGGCCATTATATCCAGCAAATTCAGGGGAATCCTGCAAAGTCTCAGGATGTCCCACACTGCAGCTTGATCAACTGAGTTGAATGCTATACGAAAATCGACAAAGGCTGAAAAAAACTCTGCCGATATTCATGTTTCAACTTAGTGCCAGAATGCTGTTGATGGTTAACTTCTAAGGCGTAAAACCAGACTGCTCCAGTTGCTGGTAGCAACTGATCACGAATCCTATTGAGGATGATCTCAAGGACCTTACCCCACACTGAGAGTAGTGTTATCTCCCTGTAATTGCCACAATCCAGGCAATCACCCTGTAACAAAAGCATATAAATAATAATAAAAGCTTTCTACACAGGAGCAGTCATCCAACGTCTCTGAGGCGCAAGTGTATATTCGCCACAGATATAGCAGAATGTATCGCAGTTGTTACAACATTGACGAGACATATCGCCCGACATCAAAACGTCTATAGTATCAAGCTTACTTACTGTTATATTGCTACAGATACTATACTTTACTATACTGATACTATACATACACACTGACTATCTACAGTATACTAACCAAATGAGCAGGATCGGTGTATACAAGCCACCTTTATAGCATGCTGAGACAGCGTCAAGCTCGTTCAGTCCTGCCCAGGATGTCAACTTCCACAGAACAGCTTCCAACATGGCCTGATTCCATGCCTGGACATGCCCTGGCTGCACAAACCATTATTGATAAGTCACTTACGGGAGCGAAAATGTTTGGATACAAATATAAGAAAAAATCATGACAAACTGAAGATTTCTCTGAAATGGTACGTGATGGGTAAATTTTGATGTGATATTCGTGATCACCCAAAAGTCTACAAGTAACACCCAACAGTGTTCAAGAAGCAAAAACTTTGTTGTGTAATCATTTGTTCCCTAATCCATTTGTATTATATTGGGGGTCATGATTTCTATATTCTGGTCGTCTAGATCAAAGGAATACATTTGCCAATACTGCTGTTTGCCTTCTCTTAAGCAATATACAGTACAAGTGATTATCTCAAACCATAAGTTTTGTAATAATTTTAAGTATTCATTCAGCAGGTCTTCTAACTACTGCCACAATCATGTGTGTATAACAGATATCACAACCTTGCCGGCTATACCACTATTCTAGAAGTAGTTGTTAGATTCTTTCATCCTTACCATTTTTGTGTCATTGAGGAAATTTCCCTCTGCACGAAAGTTGGCCAAAGGTTTTCATAAATGAACCTTTTTACATGCATGATTTCTCAAAATGTATTATTTGTGATTGAGGTCACCAGTATGTTTGTCCTTTTTGGCTAAACCTTTGTTTAAAACTAGTGTCACACATGTGCTTAACTGAGGGTAAGATGCCAAGTCAGGGGTTGATGAAGTACACTAATGTTTTTTCTCTTTTACAGATTATTAGAAGAGAAACTTCTGCATCCCCGTCCAGACCACGCCCTCCTACTGACCTCACTTCCTCCACCTCCTTCCTTCCACCTCACCTTTCTTGTTTAGGTCTGTTTGTGACTCAGTCTTTTGTGAGTACTCTTGTGATATCAATCTGAGATATTGTTTCACAATATATGAGGTGGATCCCCAAACCTTTTTTTTGTGTTTTCCCTTCTTACACTAGGTACCATCTGGAGGTTAGATGGTAGACAACAAAGGTTAATCAGAAGTTGCAGAGGTACCTAAAAAATAGTATAATATAGAGGATTTCTAATAAAAATGGACACTAATCATTTCTTTACGTGAGTTTTCCTACATAGATTAAGGATCACATAAATGTCTGTGTTTGAATGTGTTTAACATGCTTTTAATACTGAACAATTCATCTGTGTCTTCCATTCAGTTAAATAAATGTGACAGACTAAACCAAGTTTTTGGATTACAGTGATTCCTCCTCGATCGCGGGGGTTGCGTTCCAGAACCCCCGTGAAAGGTGAAAATCCGCGAAGTAGAAATCATATGTTTATATGGTTATTTTTATATTGTCATGCTTGGGTCACAGATTTGCACAGAAACACAGGAGGTTGTAGAAAGACAGGAACTTTATTCAAACACTGCAAACAAACATTTGTCTCTTTTTCAAAAGTTTAAACGTGCTCCATGACAAGACAGAGATGACAGTTCCATCTCACAATTAAAAGAATGCAAACCTATCTTCCTCTTCAAAGGAGTGCGCATCAGGAGCAGAGAATGTCAGAGAGACAGAGAGAAAAAAGCAAACAATCAAAAACCAATAGGTGCTGTTCGAGCTTTTAAGTATGCGAAGCACCGTGTGGGAAGCATGTCGCTTGACAAAGCAGCTGCAAGGAAGCCCAGCAAGGAAGCAATGTGAAGGTAGTCTTTCAGCATTTTTTAGACGAGTGTCCGTATCCTCTAGGAACAGCCCCGGTGCTCACAATATATTTGAGGAGTTTTGTTTAATACGCATTACATGCTCTGATTGGGTAGCTTCTCAGCCATCTTCCAATAGCGTCCCTTGTATGAAATCAACTGGGCAAACCAACTGAGGAAGCATGTACCAGAAATTAAAAGACCCATTGTCCACTGAAACCCACGAACCAGCGAAAAATCTGCGATATATATTTAAATATGTTTACATATAAAATCCGCGATAGAGTAAAGCCGTGAAAGTCGAAGCGCGATATTATGAGGGATTACTGTAGTCCAATCTCATTGTATATTGACCCTCTTAAAATAATTAAGAAGATTAGGCTAGTTACAAACAGGCTAGCATTGCCTTCACATGATAAACTTCACACGTTTTTCCAAATATTTTTCTTGAAAACTGTTTATTCTAGTCTTTATTCTTTAATACCTCAATTAACATTGATGGAGAACCAGAATACAGAAAACTTACAGATTCCTGACACCTCAGTTCTTGCCTTTTATACTTAGTATATTATTTTGGTGAGGGTATATGCCAGAAGAACATTCTTGAACTCCATCCATGAACATTCATGCTCTCTGATTATTTTAGCAGTTTCGTTTGAGGCACATGTTTTATCATGACTTGCTCATATGGTGCCTGTACCTTAGGTATAGTGTACCAGCTTGAAGCCAGTGAACAATCTTAATGCCTTTATTGTTTCTGGACATTCCTATGCAATATCCTTTAATTTTTTTGTCACTCAATTGATAAAAATCTGTCTGTTTGGCCTTTTCATGAAAACTTAGTTATGATAGTATCAATTTAGTCAAAACAATTTGTTGATTTTTCTTACATTGGCCTTAACAGTAAGAAAACATAGTCTTTATAGTGTTCCTGAGTCAAAAACCTGATAATATGCTTTTGTAGCTTCCCCATAGAATGCTACCATATTAATGAAACATTATCTCCCCATCTAAATCCGTCTTGACTGTTCTCGTCATGTGCTGCTTGATCCAGAGGCAGCTGGCTACTGTCCTGCTTTATGCGTGTGAAGCTACACCTTGGAAACTAAGGAAGCTGATACAGCAAGCAACCCACCCCCAAGCAAACAATTTACCCATGTGTGATTAATATTCTTAGCATCACTTAGCTCTAGAGGTTTAATTTCTCTGTAACGTCCTGTAAAGATATCAATATTGTTTTATCCTTGTGATTGCCAGTTGACAATATAGATGTATATATGTAATTATATATGCATACACATACATCATATATTAGAACCATTAGGCTAAAGGGTAAATCATGAATTTTTACATTAGAAGCAGTATAGAAGGAGGATATTCAAGATAGAAATCAGGAAAAACTTCTTTACACAAAATCATAATTTAATACAAGCTACTTTATCATACTGTTAAAATATATGTACTGAAAGCTTTAAGGATAAAACTGGGTAAAATACTGGAATAACAGCACTACTAGCTAACCAAATAAACTCCATTGACTGACTGACCTCCTGTCATTTGTAAAATGCCATGTGTTGTAACTTATTAAAAATGTTTCTAGATACACTCAACTCTCACTATAAATTAGAGCCACAAATGTGTGGTTTGCATTCTACTGAATACAGTAAACAAAGCCTATACTAATGATTTGAGTAAGTTAGAATTAATGTGTACTGCATGATATTACTGAGAACATAGTAGATTTAATTACATAAATTACAGACTTCCCTAGGTTTATAAAGCAAATCAGTTCCAAAAAAAATCCTTCATGAGGTGAATTTCCATAACAAGAACACTTAATTGCCTTTATTTACAGGAAAAGCATTTGAATAAAAATGGTGAAAATTTGTAATGTTAATATAACACAAAAATACATGCAGATCGACAGAATTACAAACATTTATAGGTTAATAATAACATCAGTCATCAAAAGAGACCCTAATAGAGCCTTAGCTTTTATTAATTACTATTTAGTAATGCTGCTTACCTGCACTCTATTACCTAAAGTTTCACCTTTAAAGGAACAATCTCTCAATTTTCCTTGGGCTTTTCCAACTATTCCACAATCTTTTTTAAAGCCATAATGATTAGGATAATACAATTAAAAGACGTGCCAACTCAACTGAACCATAGCACGTGAATGCTCAAGTTCACCTCATTGTCTGTGGCTCTGGCTCTCTCCTGTTCAGCAATCTGCTGCAAAGACAGTCTCTGAAAGAAGCATAAGCTGTGAGAATGGCTGAAGCGGTGAATATGCATCACCAAAACGTAGTCCTGCCCCAAAATCCAGCTGTATTCAGATCTACAGGCTGCAGTGGGCTGTATTTGGAAAGACTGAAGATGATCAGGTGTACATTTGAAACTCAGTAGACTCACCCTTTGTAACTGCAAAAAGGGATCTTAAAAGACTTGTCGTAAAACAATTGTTAATAACTTTGGGAGTTGTGGGGTGCCTTTATTATCAATGAAAATTAATATTCACATAATTATACTAAATGAAACATGATTACTATGTTATCATTTTTGTTTTATTACATTATTTACAGGCCTACCAAAATATTATAGTACATTATTACATAGGTTTTGTCTCATCAAGAAAGAAAACCTCAATGAAATTTTAAAAAAATTCTCAATGTGCTCTGGTTTTCTGTTTGATGTGGCTGATTTTGTTCCTTTTTAAAATGTAAGACATGCATGTGCATTTACTACTGTAGCAAACTGGCCTCCAAATATTTAAACTGTGTAGTTGGTTCATGTCCAGACAATTGATAACTTCGCTTTTGCTGTGGTCCGACAAGCTTGCTTCTAATTGGACACTCTTTCAATTTTACCTAACTGTTTGGTAATAGTAGATACTTTGTTTTAGAAGCAGCATTTAAGCAGGTATATTATGACATATGCATCTATTGCAAGGTCAGCATTTTGTCTGACGGTTTCTGTTTTGTACTTATTTGCATTTTCTATTTTTACTCTGTGAAGACTTCATTGTGACACCACATGCTGTGATGTTTCTTAGCTACTTCAAAAGCTTATGTAGGACTCTTCAGTACTACTTTTTTCAAATTTTTGTGAACAATGATGCTTGAGTGAGGCTCGAAATTTCTCAAGAAAAAAAAATGTCAGTACTTAAAAATATTTTGTGGGTGCCAGATGCAGGGACCGCCAAATAACAATGTCTTATGATTTTATACCATTTGGTATGTATGTTCCCAAGAGAGTTACTAATGTCTCAGATTTCACACATGTTGAAAAAACACTGTGTGCATTTATCAAAGATACAGCAGCTACCCTGAATGAAAACGATACTTCATTGCATTTAATTACAGGGCATTTCACAGTTTGGAGAAAGAGGACAGTAAAAGTGGTATCTAAAATTAAGCGATTAAGCGAAGAGTTGTAGGTTTCAAGATTGGACACCTAGTGAGAGCTTTTAATGGAGTGAGCTGTGAGGAAAACAGAAAACTCAAAAGTGTTATGATGACAGTAGTTTAGTCTTTACAGTAAATATCTTTTATGGGTTAACTGGTGAAAGATAAAAGACAAAAAGTACATGTAGAAATATGGGAGTGGGAGACATTGACGGCAGTAAGAAAACAATAATGAAAGAAAATGTTAATCTTAAAAGTGAGAGGTTTACAGAGTAGGGTAACAGTGACTTTACAAATTATTAAATTATAGCATCATCAGTTGCTGTTTTTAAAAGAACTGCAAACCACATTAATTTGTTAATGTTAATAATATGACCCCAAGTAGTGTCCCCTAACAGACCTCCCTGTAATTTTCAGAAACTGTGCCTGCACATAGTTTTCCTTAATGCCTTGCATTCTATCACATTAATTAACAAACTGTTTGCATGGAAATCTACTGGGCCAAAATGAGATAATTTATGATAAAATAAAGAGTGATCTGGTATGTCAAATGCAATGGATAGCACAGTTTTATGTGAAATCAAATCTAAAAATAATCCAGTAAAAGTAGGCTTTGAACTAAGATAACAAAATAGTGTTATTTTTAAAACATTTGAACAAAAAGCTATAAAATTAAAATGGTTGATTGCAAATATAAAAAATATTGCCCTTCTACCAGTGAGTCTTTGAAACTCTCTATATTAAATTAATAAAAGATCCATTAGTTAAATGTATTCTTGTATTCATTACAACAATAATAATTTCATTGATTATACAGAGAACAGATGCCTCTTTCCAACTGCTGGTATAATTCTGCATCCATTCTCTGAGATGTTTTACAGATAGTGAAGTTGCTTGGCATATTGTTATAGTAAGCAGTTAAAAGCTTTTATTCTTCAGAAGCAAACCTAACAGCCTTGCATGTCTTTGACAATTTATATTCTGGAAGCAATCTGCAAGCAATAAAGCAATTGTCTGTTAAAACATAATAGTTTAATCCATTTTGCTTTGTAGCTTTTGATTACTTAATAAATTGTTCTTTGTTTCACATCCTCTGCCAGCACATGCAGGATACTTGAAACATCAATATCTCTTAGTAGTTGTATCTTTTTTTTTTTTTTTTTTAAATAGCAGCCTTGCTTTATCATCTATTTTGCAAAACAATATTTTTCCAAAGTGGGTCATACTCAAATATTCTTGAAAAACAATTAACAATATTATTTTAAATTCATATCTACATCATATATACAATAGCAGACTTAGAGCAAGTGGAATCTTTTATGATAAACAGCCAACAGGATAATACCTTAACTTGGATAGAAAATTGAAACAAATAAGTACATATTTTGAAAGATATAACGGTATATGCAAGGACAAAGTTGTAATACACTAAATGGATTAAAGTTGCATTCTCAATGCATTTTTCCCTGTTGATTTTGCGGTTCATCAAGGGTGTGTTTTTGCTCCTACTCTATTCAATGCTTGCATGGGCTGGGTATTGGGCAAGGTCATGGGGTCCAGCAGTTGTGGGGCATCTGTTGATGAAGAGAGATTCACTGATCTTGCTTTGCCAACAATGCTGTGATCTTTGCGGAGTCAATTGAGGCTCTGATCGGGCTCTCAAGAGACTGAGCGAGGAGTCTGAGTATCTGGGCTTGCATTTGTCCTGAATGAACACCAAGATCCAAGCCGTTAATGACCTCTTGGGCACAGCCATCAGTAGTGCGTCTGTCTGCGGAGAGAGTGTTGACCTTGTCAAGAGGTTTAGTTACCTCGGTAGCAACATTCATGTCTCTGGTGACTTTACATATGAAGTCAGTAAATGGATTGGTAGAGTGTTGGGTCATGAGGTTGCTGGAAAGGGGTGTGTGGCACTCCCAATATCTTTGCAGAATCACAAAGGTCCAAGTCTTTAGGGTCCTAGTACTTCCTGTTTTGCTATGTGGTCTCTCATTCTCTGCATTCATCAGCCTCTCAAAGTACTCTTTCTATCTACTCATCACACTCTCCTCACTTGTGAGTACGTTTCCTTCTTTATCCTTTATCACCCTAACCTGCTGCACATCTTTCCCAGCTTGGTCCCTCTGTCTAGCCAATCAGTTCAGGTTCTTTTCTCCCTCCTTAGTGTCCAACCTCTCATACAACTCATCATACGCCTTTTCTTTAGCCTTCGCCACCTCTCTCTTCACCTTGTGCCTTATCTCCTTGTACTCTTGTCTACTTTTTGCATCTCTCTGACTATTCCACTTCTTCTTTGCAATACTCTTATCTGTATACTCTCCTGTATTTCCTCATTCCACCACCAGGTTTCCTTTTCCTCCTTTCCAGATGTCACGCCAAGCACCCTTCTTGCTGTCACCCTTACTACATCTGCTGTAGTTTCCCAGTTGTCTGGTAACTCTTCACTGCCACCCAGTGCCTGTCTCACCTCCTCCCTAAACTCAACCTTGCAGTCTTCCTTTTTCAACTTCCACCATTTGATGCTTGGCTCTGCCCTCACTCTCTTCCTCTTCTTGATCTCCAACGTCATCCTACAGACCACCATCCTATGCTGCTTAACTACACTTTCCCCTGCCACCACTTTGCAGCCTTCAATCTCCTTCAGATCAACTCTTCTGCATAGGATGTAATCTACCTGTGTGCATCTTCCTCCACTCTTGTATGTAACCCTATGTTCCTCCCTCTTCTTAAAATACGTATCCACCACAGCCATGTCCATCCTTTTGGCAAAATCCACTATCCTCTGACCTTCTTCATTCCCCTACTTGACACCATATCTACCCATCACCTCCTCGTCTCCACTGTTCCCTTCACCAACACGTCCATTGAAATCCACTCGAATCACCACTTTCTGTCCCTTGGGTACACTGTTCATCACTTCATCTAACTGACTCCAAAAATCTATTTCTCACCCAATGCACCCCCAACTTGCAGTGCATATGCACTAACAACATTCATCATCACACCTTCAATTTCCAGCTTCATAATCATTACTCTGCCTGACACTGTTTTCACCTCCAAAACACTCTTGACATACTGTTCCTTCAGAATAACTCCTACCCCATTTCTCCTCCCATCCACACCATGATAGAATAATTTGAATCCACCTCCAATCCACTTGGCCTTACTCCCCTTCCATTTAGTCTCTTGAATGCACAATATATCAACCTTCCTTCTCTCCATCATATCTGCTAACTCCTAACCAGTCATACTGCCAACATTCAAAGTTCCTACCCTCAGTTCCACTCTCTTTACTTTCCTCCTCTCCTCCTGCCTCCGGACACATCTCCTCCCTCTTCTTTTCCTTCGGCCAACAGTAGCCCAATTTCTGCCAGCACCCTGTTGGCCAACAGTACTGGTGGCGGTCATTGTTAACCTGGGGCTCGACTGATCCAGTATGGAAATTTGTATTGTTGTCCGCATATTGATTTGGCAAAATTTTACACCGGATGTCCTTCCTGACGTAACACTCCCCATTTATCCGGGCTTGGGAACAGCACGAAGAAACACACTGGTTTGTGCATCCCCTGTGGCTGGGTTGGTTTATTGTAAATAATAACGTACTTAAAGCTTTATATTAAATTGCAACCAGGTTTTCATTTGAACCTGATAACAGAGGTCTGAAATATAGAACAGTTGTTTCCCAATTTTACACCAACCAGAAGACCAAACAAATGTAAATATGGACTTCTCTTACATAGCACTCAGTAAAGTGAGGTGTGCCTATATAGCATCACTTGAAACTATTACAAGAGCTAAACAAACCCTTAACTGAATTACAATTAACCTCATCTTAAGGTGACACTGGCAACTTTTACTTGTAAAATGTTAATTATTTGACACCTTTTGATAAAGAATGCATATTGGAATATATACAAGAAAAGAAAAGCAGCAAAGCATTAACCATCTATAACATTATAATAAAGGTTAATGACAAGGCCACTTTGCTTAGTGTTGACATATAAATCTATCAACAAAAAACAGTGAAACTTCTTAAAATTTTAATTCAGCAATTCAAATCACTGAAAATAAAAAAAAAAGTGTATCCACTTGAAGAAAAGAACATCCATACATAAAAAATTACCGGTTCATGATTTTATGCACAAATCTACAGAGGAAATGGCTACCTTGTAACTGTCATATGCTATAACTATCTACTCTTTACTACAATGTCCTGAGCACCACCTGTTGGAGAGCAGGAAGACCACATTGCTATAAATGTTTTCCTTCCTGCCTGAAGGAGTAAACAAAGGAGGAGTTGGGAGACCCTACTGTACATTAACTACATAATTTTCCCCTTGGTTCCATTGGCTATACAAATGTTATATATTATTCAGTTAAACACATTTTGTACTTTTTAACATTTTTTCCTATACTTTACATTATTTATATTTTTTGGCTGACAGCCTTACAAGATGTTCACTACATCCACTTTTCACTGTCACATGATTTCCTGGATGTTATCATACAGGCAACAATTTTCTCCCATTTAAAAATGGACTTGCAGAATAGCAAGATCATCAGTTATTCTGATCTTTTTGACAGTTTACCATTTTGCCTGCTCTTTTTTTCATTGATTGGCATTTGCATTTTGAACATATCTCTATGTGTGTATCTACCTGTAATTGTTTTACCTTTAATTTTCTGGAGTCTAAGGGGTTTTTTGTTTTGGTTTCTAAAGGCATGTTTATACTAGCCAAAGACTTACGTATGCTCAAATGATGATGGCCAAGTAAAGAAACATCTTGCATAGCAGGTCATAAGGTAATAAGGTTTGTAATTGAACTCCTTTTTTAACCTATTCATAGAGAAAGCCATTATAAATTCACTGGTTCACTCCTGTCACTTCTAAAAACTCTGGGTGACTCATCAGCAAATTTTGTGTATTATACACATGCATTGTTACTTATTTCATAGGCTGAAACACAGCTGTGGCATAAATCGCTGGTGGGAGTAATGGTGCCTGAATGAGCCAAGCTTGCAAGTATTCCAAAAGCACACTATGATAAAGCCCAAGGGAAATGATACATCAGCCGATCCAAGAAGAGATGCAAGCAGAAATGGAAGACAAGTGCTCGAGTACGCTGGTCGCAGATGCATCAAAAGGGCATGTGGACTATGTGGGAGCAAACAATGAGCAACATGATCTCTTGGTCAGAGCTCTGGAGGGCTGCGCCTTGCTGAATTAATTTCCTTAGTCAATCAGTGTATGATATCCTTACTAGCCCATCAAACTTCTGTTGCTGGGGTTTGACAGATACACCAGCATGCCCACTGTCACAGAAGAAGGGATCTCTGGAGCACATTTTGAGATGCTGTCCAATGGCCTTTGGAGAAGAACAGTATTATTGTCAGCACAACCAGGTGCAGAGGACAGTAGCAAAGGCAATCTGCTCAGGGATCAACAATTGCAAGTTCCTGCAAAGCAAGCAATCCCATTTATTAAGGAAGGGGAGAAACCACAGCTGAAACAGAACACCTCAAGTGGGCTGCTCGAATTTGAGCAGGACTAGCAGCTGATGGTTGGCTCAATCAGAATTTGAGTAACTGCTGTCATGCCAGATGTAGTTCTGTTGTCAGAATCGACAAAGCAAGAACATTGCTAAAGCTGCAGAGAAACCTTCACAATTGCACAAGAAAGGGAGATCTGTGGACCACACAAGCAGCATGAACACAAGTTAGAGATTGATTACTTCCAGATGGATTGCCTGGGTGGAAAACCTGTAACACCCAGTGGCCCCGGGTAATATCACTGATGATGTGTCCAGGCGGCGCAACAGGGTGTGTGAAAATTCCATTTCTATATGCCAGCTATCCATGATACCTCATATGTAGCGTGTAAGAAATGCTGTCACAATGTTGTTGGTTCACCTTGTGCCTCTAACTTAATGCATTGCTCTTTTATTTATCACTTGTTTGATTTGTTGGTATTTCAACAGCAAAAAGTACATTTTGCAAGAATTTCAGCAGATAATAATACTGTTCTAAAAAAGGATATAGAGAAGAGTTGATAAATATATATGACTCATAATTAAGTTTTTTTCAGAAATGGCGCAATTTTATGCTAATAATATATTTCCCTATTTTTTTTATTCATTTGGTAGTTTTGGGGAAGACTGGTCTTTATGTAGAACTGTATTCTCTCACGTCTTTGATCCCTAAAGAATAATTCAACCAGGTAAAAAATAAAAAAAATACAAATGTTAAACATTAACTCTTAACTTAATCATCAAATACAAATGTGTAAAACAATACTAAAGTTGAAAAAAAATGTTTCTAAATGTTTGAAATAAGACTTTGCAGGAGCATGGTAGCAGGGAAGGGAAACTGCAAATGCTATAATGAAACCCCATCTGTTCTTTCATGATAGCAGTCTGTAGATATAGCAGTCACACCTTTTTTGCTCTGAAAAGCCCTAAGGAGACACCTGGGGAGCATAGTGGTAAAGCAAGTGTCACTGATGTGTGCCTAGAAGCCTTTTTGAGAAACAGCACATCAGTCCTCTGCCTTTTGCTAGCAGTTCTGCAGCTTGCAGGCTACTACAGTAAAAAGTACAAAATACCATGTCAAATATTTAACTTTAATGCACCTCAGGATATTATGATGCAAAATTGCTATAGTGTGTACCTTGCAAGGAGGTGGTTCTGCATCACCCTACTTCTCTACAGTTTTCACCGCCAGCTTGTTGGTTCTGGACATTGCAAGCTTCTTAGTAATGAATCAAAGAAATGTTCACGCTCCTTCAATCTTGAGTGATTTATTTTTACTGAAGTGCAGTGAGATGAACTAATTGAATACATTATAGATTTTTTAACTGTAAAAAGGGACCTAATGGATGAATGGAGAAATTACATTGTAAGCACTAGTTAAAATGAAACACACTACAGGCCTTTGGAATTTAACAGAGAAAACAACAAACTAAAATAATGAAATCTATAAGGAATTGAAAACCATCCTTTCAATGTCACTCCAGCAAAAGTAATGAAAGGAAATACAAAAGGAGATAAAATTAAATAACCAAAAAATGTAATATATTAAATAAAGAGTTCACCCTAGCTTGAAATTAAAAGATTTAGAAATGGAAGTGACAGACTCACTATCCCTGGCACCCTCCCTTGTTATCTCTCGTTCTGTCTGTTGCCTTATTAGAACTTGTGGTTTTTCCTCTTCTTACCTTATAAATCCAAACTAAATTTAATAGAGACAAGAGTAAACTATAAACTTCCCTCGAACATGTATGTCATTCCTGGTATCATTTAATTAAACTAAATTAGTTTAAAATGGTGTGACTCATATCTCATTTATGTATCACTCTGATTACATCTTGCCTGAAGAAGGGGCCTGAGTTGCCTCGAAAGCTTGCATATTGTAATCTTTTAGTTAGCCAATACAAGGTGTCATTTTGCTTGGCTTTTCTCTACATTCATAATGGCTAACACGGTACAACAGCCTTATATCACTCTAACTAATTTAAATAACCTGCTTAAGTTTATAGCCCTACCATCCAGGAAGAAAAACGTCACCAGCTCCTTGCACCCAGTCGAATAATCACCTATTACCCTCCATCACAGGCAAGAGAAGCCTATTCCATCACTTAGAATTAGGCAGAAAATTGCATGCATAAGCATGTGATCTATGTTATAAAGAAAATTAATGGTTCATGGTGATACAACCTACTGTACTGCAATTGAGATTTCTCTATTTAGATCATTTGCTGCTTTTTATACTACCTACATTGAATTTATGAAAAAAAAGTTTCTTAGGAGTAGGAGTTGAAAAGTAGAAAATCATTGACAAGGAACAAGCAAGCGTCTAAGCGAAAAGATCAATAGGTCCAAAAATACCAAAACCCAATACTCAAACCAAACTCACACAAAATACATGCACTCCCTTGAATGATTTCAGAGTAATGCTCTGAAGAAGGTTTCCCATACAATCTAAAATCCTGAATACTAAACTAATAAAATGCCATCTTACATGATATTGCAGTCATGGGGTTGTGCAACTCAACTTTCAGCTGTTATAAGGTGGCGACCGGGCATTGTCGTTAACAACAAAATGGCTGCAGCCATTTAAAAATACACAAAAGGCAGTGTCCACAATAGAGAAACAGTTAACAATATTGTATCTGTAAAGCACTAAAAATAATGATAAAGTGTAATAGCATTTACAATTAACATATAATGGTAATTGTAATGGTGGAAGGTCAGTGATGGAAACTGTAGAGCTTTGGGTGGAGATATTGGCTGCAACAATCCCATGGGAAAATCTTACTCTGTTCAGCTGTTAAAAATATCTGAAGCTAAAATATAGTCTTTAATATATTAAATCATGTTTCCCACTGCACACAAGATTTTATGTGTTCAGTGGTTTGTACAATACCTGGATGCGCAAACATAGCTGAGGTATGTGACAAACACAGAACATTTCCTTGGACCAGTACATAACTTGTTTCCAGGAGTACTGGGGATGTCCTGATAGGAATTGGCCATTCAAAGTAAAGATCCACTGCAATGTTGGGTGCTAATAAATTTTCAATTAGTAGAATGCTCTCTGCTTCGTTTTGACTCTTTATCAGACTGCTTAGAAAGGAGATCAGCCTTTTGATTTTTATCACCAGCATAATACAAATTATAAAATTTAACTGGTTAAAAAACAGTGACCATATGACTTGTCTGTCTTTAAATACACAAGATTACTTTGACTGGTAAAAATGATGAAGGGTTGTTTTATCTCCTCTGGCCAGTGCTGCCATCTTCTAATGAAAACTTAACAATCAACAATTCTTGGCTGACAGCATCATTGCTTTGCTCAGAAGCTGTTAATCTTATAGTAAAGTAACCGCACTGTTGGAGCTTTTCAATGTTTGGTAAACAATGGGAGAGTATCACACCTATGATAATCCCATACACATCTACTTCAGCTTAAAACTGTAAAGTGACATCTGGGTGGCATAAAATCATTCAAGGTTGGAACATTTTAGATTTTTGATCCTCCTAAGTCCCCTAAACTTTGTGAGTTTTTTTGGTTAATGATGGCATTCACAGATTCCGTAATTTGTCAAACCTGCTTTGGGTTTTCTGGTACTTTCCAATTTAAAGCTGAAGTAACCTTTGATTGGTACTGTATATATACTGAATCCAACTCAAGGAATTTCATAACCCAGAAAAGTTACTGAGAGATTATGAAATTCATTTCAGAAACAACTCTGGACAGAACCCTCTTGAACATGCTGAATTCTATACTTCAGGAAAAACATAATACGTCATCAATATACACCAAAATACAGGTTCCCAAAAGTCATGGAAGAAGTTGTTTACAAAAACAACAGGAGCTCTGGCAATCCTCAGGGCTTTTCATGGTTTTCATAATGTCCAGTGATAATATTAAAGGCTGGCTATTTTTCAATCACCTTGTTTTCTTATGCAAGTTAGTTTGCAAGCACTTCACATATGCAGTTTTGTGAACAGTTAATCTATTAACCTGATTTAGCATTGTGGAAATTAATGGAAGGGACCATTTATTTTTTAATAGTGACTTTATTAAATGCAAGGTAGTCAATACATAGGAAAACAGATATATCCTTTTTTCTATCCTTTTTTTTTGAAAAAAAAAGCACACACACCAATGGCACTACTAAATGGCCTGATAAACTAATTCTGAATATTCCTGTTTTATCAGTGGCGGACTGTGCATTTCACACCTAGGCCTTCAGTAGTGCTCTGTCTGAATCAACCCGCCCCTCAAAAACTAATTTATGGTTATAAAAACCATCTTAATATGCAGAAATACAGTATAAAGAGCCGTTGCATCGCAGATAGATAACTCCTGTAGCCACAATAAATGCCTTTATTGAATAGACAAACCAGGGGTGAACAAGTTCCTTTCTACTGCAGCTACAGCCCGCGACACACATAAAAAACATCAATAATAACTCATAAACTTGCAATATTATTTAGGAAAATCGCAACATTTTACTCACCAAAAATTCTGATTATTTGTAAACAAAATCCATCCTCCTCTCTTTCCTCAAAAACAGTTCAATTACTCTGTTGTACAGATTATCCGTGCACTTCAGTTCCATCACGAAGTCCCATTCTATCGCCATCAGAGCTAATGCTGAAAGTCGAACCTGCCCTGTCGTATTTCTGGCATAAGTTTTAATTCGCTTTAGGGCTGAAAATGTCCGCTCGACAGAAGCAGTGGACATGGGAATGGTCACTGCCAAACATACCAATGTGTACAGCTGCCCCATGATGCTCTCATTCAGATTTTTCTATTACACCATCCGCACCATCCTATCCAATCAATGGGTAAGAATAAGGTGACGTTGCCGTACGCCTGCTAGAGGGCCCTAGTGAAACCAACTCAAAATCTGATTGGTTGAAGCAACAGTTTAATCGACATTTATTTTGTGTTAGAGGGCCTGTAGAACGGATTCTGAAGGCCTCCAGGCAGACTTCTTTGACTTTGACCTTGCCTGGCAACAAATGATGGCTGAAATGTGATTGGTAGATAGATAGATAGATAGATAGATAGATAGATAGATAGATAGATAGATAGATAGATAGATAGATAGATAGATAGATAGATACTTTATTAATCATAATGGGAAATTCACATTCTCCAGCAGCAGTGTACTGATACAATAAACAATGTTAAATTAAAGATTGATAATAATGCAGGTAAAAAACAGACAATAATTTTGTATAATGTTAAATGTTAACGTTTACCCCTCCCGGGTGGAATTGAAGAGTCGCATAGTTTGGGGGAGGAACGATCGCCGCAATCTGTCGCTGAAACTGCTCTTCTGTCTGAAGATGATACTATTTAGTGGATGCAGTGGATTCTCAATAATTGAAAGGAGCCTGCTGAGCGCCCGTCGCTCTGCCACAGATGTTAAACTGTCCAGCTCCATGCCAACAATAGAGCCTGCCTTCCTCACCAGTTTGTCCAGGTGTGAGGCGTCTTTCTTCTTAATGCTGCCTCCCCAGCACACCACCACATAGAAGAGGGCGCGCACCACAACTGTCTGATAGAACATCTGCAGCATCTTATTGCAGATGTTGAAGGATGCCAGCCTTCTAAGGAAGTACCTGTATAGTCGGCTCTGTCCTTTCTTGTACAGTGCATCAGTATTGGCAGTCCAGTCTAATTTATCATCCAGCTGCACAACCAGATATTTATAGGTCTGCACCATCTGCACACAGTCACCTTTGATGATCACGGGGTTCATGAGGGGCCTGGGCCTCCTAAAATCCACCACCAGCTCCTTGGTTTTGCTGGTGTTCAGTTGTAGGTGGTTTGAGTCGCACCATTTAACAAAGTCATTGATTAGGTCCCTATACTCCTCCTCCAGCCCATTCCTGATGCAGCCCACGATAGCACTGTCATCAGCGAACTTTTGCACGTGGCAGGACTCCGAGTTGTATTGGAAGTCCGATGTATATAGGCTGAATAGGACCGGAGAAAGTACAGTCCCCTGTGACGCTCCTGTGTTGCTGACCACAATGTCAGACGTGCAGTTCCCAAGACACACGTACTGAGGTCTGTCTTTAAGATAGTCCACGATCCATGCCACCAGGTATGAATCAACTCCCATCTCTGTCAGCTTGTCCCTAAGGAGCAGAGGCTGGATTGTGTTGAAGGCGCTAGAGAAGTCTAGAAACATAATTCTTACAGCACCACTGCCTCTGTTTAAGTGGGAGAGGGATCGGTGTAGCATATAGATGATGGCATCCTCCGCTCCCACCTTCTCCTGATATGCAAACTGTAGAGGGTCAAGGGTGTGTTGAACCTATGGCCTAAGGTGGTGAAGCAGCAGCCTCTCCATGGTCTTCATCACATGTGATGTCAGAGCAACAGGCCGGAAGTCATTCAGCTCACTAGGACGTGATACCTTTGGGACTGGGGTGATGCAAGATGTTTTCCAAAGCCTCGGGACTCTCCCCTGTTCCAGGCTCAGGTTGAAGATGCGCTGTAGAGGACCCCCCAGCTCCAATGCACAGACCTTCAGCAGTCGTGGCGATACTCCATCTGAACCCGCTGCTTTGCTGGCACAAAGTCTCCTCAGCTGTATGCTCACCTGTGCTGTTGTAATTATGGGTGGGGATGTCTCTCCTATGCTGGTATCAGGAGAAGGATGTGTGGAGGGTGCAGTACTCCGAGGTGAGAGTGAGAGTGGGTTAGGGTGGTCAAACCTGTTGAAGAAGTTGTTCATTTGGTTTGCTCTCTTCACGTCTCTCTCGATGGTGGCACCCCATTTCGAGCTGCAGCCAGTGATGATCTTCATCCCATCCCACACTTCCTTCATGTTGTTATTCTGCAACTTTTGCTCCAGCTTTCTCCTGTACTGCTCCTTCGCCTCCCTGAGCTGGACTCGGAGTTCCTTCTGCACGCGCTTGAGCTCATGCTGATCACCGCTTTTAAAAGCCCTTTTCTTCTGGTTCAAAAGGCCCTTGATGTCACTTGTAATCCATGGCTTGTTGTTAGCATAGCAGCGTACAGTTCTTACTAGAACTACAATGTCCATACAGAAGTTGATGTAGTCAGTAGTGCAGTCAACAACCTCCTCAATGTTCTCACTATGTGATCCCTGCAGGATATCCCAGTCTGTAGTTCCAAAGCATTCTCTAAGAGCCTGCTCTGCCTCAGAGGACCACTTCCTGAATGAGCGTGTGGTTGTAGGTAGGACCTTCACTCTTGGTTTGTAGTGAGGCTGAAGCAGAACCAGGTTATGATCTGCTTTCCCAAGCGCAGGCAGCGGGGTGGCGCTGTATGCGTCTTTAACGTTTGCATACAGTAAATCAATAGTCTTATTTCCCCGGGTGTTACAGTCCACATACTGGGAGAAGGCAGGTAATGTTTTGTCCAGCGTGACATGGTTAAAGTCTCCAGCGATTAGCACAAGTGCCTCAGGGTGCTGCATCTGTAACTTAGCAACAGCAGAATGGATGATGTCACTCGCTGTCTCCATGTCCGCCCGAGGAGGAATGTAAACAATAACAACAATGACGTGTCCAAACTCTCTGGGCAAGTAATAGGGACGCAAACTTACTGCCAACAGTTCGATGGTTAAATGCTTTAATACGAAAATGCATGTCTGGAAGCAGCACAACCATCGGAAAAGCTATGAAAGGAAGCGGACAGACTATTTGGAATTATTTAACAAGTATTCATGGACAAAATATAATTAACATCAGTTTGTGATTCAGATATTTTTTAGGCCAGCAGAGAAAGCCTTGCAGGCCCTGACGGCCCGCCACTGTGTTTTATATAGCACTCCATAGCCTTTGATTCAGGTTTTGATAATACATAAACTTGATTACTTGGAGCCCCCTTACCTAAGGGTAAAGTAGGGGGATCGTTCAGTCATACTTTCTATGAGAGGGAAGTTCTAATGATTTTTGTTTGCAATTTTCTGTACGATCTTCATAGGAATCATCTTCATCTGAGGAATCAAAGTTTCCATAGTGAACAACAAAAAAAAAGTATAAGTGGTTTGATTTTGCACCATTTTTTTATTTGAAAAACAAAACATTATAAAACCAAACAGTTCAATTGGACAAATAAGAATAACATAACAGATACAGCTATATACTTCAAGATTCAATCTAAATAAAATAATAGAGAAATCAAAATTCAGTCACCAATCAAAATTGTGTAGAAATTTTAAGACAAAATAAGCCTCTAAAATCTAATTCCATGGTGTCCCAATTAATTTGGGGGACTATGATTCTTAACACTAGAATTACCAAAGCCTATGAAAAAACTTGTAAATCCAGCCCACCTTAAATCCCTTCGCACCTCTCCGTCAGCGTCTTTTGTCCTGTAAATGTGCCGATAAAGACAAGCAGCAAGCAGCCTACACTTCCATCCCTCCACCGCTGCAGAACATGCACAAAGTTCTTCCAGCTCATGCCTTGATTATCTGGGAGTGAAGTGCTCGAGTTTTAGTGTGGAAATAATAGATTTTTATTTGGAACACATGCATTTCATGTGTGTTCCATTTCTACAATAATCTGTGTAAACACATTGTTAAAACAGAAACGTTTTTCATATTTTAGTAACAAATGACAAAATGTAGGCATAAACTATATAATGTATGAAGCCTGAAGTCCAAAGATCAAATAAACATTTACACAAAAGATTCAAGGATTATAAAACAGCTTCCATGGCGTAGCAGTAAGAATTGCTGACTTGTAATCAAGAGTCCCTGGTTCGATCCTGACTGCCTGCTATACTTACCGTTTTCAGTAGTGAGCTGCTCTAATTGTTAATATTATACAATAAACACATACATTTGGTTTGCGTGTGTAACAGCCGGTGTACACTTATAGTACTTGTAAAAGTTAACTTTTTTTTTCCACTTTTACTCTCTCAGTCAATCACAATACATACTACCGCCCTTGCCCCCCTAACCAGCCCAGGGATCTGACACTGTTAAGACCATCCTTTGACATCATGGACCATAAGGTGCATACTAATTCAGCGTAAGCAGGAACACTCAATAAAACTGAATAAAAAAAAAAATCAAGTGACGGTGAGATACGAAGAAGGCAGATTCACCAGCATTTGTGTGTCAGCTTTTATCCATCCAGATCAGAGAATGTACAGTTCCATTTCCTCAAAACACCACTCACATCTACAGTTTTTCCCAGTTTCAGATAAAAAGTAACAGCGTCAGATCCCTGGGTGGGGGTGGGGTGGTAGTATGTATCGTGATTGTGACTCCAAATAACCACACAGAATAAAAGTCGAAAAAAAAAAACGCTAACCTTTACAAGTATTATAAATGTACACCGTCTGTTACAGACACAAAACAAATGTATGTGTTTATTGTATAATATTAACAATAAGAGCAGCTCACTATTGAAAACGGTAAATATAGGAGGCAGTCAGGATTGAACCGGGGACTCTTAATTACAAGTCAGCAATTCTTACCGCTACACCACAGAGGCTGTTGTATCGTCCTTGAACCTTTTGTGAAAGTGTTTATTCCAAATAATGATCTATCATTTCCACTCTAAAACTCCAGCACTTCACTCCCAGATAATCAAGGCATGAGCTGGGAGAACTGTGTGCACATTCTGCGGCGGTGGGTGGATGGAATACCTGGCTGCTTGCTGCTTGTCTTTATCAGCACATTTACAGGACAAAAGACACTGATGGAGACGTGCAAAGGGATTTAAGGTGGGCTGGATTTACAAGTTTTTTCGTAGGCTTTGGTAATTCTAGTGTTAAGCCATTGAAAAGTAGGGTGGTCCTGTGAACAATACCAATTGTAGTACTTTCAAAATGCAGATACCTTATCTGCATTCTAAGTGCGAGAGTAATGTATTCAATGAGATCCCAGTCTATGGGACTACTGTTAGAGAGAAAACCATAAAATACATAAACCCAAACCAAACTATTACTCAAAAAACTTTTTTTTTTGATTTTCTAAAGGCATTTAAGACACGCTTAACAACATGAAAAGGGTTTTCCGCACAATCCAAGAATTAACATGATTCCATTTTTTATACCATTACGGTGGGTAATGGTGTCACACAACCCAACTTCTGCTCATCACAATGAAGCAACAAGGCAATGTTACCAACAAAAATATGATCAGCATCATTCAAAAATTCACAATATAGCTCTGCTTGCAACAGCAAAATAATAAACAAAAGCATAAAAAAATAGGTGGAGGAGGTTGGGATTATGAGCTGATTACAGCACATTGCCATACCCACCATAATGTGAACCACCCGGTGTAGTCGTGCAACAAGTAAGGATAAAAAATAATAATGTTTAAAATAAACACAGGAATACAAAATAGCAGCAAAAAGGATTTCTTTATAACCTCTAATTCATAATATTTTTATTATCAGTGAGCAAAAGCAGGGCAGCATAATCACTTTTTGAATGCGCTTAATGCCTCCTGGCCAGAAATACTGCACATTTTTTTCACAAATAATTTTATCCATTAACGTATCCACTAATAGTTTGTAGCAATAGCGTGGACAATGCATACATCTGTAAAATCATCATAGTAGGATGCAGTCATAATCTCAAAAACAATGGCACATACCAGGCGAGTCTAGTCACCCACTAGCCTGCACAGCACATGTCTGGACAATAGATGATAGCCATATACTGTAGAATTCTTCCTAACTACTTTAATAACTAAGTATTTTTAGATCCGAGATCTAAAATACAAACACAACATCTTTATATAATATTTTATAGTTTTCCTTAAAATTAACTGTAAATCAATGACACCTTATTATATCTTACTAAAATAATAGGAGATTCTCCAGCCTTACCTAGCTAAAGAGGAGAGAAAGAAAGAAAAGATTTAATATAAAGTAATAACTCAATATACTGAAATATCCAAAGAATTAGCAATGATTCTGCCTACTCATTTGATTGAGAGCAATATTGATGTCTACCACAAGAATGTTTGATACCCCTCTTAAAGTGAACTTTTACTAATGTTTAGTACGTTGGATTGTGGGTTAGGATTCTTCTAGCTGAGCAACGTTTTCCAGCAGTGTAGAATGTCCTTTGAGCAATAATGTTTTGGGTGTTACTACAAATTTATTACATATTATATATATGGATCTTTCAGGGCAGTGTCCAAGGCATGCTCATGTACGCATGTTTATAACGTGATTGTGATTTATAAATGGAATTGCATTGAGATGTCTGTATGTCTGGTTTTATAAATCAGATTTATTTTTAGCATATACATTTTCCTGTTTTTTTGGCTTGGCCATATTTTCACTCTCAGTTCCATGTAAAGCTTTATAAATGAGGCTCCAGAACAGGTGGTGTTACAACTGACCCAACCCTGTGGGAAACTAAATGAGGTGCGTACAATGCTGTAACACAAAGATATGATTACTGAGAAAAAATTACCACCCGTAGAATGCACCTTATTTTGTTCTAATAATAAAAACAGCTTTTGACCAAAATCTGTTTAACATCAAGTAGTAGTTTCTATTTTGTAAATTTAAATCACAATCTTTTCATAGGCCCCATTGGGTACAAGTACCCCAAAAGGAAAATGTCATGTTAGGGGATTAGTGATTACCAGCATTTAACATGGATTATTGAATACACATTGTATCTAAGGCTGACTTCCAATCATTATCGGAATCTTTAATTGAAATGTACTGTTCCCAGTCCAGTTTTTCTAGAAGTGCTGTCTTTGGACAAAAATGCTATAGTTTATAAAAACTTCCTGTATCTGTATTACAGCTTAAAGGTATTATTTCTGAATTAAATAGCGGATTGGGATTTCGGCCAGGTTTCCTATAGCAATGCTCTTAAATTTCTAGGCCAAAAAATGAGTTATCTCACGTCTACAGGAAGTTGCTGACACTGTGAGTGTGACAAAGTGTACTATCCAATGAGTCTTCCAGCAATGGCATACATCGCAGTTAACTGTTAATCAAGAACAGCAGTCGAAAGACGGTGTTCACAGATGGGGACTGTCATCATGTGTCTTGCACTACGATAGCAAACCGATTTACCATCAGATAACAAATGCTACCGGCAGTTAATGCAGGCCCACAATAAAGCCATTTCCAAATGAACATTCAGAAGGGAACTGTATTCCATGGATATCTGGAGCAGAGTACTGTAGAAGAGGCCCATGCTAACTGTTATTCACAAAGCTGCGCAGTTATAGTAGGTGTAGAGCCACACACACTGGACTGTCAATGCCTAGAAACGTGTTATCTGGCCTGAATTCTCCTGGACTTGAATGATATGACGCGCTTACTGCAAACCTTCCAGGAGGACTGTGGATAAAAGTTGTGCTAATGATTTGGGAGTGTTTCATTTATAAGGAAATGGGTCCTGTGGTCAAGATGAAGATGCACTTGAAATAGAAAGGTTACATTGGGCTTCTGGATGACTGGTTTTAACATTTCTGCTTCATTTCCAAGACAAGAATTGTTGTGCACAGGGCTGGAGCTGTGTGTAATTGACATAAAGAACTTTCTGAAACATTCTCACATCTAGACTGGCCCGAAAAATCCCCAGGATTAAATTCCATAGAAAACCTATGGTACTATTTGGAGCAACGAGTGTAATGCTGGTGGAGTCATTTGACCAATCTGGCCAAATTGTGGGATTTGGTGCTGAAAGAGAGGATGAAAATTCATATTGCTTACTGATGGAAACTGGTGGCATTCATGCCTGTCAGAAATGCAGCTTTTTCTCATGGAGGAAACATATGCTATTAGATAAGATTTAGCCAGGAGTGACTCATTTCTTCAAAGAGTTCTTCAAAGAATGAGACTATGTTGTCAATATATGAGTTTTTAAAGGTCCAAATATCAAGTACTTTACATATATTAAATAATACATATTTTAGGAATGGTGGAAATATATGATTGCCTTTAAGGGTGTAATTTACAACAGCATTTCTACCTTCAAGTGTCAAGTTCATTCCTGTCTTATTCCATCCATAACTTTATAGTATGTACTGTATATTTAATACTAATACTAAAGCCCAATACTAAAACTGAAAATTAGGTGGCACCATACCTGAACTCGTGTTAGATCTCTGAACAGTTAATTTGGCCGGTTTATAATAATAAATAATTGAAGATACAACTTTGTCAAATTATTTTTTTCAAGGAAAGATTTCCTTCAAACCTGACCACTTGCTAAGATTGTGTTTAACACATTTAATCAGGTTGCTAAAGTGAAATTGAATAAATGTTTATATTATCACACACTCATGACACTCAGATTTGTGGACTGTTGCTGAGACAATTAACTTAAAAGTAGGATCGCATGCACAACAAATGATATGCTCTTATACAAATAAATTTTCAACAATGAAATTTTTTGAACTCCACCCCTACTTTTAGTTCATATGAAAGTGATGAATATTGATCAGTTATTTAAAGCACTGTGTCCTTTGCATAAAGAGATACTCTTTATTCATATTCTCCCTTTACAGTTCTCTGAATCTTTGATTATTTACCCAAGAATATATCAAACAAAATTGTTGACACCTGTCTAGCTCCACTCCCTAAAATCAAGAAATCAGAATTTATAATATTTAGCTCAAGAAAAGCTTCAGGGACGGATTATAATAGTTTAATCCATTCAGATATACTAGGTACAATCCAAACTGTGTAATGTAGTGATTATTCAAGCACATTTCACTCTTCAAAGACTGTTTTGCATCCAAAGATAGCAAGACTTCAGGCACTCTGTTGTTGCTGAGGTGTATTTTACATTGAGTATATGTTAGAGATTTGACAGTAATTGGCTGCCTTTAATAAATCCAGTTTGATCTTATGGAATAATAGAAGAAAGTACTTTGTGTATTCTATTTGCAATAACTTTGGCAAGAATTTTGAAAATCAGTGTTCAGTAGGGAAATTAGTCTATGGGATGTGCATTCTTAAAAGTTTTTATTACTCTTGTTAGAAATAAAAATTGATGGCTGGTATATTTTATATTTTAGCTATGGTCTTTTTGATCTGGCTTCAATGAACATATATAACATTAAAAGACTTAACTTAATTTTTTTACATTTCTTTCTGAAATGTTGTCTAAGCCTGCAGCTTTTTCATTTTATACAGACTTAACTTCACTCAAAGATATCAGAGAGTGCTAAAGATATACAGTATCTGATGCCTTTAGTTGTGGTATTTATCTTTTATTAAAAACCTTTACAGCATCATTTTACTTACATTCCAATAAGTAAGGTGATGAATAATAATTCCTAAATACATTATGTTGCATATCTTCCTGTGTTTTTGCAGTCTGAACTTCATTCTTTTGGATTTGCTGCTTTGAAGAAATATTGTGCAGCCAGTTTTAGATAAAGCGTCATTTAATACCCAGTTAAAATCTTAAGCCATTATGAATGTGATTATGTAAGCAGTTTCTCTTAACTTAGGCAGTGTTCTATACACAGATTATCCCCACTGGACTCCTGGGATGGTAATTTGGGTCTGCAACCTGCAAAAAGTGAAAATAAATGATTTTAGCCAATGGAGCCAAAATACTCATGGAGGTGAAATATTGTAAGTGGTCAACAGTGGTGTAGCTAAGGAATGTCTCCAATGTGTACAGGATTGCACCCCCTTCCATAATCAGGTTTATAACAAACATTTATTAAAAGAAACAAAGTGACTATAATGTAATCCACAATATATTTAATCCTTAAACATAAAATATTTACAATTATGGAGACAATTTATTTCTTGGTTTTTTTTTTCAGAAAAAAATGCAATGATCTTCTTAAAGTAATACATCTGAAGTAATTTTGATAACAAGTTTGTTTACTGAATCTAATTTTTCATCTTATATTTACTGTATATTTAGTTCACAATATCTTTTTGAGAATTTTATTCTATTTTATATAATATATAATATATTGTGAGACTTCTGAACTCTTTTGAGAACCCTCCCCAACGGAATGACATGCAGAAGTGTGATTGCCCCTTTTGAGACCATCCCTAATGGGACGACATGCAGAAGCACGACTCCCAACTTGTCTGTTGCCAAGGCAATGCAGATTCGCAGCACCACAAAAACAACTACAAGCTGACCACTGCCACATGCAAAGTGCCAATTGCCCAATGGGTGATACAGGGAACACTGACCTGGCCCTGACCCTGCCTGTTTGCTTTGTTTGTGTATAGTAGAATGGTAGATCCCGCTACAATAAATAACCTTGCTATCTCTGTTTTGAGTTGAATAAAGCTGGTTTTGCTAAAGTACTGAGACTCAGCTTCATCTTTGGGATGTAAGACACCGACTCACGTGTCACTGTATAGTTACATATTGGGTTTAGAGTTGCACAAATAAAACTAAAGGAGTTCTTTAAAAACACTCTTTATTGTGAACTTGTAGAAACAGTCCCTGGAGTCTTTCAAAATAAAACTCATGCTTAATTAATTTTAAATAGAATTCAAGTCCATTTGTGACTTTCTTCAATTGCAAAAATTGAAAGGCATCCTCTTATCACCCTACAGTGGACTGGGACCATGAGCTGCATGATGCCTCTTCAAGAGACAAGAACCTCAGGTGAATATAGCCAATTGCATCAGGCAATAGATCACTTGCAAAAGTTTTTATTACAATGAGATATGAGAATTGTAGAACAATTAACTAGTCTAAATAGACAGCTGCAATATGATCTGATATCACCCCATATAAAAAAAACATTTTTATAATAAAATGTGCAGTTTTCAGATTGTGCATGTCTCATTTCTTATAACACTCATCATTCACTAGTCAGGCCTGTTTAAATGTCTGCCATGCATGTTTGCATGACAATATATACAGTATATCTCAACCAATGTATATATCTGAACAGATGTATTTAAACCAATGTATCTGAACCATTACATATATATATATATATATTTATAAACCAAACTTTTTTCCTGAATGGCCTTCATAGTATAGTTGTTGGGCTTTATGCAAAATGAAACGTGATACTGTGTTCAAAGAAATATGTATTTATTGTCATATCTAAGAAATAAAACTGTTGAAAATTAAGAAGTATAAAATTGTAAGCAAAACAGAACTATTTTATCTTCTTTTGTTAATTATGTATTTCTTTTCTTACCCTTTCCAAACTAAATGTTCCCAAATCCTCTTCATTTACTCGAGTTCACAAAGCCTTGCACATCCAGATTTAATTTAAAGGAAAGATCACTTTCAATTCTTAACAAAGCCACCCCTGTTAACCTTATTTGTGCTCCTCAAATAAGATTTTATCAGTTTTAGCATGGAAAAAGATATTTCTGCAGTCGACAAGGTGATGGGAAGAGTCAAATAAAGCACTAGTGCATAGGTCAGAAAAACCGCTTGTTAAAGCCTTATTTTTTCATTTAACAAAATCCGGCAATTCATGTGATGTTAGACATTTTCCCTTTTCTGATTTCTTGTAACACATTATGTTTTAAATAGAGCTCGATATCTCTACATTTTATTTTTGATAACATGTGGCCTTAGCTTTGATTAACTCTACATATGTGTTCTACAAGTGTTATAGAGTTTGGAAAGGAAAAAACTCAATAATCTGGTTCATATTTTGAAATCTATCATTCATCAAGAAGTGTATTTAGAGCAAAATTGAAAAATTTGATCTAAACCTGTTTAGTGGGTAATGTGACTAACAGCAGAGTGACTGCACTAAAGTGAGAGAGGGACACATGTCAAAGTGCTGCATTTACTGATAAAGAAAGCAAACCCATATTTAACAGAATGTGTGTCTTCCATTCTCTCACATTCCCCCTTTTTCAAAATCTGTAAATTTAATCTGTCAGTTGTCTCAGTTGTCATTTGCTCAAATTATTCAAACTCAAAAATGTTTTTTTTTATCTTTTTCATGAATTGTGCTCATTTTATGCTGTCTTATTGTTATAGCACTAGAGATCTTGCTTAGTAACCTTTTTAAAAGAACAAAGTTCCCTGATAATTACTTCTATGCATACTAATAATAATAATACATTTTATTTATATAGCGCCTTTCCCATGCTCAAGGCACTTACAGAATATAATAAAGAATGGCAGCGTACACAGTATATAGCATATATGCATATATATGCATCCTTCATTATGGTTTGTATTATATTCTTGGAGTGTATTGTACTGTAGTTTTTTTGCACTCATGAACGCCTATAAGCAACTTATTGATGTTGATGTGCAGTGATGAACCATGATGGTCTACTGGGCTAAAGATTTATATTCATACTGAGTTTTGGCTGGTCTTTCTGTTCCTGTTTAAAATGCAGTATGTTATGAATATCACAATGCTCACGAAGCATTTATATGTGCAATATCCAAAAGAACTAAGGTAGTAAAAAATAATCAATGGGAAAAGCCAGAACAATCCTGACATTCAGAATAGACTACTTGATGTCTGTATTTAAGGAGATTATTTTAATGGTGTTTATTTTGGTAAAAGAAGGCTATAAAAATGAAGTCTTTATACAAAAAAACTGATTAGTAAATATTTGAAGAAAAATATTAAAGACTGTTCATATTATTTGACCACTGCTTTTGCTAAACATTTAAGTACTATATGAAAAAGTGATTTAAGTCTGAATTTAAAGTGTGGTTTATAGTATAGGTCTCTGTATTAGCAGATTGTGTGTTATACTGAAATCAAGTTGAGATAAATATTAATTATTAATATGACCACACAGATATCTACCACAGTGCTCATTTCTGGTTACTATGAATTAGACGGCTGGTAGATTTACCCAAAATGTCCTTATAACAGGCTATGTTTTTTAGACATTGACAGCTGTCAATCACAACAGCAGCAGATGGCTGATCTTCATGTTTGAATCAGGATATGGTATTTTACATTTTTTTTTGTTAATCTATTAATCATATGACTACACACCATACACACTATACATCTATTACTTTGATTTATGTACTTATTTTTTCTGACAAATGTGACAGAAGGGGAGACACGGTGCTGAAAAGGTAGAATTACTTCCTCACCGCAACTGAACCATGATCCGATTCTCAACTGCAAAATGTTATTTGTATAATTGTGTGAGTGTCTATCATTATCTAAAGAGCTTTTGTCAGGTTGATTGACGACTCTAGATTTTAACTTCTTTACTGAGTTTGAGTCAGTTTTGAAAGGGCAGGGCGTCCATTCGTGTGCTACTTCATGCCTTTCAGATGGAATCAGCTCCAGCTCCCTTTGATCCTGTCTAAGAAAATTCAGATTTTGAAAATAGATGATGGAAAGTCAGTTTAGTGGAAATGCTTGAATTACAGTCACTTAGTACTTAGTACTATGTAAGTACAAATAAAAACTAACGAGACTGGTTAGTGACAACAGCAGAGTAAAAATCTGAGCATGAGCCCTTCAACTGCTTTTATTAACCAGAGTCAAATTTTCAAATGAGAAAATGTTTATTTTTAATTTACCTGCTCTGCAAAGCGTAAGCCCTCTATGTTTTTTAAATTTTGAACAATTGCTTTTTAGGCATGTTTCTCACTTTTTCCGAATATTAAAATTAGCTAAGAAAATTGAGCTTTGATAGAGGAAATGGTTTAGGGCAGAAGTCAATTCAGAAGGGTTTACTGTCATACCATCCATACACAGTATCGCAACATACAGTAGTACAAAATAACATTCCTTGGGACCACAGTGCAACATCCACATAGACACAGAACAAATGCAAGAGAAGTAAAGTACTGTACTATACTATAATAGATAAATAAATAAATAATGAATATGTATTAATAACAAACATCACAAACGTCTCCCTGCAAGTGATTCCTAATCTCCTGGAAATCCCTCCTGGAATCCCCAAGGAGACAAACCCTCCCACTCCCCCCCACCCCCCAAAGGGTGGCAATCAGACTGGACACCCCAAAGGGGACACCAATACTGTTACCAGGAATTCCTAGAAAGTCCTGTGCACATATCCCCCTGGTCTCTTTACTGTGCACATAACTCTCACCCTGACCTCAATGAAATCAGTTCTGCAAGGGTGGGATGTCTGGTAATACATTGAAATAAACAGTAATAAATGCATAATAAGCAACAATAGTAACAAATGTACTGCATATGAATAAACTACTGGGAATATTTAATTGATATTGTAGTTATTAAAGTTTAGGTCCATTATTATAACTATCTTTTGTTTTATTTTGTTTGTAAATAAATATTTAAATGTATGGAATTTCTATATTACTATTTCTCATTATTTAATTATTTATGTAATACTATGTTTAAATTTACATTCATTAACTGATTTTAAAACCTCCAGATGTTGTCAGGCAACTCTACAATCACTGGGTTTGCAAGTGGTGGACAGGAGAAGGAATAACACTGTTGACTGTTACAAGGTGAAGCATTTATAGATCTGCATTAGAAGAGCCAAATACTGTATATAATAGTGGACTTCAGAAAAAGCACAGTTTCAATCACTCCATTCTTCATCCCCCGAGTAAAAAGTGAAGTGGTTTATATATATTCAGTGTATATCCAGGCCTTTGACCAATTCATTAATTTTAGTGAATAACAAATTATGCACTGAATCTTTTATTCCCAGTGATATCTTTAATTATTAAATGTATTATCATTTTATCAATGCAAGTGTGATCTTTTATGTAGTGGTATGATGGGGCAGCAGCATGGGAACAGGAGATGGCAACAGACTTAAGTTAATCAGTTAGGCTAGCTCTGCTCTGTGCACAAAACTGAGCTCTCTGGAGGCAGCAGCAAAGGGAATAATTAATAAAGTATCCATCATGCTACATGTACAGCCGCATTAATTAAAACAGGTATAAAGCTACTTTTTTTTTAAAAAAAAGAGTGAAGTGAATTATTCATACTATTATTGTGTGCATAAGTACCCCTGTATTATCAATACCTTCCAGAAAACTAAGTAGCCATGTGACCACACAGGCTTGTTTTAGTAAAATCTTTCATCCAAATTTTCTTTTTAAATGCTTGTAGTTGTGAGTACACTTTAACCCTGTCAGAAATTATATTTTTCTTACATTTTAAATATTCACATTTTATGAAAAGTAAAAATTTACCTACTTCAAAGCAAAATAAAACTTCCATAAGCAAAGTGACAATAAAATTAAAATTAAATTACATTGATTCTTTACTTTTTTTAATATTCTCCATGCTCAATTCATTAACTGAACCTTATTAATGAATTGCAATGCCTAAGGGAACTACAATCCATCCTATAATATTAGGCACAAAGCAGGAACCAACCTAGCTGGGACACCAGTTCACTGAAAGGTAAGTTTGCATGTGATATAAACTGAAATTTATTTATTGTTTAATTAAATGTGCTTATTATTTGCTGGATGACGATTGTTTAGTTAATCTGTATACCCAAAGTTGCTTAAATTGCTGACATGTTTTTCATTGTATAGCTTATGATAACAATACAGACATTCATCTGTCGAACTATTTTATTTCCTGATTTCAATTGGGTTTCATCCATGGCATGGACAAGTAATAAAATAAAAACCTTGTACAATTTTATTTGAAAGTCATTAATATTAATGAGTGAACCACTCTGAATTTCCAGTTTGGCAAAATGTAGATACAGTATATTCGTTTGAGTGGACTATAATGGTCCAATGGTCTTTTAAGTGTCCCCTGCCAGCTAGGGAAATGTCTGCCAACTATACTGGACCGATTATTATGGCCAAAAATGTGTCCTGATCTGTGAGGCAGCATTATTAAAAACTGCACCACTGTACCTCCCTGAGATAAAAATGACAGAAATAAATATCAGAACAGTAACATCTCTTGCACTGGCAGACAGGAAGCATGAATTCACCAAGGCCTACCCCGACAGATGTTATAGCAGGCACATTTTTATTAACAAGGTATATTAGTGTAGTGCAGTACACAAAACAGTACAAAAATGAAAAGAACATAATAAACAGAACAATATAATTATTTCATAAGTCATCTATTTTACTTCAGGTTGTACTTGTGAGCCATCTATAATAAGTCAGTGAAGAAAACTATACAAGGACACAGGAAAAATGTGCAGGCCTTAACAACTGTGCAGCAAAAAGAACAAATGGGAGAAGCTGTGTTTGTATCATATTGATGGCGCTACTCAGGTTTTACCTATTACATCAGAAAAGTAGCCAGCCAAGGGTCAGAATTGTAGGAGTTGGTTTTCATGGTTTCCTCTATACACACAATCTGTAATATATTTGTTTCTTACATGTGTTTTTGTGAATTTTCTATATGTAGTATATATATATATATAATTTATAATGTGACCTTGAGAGATGCTCTGGACACAGTGGCTCCCCTTAAAACAAAAGTGATCAAAGCACATAGAAACTCTCTGGTTTAATGAAAACACTCAAGCTCTTAAATTAGACAGTGTCAAAAACTGTAGCGCAGATGGACAACAACAAAGCTACATGTCTTTCAAATTGCATGGACAGAGAGTGTTAATAAATATAAAAAAGCCCTCTTTAAAGCTCGCTCAGAATACCATTCCACAATAATAGCAATAATAAAAATCCTCAGGTACTGCTTAGAACAGTGGCTAAATTAACAAATGGAAATTCAGATCAACAGTGCAAAATACCAACAGATATTAGCAGTACAGATTTTATGAACTTCTTCAATGAGAAAATTACAAATATAAGATCCCAGATCTCAGCATCACAGTACAAACCAAATATTAGCTTAGCAGACCCTGCCTCACATTACATTCAGCAGTTTAGTAATTTTAATCCTGTAACTGAGTAGGAAGTCTCAACTTTAATTTCTAAAATGAAGTTCACTACTTGTTCCCTAACTCCAGTGCCAAAAAAACTAGTAAAAAGTGCAATGGATGTTCTTGCAGCGCCTATTCTAAACATTATCAATAGTTCATTATTGCATGGCATAGTACCTGAAGCACTAAAAGTGTCAGTCATTAAATCATTACTTAAAAAGTCAGACATAGACCCACACATACTAAATAATTATAAGCCTATTTCAAATTTACCCTTTCTCTCTAAAATACTAAAAAAAGTAGTCGCCAATCTGCTTCAGTCACACCTTACGCATTACAATTTATTTGAGAAATTTCAGTCTGGTTTCTGCAGTGGTCATAGTACAGAAACGGCACTAACGCGGGTTGTAAATGACATTCTGATATTCTCTGATGAAGGAAACTCCACTGTAATTATGTTGTTGGACTTAAGTGCAGCATTTGACACCATTGACCATTCTATTTTACTGCGCAGGCTAGAAAATGAAGTTGGGCTTACAGGCACAGTGCTCGCTTGGTTTAGTTCTTATTTATCAAATCGATATCCCACAGGGCTCAGTACTGGGACCTTTACTGTTTTCACTTTACATGCTTCCACTGGGATCTCTCATTAGGAAACATAATGTTAATTTTCACTCGTATGCAGATGACACCCAGTTACCGTATTTTTCGCACCATAAGACGCACTTTTATTTCCCCAAAAGAAGGTTGGAAATGTCTGTGCGTCTTATGGAGCGAATATTGCGTCACAGACCATGATGTGTATTACCTGACAAAAGTCGACATCCATTGGTAGAGGGCAAGAAAACTCACTGTTACGTTACAGGCATTCCCTCTGTGCTTGGAGGAATGTTAGACTCATTGACTCGGCATCTAATCCTTGCGTGTGCGTGAGTTGCAAAATGAAAACAAATGTAATCAAAGGCAAGATGGCATTGACATCTCACGAGGGAGCGAAAACAAAATATTCAGCAGACGATGTTTTGCGCATTATCACTGAGTCGGAATCTGATTTTGTTGAAAGTGATCGGGAGATCGAACAAGAGAGTAAGGAACTGGCATCAGCTGATCGGGACACCAGCCGATGACGCCCCAGCTGAGCATATTCGTGCAGCCGATGCACCTATGGCAAGGTTCGTGTGGGAGGAATACCTAGACATTGATCCGTGGGAGCCAAACTGGATACCGGACTTCACAAGACAGTATGGCTTGCTGTTGGACTCGACAGATTACCAGCCACTGGACTACTTCAGGCTGTTCTTTCCTGAAGCTGCCTTTCAGCTACTGTCAGACGAGACAAACAGGTATGCAGAGCAATTTTTTGAATCAAGGGCTGTGCTTGCATCGCATTCTCATTTTTCAAACTGGAAACCCACAACAAAACACGAGATGAAGGGCTTTGTGGCATTACAAATATAGATGGGACTAGACTGGCGATATAACTTGTCACGCACGCGCGCTTAGGGGGCCGCGGAAAGACCCGATGAACAGCGTACAGCCGGCCAGGGGTAGGAGATGGAGTACTAACCTTTTCTTCTTTTATTCCCACAGAAAACCTGATGCAACAACCCCGTAAACAAGCTCAAGATGCCATTTCAATCCACCCGTAACCACTTCCGTGTTTCCGTCCCTTCCTCTGGCACATGATGATGACGTCATTACCCACAACGCTCCTCGGTTCCTCCCAGCATTCCAGTCACCAGTTTCCGGTCCCCCTTTATTTAAGTTCCCCTCTGCGAAGGGATGATGGTCTTTGGTTGAATGCATGAATTTAATAGTGCATATTTCTGTTGCAGTTTTTTACAGTATACGGGGCCGGAAACCCCAAACCTTTATACGAGTCTTGTGCTTCTTCACAACTGGCGTAGTCGGCAGGAGACAAAAGTCCGAAATATGACCGAAGGACAGGACCTGAATACCGTGCTTACCAACCTAGCGACCCAGCTGCACACCCTGCAGCAGAAACAAGCCGCCAGCGAGCAGGAACTGGCGGAAGCGCAAACTCGGCTCACCGCAGCCGAAGCAGCTAGACCGGAGCCCGCGCGGCCTCCTCCTCCTCCTATTGTGCCTCTAACAGATGCCGATGACATAGAGGCATACCTTTCCACATTCGAGAGGACTGCCTCTCGCAACCAGTGGCCGCGCGCGGAATGGGCGTCCATACTGGCGCCGTATTTGAAGGGGATCGCGCAGAAGGCCTATCATGACCTACCCGTTGAGGAAGCCGCCCAGTATGACCTCCTAAAAGCCGAAATATTAAGCCGATACGGCATCATGTCGGACCAGCAGGCGAGTGAGTGGAGGCAATGGAGGTATGATCCCGATCGCCCCGGCCGTGCCCAGGGCTTTGAGTTCTGGAGCAAGATGGGACGCTGGCTACGGCCAGACGTCAATCAAGGCCGACATATAGTTGAGCAAGTAGCCTGTGAGGGCTTTATTAATGGCATGCCAGAATATCTCGCCCAGCAGGTCCAACGACACCCGTTTACGGACATGAAAAGTCTCCTGGATGTCTTGGAGCGTCAACTGGCGGTGAACCGAGGCGGGGCGGCTGAGAGGTCTGCTCGTGGTACCCGACAGGAACGCGTCGCCAACCCTGAGCCCTTCCGACGCAGTGGGGAACCTCTGGGTAAGCTCAAAGAAAGAACCTCGGCTTTGCCGCGCTGTTTCAAGTGTGGTGAAGTCGGGCATACCCTGCCTGCCTGTCCGCAAAATGTGGAGCCGATGGATTGCACCTGGGTTAAAGGAGAAAGGTACTGTGCTCTGTCTAATCCCTTCGCTGTTCCTAACACGGGAGTGGTATTGATTAATGGACACTCGGTGGTGGCACTGTTCGATTCCGGGAGTAACATTACCATTGTTGCTCGCCATTTTGTTTTACCGCAACAGTGGATGACCCGGTGGGTGAAAGTTACGTGTGTGCATGGCAAGACTAAGTCGTATAGGTCCGCCAAATGCTATATAACCTGGAAGGGCGAACCTAGACGGCCCCAAGTTGCCGTGCTCCCCGATCCCCCCTTTCCAGTTATATTAGGACAAGACTGGTCTAATAGCAATTGCGGTAAGACCGTCGTCACTCCCGCCGCCGGATTGGGTCTTATTATGGACAGGCAGGCTGCCGTCCCCGCGGCTCTCACGCCGTGCTCTACGGCAACCATTGATGACGGAAGTTCCAGGGGGGGAAATATTTTGGTGACGGACCCTGAACAGGAAATTCAAGCACAGCAGGTCAGCGCCAGTCCCCTGGATCCGTTATGCTGGGTGGATAGTCAGTTTAAATCCACCCCAGCCGCATTCAAACGAGAGCAATGGAATGATGACTCTCTAAAGGTTGCCCGAAATAATATTGTGTCAGTTAACGGCGACACGCCGCGTGGTCCCATACCTTCAGGGCCCTACTTTGTCTTGGAAAATGATCTGTTGTATCGAGTGGCGGATCATGAAGGCGAGGTACGGAAGCTGTTGCTAGTGCCACGAACCTACCGGCGGGAGGTTTGTGAGCTAGCACATGCCCACCTCCTTGGCGGCCATCTCGGCGCCGAGAAAACACTGGAGAGAATTAAGCTCCGGTTTTATTGGCCCGGAATCAATGCGGAGGTCCGCCGTTTCTGTCAGTCTTGCCCCGAGTGTCAGTTACGGCAGATTCCCCGAAGGGACCGTGCTCCACTCATTCCGATTCCCCTTATCAATGTCCCGTTTGAAAGGATCGGAGTCGATCTTGTTGGCCCCCTGCTGCCTTCAAGCCGTGGCTTTAAATATATACTAGTCATGGTAGATTACGCAACCCGATACCCGGAGGCGGTTCCGTTGCGCTCTGCTACTACAAAAAATGTCGCACGGGAACTAGTTCTCCTATTTTCCCGAGTAGGTATACCCAAAGAAGTCCTAACGGACCAGGGTACACCATTTACTTCGGATACGTTCAGGGAGGTTGCTAAGATACTCCGTATTAAGCATCTAAAAACGTCTGTGTATCACCCTCAGACGGATGGGTTAGTGGAATGTTTTAACCAAACCCTGAAACAGATGCTCCGCAAGGTAGTCGACGCGGACGGTAGGGACTGGGACCAACTTTTACCCCTGGTTCTGTTTGCTTACCGGGAGGTGCCACAAGCCTCCACAGGGTTTTCCCCTTTTGAATTATTGTATGGCCGCCAACCCCGGGGTATATTGGATTTGCTCAAAGAAGGTTGGGAAGGAGAGGCACTTCCCTCACCCAATATTTTGGAGTACGTAGTGCAAATGCGCGAACGTTTAGCGAAAGTTCGGCCACTACTAAAAGAAAACGTGTCACAGGCTCAGGCAGCGCAGGCGCGTCTGTATAATCGAAACACCACCCTCCGGGAATTCCAGCCGGGGGATCGTGTAATGGTGCTCGTGCCCACCTCTCATTCTAAATTATTGGCTCATTGGCTAGGCCCGTACGAGGTGAAAGAGAGAAAAGGGCTCGTTGACTATCTGGTGAAACAACCAAATCGTCGGCCGAGCGAGAGGGTATATCATGTCAACTTGTTGAAACCCTAGAGAGACAGGGAGGACAATTCCCCCCAAGGGAACGCCCTCTCCCTTTTCTCGCAAAAGGTAGACCTTAACCTCGGACCCAATTTGACTGCCCCCCAAAGACGGGAACTGGAATCAGTCATCCTGTCCATTCCGGAGGTGGTCAGTGAGGCGCCAGGACGCACCTCGCTGATTGAACACGACATCGTGACTGACCCGGGAAAGGTAGTGCGGGAACGCCCCTATAGACTCCCGGAAGCAAAACGAGCTGAGGTGGAACTGGAAATTAAAAAAATGCTCGCATTGGATGTGATTGAAGAAAGCCACAGCCCTTGGTCCAGTCCCATCGTCCTCGTTTCTAAGCCTGATGGCTCTTGGAGGTTCTGTAATGACTTTAGACGTCTGAACCAGGTCTCCAAGTTTGATGCCTACCCTATGCCTCGCGTAGATGAGCTCCTCGAGCGCCTGGGTACGGCTCAATATTTGACTACTCTTGACATGACAAAAGGATACTGGCAGATTCCCTTAACGGCATCCGCCAAAGAGAAAACAGCCTTTAGTACCCCTAGTGGGCATTGGCAGTATAAGGTTCTCCCATTTGGGCTGCATGGTGCGCCAGCGACCTTCCAACGTCTGGTGGACAGACTGCTAAGAGTCCATCAGCCTTATTGTGCTGCCTACCTGGATGACATTGTCATCTATTCCAGCACCTGGGAGGACCATATCCTGCAGGTTTATGCTGTCCTCTTAACGCTAGCGAAGGCCGGCCTCCATATTAATCCGCGTAAATGTTATTTCGGGTTGACTGAGGCCAAATATTTGGGCTACCTGGTGGGCGGGGGACTGGTGAAACCACAATGTTCCAAAATTAAGACCATCCTTGAATGGCCCCGTCTGACAGTCAAGAAGCAGGTGCAAGCTTTCTTGGGGTTAGCGAGCTACTACCGCCGGTTTGTACCTCGTTTCTCCGAGAGGGCCGCACCCTTGATTAATTTGACAAAGAAGAGGGCCCCTTTGCATGTGGTATGGGACCCCCTTACTGACCGAGCCTTTAGTGACCTAAAGTTGGCCCTAACCTCGGCACCAATATTGTGAACTCCTGATTTTTCTCTCCCCTTTGTCCTCCAGACCGATGCTTCGGACACAGGTCTTGGCGCCGTGCTGAGCCAAAGCGTCGACGGTGTCGAACACCCTATTGTGTACCTGAGCCGGAAACTGCTGGACCGGGAGACGAGATATGCTGCGGTGGAGCGGGAAGCCCTCGCGATCAAGTGGGCGGTAACGCACCTGAGGTATTACCTGTTGGGCCGGGAATTCACCCTTGTGACGGACCATGCCGCCCTCCAATGGATGGCTGTTCACCGGGAGACGAACCCCCGGGTCACCAGGTGGTTTTTGGACCTACAGCCACACAAGTTCGCCGTCACCTATCGTCGGGGCGCCCTGCAGGCCAATGCTGATGCTCTCTCCCGGGTTCACGACCTCTCGGTTCGGGCCGCCCGACCCAGCGGGTCTGGGCTGGAGGGGGGGTCATGTCACGCACGCGCGCTTAGGGGGCCGCGGAAAGACCCGATGAACAGCGTACAGCCGGCCAGGGGTAGGAGACGGAGTACTAACCTTTTCTTCTTTTATTCCCACAGAAAACCTGATGCAACAACCCCGTAAACAAGCTCAAGATGCCATTTCAATCCACCCGTAACCACTTCCGTGTTTCCGTCCCTTCCTCTGGCACATGATGATGACGTCATTACCCACAACGCTCCTCGGTTCCTCCCAGCATTCCAGTCAACAGTTTCCGGTCCCCCCTTATTTAAGTTCCCCTCTGCGAAGGGATGATGGTCTTTGGTTGAACGCATGAATTTAATAGTGCATATTTCTGTTGCAGTTTTTTACAGTATACGGGGCCGGAAACCCCAAACCTTTATACGAGTCTTGTGCTTCTTCACAAACTTGGAGCATTGGTCCAAACGTGCTTTGTCCCCTGGTGGCTTTGGACAGGTTATGCCACGTGATGATAGGTACATGCTCCTGCAAAGTGATTGTGAGCAACTGAGCTTAATAAATTCTGACACTAGCGATGAGGAGTTCTTGGGGTTTCCATAAAACTAGAAGAGTTTTTGAACCTTAAAGTCTCTCCATATTTGTTAATGACAGTGATGATGTTTCTTAATACCGCTGTTGAATTTACATGGTTGAAATATTATTCTGCTATATTTTATTAAACATATTAGTGCACCATTTGGTTCAGAATATTTTTTTTCTTGTTTTCCTCCTCTAAACCTAGGTGCATCTAATGGTCAGGTGCGTCTTATGGTGCAAAAAATACGGTATACCTTTCATTTAGATCAAATTAAGTTTCTCCAATGTTGTCTTTAATTAGTTGTGTTAGTACATTAAAGGAGTGGATGAATGAGAACTACTTGTCTTTAAATACAGATAAAACAGATGTTAATTGCTGAAGGGAATGATGCTGATCACAACAATATTTTGTCATCATTTAATTCAGTTGGAATCCCCATTAATTTCTCTGAATCAGCCTGCAATCTAGGAGTTATCTTTGACTCTAGCATACCATTTAAAGCACAATATTACAAAGTTGTCAAAATCATGTTTCTTCCATCTTAAAAATGTTAGGAAATTAAGGCGCTTTCTAAATAAACAGGATTCTGAGAAATTAATTCATGCATTTATTTCTAGTAGGATTGACTACTGCAATGCGGTGTTCACTGAATGTTCCAACTGTTCTTTATATATAACATAAAAGTTATAATTGGCTACTAACCCTCACCTGTTCTGTTTCTTATCTCGGTACTCAAATGTGGCACTTGGTGCCATGGCCCACCTGCCAAGTTGTTTTGCCTGCCTAAGGTAAAGTCATCCCTGATGGAGGATTGCAGGAATCGTGGGAAAGAGGGGTCCTTTCATTGGATTGGCTGGCCCAGCGCTGTTTCAGCCGTGGAATGGCCAAATGGGGGAGGCAGCTTGATGGATGAGGTCTCCAGGACTCTAAACAAATCCAAATCATATTATGTGATATCATCTACTGTTAAATTCTGCTCTGTACAGTGATCCCTCGCTATATCGCGCTTCACCTTTCGCGGCTTCACTCTATCGCGGATTTTATATGTAAGCATATTTAAATATATATCGCAGATTTTTTGCTGGTTCGTGGATTTCTGAGGACAATGGGTCTTTTAATTTCTGGTACATGCTTCCTCAGTTGGTTTGCCAAGTTGATTTCATACAAGGGACGCTATTGGCAGATGGCTGAGAAGCTACCCAACTTACTTTTCTCTCTGTCTCTCTTGCGCTGACTTTCTCTGATCCTGACGTAGGGGGTGTGAGCAGGGGGGCTGTTCGCACACCTAGACGATACGGACGCTCGTCTAAAAATGCTGAAAGATTATCTTCACGTTGCTATCTTCTGTGCAGCTGCTTCCTGAAGCGACATGCTGCACGGTGCTTCGCATACTTAAAAGCTCGAAGGGCACGTATTGATTTTTGACTGTTTGTTTTTCTCTGTCTCTCTCTCTCTCCCTGCTCCTGACGGAGGGGGTGTGATCTGCCGCCTTCAACAGCTTTGTACCGGCGGTGCTTCGCATACTTAAAAGCCAAACAGCCCTATTGATTTGTTTGCTTTCCTCTGTCTTTCTGACAGTCTGTGCTCCTGATGCGCACTCCTTTGAAGAGGAAGATATGTTTGCATTCTTTTAATTGTGAGACAGAACTGTCATCTCTGTCTTGTCATGGATCACAGTTTAAACTTTTGAAAAAGAGACAAATGTTTGTTTGCAGTGTTTGAATAACGTTCCTGTCTCTCTACAACCTCCTGTGTTTCTGCACAAATCTGTGACCCAAGCATAACAATATAAAAATAACCATATAAACATATGGTTTCTACTTCGCGGATTTTCTTATTTCGCGGGTGGCTCTGGAACGCAACCCCCACGAAGGAGGAGGGATTACTGTACTTCTAAATTTTTTATTTTTTTACTGTATTGAGGATTTTTTCTGTTCTGTGTATTGTATTGTATTGTATTGACCCCCTTCTTTTTGACACCCGCTGCACGCCCATCCTACCTGGAAAGGGGTCTCTCTTTGAACTGCCTTTCCCAAAGTTTCTTCCATTTTTTCCCTACAAGGTTTTTTTTGGGAGTTTTTCCTTGTTTTCTTAGAGAGTCAAGGCTGGGGGGCTGTCAGGAGGCAGGGCCTGTTAAAGCCCATTGCGGCACTTCTTGTATGATTTTGGGCTATATAAAAATAAATTGTATTGTATTGTATTGTATTGTATATACACATACAGTACATACTGTATACTATTGCTCAAATGTTTTAGAACACTTTAGTTTTTTTCAGTTTTTATGGAAATACATTCAGTTTAATGTCTTAATGTTTCATTAAATCAAGGCAAAGAACAAATAAACAATGGCAAATAAAAAATAAGTCAAGGAATCATTAAGTGTACAAAATTTTATTCAAATTTTTCATTCATCAATGAAAAACTGAGGTGTTCCAAAATTTTTGACTGTAGTGTGTATACATATTTTTTTCTCAACACAAGGAATGTTTTTCTGGTTTGTTTTCCATTTTGACTTATTTTTGTACAGTTTGAAATTTTTACCATCTTGTTTCTTTTGTTCCTGTGACATTCAGTTTAGTGTTCCATGACTATGACCGTCAGGTTGCAGGCATCACTGCATGTAACGTTATAAATATGGCATTGGTCTAAATACTCACTATACCGTGGTGGATGACTATGTCTCTCAGGTACTAGAATAAGTTTTCTGGTTCTTTTGAATTTTACCTCTGCTTCTCATTAACATGTTGTCCCT
The DNA here is from genome assembly GCF_900747795.2 of Erpetoichthys calabaricus. Taxonomy (NCBI): domain Eukaryota; kingdom Metazoa; phylum Chordata; class Cladistia; order Polypteriformes; family Polypteridae; genus Erpetoichthys; species Erpetoichthys calabaricus. Next base: position 256,968,980 of record NC_041395.2, on the reverse strand, counting down.
TGGCTTCTGGTTACCCTGTTACTTCTCATCTATACAATTTTGACTCATTCCTTCCCCTCACTTCACGTTTTACCTACATATATCATATATCATCTCAGACACTATAAATGTCTTAAAACACACATAAATTTAAATTCTCTGTATTTTTGGTGCAATATTAAGAAACTGCTACTGTATTTAACATTTGTTTTGTCCTTCTACTTGTCTAATTACATATGACTACCCGAGGCACTGGCATTATATACCAGTCATCAACAGACAAAATTGTTTCAGCAAAGCTCGGCTTGAGTAAAGGATACAGGATATTAAATTACAAATACTTTAGAGAAAAAATAATCTGTTAAATTATTTGCAGATGCTGCCTCTGAGTACGGCTGTTACTGCACTGGCTGTTACTGTCATACTGCTCAGGATGTTGGCTATGATAAGAATCCCATTGGAGCTGGCAGATCAGTCTGATCCTTATTCTCTGTAGAAGTGACAATTTAAAAAGTTTACCATTTATACTTGCAAAAACTGTTAAATAAGGTGTATCAATCATTTTAAATATTTTCCATGCACTTCCAACAAAAATAAAGACAGATGAAATGTATTATCTCTCTATTATAAAAAAAAATCCTGGGAGGGAAACTAGGGAGATGAAACGTGATCTTCTCGGAAGACAAATGATGTCCCGTGAGACAAGGCAGTGAGACATCATTTAAAACAAGTCACAGACATCTAACCAAGCAGTTGTTGGAATGCTTTTGGCAGACAGACATGTGCTCCCAGCTCAACGACATGCGACAAGCAGAACATGCAGCTTGCCAGCAGCAGCAAGACCCCAGCAAATGATCCGACCACTTCTCCTTAGCGTGTGTTCAGCCCCATCACCTCCCCCACCCCCTTCACAACACGAGCGGCAGAGACACGAAGTGGCAAAAGGACAGCTGCTGTACAGGCTTTTAAAAAATCGACATGCAGCGCGACAAAACGAATATGCAGCTCGCCAGCAGCAGCAGCAGAAAGACAGCAGATGATCCGACGGCATCTCCTTAGCGTGCGTTCAGCCGCACCCCCTTCACAACACAAGTAGCGTTATACGTCCTGCGAGAAAGATTTAACCATGCCCAGGGCTGGAAATAAAGGACAAGTACAGTATTGTTTTTACAAAAGTTTTAAAGTAAAAGTGAAAGTAATGCATATGTAACAATTCCCATGAAAAAATACAATAAATAAATAATCTCTTTAAATTGTATATCCGGTAAACCAAACCCGGGGGTGGGTGAGCGAAGCAAGTAAATAAATAAGTAAATAAACAAAACGGGAAAAGATCATACTTACAGAATAAGATATGTAGTCTTAAGTCAAAGTTATTTCTTCACAATCATAGTATACAATATATTGATTTGGCACATGAAATTGTGTTCAATGTGAGGCATTTTGTATTAAAAAAAAGCCTGTTCTTGCGTTTTATAACAGAAATAAAACCTGCTTTTGTTACAACACATCTTTGAAATCAGGTTTGTTGGCAGGTCACACTGTCAGATTAAATTGATGTTTGCAATAGTATATTCTTTAGACCAGTGCTTCCCAAACTCGGTCCTGGGGACCCCTGTGGCTGCACGTTTTTGTTCCAACCGGAATCCTAATAATAATAATAATAATAATAATAATAATAATACATTTTATTTGAAGCGCCTTTCAAAAAACTCAAGGTCACTGTACAATCAGGTTAAAAAATAAACATTCAATAACTAGACAATTTAAAATCCAAATAAAACATCAGATAATCAGTGACAACACCTGATAACACTCATCTCATTTAATTAGCTAGTATTTTTTTTCTTTTATTCGACATTCAGAAAAGCACAGCAGCATGCTTTTTACATTTATAAGACATTTAGAAATATTTCTGCTTTTGCTATAGATTTAAATGCTTAACTCTCTTTTGCTGCTTTCATTATATTTTGCCCTTTCTCTATGCAGTTTTTCCCCCTTCGTTGTATCTTAATAATGACAATTTAAAACGAGCAGATCAGACACCCAGGCAAACAATATCTGAATAATCAAAGGCTGCAACTACTTTAGAGTCAGACCCACTAATTAGTAAATAATGGATTATCTCATTTGTAGCATCAGATGTAGTATCTGATCCTAAGGGGAGATATGTGATATTTCATGGGCAATTTATTTAACTGTAAAGTGATTTTGATAAATGTTTATGCACCCAATGTCGATGATAGGGAATTCATGCAAAATGTATTTGCATCCATTCCCAATGTGATCACTCATAAAATTATAATGGTTGGGGACTTTAATTGTGTTTTAAATCCACTCTTAGATCTCCTGTCTCCTGTCACAGGGGGGATGACATCTAACACTGCAAAGACAATTACACACTGACCACAACCTATCAGATCCCTGGAGGTTTCTAAACCCAAACTCAAGAACATATTCCTTCTACTCACCAGTGGATCATTGCTACTCAAGAATTGATTATTTCTTTATAGATAATAATTTCTTGCCTACGATTAAATCTTGCAAGTACGACGCTATTGTTATTTCCGACCATGCCCCTCTTATCTTGGAGCTAAAATCATTATGCCCCACACACTTATCTCGCAGATGGCATCTTAGCCCACTCCTATTAGCAGACGAGAACTGTACAGAATTTATATTCAAACAAATCTGTTTCTTCTTAGAGACAAATACATCCTCAGAGATCTCTGCAGGAAAACTTTGGGAAACTCTAAAAGCCTTCTTAATAGGACAGATTATTACATATATTTCCCACAGAAAAAATTAGAAACCAAGAAGGTATCAGAGTTAACCAGCAAAATTACTAGAATAGATTAAGAATATGCCTGGTGTCCAAGTGAGTCTCTTCATAGTAAAAGGCAGGCTCTGCATTCAGAGCTCAACCTCTTAATAACCAAAGAAACTGAACAACTCATTTTTAAATCAAGACATCATTACTATGAACACGGAGAGAAAGCTAATAAGCTCTTAGCTCAACAAATCCACAAGCAAGAAAAAATCATTGACCATAAAAATATAATGCACACATTTACAGACTACTATAAACCCTTATATTCTACTGAGTTTAAAGAAGACAACACACAATCTAACGCGTTTCTGGATACATTACAGATACCACAAATAGATACTTTTAGTGCAGAGGAAGTGAATAAACCTCTGGCGCTATCAGAAATACTAGATGCTATAAAGTCACTTCAGAGCGGGAAAGCAGCAGGCCCTGATGGCTACCCTGTAGAATTTTATAAGAAATTCTCCACTCAGCTAGCTCCCCTCTTATTAGCAACATTTACAGAAGCTAGAGACAATCAAATTCTACCTCAAACTTTTCGTCAAGCATTAATCACTGTCTTCCCTAAACAAAATAAGGAATTATTACAGTGTGCCTCATACAGGCCAATTTCACTTCTGAATAATGAGGTTAAGATACTCTCAAATATCCTAGCTAGAATGATGGAGAAAGTGCTGCCTTCGGTAATATCACAAGATCAAACTGGATTTATTAAAGGCCGACATTTAGCTTCCAATCTTTGATGCCTGTTTAATGTATTATATTCACCAACTTCAATTTGTATTTCAGAGTATTTTAGACTAGAACCAGACAAGGATGCCCCATGTCACCATTGCTATTTGCAATTGACATTGAACCACTGGCAGTTCACTGTCGAAATTCTTACCAGATAAAGGGGGTTATCAGGGAAGGACTTGAACTGAAAATTTCACTATATGCAGATGATATGGTACTGTATATATCAGACCCACAAAATACTGTGCCTGCAGTCTTAACAGCATTTAGAGAATTTCAAAAGATCTCTGGTTTCAGAATTAATTTGAATAAAAGTGTGCTCTTTCCAGTGAATTCTCAAGCATACAATATTAGATTGGACACCTTCCCTTTTATCATTGTAGATCAGTTTAAATACCTAGGAGTAAATATCACAAGTAAACATAGAGCTCTTTATCAACAAAATTTCACCATAGGTATGGAAAAAATTAAGCAAGACTTGCATAGATGGTCAACCCTTCATCTCACTCTAGCTGGGAGAATTAACGTTGTTAAGATGAATATCCTTCCTAAGCTTCTATTTTTATTTCAAAATATTCCAATACAGTGATCCCTCGCTATATCGCGCTTCGCCTTTCGCGGCTTCACTCCATCGCGGATTTTATGTGTAAGCATATTTAAATATATATCGCGGATTTTTCGCTGCTTCGCGGGTTTCTGCGGACAATGGGTCTTTTAATTTCTGGTACATGCTTCCTCAGTTGGTTTGCCCAGTTGATTTCATACAAGGGACGCTATTGGCAGATGGCTGAGAAGCTACCCAACTTACTTTCTCTCTCTCTCTCTCTCTCTCTTGCGCTGACGTAGGGGGGTGTGAGCAGGGGGGCTGTGTGCAGCTGCTTCCTGAAGGACATGCTGCACGGTGCTTCGCATACTTAAAAGCTCAAAGGGCACGTATTGATTTTTTACTTTGTTTTTCTGTGTCTCTCTCTCTCTCTCTTCCTGCTCCTGACAGAGGGGGTGTGAGCTGCCGCCTTCAACAGCTTTGTACCAGCGGTGCTTCGCATACTTAAAAGCCCTATTGATTTTTTTTTGACTGCTTGCTTTGTTCTCACAGTTTAACTTTGGAAAAAGAGACAAATGTTTGTTTGCAGTGTTTGAATAACGTTCCTGTCTCTCTACAACCTCCTGTGTTTCTGCACAAATCTGTGACCCAAGCATGACATTCTAAAAATAACCATATAAACATATGGTTTCTACTTCGCGGATTTTCCTATTTCGCGGGTGGCTCTGGAACGCAACCCCCGCGATGGAGGAGGGATTACTGTATACATCAATAAATCATTTTTTAAGCAATTAGATTCAACCATAACCTCATTTATTTAGAACTCAAAACATCCACGTATCCAAAGAGCAACCCTACAAAGACCTAAGGCAGAAGGTGGCATGGCTCTACCTAACTTTCAGTGTTATTATTGGGCAGCAAACATACAAGCTATAAAATCCTGGACACAAATAGATGAACATACACAGGCTTGGTCCGCAATAGAAACAAAATCCTGCAGTACTTCTTTATATTCCCAGCTTTATGCCCCAATAAATGCAAGTTATCGCCAATATACTAACAATCCAATTTTTCTTCACTCACTCAGAATATGGAACCAATGTAGAAAGCATTTTAAGATGGAGAATCTTTTATCTGTGGCACCTCTGCATGAGAACCACCTTTTTCAACCCTCGCAAACAAATTCAGTTTTTAATATCTGGAAAACATTTTGGATTAAATTGCTTAGAGATCTTTATATAGACAACATCTTTGCACCTTATGAACAATTACATTCCAAATTTAACTTTCCAGGAACACATTTCTTTCATTATCTTCAAATTAGAAACTTTGTTAAACAGAACCTGCTCGATTTTCCTCATCTTGCACCCTCCTCTATGCTGGAAAAAATATTGCTCAGTTTCGAGGACTCAGACAGCATTTCTGCAATATATAAAATAATTTTACAGTTCCTCCCTTTCAAAGATCAAAGAGGACAATGGGAAAAAGATCTCTCACTCAACATATCAGAAAAGGAGTGGAAGGTAGCAATGCAGAGAATTCACTTGAGCTCCATATGCGCAAAGCATACCATTATTCAACTCAAAATTATATATTGAGCACATCTGTCTCGCTTAAAACTGTCCAAAATGTTTCCAGGACAAGATCCAACCTGCGAACGCTGCAATCAAGACCCAGTCTCACTGGGTCGCATGTTTTGGGCCTGCACCAAATTAACATCATTCTGGACAAAAAAATTTAAGTGCCTTTCAGACAGCCTTGGTGTCACAATCCCTCCTAACCCATTAACAGCTGTGTTTGGTGTTCTTCCAGATGGGCTTAAAGTGGAGAAGGACAAACAAACTGTGATTGCCTTTACTACACTATTGGCACGTAGACTTATTTTGCTAAACTGGAAGAATCCTAACTCTCCTCTTTTAAGTCAGTGGGTAACTGATGTTTTATATTATTTGAAATTGGAAAAAATCAAATTCTCAGTCAGAGGATCTGTGCAGAACTTTTTCAAAACCTGGCAGGATCTAATCAATGATATTTTAGAATAAGCTCTTAAAGTACTGAGGAAATAACACTCTTCCCATTTCTTTTTCTTCTTCATTTATCTTTATCCGCCTATTAAACTCATCAATCTATGTATTTTTATAAGCTTTAAGTTTTACGCCGTTGACTATGCTCTCTTTCTTAGGGGTGGGGGTTGATTTGTTTTCTATCCTATTTTTTGTAAAAATTGTTTATTTGTATGGAATGATTACAATAAAATCAATAAAATTATAAAAATAAAAAAAGTAAATAATGGATTAATTAAACAATTAGAACACCAAGAAAAGTAGAATGAAAATCAAGATGACAATACTGTTAAAAAGAAAAAAATATATATTATTCCTATATAACTGCTTGGTATATTTTAATATTTTTTTTTTAGCAAACTTAGTTTTCTAATTTCTATATTGTTCCCTAAGAACAGAGCTTCAGAAATATCAGTTCACTTAATTAGTCCAGGAGTTCAATTAAAAACAAAAGCTGGTTGGAACAAAAACCTGCAGCCACAGGGGGTCCCCAGGACCGAGTTTGAGAAACACTGCTTTAGACAATACCTGATTAATAACAATTGCTGAAAAGAAGTATTTAATGGACAAGTCACATCCAAATTTTAAGACACATTTGTAAAATCAAACATGTCAACTGAAGATCATCATTGTCTCATTGACCAGACTTAGTTATTGCTGAAACCTGTTTACTTTATGCTGGACTGAGCTTAACTGCACTTAATTACTTGTAATTGGAGAATGCATCTCATTCACTTCCATGCCATTCAAATATATTTATATTTATATTTGTAGTTTCTTTAACAACATTTCACTACATTTGGCTTCAAAAACTCAACTAATGATACAAAGTTACTGTTTATTGATTTGTTTTTAACGATGATATATGCAGTTTTACCAGGTCTGCTAACTTAGTGTCTGTGTGATAGTAAGCTTCATTTAGCACAATATAAATTGTATCATTAGATTTTGCCTTGCACTTCAAATATGTTCCTTAAATGCCTGGTCAGTCCAAATAATTTAATTTTTGAATTAACCTGCAGACTAGCCACAAGTACAGAGATAGTCACAAAGTTTGAATCTTGCTTCTATTTTAATTTCCTTGTGCAGCCAGAATAGGAACCTGCTCTCTGCAAACGTAAACTGGATAGGCCAATTATAAATTTGATGAAATATTGGATGAACAACTGTAGCCCTGTCCTTTACATTCAGAAGACCCTGGCCCATAGTCTCTTTATGCAGTATTCTTTAGACTAATTGTTGAGAGACCAACAATTTAAATATAAGAATTATCTAACATAGAAAATAGGTACTAGGCTCAAGAAGTACTAATGATAACTGAGAACTTTGAAGTTGAACAAACAGAAAATCTAAAGCACAGGATAAAGCAATTTGGGAGGCTAAAATGTAGGATGGACTCCTTAGGCATGCTTAAGTACACTTTCTGAAGAGAATTTGATGTCAGTGAGTAAATGTAACTACATGGCATAGCAGATGAGCAGAAGGTATTGCTTAGGGACATAGATTGACACGTTTGTAAGCTTATATGTCCACAACAGTTAATGCAGAATGTTTACCATACAGGTCAATGTAATGTTCTGTGATTCAGTTTTAGAAATATAAAATCTTACATTTGAGAAATAAAAAAAAATAGTTTTTTCATTATTTTACCTTGTAGTCCACATGGAACCAATTTAAACTTGCTTGCAACTTTGAAAGTCCATCCATCCATCCATTATCCAACCCGCTGAATCCGAACACAGGGTCACGGGGGTCTGCTGGAGCCAATCCCAGCCAACACAGGGCACAAGGCAGGAAACAATCCTGGGCAGGGTGCCAACCCACCGCAGGACACACACAAACACACCCACACACTAAGGCCAATTTAGAATCGCCAATCCACCTAACCTGCATGTCTTTGGACTGTGGGAGGAAACCGGAGCGCCCGGAGGAAACCCACGCAGACACGGGGAGAACATGCAAACTCCACGCAGGGAGGACCCGGGAATCGAACCCAGGTCCTCAGATCTCCCAACTGCGAGGCAGCAGCGCTACCCACTGCGCCACCGTGCCGCCCCAACTTTGAAAGTCTCTGTATATTAATACCATTTCTTACATTTTTTGGCATATTCCAAACACTGAGCACCTGGCATTTTTAAAATCATGTGATTTTACTATATTATTTCATTACCCTGAGGAAAAAAATCTTACTAAAAACAACAGTTCTATTAGTTTAACACTTAAAACTGTAATAACATCACATATGTGCTTAATGAGCTATTTTATGTACAATGCTGAGTGCTGCACTATCATTATCCATCAAAGCTGTGCAACTAGTCAAAGAAAAGTATTAGTCTGCCATTTTCTCATTAAATTATTTTATTACAAACTTACTGAAATAGACACATGTACCTTATAGTGGTATATGTTTTTGCTCTCTTGAAAATCACATTATTTTGGTTGATGGCTCTACAGAAAAGAAACACCACCATTAAAGAATGACTGCAGAAAACAGAGTACACAGTAATAACAATTACATTCTTTAACTGAAACTTAAAAGTTGCCTTCAAAAGTTTAGGTAGTCTTGTTGCTTTAGAGTTTTTTTTTTTTTAAACATAGTTGAAATTTACTGTGTCTTTTCCATTTCCACAGCTGTTCTGACTTGAGACTGCAGCAACCTTTTATACAAGACTGGATAGATGGAACAGGAGAATTTCAGGCATCAGTGGAGGAGTCTAAAGAAAAACAACATGCACTATCCACAAAAGTGGCAGTTACCTGTTGAACATGACATTTTAAACTTGGAAATAATGGTGGAATCTTCTAGGAATTCTGAAACAGTTTAGTAACTGAAGTTGGATCTTGAGAAGATGAAGGACAGCTGTGTTTTTAAGGTTCACTTTCTTTTTTTTGATTGAACAAAAGACACACATGTGGCTTTAGTTGTGCTACACAACTCATTGTGGCATGCTAATATCCTAATGGTCTTGAAATTGGTATAGCACATTAATCTGTTTGTTGTTTTGATTTAGGTCAGTCATGAAAGTCATAGGCTTTTTCAGTGTGGCAAAGGCTTCTGTTTGTATGTAGCTAATAACCAAGCAAGGTCACTCTTGTGGAATGGTGAAAATCTGGTGGAATGATCATAATACGATTTCTCTTGAATTGTTCTGTGCACTTTATTGTAAATCTGGTATGCCACTTGTAGTTTGCAGAGACAGAGAGTATTGTATAGTATTGAGAAGATGTACTATGAGAAAATGGGGATTGGCATTCCACAGATGAAAATAGTGGGTGAATAAGTAAATGTGTTGCATGCAGCTGAGAAAGCGGTACCATGGCTCTTGTTACTGAAAAAGATACTTTGCTAACTGTTACTTGAGGCTGCAGTTAAATTTTATTTCCATTCCATTTCCTTGAAGATATTTTACACAACACCAAATGCAGACTAGAAATCTTTTATAAGGTCTCCCTGGTGATGTTGAAGTTCCTTGAAGAAGAACATCATTAACATACGCATACAACTGCTCTACAATGACAGAAGATTGTTAGCAAAGATTTCAATATCTCTTGATGTTAATGGCCAGTGGCAAAGACTGCTGTTATAGATTTCATGTACAGTAACAGCATTTCTTTCATTTGACTTCAAATGCACAGGTATGGTGGGTAATCTTTCACTTCACAATATTAGGGTCTCCTACTTTGTTGTTGACATTGTGCCAAAATAGGATCTTCTTGTGGGCCAATGATGCAGTTTAAAGTGAGAGAGAGTATTTGTGTACTGACAGGGCAATAAAATGAATAATGCACCAAGGGATGGCAAGGACAAAATTCATTTTTGATAATTCAAAGTAGCGGCCAAGTCAGAAAAAACAACATTCAAATCGTTAAGTGAAAATCAGAAGCCAAATTAACAAAGATGAACTTGGGATTTCTTTTGAACACTCACCAACTCTCAAGATATTTGGTTAAATCCACAATCCTACACAATAAGTTCCCTGCAAAGCATCAGTAAATCTGGAATAGTGGATAGGCTAATAAAAGATGATGTTACAGAAGACATAGAAGAATTGTAAATGTGTCTTCAAAAGTACACAACAAATAGGCCATGTTGTTGTGTCAAATGATACAGTGGAGTATTAGGCAGATCCATAGACAGAATTTCAATAATATGCACTTTGGTTCTTTTTGGGTCTTTATTCTTTTTTAAAGCTCCTTATTTTGTGACTTCATTACATGCTGTCATTTTGAAATGGGTTGCTATGGTGCTACAGACATGGACTATGTGCAAATATGTAATGTATGATGACAAGGTGATGGAGGTTATCTTTAAACTCAAAAGCCACGCTTAGATAAAGCATCTGCACTTCATTCTGAATTGTCAGGACTACTCCAGCAATTGTTATTATTTACTGTGTTTTTTTATCAATCACCGCTATTCTGAGTTGTTTTGGTAGGTATTACACTGTGCATCAGTAGGCATGTGTTGTACACAGGCTGCGTTGTAAATGATATCACTGCAACCATGTTTTTTGAAAAAAACGCCTCATTGTTTTAAGTACATCTGAACTTTACAAAAATGAAGGCAAGACTCTATAAAGATTTATTGTTTAAATAAAATGATTTAGTTTAGAATCTGGTGTTGACTTTTGTTTGTTGAGATCATCAAGATGCTGGTCTACTTAAGATTCCGAGGATTAATAAAATAACAGTGGGAAGTCGAGACTTTCAATTACAGGGTTCAAAAGTTGTGGAATGATCTGCCTGCTATTATAAGAGGTGCCCCTTCAGTCTCAGATTTTAAACTCAGGGTGAAGACATACCACTTTAGTCTAGCATACCCTGACTAGAGCTGATTAGCTATACATACTGCATTTCTGTGTTAAACATTTGTACAGAAATATAAGTATCACAATATCTTTAAACCACTACTAACCCTCCTCTATTCTGTTTCTCTTCTCAGTATCTGGATGCTCTACTTCCAGGCTACTCTCCTGCATATGGAAAAGTCATCTCTGATAAAAGTCAAAATGTAAAGATTCTCTAATCAGATTGGACAGTCAGCAGACACCACTATAGAAAACCCAGGAGCGGGTCTCCAGGACTGGGACTTTATTTTTGACTTTCTCTTGTACAATTTGAATGTCCACCGTTGTCACCTAGCCATAGTTCATCAATTGATCAATGGACAGATATTGTTGATTTTCATTTATCTTTAATCAACTCTACCTTTTTCTTTGTGTTTTTTAACAAATCTGCATTTATATGTGTTGCAGTTCTGTATTTAATAATTAGTGTAATATGTACTTGTTGTTCACAGTGCTCTGCACCTGCACTCAGTTAAGAACACTATACAAAAATAAGTTCTATTGTATTGTACAGTATTTACAAGTTTATTCTTACTCTGTTAACTTCAGTTACAATCTCTGCACCTAGAATAACAACCTCTGCTTTACCTCACAATCAATTGTACACCTTTAAAAAACAACCACATTACTTCTTTCATACTCCCTACAATATGAGAGAACTTTTATTCTGATTCTTGACACAACATAAATAAAATAACTAATTCCATCAAGAGAAAATTAGTTTTGGGTGCAGTCAGTTTTCCTTTTGCTGTCAGTGCTGATTATACTGCCAAACAATGACACCATAACAAATGTAAAACATTGGCAAATAAGCAAAGAGAACCACAAGGAACTGCCACTAAACTATAACTTTGATTACTTTTTTTAAAACTAAATTCATCACGAAATAGTATTTTCACAATTACATTATATTCCTAATCCCCGTTACATTTCATCCAAAAATAACATGGAATAAATACAACAAAGCTTACATGTAAAAACCGCTAATCCAAAATCAATTTAATTTTCATACCACCTTTTGTATGAGGAAAATGAAAAATATTCTAGAAGCAGTGAGCGCTAATAATGACTCTTCACAGCCTCTTCATCACATTATATACCCATAAAACTAGAAAATGTTAACACCAAAACACCACTTGTTTAATAAGTTAAACATGTATTTTCTAATCAAAAGTCTGCAATAAATGTTGCAACTTTTAATATTATAGCTGTTGCAGGTAAAATACATAATGTAGCAAGCAAAATAAGGAAAAAAAAGGGGAAAATTATATACAATGCCTTTATTATTCAACCATCCATTCATTTACTGATCTTCTGAATCTGTTTCATCAAAGTACTGGGACACTGAAAACTTGTTCCTGTTCTTGTAGCCATGTAAGACAGGATAACAGACTTGGATGGGATAACTGACATGGGGGGTATTTTTCGTACGTGGATTAGTCGTTTAGCCGGATGTAATTGTTGACGATTTGGCCTGATCCTGGATCTGTCGGTTTTTCGAAATGCTTGCTGGAAGTGTTGTCATAGCAACACATCCAAATCCTCAAACCTGCTTGGAGCAGGTTTGTTCTACGTAAACAAGGATTAGCTCACACACGTAATCAGTGTCCGTGCATGGAATTCATTCAGTTATGGCTTCGCCATTCATGAATGAGCGACCAATTGATATTGGTGCGCAAATTATTAGACGAAAACTTCATATTGAGAGGGGTTTGAGCGATCGGCAAGATACTTTATTGCTCCTGGAGGAAATTCTTTTCGAAAGATACCGCTTTAGCCGAGGGGGAATATTGTACCTCAAAGATTTATTAGCACCTTATATTCAAAGTCAAACTAGGCAAAGTCGGGCTCTCACAACCACACAGACAGTATGCATTGCTTTGAGGTTTTTTACAAGTGGCACTTTTTTATATACTGTAGGCGATGCGGAAAATCTAACTAAAAGTACAGTTTGCCAGGCAATTCGTAAAGTCTGTTTGGCTCTGAAATATTTCCTTCGGGTTTTCATAGTGTTTCCTGGACACCTGCATGTGCAGACAATAAAAGAGGCGTTTCATGCCATTGCAGGTAGGCAATACACAGGCTAAAACACTCACAGTTCCATGAAGAATCTCAATCAGCCCAACATTCTCAGCACATGGGACTGATCAGAGTGGAGTTTGATCAAACATCATTTGGAAAATGTACCTCTCCTGATGAATATTCAGACACAGTGTCTTCATCAAATATTTGACCTTCGTCAATATCTCGTTGGTCAGACACAGGTTCAAGGGATATGATATTCCCTGCAACTGACCCAACAAAAAAGAGGGCTATGTGGAACATACCTATGGCACACACGGAGGACAAATATATGCAATGACCATCCTTTACCTGAAATGAAGTGACCACTGCATCCTGCCACTGGTTCTGAGGAGGAGCTTCCCTCTGGAATGCCCTCAGAAACAGGTTGATGGGCATTTTGCTGTAGAGCCAACTCTTCTGCAGGGGTTAGGTCTGGACCGCGTGGACCTCCAGCTGTTTTTTGCTTGTCTGCCTTCTTATTAGCTTTAAAATTAATGTTTTTTATGTTATATATGATTATTTATGTCAACAATTCTTTAAATAGTCATATACCACTATTTACCAGTTTGAAGTATATTCTTGTGCTTCACTTTAACCTGTTCCCATGTTCTCCTTGTGCTCACGTTTGATCTGGAATTATGACACATTAAATAATAATTAATCTGACACATAGGAAATGAAACGCTGCATTCAGTAAGTACAATGCACACTACTTAGCATTTAATTTGTCGGCCACTTTTTGCCAGCCGTCTTTTCTGGTCTGGGCTGCTTTTGCTGTGTTACCCCTTGTGCATATTAAATCTTGAAATTCTTTATGTCCTTCAAATAAAAGGTCTTGCGCCGCGTGTTTTTTACAGCCTATCAAAGACTTGCTGATCGTGTTTTCTAGACTCAATATATATGGGCTTTTCACTCAGCGCGGGCGCGCGCATTCATCTCGGATGATTAGATCCAGCTCGACTAATCTAATACACGGCTGCGTTTGAAAAACCGACCTATCCCAGATGAGTGTCAACGGCATTAACTTATCCAAGATGAGGCACCTGATTTCGGATGATTTAAGCGACGTACGAAAAATACCCCCCAGGAGGGGATTGCACCCTTGTGAAGTACAATTACATACCTAAGCTGTTAAACCTAAATTTTTACTTGGGGATATTAGGAGGAAACAGGAATCAGTAAGTCATCTTTACACAAAATTTACTTTGGTTTTCATATGTTTACTGTGCAGCAGTAACATTACCTGCAGCACCAATGACTCTCTCCTTACCTTATCAAATATGTAGATTTCAGTTAGATTAAAAGCTATTAGAAATGTACAAAGTAACTTTGTTTTAATCATACCCAATATTGTGTTCAACAATTTGTAGAACACAAATGTATCTGAAGTTTACCATGTAATTTACCTAGTATTTATTTTACAGAGTGAATAAAATATCATTGAAAGAAAAACATCTTTAATTTAATTTAAAAGTGCATTGGAAAATGAAAGGCATTTATATTAAAAAAACATTTACTTGTATAGGAGTATGAAACTATTTTATCATTAGACAAAATTACTTATTTTACATTAAATCGAAGAACATTTCAAAGGTTAAGAATGTAATTAAGTGCCTGTTTGGGTAACCGCCTAGCCACTCATCTCTGCATGTGTTTTCTCCTCCCATTCTTCTGTCCCATTTTGTGTAGATGCTCTTTTTCATTTCTAATTAATCTACATTTGTAAATTCTGGCAGGCTCTTGCATAAGCATGTGTAGCTATGAGATTAATCCTCACATTTTATTCTTCCTCCTTTTGACTCAATTGCATTTGTTTTATTTTCAAATCAAAATGTAAAAATGCTTAAATATCAAATTTTGCGTAACATAACATATCATTCTCAAACTTCTTTAATCCAATTCAGGGTTGCTGGAGGCCAGAGTCAATCCCAGCAGCATCTCACTCAAAGTAACATTTAACCCTGGTTGGAATACCAGTCCATCACAGATGTCTCATTTTATCCAAATATTAACTCTGCTAAACATGCATGATGTTAAATGGGCACAATGATTACAGTAAAAAAACAACATACTTCCTATAGTTTAGCTGAAAATTGCCCTTTTAACAATAGTATAAATTATTGCGTGCCAAACAGGCAAATATACCAAATACATAAACTCTAAATTTGAATATATAAAGTCATTGTGTGTGATTACTCCTCAGCATAAATGTGTTTCATCACATAATTTTTTTGTAGTTACACTTGTGTTCATCCATTTCAGCCATTTCTTTCTTCTGGAAACTTAAATAATAGATATTGTACAGTATGTGAGGTATACTACACATATTATTATTAAGAAAAATAAATGCAGAAGGACAATTTTATTCCAATGATTTAATTTTTAATAATGTTAATTTAGATGTTATATTGGCAAAATGTCTGCCATTGAAACTACATATAATATCCTTGTTACAAGGTAAAGCAAAAGATAATTTTCCTCTCTTGAGAATCATATAAGTATTTGAGGGTTGCACAGACATTATTTAACATGGCAAAACATTTCAGAATTAGGGTAATTATATAGTCATCCTGGATCACAACTATTTTGTTTCTTTTTTGATAGATGTTCCTCTGGCTCTGCAATTCACTTTTTCCAATACATTTTCCACATGTCAAATGACTGAAAATGTTTACTACAACAGTGTTTTAGAAGTTGTGTATAAACTTTGAACTACAGTACTAATAGATTTTAATGTCCTATCAATGAATGTTTAGTTATCTTGAGCTATTCAACAAATGAAGCTGAGGGAATCAAAATCTTTCTGTTTTCAGACCACATTACCTTTGGTGGCTGGGTGGCATGCACTGAGGCAGCTCTCTGGGCACATGTGCTTTTTCCTGGAGTAATATAGAGAGGGTGAGAATCATAAAGTAATACTTATATAAATAACCTATCAATTATCTCATGAAATTGGACCTTTTGAATATCTCATGGAAGCAGAAGATTGTATCTGGGTCAAGAAGCTATCACTCTGAGGTTTGCAATCTGTACATTCTGACAGTCCGTGGTTTGTGGTCAACCAGCTCTTTGCTATGCATAAATCTTTACAACAGAGCTTGTTACTCTCCAAAATAATAATAAGATTACTTCATCCAAAAATTAGCTTGTGTAATTATGTTTACAGAACACAAATAAACAGCATATATTATGTTTACATCTTGGAAATTAAAGAAAAAACAAAAAGAAATACAATTAAGTTTATGACTAACGTTTGGCCCGTTTTATTTGCATTCTTGTGTGATTTCACACCTGCAGTTGAGTGGTATCATAGGATTTACATGACAAATGATAACACAAATCTCTGAAGGCCATTAATATCACGGTTTGTCAAAATTATCTGGCTGCCAGGTAATTCCTTTGGAAGCAAATGACACTTTTAACCTGTCCCATGAAAACCAGTTTTTTTTTTTTTATTATTCCCAGTGTTGGACACAATACTCTAAAAAGTGTTTAGGTACAGAATACTGAATAAACAGTCCTTAATGTATTCAGATTTGTATTCTGATTGAACACTCAAAACGTGTGACTTATTCTGAATGCTCAATGAATACTTTTTAAATACATTCAGGAATTGATATACAGTAATCCCTCGCTATATCGCGCTTCGTCTTTTGCGGCTTCTCTCTATCGCGGATTTTATATGTAAGCATATTTAAATATATATCGCGGATTTTTTGCTGGTTTGCGGATTTCTGCGGACAGTGGGTCTTTTAATTTCTGGTACATACTTCCTCAGTTGGTTTGCCCAGTTGATTTCATACAAGGGATGCTATTGGCAGATGGCTGAGAAGCTACCCAACTTACTTTTCTCTCTCTCTCTCTTGCGCTGACATTCTCTGATCCTGACGTAGGGGGATTGAGCAGGGGGGCTGTTCGCACACCTAGATGATACGGACACTCGTCTAAAAATGCTGAAAGATTATCTTCATGTTGTTCCCTTCTGTGCAGCTGCTTCGTGAAGCGACATGCTGCACGGTGCTTCGCATACTTAAAAGCTCGAAGAGCACATATTGATTTTTGATTGTTTGTTTTTATGTGTCTCTCTCTCTCTCTCTCTTTCTCTGCTTCTGACGGAGGGGGTATGAGCTGCCGCCTTCAACAGCTTTGTGTCCCGGTGCTTCACATACTTAAAAGCCAAACAGCCCTATTGATTTGTTTGCTTTTCTCTCTCTTTCTGACAGTCTCTGAACCTGACGCGCACTCCATTGAAGAGGAAGATATGTTTGCATTCTTTTAATTGTGAGACGGAACTGTCATCTCTGTCTTGTCATGGAGCACAGTTTAAACTTTTGAAAAAGAGACAAATGTTTTGTTTGCAGTGTTTGAATAAAGTTCCTGTCTCTCTACAACTTCCTGTGTTTCTGTGCAAATCTGTGACCCAAGCATGACAATATAAAAATAACCATATAAACATATGGTTTCTACTTCGCGGATTTTCACCTTTCGCGGGGGGTTCTGGAACGCAACCCCCGCGATGGAGGAGGGATTACTGTATAGTCTAGTTCATAAAAATGGTGTAATAAGTTAAACATATTTAAATTAAATTGTAACCTGAAAACGCACTTCACTCTCAAATAAAATAGAAGCTCTGTTTTTATAGTTCATTAAAAACAAGGGAAGCCAACTTTTTCATGAAGCTGTTATTAACAAAAATTTAATATTTGATAAAAAAATGACTGTAGCTCAGAGCGTTTACCCATTTCACATTCTTGAGTTGTTGTTCTTTTAAGATATGAAACATAACAAGCAAAGTCAGTTAAAAAACAAAATCAGATTATGCCTTTTTCATATGGCAAACTTATGCTTACCTAACCTGTCAACTAAATAATTCACTAAAATATTAATATTTTCATATAAGTTAAATAAAATCAAACGATATGCCACTTTTCAAAAGATCTAATATTTTTATATTTATGTCAAGAGATAGCACTTTACTCTTCCTTTTAGACTTAGACTTTGAAGGGTTACTTTGAGCACTGAAATTACTTTTTGGAGCCATTTTTCACAGAAACAAAGGGTGCACATGTAACCCTTTTTCTTTTTTTTTTAAATTCACAGGTCCCTGTGACAGTCCGGGTTGGTTCCAAACTACTGGGTCTGTCCAGAGAACCTCTTGAACCTTGATCGTCGATAGTCATGACCAGGAAGAGCCAAGGGGATGGTGCAAAAGTTCTCCAGTGCTTTTATTATAAACAAACAATGTTCACAACAATAGTGCTGTGTCGCAGTTCCAAAACGTTAAATAAGTAAGCCATAAAACAAAAGAGTGAAAGACGTAGAGGTTAAAATGTAATAAATAAACATTCCTTTAAAAATTGAGGTTAAAATCCAAGTAGAAACAGTCTTTAAAAATTCACGTTCAGTTCCCCATTGTCATTCCTCAGGAAACCCTAGGGTGCCATGCTGAGCCACACTTGTCTACCACTGCTCACACTCGGCCCTTGCAGGAGACATCACCCTCAGGGCACTCCTATTTCACCGCTGATCACTCGATTGGAGTGCCCTTTCTCCAGCCCCTGCCTTTTCGCCTTGAGGCTCCAATCCAGACCACCTGCCTCCATTCTGCCACACAGGCAGGTGCACCAAATGTCTCTCTTTCAGTCCTCTCTCTGTTCTTTCAATCTCCTCTATATCTGTCTCTTGCTGGCCAGTCTATTATCTCTCTTCCTCCAATCTGCTTTTTCCCCCTCTAGCCCTCCGATCCTGCATTGCGCAAGGTAACGGTTCTTGCCACGCTACCACATTCCCAACCAAAGACTCGAAAGTGGCAATTATTTATTTAAAATATACCTACCAGTCATGGACCTCACTTTACCTCGGGCCCTCAACCCCTGGTGTCTTCCATAATAAGAGGCAAGCACGTGTATGTGTAAACTCCACATGGCATGCTCTGCATTGTGTAACTATGTCTTATCTGGACACCGTTCAAATCCCCTTTTAACTTCATGGCCCATTTCAAGTTGGCATTAGGCTCAAGAGACAATAAGCAAATAGAATAGCCAGAATCAGTAGCTTGTCCCAATTTGTTTTGCATTTTCTCCACATCTATAGCGCAGCTGCCTAAAACATTCAAGTAATTATTTAACTGCTACTTGTTAAAATAAAGAAATATAAAGCAACAATAACATTTTTACAAAACTGGGTAAAGAGAAAAAGATTTATGAATGAGTTTAGCTCACCCAAAAAGCAAACAGAAACAGCCAGAATCAAAGATGTGTAGCAAACCATTTGCATCTACAACGCTGCTGCTTCCAGAATGAGATAGAGGGCAAGCAAGCACTAACCTTCCTAAAAGAAAACATTTAGAACCCAATCTCCCAATACCTTATCATTAAATTAACCAGTCACACACACGCACACACACACACATAGTGAATGAAAGAGATGTGAAGCAAAATGTATTTATAAAGAACATTTAAAGCAGCCTAAACTGAATCAAAATGCTGTACACGATGAAACACCATTCATAAAAGATATATTTAAAATACCCCACCACACACACATATACACTCTTAATCATGAATGTACATGAACCAATATATACAAATAATATTTAACCTCTTATGGGGTCAAAGTCCAGCGAAAAGAAATTAAGCATTTAATGATGACCTAAAAGTAATTAATGTCGGGGCAGACTTAATATAATAAGGTAAGCCATTCCAAAGAAAGGGCGCAGTCACCACAAAAGATGTATGCCCTGATGCTTCACTCTCAACCTTAGCACCATTAACAGCATCTAGCTAGTAGACTGCAATGCTCTTGTTGGAGTGTAAACATTCTTGACTAGTTACGGGCTTCATAATTATGCCTGATCAATAACTACATAGAGATAGTTGCAATAGTCCTAGCACGATGTTATAAAAGCATGAATGACCTTAGCTAAAAATCTTTTCTTAATCACAGAGCAAACTAGTATTTTGAATTTGAAAAAATTCCTAAGATTTTTAACTGAAGATTTATAATGTATGGCAAGTAATCCAAAAACAACATCAGGGACACTCAAAATTTCCAAGCATCCGAACATTACAATCTCAGTATTGTTATCGTAACATTGTGTTGCCTCAATCTGTTTTGATTTCAGTGGCAGGTAGATTTGAGCGTCATCAACATAGCAATGAAATAAGAAGCCATACTTCCTAACAAAAAAGCCTAAAAGCAGCATGTATATCAAAAAGACAACTGGCCCAAGAATTGAACCCTGAGGAACCCCACAAGTAAGTGGGGCTCAAGAGAATGAAAAACTACTGTTGCTTAAACAGGATATAAAACATTTAAGGACATTACCTTGACTGCCTACATACAGTACAGTTCAAGATATAAGAATCGCATGATCCACAGTATTGAAAGCTCAGGCAAGATCTAGCAGTACAAGAATAGCAGAATCTCCAGGGTCAGTAGTTAGAAGGTGGTCGTTGCAAACCTTTAACAGCACTGTTTCAGTTCCGTACAAGGGTCCAAATTTAAATTTTTCCAAAATACTATTTTCGTTAAAATATGTCTTGTAATTGAGAATAAACATCTTTTTCCAAGACTTTAAATAAAAAAGGCAGTTTATAAACAATGAGTGCTGAAGAGAGACTGAAGATCTGTGAAATTCCAAGAAGCTATACCAAAGTAAGTCTACAACATCATTTCATTTGCTTGTACTCGGCATAGTGCTTGGCAGGGAGCAAATTGAAAGTTTTGCTTTTAGAAACTATTTGGATTTTTTTTTTTTGATGTGCAGTTGATTGAATCTGCAGAAGGGAGTACTGGCTTTACATTACTTTTTTAGGAGATGTAGTTTCTAAGCATTCAGTATTAATTTTCATAAAGTAATGAAATATAAGTATAAATATAATTAACATATATAATTAATTTATCTTTAGAAACTGTGAGCGGAATTCTGAATACATATTTTTGTAATTTGTATATGTAACGACACTGCATGTAAGCTGGTACAGCACAACCCTAATTATTCCTAACTTTATATCAGTAACAGCTGTGGCTCTAGTTATTAAAACAGCTTATAAACCTGGTTTTTAGCCTTTTCTGTTGTATCTGACCTGATTTAAGATTTCACATACTCAGGACAAGTGATGTTTGATGATCTGTAGTGAGCTTTGGAGACCATCAACGCTTTCCAAACTTCTGGCACAATTCCTTTATAAATACTAAAACTGCCAGGCTTTTTTTCAGTTCTATAACAGCTGAAGTTACGTCAAGTGGCTTCTGTATCTTTTTGATATTTTGTTCTTACTAATGGCCCATTACCTTGACATTGTGATGGTGCTCCCTACTGTCCTGTCCCAGAAACACTAGGCAGGGTAATACTAGACAACAATGGCATGAGTGTATATAAGCTTAAATAATTTCTAGAAACATCTCCTTTTATCTGCATAGAGTTTCAATTAAAACCTTAGGATACATTTTCAATCAAAAATAAAAATGTGTGCTTCTGCTTGGCATTGAACTGCTTCAGTATTTATTAATGAAAAGCAGAGCTGGGCATATAACACACAAATGAAGAGGAAATTAATGTTCTTCTGTGTAAATATTTCAAAATTGACATTCCTAGGTCCATATTTCATGGTGTATGTAGATAGTTATTTGCAAACAGTAAGCAGAATGTTGGCTGGTCAAAAAAGATTGCATCAGCAGTCTGCACAGATTCTTGGAGTCTTTTGTGTATGTGAGCAGCTTCCACACACAGAAATGATGCTATTTTAAGCAAATTCACATCCATTTTTTAACTAACTGAAGTAAATGGATTACCGACAGTTGTTCCCATTTGTCTATGATATTCTTCCTTAAATGTTTTATAAAACTGTGAGTGATTATAAGTATGGCACTTTTTCATTTATTATTGTGTAGCTGTCTGCACCCTTGGGTAGTAACCTTCAAGGTAAAAAGAATACACAAATGTAATCAAGTGTAAGCCAGAAGGAGACTAGCAGTGATTCACATTGGGTACCAGTGCTCAATAGCACAGCCTGCAGTGGTACTTTGGGGTCTTTCATTTAAAAAGTAAAAATATCTTTTTCAAAAATAAAATTTTAGAGTAGTAACTATAAGGGAATTTGCAGTGCAGCTATTTAGGAAAGTCAAGGAAGATCAGGAATATGATATGCATAATGAGGAAATAACAATTTTAAACACACTGCCCATTTCTGTGGTAAAGGGCACTTTAACTCTTTTAGGGCTAATTTTTTTTTTTGTTTCTTTTCTCCCAGGGCTGAATATTTTTCCAAAAACTAACATTTTTTAAAAAAGAACACAAAGCAATTGTTTAATATATCAAATCAACAAAAAATATTTACTTTTGACAAATGTTACTGTCTTGCATGTTGTATGAGCCTGCATACTCTATGATTTCACATACATATCACATACATTTTACACAGCAAAGTCTGATCTCTCTCAAAGCAGCCAATTTCAGTCATTGCCACATTGCACTCCTTACAGTATGTGTTGTTTTGATGCCTATTTTTCAATTGTCTGTTGCTGCATTTTCTAACATATATTGTTAGTGTGTACTGTAGAGAGACAAGTCACCCATTTGCCATCGTGCCATGCCACTGCCACCAAGTTTTCTGCCTGCATGAAAACCGTATTGTCACCTCTTTTCATCTTCTGAAACTTTATGAACTTTATGTATGGCATTATAGCCTGGCTCACCCCATGGGATTTGCTTCTGTTTATTACAGAAGTGAATAAAACTTTGCAGCAGCACGTACCTAAGCCACCAGGGGACAAAACATGTTTGGACCAATGCTCCCTGAAGTTATATCACCAGTTCTGTCCCATCTCTATTTGTAATGCCACAGCGCGCTTCATCTCGTCTTTCGTTGTGGGTTTCCACTTTGAAAAACGAGAATGCGATGCAAACGCAGCCCGCGATTCAAAAAAAATCTCTGCCTACCTGTTTGTCTCGTCTGACAGTAGCTGAAAAGCAGCATCAGGAGAGAGCAGCCTGAAGTACAGCAGCTGGTGATCTGTCGTGTCCAAAAGCAAGCCATGCCGTCTTGTAAACTCCGGTAGCCAGATCGGCTCTCAACGGATCAATGTCTGTGTATTTATCCCATGCGAACCTTGCCGTAGATGCATCGGCTGCGCGAAGGCACTCAACTGGCAGCAGATCCGCTGGCGCGGCATCGGCTGGTGTCTGATCAGCTGATGCCTGCTTCTCACTCTCTTGCTCAATCTCCTGATCACTACCAATAAAGTCCGATTCTGAAAATTCAAGAGTCCGACTCCGCGATAATGCGCAAAACAACGTCTGCCAAGTGTTTTCTTTTCTGCACTTGCTTCGCTGCCTTTTCACATGTCGGTGCCATCTTGCCTTTGTTTACATTTCGCAACTCACGCACACGCAATGTTTATTTGCCGAGTCAACGAGTCTAGCATTCCTCCAAGCACAGAGGGAATGCCTGTGACGTGACAGTGAGATTTGTCGCCATTAACAGCTGATTGTCGCCCTCTATCCCTGGATGTCGACTTTTGTCGACATTCGCCTTCAACCCCTCCTGTTGACAAAAGTCGACATCCGCCCTGTTAATGAATGCTTTCACATTTTTCATGCTCATAAAGTACATTTTTCCCATGCTTCTGGGAGATTGGTCCTTATTATGAACTTACCTGGTCTTAAGCTGCCACTAAGCATGAAGATTTCTTTAATATTAACACCAGGGGCCTCATGTATAAATGGTGCGTTCACACAAAAATGTTGTGTACTCCCGTTTCCATTCTCAAACTGCAATGTATAAAACCTAAACTTAGTGTAAAGCCACGCACATTTTCACGCTAGCTAAAATCCTGGTGTATGCAAGTTCTCCTCTCAGTTTTGCAAACTGGCAGCACCCAGTGTCAAAGCAGTGCTACTGTTCCAGTGTGGTTTCCCTTATTTTTTTAGATCCACATCTCGGATGCGGCTTTATAAATACACTGAAATTAACAGCATATTGTTTATTAGTTTAATGCATTTGATTGTAATTAACCTGTAACAATATAATGATCCACAGAATGGTCAAACTATTCTAAATACCATAGCTGCTTTAGCGTTGTTACTCTCACTGCACCTTCTTCTTCTTTCAGCTGCTCCCGTTAGGGGTTGCCACAGCGGATCATCTTTTTCCATATTACTCTCACTGCACCACTCGGAGTACTTATATCACTGTATTTGAGTGGGGAATCACAGCTCTACAGCAGCTGATTGGAAAGAGAATTATCGATATACAGTACAGCATCTAGCACATGCTGCCTCAGCCATGCTGTCTATTTGAACTGCTCTCCTGCGACAAACGCTTCAGAGCCTTTCCTGTACGGACCTCGCGGTTCAGAAACAGTTTCATCCCAAGAACTATAAACGCACTCAATCAGTCCATCAAGTGCTCCTTGTAGAACTGTTTGTACTTATTAGTACAATTACCTCACTGTAAATTTGCGAGTTATAATATTACACAACCTGAGCAACTTTATAAAGCGTGTATTTACATATGATGACAATATCATTTTTAAGATGAAATGCAGCAAAAACATGTTTATTATATTATACAGATAAAACTTTAACTTCATTTAAATAATCTATATTGTTAATAATTAAACATCTGAGGACATGTTGGAGCATTAGCAAGGAGCTGGCGCCTCATTCAGGGATTGTTCCTGCCTCATGCTGTATTCTTGCTGGGGCTGGCGCAACACTGGAAGGAAAGATGGATAGTACATGTTTAATTATTCTATGAAGATATTTCAATGTTCCTTAACACTAGAATTACCAGAGTCTACGAAAAAACTCATAGATCCGGCCCACCTTAAAACCGTTCTCACCTCTCTTTTGTCTTCAAACAATTAATCCTTTTTAATAAATCTCTGGGTATCAATAAGCATTTTTAGTTCTATTCCAAATTATTATGTCAAATCTCCATGTTTTCCCTCCCAGAAATTAGTTCTTTGTTTTTTAAATAACGTGTCCACAGGCTTTTAGCTTATGATGCCAGCATACTGGATACTGGTTTGTCATAATACAGGAGACTCTGGATTCCTTGAGGTCTAGAAAGCCATCAGGGTGTGATTACTTGCTTACTCAGTTATTTTCAGCCTTTTGGAAGCAGTATATGTTCTCTTTCTTCAGGTTGAGCCCCTCAATTAATACCTTCATCTTAAAGCAAGATATATATTATCATCTGACTGCTTTAAGATTCATACAGTTTCTTTAATTAATTCTGAAACAAAGCTCTTTGTATCCCATCTGCCTTTGGCCATTCATAAATTAGTTTACTCAGATCATACTTGTTTTATCTGTTTTCGCCAGGCATTACATACCATTCTTTACCTTCTTGATGACCTTTGACTGTATAAATTGAATTTTTCTTTGGAAGGTCTTGTATGCATTGGCTTTGGTGAGAACTATACTAAACTGATCAAGACCTTGTACTGCTTCACAATGGTGTTAATTCTCACCACATCAATATCTTTCATCCCTTTCAAACTAATAAACTTTTTAAAATTTCTCACTTGAGACCCCAGATATAGTTTTTTTTGAAATGTAGCATTTTATGGATCTTAACATAAAATTTCTCTGTACTGATGATATTTTGCTTTTTCCTAGTAAACTTCATTACCAACCTCCGTTTTAGCCACACACACAGCTTTAGCCAGACCGTACGAGGTCAGTCCTCCTCCCGTCATCCTTCACACACCCACAGTCATACCTCGGATCCCTAGGGAGGACACCACCATGTTTGCCCCACTCCATACAGTTATTCAGTGAGGTGAACTAGCCCAGGGTTTGTGCAATTTACCTTTATTTTGTATATATTTTATATGCATTTAATATTTTAAATATTATGATTATTTATTTGTGTTGTTCCAAATATCATAATAAAAATTACACTTAGTATAGAACTTTTTTTTTTTTAATAATGGATAGTGGGGGGCTGAAGGGGAGGAAGAATTGGCCCAGGGTGTGAAACAAGCTAGAGCCACCTCTGGACACTGCCATACCACCAACTTCCATAATCCAGTTCTTTTGTAGTGTTGGAAACATCTGCTCTGGTCTGGTCATGCAACTATGACACCAGACTCTGCGCATGCCAAGTTTGAAGTACAGGTTTTCTGTTCATTCTTCTTCCTTTTTTCCTCTCTCTATCTCAGTTTAGTCTTTAAAGCAAATGGTGTCCAACTATCCCCATCACTCCCTTCTCACACCCTTTATAACATTTTGTATTTGTTGCCTCCAGACCTAAATCCAGTGGCACTCTTTTATGCAGGTTTATATAAGGTGTCAGCCAGACCACTATCTTTAATTTCAGTGCTGACATGACCTCCATTCTTCTCTAGTGGAAAGCTGTAAAAAACATCCCTGTATCACATACAAATCATCAGCATATTCAGTTTGAATTTGTATATTGCCTATACCTTACCCCTATGCAAACTTTATGCTATGCATGTGGCAGCGAATTTCAATTGCTACACATTCATGTGTTGAGATTCATATGTTTTGGGTTTGTCCCCCTACTTTCTAATTTGAGATATGATGTCTCTAACTGCTTGTTTTCCAATTTCTTTGTTAATATGTTAACATGTACAATATGTTGCCTCGTACATTTCTTCTCCTGGACCTCTCTGCTGCTACCTTCACCATTTTCCAGCAGAGGTTAATTTGTCTCTTGATGATCACTGAAAATTAATCCTAGCCTCGCACTAGAAAACTCTCGATCCACTCTGTAAATTTTTGGAAACACATATTATTTAGCCTAGTCTTATTTGAATTTTCCTTGATGCAGAATAATGAATGATCTGGCTCCAATCTGAGAAGTGGCAGTCCAATGTGAGTTTGGTTGGAGGCTGGTTGACCAGTATTTGTGTCACGTTTCCAGGCCTAATTTTTAATTTGTCCCTTTTCCCTGTCCTTTTTGTTGATTTGGGCTCTGCGAGTCTGTTGTGGCTCCTTGTTTGGACAGATGCTGTGGGGAGGGTTTCTACTACGTACCTTGGTGATGAATATCTGACTTTAATCAGTTTTCATGAGTGTTTTTCGTATTTTCTTTCAATAAAAATTTGATTATTGAAAATTTCAACTGAAAATTTCAATGTATGCTTGCAAAGTGATAAATCATATTGTCAGACTGCGTCTAACAGCTGAAATCTGGACAAAATAAACCCAGAATATTTGTATTATTTAAGGTATTACATACTGTATGTATTTTGCTTTATTTTCAACACTATGTTGTTTATCTTTTTTAGTCATACTATATTGGTTACTTCTGTATAGTGTACTCTGCTGTTAAATGGAAAATGTGCTGAGAAAAAAATTATATGAATTGCACTAAACAATGTCGAGATCAGGTACATTACTTAGAAAATCTGATCATATTCAATTAGAACTGCGGATATCTGTATAGGTTTGATTGTGCTGTCTTGTTTATAATGGCTATACTGTTAACTGTCGGTCAGATGATGCAAAGTAAGTACAATATACAGTATACAGTATGCAGAGGATTACACAATGACGCAGCATTTAGTGTGGCTGCTTCACCAGTCCAAGAACTGGGGGCTCTAAATTCTGATTGTGTAAATTTTGTACAATATCTTTCTATATAAATAGGTTTTCTCGGGGTACTCCAGTTTCCTTCCATATACCAGAGCCATGCAGGTTAGGTGAACAGGTCTCTCTAAATTAGCTCCGTCTGGTCTGTGTTCATGTTTGTGCCCTAGTTGGTTTCTGTTTACTGTAGTAAAGTAAACTGGTTCAAAATATAAATCAATAAACAGGCACATTAACTATGTCATAATATATGTCTCATAAATGTCAGATATTTGAAAATGATGGAGATTTCAGTGTTTAACAATTTACCAAGGCAGTAAGGCACTGGACACTGATAGATGTAAAAAATTTTCCAGTAAAAATTGGTATTAGTTATTGTTAATAAGAAGAATTACTTTCATGAAACTATTCACATTGAACAGTGCTATACAGGATATACAGTAAATCTGGGCACACTGAAAATTACCACAGAATAAAGCCTATTATTCCTTTAAATGTTTGAATGTACACCCTCCCCAGATTACAGGGCAAGGAACTGAACTTTT
This sequence comes from Erpetoichthys calabaricus, assembly GCF_900747795.2. Lineage (NCBI taxonomy): Eukaryota > Metazoa > Chordata > Cladistia > Polypteriformes > Polypteridae > Erpetoichthys > Erpetoichthys calabaricus. The sequence goes on along the minus strand of NC_041395.2, from coordinate 256,940,807 downwards.
TGTAGAGTTTCAAAGTGAGCCCATAACCTCACATTCAATTTAAAAATTCTGAATGCATAAATGTGCATTCTTCATTATTTATTTTCAATTCACCTCTTTTTCAATGACCCTTTATAGCTGTTTACTTAACAATTAAAATAAAAAATTAGCAATGTTACTCTGTGTATCTCAGTAATTTCATCTTACTGTTTTCTACTACAGTGTTGTGTTTAAAAAGGTAATGAATATACGGTAAAAGGTATTAGTAGAGGGCATACTATATTTTATCTGTAAACTGCATGGATTTTAGAGAATCACTACTAAAGCAACAGTGCAGTTTTATTTGTTTAACAATCTTGCAAATGTGACAGTTATCACATATTTAACACCTTGTTAATTAATTAGGAACATGAGAAAACTTACAGCAATATTTGTTTCCTGGCATAAGGTTCAGATGGGAATATGAACAAAAACAAAGCCAATGAAAAATTAAGGAATAAGAAGAAAAATGCAGTCTCTTAAATGTTGCAGATATTCATCACAAAAGTATTCCACAGCAGAGTACCTGTCTCTTTGTTGTATTTTGCAGAGTTCAGTGGCCTGCTTTAATGACAGTGAGCAACCTCCCCTTACAAAAACCTCTTTCAGATGTTCTGTTAATTTTGTTTTCCGCTGTCAAAATGTGTGGCAACAAGCTGGCATAATGACAGCAACATTTAAGTGCAAATGCAATCAGACTGGAAACAACTTGCTAAGGCTTTCTATATAGGCCTGTATTATTACGCAGTAGTTTAAATAGTCTGAAACAAACGCACATTAAATGTGGGTAAATATTTTATGAAGCATTCTCACAAGCTTATATATTTTTACTGTCAAATCGTGCATAATTCATTTTTTTAATGTTCAGTTCTTGTTGTGTAGGATGGTGGTTCCATGGTTAGTTAGCACTTTTACTTCACAGCCCCAGAGAACTGGGTTTGATTCTTAGGTTTATCATAAAGACTAAGCATTTTTCCTGTGTTGTTGTAGGTTTTCCCTCCTTTTATCTCACCGTCATTATGGTTAGAATATTTAACAATTCTAAATTGTCCCAGTGTGTATCTGTGTTGCTGTGTAAAAAGTAATTTAGGCATTTGCAAGAGTTAAAGAAGGGATAAGACAAATGCTCCTTGGGAAGAAATGCCATTATACTACCATATTCATTTACATTTGCATTATTTACTGCTTTGCCTGCAGCTATTAGAGCTCCAGTCAAGGCTGTTTCTTGTCCCAAACACAAGCAATTATGTCAAACATTAAGTTTTCTAGCATTTAGGGTTTCTTTAGCTGTTTTTTATTTTTGGTGGCCAATTTTCAAGCAAACATAATATGTAATATTTCTTTAATCTGTACTGGCTCTTTTTCTTGTTTTATTTATATTTCTAGTTGATACCCTGTTTATTACATTTATAAAGAATAAAGCTGTAGTCCACTGAATAAAAAGGATCTTATTTGCATGCTCACATCAGTAGGTCCTCAAAGCTGCAGTGCTTTAACTTTGTTTAGTTTTAAATAAATGTAATTCTGTAAAGGCTATTTAGCTGTAGTAACCTCTTCTTAAAGGCCCTGTGAAAAGCTCACAGTCTTTCACCAAACAGCAGGCGGCTTCATGTCTGGTAATATGCACTTTAGACATGCTGAGTTCAAAGTAGTTATGGATTACAAGTTAAACCATTTATCAAAAAGAAGGCTTATTGCATGATTAATCAACAAATTTGAAGCAATCATATCGTACAAAGTGGCTTCCAGCTTTGAGCAAAATTCTTCAGAACACATAGCCAGCTTTTTTACGAGTTATAATTTTAGCACTTTGGTTATAACAAGACTATATTAAAAATATGTTCTTACAACAGAAGAAAAAAAAAAAAAAGTAAAAATACACAATTAGCTCTCAAGAAAATGCATGCATAAATGTTGTTCTTGTGACTTACTTTAAAATGCCCTTTATCAAAGTTTGCCATGCACTTCTTTGCAAATAAGGGCAGATGTACTGGGTAAGTGAGTAGAATGGCAAATAAAAATGGAATTGCTAAAGAAATATTCAAGGAATATTTCATATTTTACTCAAGCAATTAATATCAATGCATCTTTCAGTTTCTAATGGATAAATATCATGTCAGCTCATTTGTTTTGTCCTCATGATACAAAAAACAATGGTAATAAATGGTAATTACCTTCTATTAAAATGTAAATGACTGTCTCAAAGTAATTAACATATTTGCATATAAGATCTATATAGTAATTAAAACTAAATAAATACTAATTAAAACCAAATAAAATTTCACTACTTGATTCTGTAAAGCATTGTGACATTAATTACTTTAATTTGGTACTTTTTGTCCCTTAAATAATGCATTGGTTACTCGATGTATCATTAAACTGAGCACAGTTATTTGCATTTAGTTATCTTCTACTTCTTAAACTTATCTTAAAACAATCATCTTAAAAACAATTTTCCTAGGGTCCAAATAAAAATGGTGTTAATTGTGGGAAAGTATTAAATGACATACAGTAAATCACCACTTAATTGTCAGGATCCCATTAGTACAGGTCTGTGTTTGTTATGTTTAAGTTTTTCTTAATAGTTTCACTGCAGTGTGATTATGATTTCAGATCCAGTTTGAATTAGTCCTATTTTGAATTGTTCTATTTAATTTGTAGAATCATTATAGCCCTTTTTGTTTTTTCAGATTATTATTTCTTTTTGAGAACACTGTTGTATTGATAGCAATGGTGCTATTGTTAAATGAGTAAAGCCTGAAGCCAGATTTCAGAGTAGTGCTTATAACCTTGTGGTTGACGTTTGAAAACAAAATAAGACTAAGTTCACAATGCAGCTATATTTGAACTTATATGTGATACAGATCTGATCTTTTTAGATATATGTGTGATCAGCAAAAAAAATGACATAGAAAGAATTTCAGAAATGACTTACAGTACATTCTCAAGGGGCCAGATGTGGTTTCTCGAGACTAGAACACTGTTAAGCTTGGGTTACAAAGTTGCACAGCAGAGTACGTAAGGTTTTCCAAGGAGTAGAAACTTTATTGATGTTCAGGCAGATACAAAACACAAGTCTCTTTCAAAGTCGATCTGGCCTCGCAAGGAACAACTTTCAAACTTGATGCACCAGTCCCAATTCCTGCTGAAAAGAAAACAAAGCCTTCTTCATCAAGGGGGTACAGCAGCTTGGAAACAGCGGCCGGAGCAGAGTGAGTCTGGGGGAAGAGAGACAGGAGAGTGAGACACAGGATGGCCGTGGCTCGGTCTTTTAAATTTGCAAAGCCCCATGCGATGGGGGGCTATGTTAAGATTGCTATTATCCATTCAACTGCGCAGTAGCACAAGTTAGCTTAAGCTTCATTAGTTTATATATTTTGCTACATTTTGACTATTGCATCACATGGGATAAGAATGGCAAATAGTGTTTAAAGAACACTGTGGTCTAAACACACATTATATATTAAATATACTGTATATACACGTTACTTGTTACAATGGTGCAACTATATTCTGCTATGGCAGGTTTGGTATTTCCATTTAGACTGTAATGTTAACTTACTTTAGTTATTCATTTAGGCATGCAGTCAGAAGGAGGATGCCATGCAAACTCATCTGTTGTTCTGCTGGAGTGGTGTCAATGTCATTTACTATTTCTGGTGTACTGAGTACCAAAACCTGCATCTCCTGGGGCTTAGCTATCAACACACTTAACAGGAGTTCAGTAAATTTGGTGTGATGGCTCAACCTTTAGTTTGAATTCATAGTTTAAAGATCATTTTATGAACATAAGCTGCTGATTGTTTGAGCCTTACAGTGACTCCAACTGTATTGTTGTAACTGTGAGCGACATGACTGTGAGTCCATTTTGGGAACTGCAGTGTCTCTGACCCCAAAATCCTACAAAGAATAGTGCACACAACAGGAGGATCATTTTAACTCTTTGTCTCATCTTTTATCAAGCTTTGTAGCACAAAGCATATAGTATTGAGAAGGACCACTCTCATGCTTCCCACAGTCTCTTTTTCCTGTTTCCATCCGACAGAAGGTTCTGTAACATCCAAACCAGTTCATTTATTACAACTGTAGCTTTTATTAGTAGTTGTTACATTTTACTATTTATTCATCTACCTATTACTTATTTATTTTATTATGTGGTTCTTTACTTACCTTGTACTCCTCCTGTGTTTATGTATATTTTGCACTGTGGCCCTGGGTAACATTATTTCGTGACATTATATGTTGCAGTACTGTGTAGGAATGGTATGCCAATAAAGCCACTGGACTTAACATGGCTTTATATGCCAAAGTATAATCTCTCAGTCACTATCACAATACATACTGCCGCCCTAGGGATCAGACGCTGTTAGTTTTTATTTGAAACTGGGAATAACTGTAGATGTGAGTGGTGTTTTGAGGCAATGGAACTGGACATTCTCTGATCTGGGTGGATAAAAGCTGACACAGAAATGCTGGTGAATCTGCCTTCTTTGTATCTTACTGTCACTTGATTTTTTTTTATTTTATTCAGCTTTATTGAGTGTTTCTGCTCACGCTGAATTAGTATGCACCTTATGGTTTATGAAAAACAGAGACATAGGTGTATATGATATTTGGACTCCCAATCAAGAGCTTCTGGGTTCGATGCCAGCAGCTTCTCAAGTTTACCGTTTTGAGTAGAGAGCTGCGGTTATTGTTAATATTATAGAATAAAAACATAGATTTGATTTATGTCTGTAACAACTGCTGTAAATTTATAGTGCTTGTCAAAGTTAGCGTTCATGCTCGCCCCGATCTGACACTGCTGTTTTCAAATAAAGATGCGCTGTAACAGGTGAACTCAGATCGGAGAAAACAGAAGCCATCCCTGCAAGAAACGTCCCCTCACATAAAAGAACAATGCAGCTGCACCAGGCGTAAAGGCAAAAGTCCGGCATCATCCTGCCAATCACCCGTCCTTCAAAGAAACAGCACGGCTTACAGAGCTCGCCAACGCATCACCGTCCAGATCTAGACATTAGCGTGGTGTATGTGCCCAAAAAAAGTCTAACTGCATTCTTGTACCATTGCTCGCGTACTAAAGTGTCAGCGGGTATTTTTCGTGGCATTACACGTGCAATTTGTGAGCATGCCCTTGACGATCAAACAGAGGAAGCTCAACAGTTTACTTGTGACTTTATGCTGTAGGAAGATAAGTAAATAAATCAGCTCTCATGTTATTTATTTGGATCAAATAAAGACGCGCTATAGCTATTTATCTATCCCCTTAGCTGGTTTTATATATATTATATAATAACAGTTATGAAGACACTTGTTCATGTTAATTGCAGCCTCAGTTGTTAAAAATAATATTTTAAAAGGAGCATCCCACATGAAAATACAACGATCTGACTGACTGACAGTGCATACCACTTTATATGGTTAAAAAGAAAAAAAAACAACATTTTCTTTCCAGTGGGGAATCGAACTCGGGTCTCTAAGGCGCAACAGGCCTGCTGCGCACTGATTGGCTGAGCAGTCTGTGTCAACTATCCGCGACTTAGTATGTATCGTGATCGTGATTTAGAGAGAGTAAAAGTGAAAAAAACAGAAACTTTTACAAGTCCTATAAATGTACACTGTGTGTTACAGATGCAAACCAAGTGTATGTGTGTACTGTATAATATTAACAATAAGAGCAGCTCATTACTGAAAACAGCAAATATAGGAGGAATTCGGGATCGAACCAGGGACTCTTGATTACACCGGGGATGTTTGATTACAAGTCAGCAAATCCTACTACTACTCTACAGAAACTGTTGTTTTTTCTTTAACCTTTTGTGAAAGTGTTTACTTGATCTTTGGACTTCAGGGTTCATATATTATATAATTTATGCCAACATTTTGTCATTTACTACTAAAATATGAAAAATGTTTCTGTTTTAAAAATGTGTTTACACAGATTACTGTAGAAACGGAACACACATGAAATACATGTGTTCCAAATAACGATCTATTATTTCCACTCTAAAACTCTAGCAGTTCAGTCACTCCCAGATAATCAAACAAGGCATAAGCTCGGAAAACTTAGTGAACGTTCTGTGACGGTGGGGGATGGAATATCCGGCTGCTTGGTGGGTCATCTTAATCAGCACATTTAGAAGACAAAAGGGAGGTGAGAACGGTTTTAAGGTGGGCCGGATCTACGAGTTTTTTTGTAGACTCTGGTAATTCTAGTGTTAAAAGACTTGCATTTGTTTAGTCAAGATTTTTGGATGCTTGATAGCAACAAAAATTGCTAAATATTGGGAAAAATGACAAACTTAGGCTTTCAAAATATGAATACTGCTCAATTTTCATAGATATTACAACCAAACTGCTCAAAACATGAAACTGTATATTCTAGATTATATTATATAGAAATATATTGCCATAAACAGTGCTACACTATTAGCTGCCTTATGTATATAAATAATTTGCTCTCAAACAAAGCCAACTGGCCAATGATTTAGAAAGCAACAATCAATAGAAAAAAAGAACTATACAATCAGATATTAGAATCAAGAAAAAGAAGGAATGAATAAAGAAAGAAAAATGAATCTGCAGTGATTCATCAGAGTGATACTGCTGAACATTTTAGAAAGATAGGCAATTACCTTTCTTTTTGATATCCACATTAGAAAACTGAGTAATTTTCATTAAAAAAATCTTATAAAAATGCCCTTTATCAAAGGATGCCATGCATTTCTTTGAAATAAGAGCAGATGTACTCAGTTAGCGGGTACAGGATTGGAATTTGTAAAGGAATATTTCATATTTTTAGCTTAAAGTAAAAAAAAAAAAAAAAAAAAAAAAAAGTACCAGTGATGGATGAAATTCTATTTGCCTTGATTGAATATCTGTTGGTGTTTTTATTTAATTCCTGATAGTTTGGCCTCTTTTTCCTGTTTTGTTAATAGTTTAGCCCCTTTCCCTTGTTTTGCTTTGCAGCATTACATATTGATGATGTCGTACTTTGAGACCACATATCTTTATCTAGGTGTCTGCTGTCTTACTAGCTTTTTTTCCCTCTCTTTCTAGTTGATATCCTTCCTTATTCTAATACGCATATTCTAATTCTTTTAGAACCTGCATATTATTAACTTTACAGCTTTTTGCGATTACTTACACACTAAAAAGAAAAAAACCCCACAATTATCAAAACCTGACACTCAAGGAGCAAACCACCAGCCCAGATTTGCACAGCTATAAGCACGTTTTACAGCTTCACACTTTTTACAAAACACTACACACAGTGATTTGCAAAACACTAAACACACTTGTACACATTTGACACAGAAATAGATCATGATGTCACTTCCTTGCAATATCAAAGCAAAGGCTTTTAAATGAACACACCCATGAACCAAATGGTTAAACACAGCCACCAGGTGTGCACACACACAGGTGCATAAATATGGACACACCAGTCAGGTTTACAAGCACTATAAAAAGGCAGCATGTCACGGTTCTTCAACAAAAATGGATGGTGTCAGAGGGAGAGTGCAGAGTAGAGGAGGAATCAGTAGAACAAGGTGGAGGAAGAGGTCGAGGTGGAGTAAGAGAGAGAGGAAGACCTGGAGGAGGGATAGATAGATAGATACTTTATTAATCCCAAGGGGAAATTCACATACTCCAGCAGCACCTTACTGATACAAAAAATAATATTAAATTAAAGATTGATAATAATGCAGGTAAAAACAGACAATAACTTTATATATTTTTAACGTTTACCCCCCCGGGTGGAATTGAAGAGTCGCATAGTTTGGGGGAGGAACGATCTTCTTAGTCTGTCAGTGGAGCAGGACAGTGACAGCAGTCTGTTGCTGAAGCTGCAGTTCTGTCTAGAGATGACACTGTTTAGTGGATGCAGTGGATTTTCCATAATTGATAGGAGCCTGCTGAGCGCCTGTCGCTCTGCCACAGATGTCAAACTGTCCAGCTCCATGCCAACAATAGAGCCTGCCTTCCTCACCAGTTTGTCCAGGCGTGAGGCGTCTTTCTTTTTAATGCTGCCTCCCCAGCACACCACTGCGTAGAAGAGGGCGCTCGCAACAACCATCTGGTAGAACATCTGCACCATCTTATTACAGATGTTGAAGGACACCAGCCTTCTAAGGAAGTACAACCGGCTCTGTCCTTTCTTACACAGAGCATCAGTATTGGCAGTCCAGTCTAATTTATCATCCAGCTTCACTCCCAGGTATTTATAGGTCTGCACCATCTGCACACAGTCACCTCTGATGATCACGGGGTCCATGAGGGGTCTGGGCCTCCTAAAATCCACCACCAGCTCCTTGGTTTTGCTGGTGTTCAGGTGTAGGTAGTTTGAGTCGCACCATTTAACAAAGTCATTGATTAGGTTCCTATACTCCTCCTGCTGCCCACTCCTGATGCAGCCCACGATAGCAGTGTCATCAGCGAACTTTTGCATGTGGCAGGACTCCGAGTTGTATTGGAAGTCCGATGTATATAAGCTGAACAGGATCGGAGAAAGTACAGTCCCTTGTGACGCTCCTGTGTTGCTGACCACAATGTCAGACGTGCAGTTCCCAAGACGCACATACTGAGGTCTGTCTTTAAGATAGTCCACTATCCATGCCACCAGGTATGAATCAACTCCCATCTCTATCAGCTTGTCCCTAAGGAGCAGAGGCTGGATTGTGTTGAAGGCGCTAGAGAAGTCTAGAAACATAATTCTTACAGCACCACTGCCTCTGTCCAAGTGAGAGAGGGATCGATGTAGCATATAGATGATGGCATCCTCCGCTCCCACCTTATCCTGATATGCAAACTGCAGAGGGTCGAGGGCGTGTTGAACCTGTGGCCGCAAGTGGTGAAGCAGCAGCCTCTCCATGGTCTTCATCACATGTGATATCAGAGCAACAGGCCGGAAGTCATTCAGCTCACTAGGACGTGATACCTTTGGGACTGGGGTGATGCAAGATGTTTTCCAAAGCCTCGGGACTCTCCCCTGTTCCAGGCTCAGGTTGAAGATGCGCTGTAGAGGACCCCCCAGCTCCGATGCACAGACCTTCAGCAGTCGTGGCGATACTCCATCTGGACCCGCTGCTTTGCTGGCACGAAGTCTCCTCAGCTCTCTGCTCACTTGCGCTGTTGTAATTATGGGTGGGGATGTCTCTCCTATGCTGGTATCAGCAGAAGGATGTGTGGAGGGTGCAGTACTCCGAGGTGAGAGTGAGAGTGGGTTAGGGTGGTCAAATCTGTTAAAGAAGTTGTTCATTTGGTTTGCTCTCTTCACGTGTCCCTCGATGGTGGTACCCCGCTTCGAGCTACAGCCAGTGATGATCTTCATCCCATCCCACACTTCCTTCATGCTGTTATTCTGCAACTTCTGCTCCAGCTTTCTCATGTACTGCTCCTTCACCGCCCTGAGCTGGACTCGGAGTTCCTTCTGCACGCGCTTGAGCTCATGCTGATCACCGCCTTTAAAAGCCCTTTTCTTCTGGTTCAAAAGGCCCTTGATGTCACTTGTAATCCATGGCTTGTTGTTAGCATAGCAGCGTGCAGTTCTTACTGGAACTACAATGTCCATACAGAAGTTGATGTAGTCAGTAGTGCAGTCAACAACCTCCTCAATGTTCTCACTATGTGATCCCTGCAGGATATCCCAGTCTGTAATTCCAAAACATTCTCTCAGAGCCTTCTCAGCCTCCGGGGTCCACTTCCTGAATGATCGTGTGGTTGTAGGTAGGACGCTCACTTTTGGGTTGTAGTGAGGCTGAAGCAGAACCAGGTTATGATCTGCTTTCCTAAGCGCAGGCAGCGGGGTGGCGCTGTACGTGACTTTAACATTTGCATACAGTAAATCAATAGTCTTATTTCGCCCGGGTTTTACAGTCCACATACTGGGAGAAGGCAGGTAATGTTTTGTCCAGCGTCACATGGTTAAAGCCTCCAGCGATTAGCACAAGCGCCTCAGGGTGCTGCGTTTGTAACTTAGCAACAGCAGAATGGATGATGTCACTCGCTGTCTCCACGTCTGCCCGAGGAGGGATGTACACAATGACAACAATGACTTGTCCAAACTCTCTGGGCAAGTAATAGGGATGCAAACTTACGGCCAACAGTTCAATGTCCCTGCAGCAAGTGGAGACTTTGACGTTAACATGTCCAGAGTTACACCACCGTGTATTAACATAGAGAGCGAGTCCTCCTCCTTTGTGCTTCCCACAGGTACTTGCATCTCTGTCCGCTCTAACTGTGCTAAACCCAGGTAGCTCCACGTTAGCATCTGGGATGGTGGTAGTTAGCCACGTTTCGCAAAAACACAACAAACTGCATTCTCTGTAGGTTCTGACATTTTTCACCAGCGCAGCCAGTTCGTCGATCTTATTTGAGATTGACTTCACATTCCCCAGAATCACAGAAGGCACCGAAGGCTTAAAACGCCACTTTCTCACAAGCCGCTTCATTTTTAGCTTAGTGCCTGCTCTGCTGCCACGATACCGCCTTCTTACCTCGTCGGGTAAACAGGAAACCACACTGCTACTGGCATTTGTTCTCAGCGCTCGAAGTTGAGTACTTGAATAGACGAGTCTTTGCGTGTAAAAATCCATGCCCACGTTGTAAAAGTAAGTGTGTCCAGGGAACAAATCCACATAAAATAAAGTGATAGGAGTGATCAATAAATAAAAATAGAAAAATAAAAGTAGAAAAGTACACATACACATACAGTCATACACGGAGCTGCTGAAAAGGCTGCCATTCTCGGTGGTGCCGGAACTAAGGATAGGATGTGCACAAAGAAGAAGATAACCAAATCTGTCTAATGAAATTTGTGCTACACTTGTGGACCATGCAATAAACTATGGACTAACACTGAGGGAGGCTGGACTGAGAGTACAGCCTAACCTAAGCAGGTACACGGTAGCATCAGTAGTTCAGACATTTCGTCAAGAGCACAGGTGAGAAACTTATCTTCTGTCAAAACAGAAAATCCATAGCTTACTGCATATACTATGTACAGTATATCAACAGTTTTGGTATTTATTCCTGTATCATTTTACAGTTAGCTACATGTATTTTGTTTGGCCAACATAGGATTGAGAGGGGAGAGAGAGGGGCCCCATATTCACACAGGAACAAGACAGAGAGAGATCATAAACCTTGTTTTGGGCCAATAAAGCAATCAGACTTAGAGAAATGCAAACATATTATTGTCAATAATCACACAATTTTCAATAATATCCAACAAGTCTCTCTGTCAGCAATAGCCCATATCCTTATAAAACTTCAAGGTCTGATGAAACAACTGTATAGAGTGCCATTTGAGAGAAATTCAGACAGGGTGAAAGTCCTGTGGAGTGAATATGTGGAGTTAAGTTTTATTCACTGATTGTGGTATTGTGCACTGCACACATGACTTTTTGTAACTGTACATGTAATTTTACTGTATAGCAGACCTACAGTATATTGATCTACACAATGTGATATTTTATTGTATTTCAGAGAGTTTTGCAAATAGATGCAGAGGAAGTCAGGCATGAGTTTATATACCTTAATGAGTCTGAATTTAACCTGAGAACAGTGAGAAGAAGGAGTAGAAACATCATTGGCCCACAGGGCTATTGTCAATATACCAGGGCAACATGGGGGTAACATTACCCTTTGTGCTGCCATTTCACAGAATTGGATCCTTGATCGCCTTGCCAACTTGGGTCCTTACAACACTGACCTCATTCTTACATTTTTGAACAGATTACACAATATTATCATAGCAGCAAACCAAAGGGACCAGATGCGATACATTGTCGTCTGGGACAATGTATCTTTTCATCATTCTGCGGAGGTCCAAAACTAGTTTCATCAACAACCACAATTTACAGTCCAATACCTTCCATCATACTTCCCCTTTCTAAACCCCTTTCGAAGAGTTCTTCTCAGCATGGCGGCGGAAGGTGTATGATCTCCAGCCATATGTCCAGATGCCCCTCATTTAAGCTATGGAAGAAGCCTGTGACCAATTTGATGCAGCATCAGTACAAGGATGGATTTGTCAATCCAGAAGATTCTTCCCATGTTGCCTTGCAAATGAAAACATAGCCTGTGATGTTGATGAGACCCTGTGGCCAGATCCAGTTAGGCGGAGAGATGATATTTAGTGTTCTCTGTTTTTCAGTTCTGAACTGGATGCTTTATGTTACTACTGTTAGCTTACAGTACAATGACACGTTCAGTAATACTGTATGATAACTGGCAAATGTTTTCTTTTAAATGTTTTGTTGAAATGTTCAGTATTGACTGACTTGAATACATGAAAAAAAAATATTTTCATTGGTCTGCAAAATTGGTAGTGTTGGTGAAAATTAGTTTTACACTGTCTCTGTGTAAATGCTAAAAGTGTTTTAGGGTGAGCACAGGAGTGTTTAACTGATTCAAACAGAATAAGATCATATGAAGGAGGTGTTTATGTTATGACAAGAAAATAGGGTTTTTGTAAGATATTGTATAGTCTTGACAGAAGTGTTCCATTTTGCAAATAATCTGAGGTGTTGTGCTAATTGTGTGAAGTGTTTTAGAAATTGTGCTTAAGCAATTACAAAAAACTGTAAAAGAATCAATTTTCATCCCTGCATCATATAAAATATATTGAACAGCTATAATACTTGTTAATTTTATCATAATTTCAGTTTAAAATTGACCAAACTGTTATTCTTTCCAAATACAAAAATATTGCCATGTAGAAGTGATATTTATAAGTCACAGAAGCATATTTGCCATTTGTTGTAATATTAGCCTTTCAATGTGCATAAAATGTTCAAATGCAATCTAAGTGAAGTTTATTTCATACATATACTTTGTTATAACAGATACTCAGCTGAAAACAAGATGTCATCATTGCGTCAAATGAAAAACAATTTTCAACTTGCCTTTTGTTACAATTTTAGGACATATTTACTCACTGGCAGCTCTTTTACTCCAAGGAATACCTTTTTTCACTCCTATCAAATTGGCATCCTGTGTGTCTCTACGACGTACACAGAATTTATTGTAGATATATTAATCTGCTAACTAACAGATTACTTGGACAATGAAAAAAAAGCTGTCAAGAGTACAATGGTCCACAAAAATCACTAAATGATACTCCAGCACTAGTTACTCTCTCCCTAGTTTTAGCCACAGTCAAGTGAATTTATACATTTTCATTGTTACATTAATGTGTATGGACTGTAACATTCTAAAATTAAAATTATTATACAATAAATGTATAATTCCCTCTGTATTCACATGGGAAGATGTGACATTTTATCAGATATTTCTCAAGGTCTCAGTTAAAGTTGTTGTGCCTCCATTTTCTGACATGAATTCCAGTTTATTTAAATCCTCAATATAAAATCTGATGTCTAGACAAAAAGTATTTTGACATTATTTGTTTCTCACTATCTCATTTCACAGTTTTTCTTGTATGTATAATTAATGTAAAAAAATGTCTTACACTTTGAAATGATAATTGCTTTATACTCCTTTAAAATGTACTTATTTTAGCTGTTTGGTCACAAAACTTACTACCTCACTGTTATAAATAATTTTCTAAAGAAAATGCCAAAACCATAAACAGTACATAAACAGTCTTCTGATGAACACTAAGAACCAAAGTACTTGATCAAATAAATATCTCAAAGATATTCAACTACAGGATCAAACCCATAATCAAATCAAAGCTCTAAAGCTTAAAACCAAAAGTGCAAAACAAAGACAAGCATCACAAATATCACTATTAAGAGTTACTTTCATAACCGAAAAAAGACCTACACAGAAAAAGAAAAGTTGGGCACTATATGTCCAATGCTGGTCTTTGAATACTAGTCAGGTCACTGCCTCAGGACACTGACCTAATTGCCTCAGGACCTGTGTGAAATTTTCTAATTAAAATAACCACTCCCTTATTAACTTAACCTAACAAGGCACAGGAAAAAAATTCAACGTAAACGAATACAGCCAAACCAATACACTGATTTTGATTGCATTTATGTTCTTTTGAGGTAGCTTCTATCTCCACCATTAATCAAACTATTTTAGATAGGTCAGTACACCATCACACTGTAAAAAATAAGATAAGAAAGCTGTTGTAGTCTTGTCTTGAGAATACCACACATCCAGAAATGACTTTCCAAAGCATAATAATAGTGTATTCTATTGCAAAAAAATTTCTTCTTAAACAGCCATACGTTAGAGGTAATTGCAATTAAAATCAATTTATTACTTTTGCTACAGGGCCCCAAGGCAGCAGAAATATGTACAGTAATCCCTCCTCGATCGTGGGGGTTGCGTTCCAGAACCCCCCACGAAAAGTGAAAATCCACGAAGTAGAAACCATATGTTTATATGGTTATTTTTATATTGTCATGCTTGGGTCACAGATTTGCACAGAAACACAGGAGGTTGTAGAGAGACAGGAATTTTATTTAAACACTGCAAACAAACATTTGTCTCTTTTTCAAAAGTTTAAACTGTGCTCCATGACAAGACAGAGATGACAGTTTCGTCTCACAATTAAAAGAATGCAAACATATCTTCCTCTTCAAAAGAGTGCGCGTCAGGAGCAGAGAATGTCAGAAAGAGAGAGAAAGAAAAAAGCAAACAAAAATCAATAGGGCTGTTTGGCTTTTAAGTATGCGAAGCACCGCCGGATAAAGCAGCTGCAAGGAAGGGAGCAATGTAAAGGTAGTCTTTCAGCATTTTTTAGAGGAGCGTCCGTATCCTCTAGGCCAGAGTGCGAACAGCCCCTCTGCTCACACCCCCTCTGTCAGGAGCAGAGAATGTCAGAGAGAGTGAGAGAGACAGAGAAAAACAAACAATCAAATATCAATACGTGTCGTTCCAGCTTTTAAGTATGCGAAGCACCGTGCGGGAAGCATGTCGCTTGACAAAGCAGCTGCACGGAATGGAGCAACGTGAAGGTAATCTTTCAGCATTTTTAGACGAGCGTCTGTATCGTCTAGGGGTGCAAACAGCTCAGCCATCTGCCAATAGCGTCCCTTGTATGAAATCAACTGGGCAAACCAACTGAGGAAGCATGTACCAGAAATTAAAAGACCCATTGTCCGCAGAAATCCGTGAACCAGCAAAAAATTCGCGATATATATTTCAATATGCTTACATATAAAATCCGCGATAGAGTGAAGCCGTGAAAGTCGAAGAGCGATATAGCGAGGGATTACTGTACTTGTGTGAGTATAAAAGATGCTCAAATGGTTTCAGCATTTAAATCTAGGCTACTTTCATCTACCACACCCTTATTAGATTTACTGATTACATCATTTACATTGCAACTCTGTTGGTTAGATATTTGCTCAATATCAGGATATCAGGAGCTTTGGGATTCAACTGTTATAACCTAATGAAAACAATGACTAGACCAATACGACTTTAAAAACAAGTGGACTGGGAGGTGGAAAGATAAAATATTAAGGCCTATCCAAAGTTTAACAGAAAACTTGTAGTTTCAAAAAATATATAGAGAGAATACCTACCTACCCAAATCTTCACACATCATGTTGTTTGTTATGGTTAATCAAAAAAGTTCCTATGTTCCGCCATCTTAAATAGGAAACTAAACAAACAACAGTAAACAACATTATTAAAACCATGTGAAAACATCGCAAAATGGTGGCAAAGATGGTAAATAAAAAGTGGTAATATAAAAATAAAACAAATAGCAGCATTCAGGCATAAACAAAAATATGCATAAGCCAAAAATAAAATTCTTGTATGGCAGAAATAATGATTATGACATCAACAATAAAAGAAATAAATCTGTTTCATGTTAAAACTATCCAGTAAATACTTGTGATGTTGTAGAATGCCAATGAAAGGGATGGTGACTAGTTAGTAAAATAAAACATGGACCCTCCAGAGGATTACTGGTCAACCCTGGAGGTGCTGTTGACTGGAGTGGAGTTTTTGTTGTGCTTTTCTTCATTGTTAAGTTATGACAGTATAAACATTGATAATCCATTTCGTTTTACTATTTTTTAACTTGGTGTATGTGTATTCTGTATTCTGATGTCATAGGGTTTAGAAATTTACTGTTAATGCATTATAGTATAAATATGTGCAAAGACCTATAATCTGTATCCAGGAAAGGCTTTATAATAAAAATAAAAGAAACTCAATTAACTCTGGAACTGTGATTTAGCATCACTAACCACTGTGCCACCATTCATTTGGATAATGTAAAGAGTCTCATTAGTCTTTTTCTGCTTGTCAGCACAATATGCTAATCTATACAAACTGCATTGCCTACAGTTCTTTTTACAATAAACCACAATCACAGCCTTTTTTTTATGGGAGCTATTGTTCAAGAATTAAGGACTTGGGAAATTATATTTATCCAGTCTGAGATGGTAGAAGTTCAAAATGGCAAACTTTATGGAAGACCTCTTAAATATATCAGATCATTATTGGCATTCATTCTAAAAAACATTTTCTGTGTACATTAAAAGAGGAACGACTGTTAAAGAACAAGTTCAGAAATGATAGCAAGGTTTGTTGATCAGAAAGGTACTTCACCATATTCTCTTCTGTGAAGCAGACAGAAACCCAGGCTGTGCATGAACTTTCCAAGAAAATATTGTGGATATTGTTTGTTTTTATTTTCAATTTCTTTGTTGTTATTCTTCAACATTCAACATTAATCAGCAGTATGAAAAAGTTGAAAATGTCTTGGTTTAACACATATACTGCATATTTCGTATAGAATGTAGATATTATATGTCAAGGTCAATGCACATAGGGTGTATTATATTTCAGTGAAACAATGAATAAATTTAAAACCATAATCTTCATGATCATTTTCCTTTGGCAACATTGAAGAATATTTACATATAATTCATTGAGTAGACGAAATGCATAAAATGAAGTAAGGAGGTGTATTGGTATTACAAAGTGATAGTTACTTGTGACAGCTATTTTATTCTATGAAATGTCATACTATACAGTATGTAATGGTCAATGAAGATATCTAAATGTTTATGTAGCAATTTGTATTTGTTTTTATTGGCTTGGTCTAAATAACAATTTAAAGTAGTTATTTATCCATTATGTCAATGTATGCATATAATAAATGCTCATGTACATTAATTGCACACATTTAATCCACTATTATTAACACTTAAATAGTATTATTTGTTTTCTTCTTGACCATAAACTGCAGCACTGCTGTGTTTTGGTTGAGTTAAAATAGTTAAGGGATTTTGTTTAAAATTACACATTATTTTTAAGGAAACCATATTAGTTAATAATTAACAAAGAAATTTACAGATATTACAGTAAACTTTATGGGCCCATTCACACTTGAGTGTTATAAATTTCCAGAGTTTGTTTAGCATTTATCAAGCTTTTTCAAGCTTTAATGCATGTGGTTTTCACACTTATTGTGTGCAATTTTAGGTGACTTTCGAATGTTTTTTGAGCATTGTTTTTTCTATTGTTTTCAAGGAAGCGTTTCGTAGGGAAGATGTGACTGACATTATTTCCCTTTTATAGGCTATAAGATGTTGTTGTGTTGTTACATGATTGTTGTACTTCCAGAATGTCTTGTGTGACTTTAGTGCTTTTAATCCTGGTGATCACAGTACTGAAGAGCAGGTGTCATCAGCGTCATGAGTAAAGAAACTGAGTTCACCCTATTCTGCAACAAAGGGAGTTGAGAGGATAATTATGGACTCACTATGAAGCAGGCAGCATTCAGAAAAATTGTAGGATTACAGGCAGATGTCAATGCGCACATAAGTCGTGACATGTGTAAAAAAATATATCATTGCATTAATTTGCAAAAAAACTGCCTGCTTCTGTCGGTGCAAAATAATGCAAGCTTGAGATCTAGTAACAGTTAATAAGAAAGAGCATATGATGCACAGATCTAATCAACTCAAGAGAACTGAGCATACATTGTGTTCATATACATTTAATCCTACATGTGCTGCAGGGTATATTTAATCATCCCAGTTTATGGTCACTGAGAGCCAGTGAATATCACAGCCGTGCTGGATGAAAGGCAAGAAGCACACATAGTGGATGGTGTGTCTATCATTTTAAGGGCAAGGTTGCACAGCCAAGCAAAACTCAGTACTGTATGAAATCCAGTAACAGAAAAGTATTAATAAAGTATCTGTTTAGTTTTAATCCAGTTATTTGTAAAAGATATTTTAAAACAGTGTGATCTGGTTGTGCAGCGGACAGTGTTCACGTGGGGGCTCGGATTGGGGATGAATGTTATATATTTCACGAAGAACCAAGCATATTTTTTTAATTGAGATGTATCACTGACACAATTTAGTATTCATTGTTAAAACAGGTATTGATGCTTACTTCAACAATCTCAATAATACCAATCAATCCAGAAATGCACAGGTAAATCCTATATGTTGCTGTGAGGAAGAGCGCTGCACTATTACTCTGCCGGTTTGTTAAGACATCTGTACTAAACATTAACCTGATTGAACCAAATATATACCTATATTCTTTTATTGAATCTATGTCACTTGAGTGCAAGCTACATATCTTACTATGTCCCTCAATAGCTGTCACTAGAAGGCCGATGCAAGTATGTGCATGATGACACTGGCTAATTTATTTATTTATTTTTCTAATTTTCATGAGCTGCTTCATCTAGGAAGAGGCTGTGATTTCTTATAACAATGCTTACAAAACCCTCTATTGTTTCCTTTTACCACCATTTTATAAGCAGTATCATTTGGTTTCAGTTGAACGAGTGTTTCACCAAAAACGCTTGAAAACCGCTGCATCCAAGAGTTTTCTAAACCACTCACTGCTAAAACACTTAGGTGTGAATAGTGGCATTGAAAATAATAGCAAATAAAGCAGTTTAGGAGTGTTCTGGTCTAGTGCTAAAACACTAGAAAAGCTTTTAGGTGTGAATGGGCCAAAAAGCTTAAAAACCTTTTAAAAAATTACTCTAGGAACACATTTATTTGTTGCCTCTTACGCAGTCTTACACATAAGGTAAGTAAGATATTTGCAAAACAATTAATGGACAGGTGGAAAAAAAATTGACATATGGTGTTATTAAAGTAGTCCACTAGTGCAGTTAATTAACAAAATAACAATATTTCTTTTTATAACAAAATAACTACTGCAACATTTCTCAAGATATTTAAAACAAATTAAAAACAAAAATGTATACTTTATATAGTAGAAGCATTTAATTTGCATCTTATAGCTGTGCATATTTCTTGTTTATCAACTTTGATAACAAATATGAAAGCACATTATGGTAAATTAAATAAACAGCAAGTCTGAAATGAGCTTTTTTAACACTTTTAAAGAGAAACATACCATATTGCTGACAATAAAAATTCTAAATTATTTCACAAAATATGCTAAATTAAGCACCAAAGTAAGCATTTTTTTTTAATTATTCTCTTTTAACTCTCACTTGCGGCAGTCTGAATACTAATACTGATCACACAGGGAATGAAAAAAATCTAAACTGCATTTCTTAACAATTTCCCCAGTATGAAGAAGTAACCAGTATGCCAGTCACCTTTTTTGTTTTTTAGCTACTGGTACATTTCTACCAAAGCAGATTTTTTTTCCCACATGGATGATACTACATAATTTTTTTTGAAACAAATTGAAGGAGATTGTGAATATGTTACATAAAAGAGGCATTTCTTTTGAGGGAGATTAAAATGATAAGCTTAAGCAGGGAAGCAATGGATGAACAGTCTGCAAAGAAAGAGGCCTTTGGACAACCCTGAAACTTGTACTGTACTGTATTTATCAAAGGTTTGGAGACAGGCATATTTTGAACTCCTTAAAGATTTGTCTAAAACAATGAATTCGCTACAGCTGAATATAAATTAAATTTGATCATATCTAAATATACTTATCCTAAAATACTATTAGACAAGAAGCTTGGAGCATGCTTTATATATATATATATATATATATATATATATATATATATATATATAGCTGAAAGCAGAACCCTGTAAATGTCAAGTAAAGAGTGGATTGGCATTAAGGATGACAACTGGAGAAATCAGGAAAAAAAGCTGTTTTGAACTGTCATGTTCTATACCTTACACAGTCAAACCTGAAGCAAAAATAAAGTATTTGAAATCTTGCATGCTACCTCACAGTTCCAAGAGAGCAGTTTGAAATCCTAGGCTGCTCATTGTCTGTGTGGAGTTTGACTGTTGGAATCTGAATAGCATTTTTTTTAGGCTATCGGTCCTCTTTCAAAAGATTTTAAGTTTATTAGTTATTGTGAGTTAGGGCGAGTATGTGCCTAAGTGTACTCGGCAATGAAGCAGTGCCCTGTCTAAGCTTGGACTCTGTTTTGTGCTCTTGATTTCCTTTACAGACTCTGTCCTTTTAACTAAATTAAGTGGGTTAAGAAAATAGATGGATTGAACTCTAATCAGATGTCAGCGATCATGAAAATGGCTAAAACCTCATTTGTTAACTTAGTGTTTAAACTTCCATTTTGACTTAACAATGTTTAATTTTTGTACAGTTTCCATGTTAGCAGAGCTATAAATATACTCTGGGTAAATTAAGATATTGTAAGCAGATATTTTAAGCACAGTAGAATGGCAATGCTATCTGCTGACTCCACTCTACCACCATGAAGAACAAGAGAGAAATGCTGGCTATCAATGTAAGGGTAGCATGTAACATCAAAGACACATTGTTTTCTTGTATTGTTTAAATTGGATGATTGTGACATTGTATTGCTTTCTCTTGAAGACATGGATTCATATAAAATTCCATTTGTTCATGTTTCTCAGAAGGTGAGTACAGAGTACCCAATATGCATAGATTTTTAAATATTAAACAATAGCAAAAATATGAAGCAATGCAACAATTACATATGTATGAACATGTATATTTAAATATGAATGGAGAATTTAAATATGTTGAATTAACTGTTTTGAAATATGTAAATTAGGAAGCATATATTTAGTAAAAAAATGTGAAAATTTCAAAAACTAGGAAAAAAATATGTCCCTTTGGCAATGAAAATGAGGAAGGAAGCAAAATCTCAAGATGATTGTTGGAGACTGCAGTTGTCTCCAGTAATGCAAAAGATTCTCTTGCACTCTAGATATCTTACTGCTGAAATGTATAGCATGACCACAGCAGGCATGGCATTAAGTGCTACACCAGAATAGAAGATGAGAAGGCAAGCAAGACAAATCATTTTGTGAGCTGAAAACTGAGAGTAAAAGTGCTTAGGAAACAACTTGCTAAGCAATCAGATGAAGCACTGAATGAGATAAATGAATGGAAATGAGCTTTATAAATGGTGACTGGACTAAATTATCCAAACTGAGAGATGCATCTCTTCAGAGCTGTGCTAGTGACATCTATGGGTCATGATCAGGTGAGCATGATCCCATCAGTTGATTATAAAAATAAATAATTTTTTTTTCCTTTAAGCCTGCAGTTTCGCTGTTGCACTGATATTATTTTCCAAGTCAGAGATCAAGTGTGTAATCAATGGACAAAACAATGGGCAAAATAGATAAGAATTATATTAAAATGAAAGCAACTAGTACTCATTGTTATAAGCAACCTTGGTTTAAAAATAGGAATGTACAAAAGACCATGATGTCTTAAGCTAGTGGGGAAGCAGGTCTGTGATTGTGGGAATTGCCATGGTCAATTTCAGAAAAATATTTTTTCCTAAAAATGGCAGGTTGGAGTAACTAATTGTCATTGGAAGGTGTACGCAGGCAGACAGATGGCTAAGGGTGGTTGGCAATGTCACATCTGGTAAATGTCTTAGAGTCAACTACGTGCACAGTGTAAAAAAATTTTTTTTTGTATTTTGCTATGCATTTCTCTGAGTTTATACATATATATATATATATATATATATATATATATATATATATATATATATATATATATATATATATATATACAGTATATATATATACTCTTCACGAAAGGTTTGACCATGTGATAAGTTCTTTATCAATTGTTACTCTTACTCTAGGATGATTAGCTCCTTTCTAGCTGTCATTACTTATCTACGCCTATATAACTGTAGGAATGTCTTTGTCTGCTCAAGATGATTGAAAACCTCACTTGCGGCCTTTGTTCCCTCAAAGCTGTGCGGGTGCACGGATGCGGATGCTTATCTTTTTGCCGGGTGCCACACAGCACTTTTGAAGTTCCACGCAGATGTTATTACATTACTCGCTCGTTGTCATTCATGTGTTGGTGCTTTTTGATGCTCAATACTCCCAAGGGATCCTAACTTGTCATTTATGCAGTGGTGCTTTATGACACTAAATGGTAACAGCTCATATGTTATTTATATCTGCTTAGTGATACAAAAATTAGTGGGAACATTTCTTCCATCTCTCCTAAAAAGCTATTAAACTAAAATAAACATATATACTCTATATATGGAACCCTTTTCAGAACATTTATTTAAAAAGGAATCCATAACTACAGACAAGCCAAGAGCAAAGACCACCAGAGGATTTCTGCCTCTGCAGAGAGAAACCTGGCTGGAGATTTATTTCTTGTTCATTCATTTTTTGCATTGTCATTTAAAAAAAATTTATTTTAAAATTATTTTATAAATTTTGCTTTTAATTCTATTTTTGGTTTTATCTTTATATTTATGTCTAATATTTTGTTTATTAATTATTTTGCTATTTTGTATTATGTTAATATTCCATGGTTGAGTTTTATTTATCCGCCCTGTCTCTTACGTGGTTCAGTACCTGTTTATGTACAGGCCTATCACAGGTTTTGACTCCTGATTTTTTTTGATTAATGATATTCTTTAAATTTCCTGGCAGTTGATCCCCATTATCATTTAAGGTACTGATTTTGTTTTTCTGTTTATTGCAGTTCTTTGCTTTAGGTTTTTGCCTTTTAGGGCAAAACTATTTTTGTTTTTTTCAAGTGCATTGCCTTTCTTTTGCCCTTTTTTGAATTCTTGAATACATTTTTAAAAGTTAAGGAATCTATATTTTTGTTTGTACTCAGCTAAGAGGTTTTATGGTTTCCCTCTCTCGATATCAGGTCTTATTGTGGTTATGAACTATTAAAAAAGCCTTTGCCTCATTTTTAGGCCCATGAAGCCATGTGAGACCTTTTTCTATGCCAAGACCTGATTTAAAGTTTTTGACCTGTTTTCATTTTTTGGTGCTTTGTGATGGAAGGGTTTATTACACTATGTAGTGCTTTTTAAGTGAAAGTTTTCAGACGAGAAGAGTGAAGAAAGCTCAACTTTCTCAGAGAGACATGTAAGAAACAAAAATAAGATTATCACTACTTATCTGGGAAGAAAAATCAGATAAAAAAAATAAATAAGGTATAGCAAAACTGTCAACCCAGCTAAATAAAGACACAAATTCCCTTTAGGAAGAAAATAAACTTAATTAAAAATAAATAAATGAAATAATGTGAAAGCAGCAATTCATATACTTACTTCTGGAACCCCTACTCAATCCAGGGTACCAGTCGCTGATCTAAGAAACTAAAATTAATCTTTTTTTTTTTTATTAAACACAACATCAATGAGGATGCTATGTGTTTGACCATGCTTATAACTGGGCTTATGAGAACTTCTGAGAATGAAGTTCCCTTTTTTGTTAAAAGGCAAAACCCTTTAAATGAAAAAAAAAACTGTTGATGTTTAATAGAGAAACTAAGGCAAATAAGTATATGTATACATTGAGTAGTCAGTTGTTTGGCCTAGAAATGTAGGTCTATGTAGGATTGAGGTGCAGAAAGAGGTTAGTGGGTCAGTGGGGCTAATATATTCATTTTAGTTTGCTTATAGTATAAAATAGAGAATCATGTATATCTGAAAGAAGTTAAGTGTTGGAAAGGGTTGTGTGAGTAGAATATTATTCTCAACATTGTCTGTTTTTTTTTTGTTTTGTTTTTTTCCAGACCTGTCCTCCAGAATTCACTGACTCTTTTACATGACCTTTTTTATACGTTTTGGCTACAATTTACACATCTTGGTTAAAAAGATTAGCTGACATTGACCATTGCGTTCAGTGATTATGAATCCCAATTATTCCCTCAATTTATGTTTACCTTTTTTTTTGAGGGGGGGTGGTGGTTCATGGATTGTGAACGTAGGTTTAACATTGAATAAACTTATTTCAAAGCCAAAGTCCATAGACCTTGGATCCTGAATCTTAGCAACATTATTTTATGATTTCAATGTACATAATCAATTCAGCATTTAGATGTGTTTTTATCGCCATACATTTACCAAATAGATTTACTTGTCAAAGATGGTTAGTAAATTTACAGTTAAGAAAACATTTACAAAGTGAAAAAAAATGGCAACCTTGATATGCATTAGACGAACCAAAAACTCAGTTGACAGAGTTTGCCACCCATGGTTATTGAATAGTTTTGTGTAAATAATTTTTCTACCTACTTATTTGACATTCTTCTGTCCAGGTTCCACTGTAGTGTATAAACAATCAAAACTGGAAGCAACAGTTAATTCGAATAACACTGGAGTTATGGGAAGCTTGTGTTTGACTTTTTATAAAGATTATGTACTGTATTGGTGATGTTGTCTAAAAAGGCATGGTGGCATAGTGATTAACTCTGCTGCCTCTGCAATTCAGTGTCCTATGTTCAAAACCCATGGCAGCGGTCTCATTTAAAAAACTGTGTGGCTTCGATTGTGAAAATATACATAAGCCAAAAAAAAAATCAGATTTATTAAACTTACCCTTTATAAATCACACTCATGTTCTAAATGTGCATTCACAAACATGCCTCAATGCTAACCAACCTCATACTGTACATATGTAGTCACCATGCTGCAGACATTCATTGTCAGGTACAGAAGCCTTCCTCGTGACATTTTGAGACCCTGCCACCTGCATTCAAGAGTATCCATATGTGCTATGCAACTAAAGGTGTCAGATCATGAGCAGAATTATAGCACATCTCCTTTGTGTTCTGGGGGTCCAGGAAAGGCATCAAGTACTAGCGTCTGAGTGGATAGCTACTATTACCTGGCACATTTATTGACACAATTACTGATAGAATGAATAGTGTAGGATATCTGAAAAACTGAGGTCTGCCAAAGTCAGTTTGCCTCAAAATAAATGAATCATGGGTTGACCAAGCCCACCGGATGTGATGGTTGTCAGTGTCATCTTGGGGATCATATTTGACTTGTGTGTTAATATACTTTAAAAACTTACAGTTAACAAAAGCAACTTCATTCTTGCTAGATGCCCTTATTGAAATATGCGTGAAATAAAGTAATCCAATTATGTTAGGAGAACTGGACATTGCTGCAAATAGCTTTTTTATGTTGGCAAAAATATGTTTTATGTATGCACTCCCACACCATACGTAAAATGGATGAAATGCCTCCTCAGTATCTCATGGCTTTCAGCACAGGGTTCCTGATGGAGTGAGGGCAGATATTCATGACCTGTTGGCCAATTTTCTGAGAAATGGTGAATGGTAGCCGATATAAACTGAAAAAAAAACAAAAAAGTTCCTCAGTAACAATGCCCAGCATTGTCTGTCTTAAAAGGGAACTTGAATACAGTATGTACATCATATTCAACACTTTTGAGGTTTAATATTTTTGTTAGGTTAACATACATTATTATATTGGCTCAGCAAGCTGTTATTGAAATATGCTATAATTGTAATATCATAATATGTGCAAGCCATCATGTAGCTGGTTTGGCTGCATTTCCCTACTTTATCAAGAGTGTCATCATTTTCCAGTTTCTACAAAATCTTGTATACACATGGGTCAGAGATGCCGTAAATCTACTCATGTTCCTCTGTTAAGTTTTCTTTTAGAAATCCCAACATTTGCGTGCAAAGTTGTGTACCGTCATTTTGAGCTTCTTTTTATGTGTAAGCAAGCTGTATAAATGAGGCACCACGGTGATTGTCTACATGAAAACACTACATTCCCCCTCTGTCTGCATCATTTGACTTCTCTGGATAGTCTTTTTTTTCCTTCCACATCCCTGAAGACATGCACATTAGGATGGTAGGACAAGTAAGGCCTATGTGGATGGCTGTGTGGATGGCTGTGTGCAAGGTAGGGCCATATGATGGACAAGTGCCCGTTCCTCGGCTAATTCCAGCCTTGCACAAAATGCTGATGAGACAGGCCCCTGCTCCATGCAGCACTTAATTAGATTATACTGGTTTGAAAAGGTTATCTTATGTTCTGACATTATGTGTAATACTAGCTGCGTGTGGTCTTCAGGACAGAAAACATCCCAAAGACTCCCTAGCAGTTTTATTATACTGGTGAACTTGTTGAGTCATCAGCTAACTCTTAAGCATTACCCAGGGCAGAGGACATGGACCCTCCTCTACAGCCGGGGGAGGTTGTGTCTTGTCCAAGACGGATGTGTAGTCAAGTGCAGCTGTGGCACAAATTGAGCGGACAGGCTGGAACCTGTCTCAGGCAAACGTATGATATCTCGTTGAGTGAACATACAATGTGTATGTACCACACAGCTGAGTTTGTCTGTTTGGGGTGAATTAGAAGTGAGGCGCCGAAAATATTTTAAAGTGCATGCATGCATCATCTAGTAGCTGTGGTTGTGCATGAGCAGAGTAGACTGATCCATACACACACAGGTCTTTTGTTTATATATGTCTAATAACACATTTACCTGTTAGTAACCTGGGGCCTCATGTGTAACACCGTGCGTAGAACTCACACTATAACATGGCGTAAGCACAAAAGCGGGAATGTGCGTACGCACAGAAAAATCCAGATGCAGGAATCTGTACGTATGCAACCTTCCACGTTCTTCCGCTACATAAATCCCGTTCAGTGTGAAAAGTAACACACGTGCACGCACCTTCTGTCCCGCCCCAACTCCTCCCAGAATTATACCTCTTTGAATATGCAAATCAATATAAATAGCCCTTAAGCTCAGCCTTCTGTGAAAAGACAATGGGAAAAGCACGGGGGAAAATATAAGAATTTCAGTGAATACCAAGTGGAGGCAAAGGAAAAACGTACTATTTGTTGGTTTAAACAGTGGTATAATCAACAAAAGGAAGTTGATCGAGTGACAGAGTGTCGGAGAAACTCGAAATCTCAAGTTCACAAAGTTGCACAGTGCCCGAAATAAAAAAGAAGTCACATATCAAAGTTGCCGTGAAAAGGCGAGTCGTAGCCTACCGTCTGAGTGTCATATGAAAGCTTATTAGGGTAAACACAAAAAAAATAGGCACACAGTGAGAAAAAAGCACGAAATGTCAACTTTAATCTCGAAATTTCCACTTTAATCATGTAGTTTATTTTGCCATTAAAGTAGAACATCATAAACTTCATCTTAAAATCGTTTTTATTTACTCAAATCCCATTGTAACTAAAGTAGCATGTTAAATGCTTTGTTCTGTATTTGATCTTCTATGTGCTCTATGTGTGTGAATCACTACCTGCTTCTTAAACGGGCTTTCTCTTTCTCCGACAGGACACATAATCCATTACATTCGTGATATTACAGCTCTCTGAATAATTAAAATACTGAGATGTATACGTGATATCTTTTTCATGATGATAGGAATGAAAGCATGTTATTAAACATGGGAACACGGTGGCGCAGTGATTTGTCATGTCTCACACAAGAGGCTTGCTGCGCCATGCGTGACCTTCGATGAAATAATTTATTACAGAAGTACTGTCTCTTTCAAACGTACTAACCTCCAATTCCTGTCCTTACTTTTCTTTCTCCAAATACCCAATCGCCACACAATCAGCTCTGTAATAGACATGAAGCCATTTGTAAGCTTAGAACGCCGATTCTTCAAAACTTTTAAGGAACATTGAAATATATTTGTAGTACATGTCTAATTATTCTATCCGTCTATCCTTCCAGTGTCGTGTCAGCACCAGCAAGAATAAAACACAATGCAGGAACAATCCCTGAACTAGCTAGCGCTGCGGCACCGTGTCCTCACATGTTTAATTATTAACAATACAGATTATTTAAATGAAGTTAAAGTTTTATCTGTATAATATAATCAACATATTTTGCTGCATTTCATCTTAAAAATGATATCGTCATCATATGTAAATACGCGCTTTATAAAGTGGCGCAGGTTGTGCAATATTATAACTGTAGTGCAAGTTTACAGTGAGGTAATTGTACTTATAAGTACAAACAGTTCTACAAGGAGCACTTGATGGACTGATTGAGTGTGTTTATAGTTCACGGTTTAGAAAAAGTTTCATCCCAAGAAGTCTGTACAGGAAAGTCTCTGAAGCATTTTGCCGTAGCTGAGGCAGCATCTGCTTCATGCTGTATACCGATAATTTTCTTTCCAATCAGCTGCTGCTGTGATTCCCCACTCAGATACAGTGATATAAATACTCCAAGTGGTGCAGTGAGAGTAATATGGAAAAAGATGATCTGCTGTGGCAACCCTTAACGGGAGCAGCTGAAAGAAGAAGAAGATGCAGTGTGAGTAACAACGCTAAAGCAGTTATGGTATTTGGAATACTATGGCTATTCCCTGAACCATTATATTGCTGCAGGTTAATTACAATCAGATGCATTACACTAATAAACAATATGCAGTTAGTTTCAGTGTATTTATAAAGCCGCATCAGGAATGTGGATCTAAGAAAGAAAGGGTGACCACACAGGAACAGTAGCACTGCTTTGACGCTGGGTGCCACCAGTCTGCAAAACCGAGTGGAGAAATTGCGTACGCCAGGGTATGAGGTACCGTGGAAATGTGCGTGGCTTTACGCCAAGTTTAGGTTTTATACATCGCGATTTGAGAGTGGAAACGTTCGTACGCAACATTTCTGTGCGTACGCACCGTTTATACTTGAGGCCCCTGGTGTTTATCTAAATGCATTGATTTTGAAAACTGAGTAAGATTTATGATAACGACTTGAATGGTTTTTAACCTGGAGACAGCATCAAATCAGTGTGAATTTATACTGGCTCTGTTAGTTACAGTTAGATCAGAAAGGCGCTTAGGGGGGTTCGAGGGAGAGCATGAACGTGACTGAGAGAATAAAACTGAAAAAAAGCTAACTTTTAGAAATACCATACATTTACAGCTGATCTGACGCTGTTCGTTTTCAAATAATATTGCATTGGTGCGACAATGTTTTCTGATTAGTACTATTCTGATCATAAAATGATTTCTTCAAAATGTCACATATATTTGTCCCTTTCTTTTTCTTCCAGTGCTGCGTTGACATCGTGCACCAGAAGGCATGAGCTTATTCAGTGCGGCAGGAGCATGCAGATGGCCTGTTGCTTGTGCTATAACATGCTTGATTTGGCGGTGATCAACGCACATGTGCTGTACGGGGGCCACTGGGAAAAGAAGAGTGTTCATGGCTCACCTTGCAGAGTTGCTTCATCATCACTTCTTACAAGAAAAGGCGATGGATAAACCAAAAGAGGATGCAACATCGACAAGCTTCTGTTCCAAGACCGCCGCTTCCCCAGTCCCTTCAGTGTAATAGTAACCACAGCACAGAGAGAAGTGTGTGCATTGCAACAGGTACACATGTCGTAAACGTAGAAAGGACGGTCCTTGGGTGTGTGGGAACTGTTAACATTTGAATCTGATGATTTCATATAGCGCAGAACTGACCTCTCTGTACTATTCTTTCCTCTGCATGTCCTGGAGTACAAAAGAAACAGCAATGTGCACCAAAAAGTGGACACTGGCAAGATCGGAAAAAAAAAACGCAGTCACTGATTACAAGTGCAAGAAGGCGTGCGAATGAATATGAATGATATGAATAATGTTGCTATCAGTGCCACAATGTTTTCTGAAACGTACTATAAAGGTCATAAAATGAGTTATTCCAAATATCGTATATACCTATGTCTCTGTTTTTTGTCAGTGCGGTTTTGACATCATGGACCATAAGGTGCATACTAATTCAGCATGAGCAGGAACACTCAATAAAAATTCAAGTGACGGTGAGATACGAAAAAGGCAGATTCACCAGCATTTGTGTGTCAGCTTTTAACCCTCCAGATCAAATCATTTCCAGTTCCATTGTCTCAAAACACCACTCACATCTACAGTTATTCCCAGTTTCAGATAAAAAGTAACCACGTCAGATCTGGGTGTTGTATTGTGATCGTGACTGAGAGAATAAAAGTGAAAAAAAACACTAACTTTTACAAGCACTATAAATTTACACCGGCTGTTACAGACACAAATCAAATGTATGTTTTTATTGTGTAATATTAACAATAAGAGCAGCTCACTACTCAAAACGGTAAACTTGCCGGGGAGACGGTTTCGAACTCACAATCTCCAGATTATAAATCCGCAGATCTTACCGCTATACCACAGAAGCTGGTGTATTGTACTTGCACCTTTTGCGAAAGTGTTTATTTGATATTTGGCCATCAGCCTTCACACATTATACAGTTCATGTCTACATTTTGTTATTTATTACTAAAACATGAAAAATGTTTACACAGATTGTTGTAGACACAAAACACACATCAAATTATTTCCCCTTTCAATTCTGGGTAGCTCACTCCCAGATAATCAATCAAGGCAGGAACTGGGAGAACTTCTTGCCCGTTCTGAGGCGGTGGCATAGCAGGCTGCTTGCTGCTTGGGCTTATCGACACATGTAGAAGACAAAAAACGCTAACAGAGAGGTGCGAAGGGATTTAAGGTGGGCCGAATTTACGAGTTTTTTCATTGGGTCTGGTAATTCTAGTGTTAAACCCCAATATGTCATAGGTAACACCCAAAACCCTAATAATAAATACAGAACATATCAAAGAAGGTCATTATAAAGCACACATCATACAAAAT
This sequence comes from Erpetoichthys calabaricus, assembly GCF_900747795.2. Classification (NCBI taxonomy): domain Eukaryota; kingdom Metazoa; phylum Chordata; class Cladistia; order Polypteriformes; family Polypteridae; genus Erpetoichthys; species Erpetoichthys calabaricus. The sequence continues at coordinate 256,909,964 of NC_041395.2, read as the reverse complement.
CAAAATAAATTCTTCACCCTATCTGGGCTGGCACCCTTGACATTCATGAGGAGTGGCTAACTCATGTGCCACCCTACTAAGCACCACACTAAAGCACTTTTGTTTCACTTTCCACCTGCTTGTCCTTTCTGGTTCTTTTATGTAAAAAAAACCCTGGACTTCCTCTCCCTACTGCTAAGAGTTTTATGCTGTCACCTCTCAGCTCTGCACTCATTGAACTCCTACTGGATTCACTGAGAAAAAATTTTAATCTAATGTCATGGAGAACAGAGATAACAAACTTTCTGATACAATTTGCTTCAATGGGGATCAGCAGGGGACAGAAGTGTAAAACAGCAAACATTATTAAATCGTTCATAAAAAAAGTCTCAGGTTACTCGTGTCACAAAATAAACATGCCAGTTAACCAACTATACATTCACAACATCCGTAATGTGTACTTTTTGCAGAAATATTGTTAAATAAGCTCTTAAAATAAATAAATTATAAAATAAGAGTAGAACGCAAGTAGGAAGCACATTCAAGCAAATTTGAGCTTTTGAATTGGAGTTAAGGCTCTTTACCAATAAATGGAGTGGAGAGCCCATAACTTAAAGCAACACAGGTTAAGTAACAAATAAAGAAAATTACCATTTTTAGGTGGGATATTCCTTTAAACTTCCTAGGAGCTCAAGGTCAGCTCTACTGTTATTCCACTTTTGTTGTATTCAAATCTCTTTAATGGCCAAGGACCAAGTTTTTTAGCCACAAAGACCTACTTCTTGTATTTAAGGACTGTGTCAGCTGAGAAGTAGAAGATTATTGTCAAGTCTCGTGCCAACTCTTAAAGGGCTTTAATTTTTTTAGGACTAAGTACTTCCCCATATTAGATGTTGCAGCCTCTCACCAACCTTGTGTTGCCATATTCTCTCTCCTAGGGAAAGATAACATACAGCTGTCAAAGTCTGCACCCTAGACTCCTAGAGAAGCATTGCATGCCTTTAACCAGGCTACAGTTTGTGTAAGTGTTCCTTTCTTCACTTCCTGGGGACCTTTTAAACACATAATCTAGAAGTGCCTTTTTTCTTGTTCTGCCTGGCAACAAGTATCATTGTCGACACCTGCTTTCTACCATCTTCTGGGGCCTTGGTGAGACCCTGTCACATTTTACTGTTTGCAATTCCCTTTCTAACTAAACTTTCAATTACAGTAAGGATCCATCCATCCATCCATTATCCAACCCGCTATATCCTAACTACAGGTTCACAGGGGTCTGCTGGAGCCAATCCCAGCCAACACAGGGTGCAAGGCAGGAAACAAACACCGGGCAGGGCGCCAGCCCACCGCAGAGTGCGTACACACACACACACCCACACACCAAGCACACACTAGGGACAACTTTGAATCGCCAATACACCTAACCTGTATGTCTTTGGACTGAGGGAGGAAACCGGAGTACCTGGATGAGACCCATGCAGACACAGGAAGAACATGCAAACTCCATGCAGAGAGGACCCGGGAAGCAAACCTGGGTCTCCTAACTGCGAGGCAGCACAGTAAGGATATATTGAAAAAAAACAACTTCAAGAGAAAGAGTTTAGTTACCAGATTGAAAGGGATGACAGTGTTAAATGCAGAGCCAAAATCAACAAATAACATCCTAATGTCGGAGTTATTGTTGTCCAGGTGTGTCAGGGCAGAGTAAAGAGCCAAGGATATGACATCCTCCAGGCAAACTGGTAGGGATCTAGTGTGCTGGATTTGAGGTGGGCCAGAACCAATTTCTCAAAGCACTTGTTGATGATGGGGGTGAGTGCAACAGGGTGGTAGTCATTCAGGCTTCCTGGAGAGGATAGTTTATCGTTGTGGACTTAAGACATGCAGAAAAAAATAGTCTGGGCCAGAGACAGATTGAAGATGTTACTGAAGAACTCAGACAGTTGCCCAGTACAGGCTTTAAGCACACACCCAGGTATGCCATCAGGACCAGTAGCTTTGCATGCATTAACTTTGCTCAGTGCAGATTGTACAGTGGAGGTGGTAAAAAAGCTAATTTTACTTGCATTAATTCTTAAAATCAAAGACACATGTATATTTACACAATTAAAAGCATACAAAGACAATTCACATTTTGTCTGAATAAACTCTTAAATGGTCATGCAATTCTAGATTCAACATGAGACATCCAAGCTGAGCTGTTCAGAATTACACCTGGGAGAGGGGGCATTTATTGTTCATAAGATACCTAAGGTTTCAATGTGTTGTAAAAGGTGTTGCAAAAAAAAAACTGCTTTCCAAATACTGTAAAATTCAGCAGCATTACAGAAACAGCAAGTGCCTTGGTAGCAATGAATAAAAAAGGAGGCAAGAAAGTTCAGACTTGTCATCTGCCAAGACAAAGAGCACAACATGTTTTTTATTTTTTGTACAAACTGAGGCTTAAGAACTCAAATACAACAGTAAATTCATGAATTGGTAGCTGAATCCCTATTTGCAGAGTGTAGCAAAAAAGCAGTCCCACTGAACTGTATAAAATGCCTTTTCTGCATCTAAATTGCATTTGAAGCTCTTCCAAAGTATTCATAAATTCTCTTAAGCCACCTAAAGCATATGCCAGCTTTGCTTGATACAACACCTTTTGCAGAATGATCAGGCCATATGAAAAATGGGATAGCTTTGTCCTTGTCATTATACTGCATTTCATGCATTTCTTGCAGTTTTGCTTATCTTACCTAGGAACGAGATGTGTGTCTAACAAAGATCTTCCGCAACATTACACTCTGTATCTAATTTCTGTGTGCAAAACATTTACGAGCATCTTAAAATGTATATTTCTGTGACTTAAAATAAATTAGAGATATCTGATTATACAACAGTTTCAGGATTATCTTAAATGCATTTTCAGATAACTCAAACTCATTTCAAGTTACCTTAAAATGACATCCTGGTCACTCTGATGTATCTGAAATTCATTTTGAGATATCTCTAAATGTTAATGTGGCTTGCCAAAGTGACGAGGCATAGTAGCTTTATAAAATGATCCTGTATTTCTTTTTCCTTAGAACAAATATTAAAATAAAAAACTCTACAAAGAATACCACAGAAAACTAAAAGATCATTTAGTGTATAATAATCATTATTTTGGAGGCAGTCTCTTAGGACATTTTCATAAACTATATTGATATATTGTTTATTCTTTAACTACATTTGCCTAGAGGAAGTTGATCTTCTGGACCCTTGGATTCCCAAATGATTTGCACATATGCTATAAACTATTTAAATATACTTAATACAAATGTAAATTTAATGAAAGATGTTTTATGATATAATCATTTATGTTTCCTACTATAGCAATATTTTTAAATTAAGACAGTAAAATAAAAAACATATTAATGTATTTATTTTACAACTATTAGGACACTGTTGAAGTAATACACATTTGGACCATTGTACTCTGAACTACAGTTACAACACATTTTAGACATAATGTATATGTAACTTACTTTGTAGATTAGAATTATAGTAAATAGGAAATCAAATAAGATTGAAATAGAACATTAGAAAATCAACATATTGTAGAGCTGCACCACACTAGCACAGAGTGAGAAGGGAAGAAAGATTTATTTTTAATCTGTTTTTATCTTGCTACCCTAACAAGGACATGCCCACTCAGTCATGGTACATGATGAACCATGACTGTCGGATGACAGCTCAGCTTTTATAGCTTCAGCATTTGGGCTGCTGAGTTGCACAAAAGACAGACAGGAGAGGACTGAGCAAACAGAACTTTTATTGTGGCATTTGCAGGAATAGCACTCAGATTTTATTTGACATTTCAGCCTTAATTCAAACAGTCAGCAAAGTGGACAACTTCCTAGTTGTCTCCATTACAGCAGCTGTAGTTCTTGAGTTTAAAACAACGTGTCTTCTTTGAGATGATTTGACTGTAGAAAGAGAGGTTGGGACAGGGGCAGAGGTAGTCTGCACAGGACAAGAGAGAGCAGAATAATAATAATACATTTTATTTATTCATAGGTGCCTTTCTAAACACTCAAGGACACCAAACAATAGATAAAACACAAATTATAAACAAAACTAAAAATACAAAATTTAAAATCAGACAGAGCAATTTTAGTCAAAGTGAAAAAGCAGTCTTAAACAAATGAGTTTTAAGTTTAGATTTGAAAAGTGAGAATGAATCAATGTTTCTAAGCTCGAAAGGTAATGAGTTCCAGAGATGGGGTACAGAGCGACTGAATGCTCTGCTCCCCATGGTGGTAAGACAGATGATGGGGACAGTCAAGTGGAGGAAGGGAGAGGATCTAAGGGTGCGGGAGGGAATGGCAACATGGAGGAGGTCGGTCAGATATGGAGGGTCAAGGTTGTGGATAGCCTTAAAAGTTAAGTCTCTAGTAATAGGGACATTGATATTATCCATATGTATATTGAAATCCCCCAGAAGTATTATGATTGATGAAACAGTAGATAAGTGTGTAAGAAAAACAGCAAAGTCATTCAAAAAGTCATTATTTGATTTAGGGGTCGGTAAACAGCTGCAGTAATAGTAGGAATAGGTCCAGTTAATTGACACACAATGGATTCAAAAGAGGTGATGGCAGGAACAGGCAATGACAGGACTTTCCACTTCTTGGGATACATTATCGCGAGACCTCTTCCCTGGCCAGAGCCATGGTGTTGACAGATGTAAACAAACCCGGGGAAGTGGATTTGTTAAGTTGGGAAAAGTCATGAGGTTGTTGCCATGTCTCGGTTAGACAGAAAAAGTCAAACTTACGATTGTGACACCCCATGTAGTGGGAATTGGTGTCACCAGCCTACACTCCAGGTGTCTAGTATGTGGGACCGAGCGTGATCAGGATGATGGTGTAAGACAGGGATACATGGACACAAAAAGGGTTGGGTTTTTTGAAAAATAAAGTGAGGTTTTATTTACAGGTTCACTTAAAGAAAAACAAAAATAATGTCCTGCGGAATTTATATATATCGATACACAGTTCAATGCCACAAAGGACACACAAAAACAGTAATTGAATGGAGCCCAAAAATGACTATATACGGTATTTATAGTGCTGACTAAAAGTCCCAAATGAAAAAGAATAATGCACACAAAGTAGTGAAAATCATATATACACAAAAACCAACATGAAGCTGTCTTCCTTCACAGTGCTCCAAGTCAGGAAGCTGCTCCTTCAAACAGGTGTAGAAAAGGCGCTATATAGGCGCCCGACCCGGCGCAGAAGGACACAGAGGCACGTATAAAGCACAAGGACTTTTATTTTTCTTCACCCGTGGGCGCACGTCTTCCCCGTGACCCACAGGCAATACATAGTCCCAAAACACTATTTTCCACACCACACAACAATCCTTCCTTTTCACCACCACTCCTCCACAAGCGTCATCTCCTTCCTCCCAACTCTGGCTCTCTGAGTGTTGGTGGCTGGCCCTTTTTATAACCCACCCGGAAGCATTCCAGGTGCTTGACCACCTGGTTCTAATTGTACTTCCGGGTGGGGCTGAAGATTCAACCAGTCGGGCTGCAGACTCCATGCAGCTCCCCCTACCGGCCATCTGAGCCCCCAACCAGGCTGTGGAGGACTTCATCTCCCATGGAGCCATGTGCTAGGTTGGGGAATCATCGTCCACCAGGGAGGCTGCCACCAAGCGTCCTGGGGAAGGTATTGAACTGTCCATGGCTACTCCCCCAGAACAGATGCAGCAGGGGCGTCCCTGCCGGGCATGGGACCCCGCTGTCCATTACACAGTGTATACAGGATTCACCAAAACAAAAATATTCAAAATACAGAAAAAGTGTATATACAAAACTAAACAGTGCACCAATAACCCCAACCCAATAAATACCTCCACCAAAGTTAATCCAGAGATATTTATCAATTTATATTTACAAAAAAAAAGAATATTTACAGTAATCAAGGCACAAGCCAAAGTGCTTGGTAAAGTCAAGAAGGAGTTCTACCAAGTACCTTTCTGTTAGGAAGATCTAGCCAGAAGACAGCCTCTAGAGGCAGTAATTCCTTTTTGTATTCGGGGTCCTTGCGCCGACCAATTAACCTGTTCAACGTCATTGCATGCCCATGTGTCTGCAAAAAGTGGCGTCTCCTGCCCTGCAAAATACTAGAAAAGTTCGAGCAGCCTTTCAGATGCAGACTGCCCTTCTGCCTTAAGTGAAAGTAAGCACTTTTAAATTGTTTCCTCCTTCACTGAGCTACAGCTCAGACAACTACAAACATGGGATCCCTCTTCTAAATTGTGGCTAACTAATATTAAGGCACTTCACACTTTCTTTTGCTCCTGTAGTGTTATGAGGTTGCGGGAGGCACGCGCAGGAGTGGAAGACCGACAATGCCATCCCGGCCGGTCAATGGCAGGGCCATCTCTACAGTCTACACGAGACCCACCGTGACACTTCCCAAAAAGGCACTAATATGGTCAGTGAAGACGTCTCTCTACACTATATGGAAAAAAAGAAAAAGACATTTTTAATTTCTTTATACCTTTTTTTTTTCCCCAAACAAATGCCTCTCTTTTAACACTGCAGAGGACACTAAACTAATTTTACTTAATTACTGGTAATGCCAGTGAGGCATATTACCACAATGATCAAGTAAGGAGATCCTGGATGAGATGCCCCTTGCTCGTAAGTGAGCGGATGTTCAACAGACCATGACAATGGTGTTATCGCATTTGGCAATGGTGTTAGCCGATCGAGCTAGTCTGGCTAACAAACTGTGGTCAGTAATCCTGCCTAAGTTATGTGGAGAATGTCGAGAATTGGACCAGATGGAGTTTCTTATTTCCGAAGTGTCAGCCTGGAGACTCAGGCGAGATCCACGGTGGATGTATCTCCGACGGGGGAGGAATGCGATGTCTGGGTGGAGGTACAGCCCAGTCAGCGGAGGCTGGAAGTGCAGTCAGAGGAGCTCAGCAGCTGAGTACTGAAGCAGGCCCGTCGCAGGTTGGATAGCGAGTGACAGGAGGGACCAAACAAGCACGAACCAAATAAATATCCTATCAGTCCACATTGTAAGTGAGAACGCAGACAACTCAGATGTCCGGAGAAGAGAGCTAGGTAAGTCTCAAAACAGTGTTAGGCTGAAACTAGTCCATGTACAGCCGCACTGAAGTGTAAACAAAATCACCAGTCGAGTTAGAAATCATCAGTCTAGCTATAAATGACTAAAAAATAAGAATAGAATAAGAATAAAGAATACAAAGAATAAGTCTGCCCAAATGAAAACAGTTGCTCAGCCCAGTAGATCGTAAAATAACAGGTGAGTGACTCCAAAGACTTGTAATAACATTCAATGAGTACTTTACGCAATATGGCAGCAGCTGAACTGGCATTTACCATTCTGAGGCTGTGTTTCTTTTGCATTAGAACTGTGACTGAAGCTGCACCTGGGATAAGGCACAACGTTAACGGTCACATGCTCTCCCCTGGCCACACTTGAAGCAGGCATGTGCACAAGTTGCTGCCAGCCACAGTCATCAAAAAAGACTTAAATCAATTCAAAAATGAAGAAAAGGAAAAGGATGCTTTGTTTTATTTTATCTTTGCCTGTCATTATTGATGGATAACTGCTAGTATTTTAAATATGTAATAAATGTTTTCTGAAGTCTTGTCTTTTCAATACAAAGTGGATATTATCTTCTATTACACTCCAAACTGCCATTTTGTACTTGTGTCTTTTCACATAGATTTCCAAATAAAACACTGCACCAAGTGTAGCACCTTTAAGTTACAAAGCAGGTAGAATGAAAAATAAAAATAAAAACAATTTCTACCAAACAAAGCAAGATATGGTAACAATTGATTCTAACAGAAAACGACAATAAAAGAAAAGAATCAACAAAAAAAAGTTTAAAATCTTGGCAAGCTCTGATCAAAACTACAAGTTCAAAATGCAGTCAAGTCAGAATTGAAGTAACAGTTAGCTTGCAGTTCAGCTGAAAGAAAATATGAGAACCTGCTAGAATGCATAAGATAACTGGCTGAAAAGAAAAACAGGACAGCAACTGCTTACATGGTTAGATGGATTGACTAGAACGGAAGTAAAACCAGAAGCTTTAAACTAAGTCTAAACTAAGTTTTTACTGAAGCTCCAACTTAATCCAGATTTGCAGGTACTTAGAGAATTTATTTATTTATTTTCAAAATAAACAAATGCTCCTTTACTTGTTTTTAATTTTTTTTTCATTTCAAAATTAGTGTTGCTTTAACTAGTAAAAGTTCTTGCAAATAATGTGCCATTTTACTAGTGTGTTTATAGTGAGTGAACCTTTGAATATGGCAAATAAATGATTAAATGAGGGGTGACATGGGGGGGAAAGAGCATACATGCAGATATAGCTCCATAATGTTTTCTTTGAGTCTGCCTAAGGTATTCCATCTGTCTAAGAAGATAAATCTCAATTATCCTCACTCTATGTAACTGATATTTTCTCTATTTATGACCCAATCACTGTATATAAATCACAAACTCGTTCTATTCCTTTCCCTACAATCATCTCCAGTTACCTTGATCACTAAAAGTTTACCAATACATTTTTTTTTGTTTTGATCACTACCATAGTGAATGCCCCCGCTGCCTCCACAAGGTGAGGAGAGCTTACAGACCCAAAAGGTACTCTCACCGGACCACCTCAAAATCAACCACAAAAAATAAATCGAATTTTTGCAGAAAGAAAATTAGCCTTTTTAGGCTAAATGAAACTGTGAAGAACTGGTGTGTGGCATTGTGTGACAAGTAACAGACAGATGCACACAAGAAAATCTCTGTAAGTTAGCTAGTAGACAATGAAGAGATCCATCATAATACGAAAACAAAAAAAAATTAGCATTACCAAAGATAACATCTGTGCTTAAGGCATCAGTGTAAGAGGGATTTGGTGAAATGCTTCCAATGTCAAATAAACCAGAACAGATCATTACACTATACATCAGGTGAATTAGAAATGGCAGCAACTGTGACAGAAAAGCCTTGTTCTATTTGTCTTCCTTGCTCACCTCTTCCCATTGCAGATGACGACTAGCTTAGTTATAACAATGTGCAGAGAATCCTGATAGCCCCAGACCCAGGTAGAAATAAGGATGTGCAGTATTTGAATAGAACTAAATAAATAATAGCATTGGGGTCTCAAAATGTTTCATTATTGTATGTTAACGCAACAGCTGTTTTCTTCTGAAATGCATACAATTAGCCAGGTTTAATTTAAACTCTAAACATTAATTTGAATAGTTTCTAACTTCAGCAGAGAAGCAATAAGAGTTTGAAATACAGTAGAATTGTAGCATTTTTCTAGGGACAAACAGAAAACAGTGTTAAATGCTGGAAACTGTGAAGGATTTCTTAGGATCTAGTTAAGTACAGGTCCAGGTTCAGTGTTCAGGGTTTTCTTCTATAGTTATTTTTAGTATTAATAGTTATCATCCAGTTTCAAGTATCCTGATTTGGTTTATTTAATATGTTGAATTATAATTGTCAATTTATGTTGTTTCTGATTATTACTCCTTTTCATGAATGCTGCCATGATGTTAAAAACATCTATAATATTGTAATAAACTGTCGCATACATCCTAGTGCTGCTCTTGTAATGACTGTTTTGCATCCAAAAACTCCACACTGATATGACCAGTCCTGTTTAATATTCTTTGGGCCACTGTTTTTCATGGACAGAATGCCTGCAGGGATAAAGATGATCAAGCCAACAGCTCTGATCTTTTTTTGTTATTTCACTTCTTTGCCATCATGACCTGATGAATTTGCATGTGTCCTGCATTGAAATGATGTGAAGTACAGCAGCAATCAACATCTTTTAGCTTACATTTGTCTGACAAAATAGTTTTATTCATTTTGTGCATGCTGGGCCATTCAGGGTAGACAGATTTAGATCACTGGCAAAATTAATCCGAGTGGTCAAAAATCAGGATAGACAAAATCAGAATAGAGTGAATTTTAACTAACGTGTTAACATAGTCTTAGGATACTTACGCTTCTTCAGACAAAAGCATTTTTAATGTCAGCAGCTGCATCCAAAAAATGTTAATGCTAAATATGGGAATGTTAAATCAGGATCCTATGTAAATGGTTTTTTTTCAGGGAAGGGTTCCCACCTTCATTATTGCAGAGGGTCCAGACATTTTCAACTACGTGACTGGTTATGAATTAGGCCTAAAGACTTTAAACAAGGACCTAATGATAAAAAAGTGTAAACACATTCAGTAGACCTAAACGCTATCAAAATATCAAAGAAAATGCCAAAAGGAAGAAAAGCAAAAAAAAATCCAAAAATCATCAAAACCAAGTTTACAAACCAAAAGTAAAAACAAGTAAACAATAACTAAATCAAAACCCCAAAAATCAGAATGAAATGGCAAAAGACCAAAAAAGCTCAGAAAACAGAAAGAAAAGCACAAAAAGGCAGCTGAACAAAAAAAACATTGAAAAGATACTGACTCACCAAAGAGCTGATTTGAATATTACTCCTTTTGTCACACCTAGAGGCCATATCAGGTTTGAAACATAAACAGAGAACAGACTAGGAAGCTGGGGGTAAAATTCCAAAATTTACAAAAAAAACACAAAACAACAAAAAAAACATTAAGGTACAGTCATAATATCTTAATATTATAATAACTAAATGCAATCCTTTGGTCATAGGATCTGATGGCACAGTTTTATTCTATCAAATGAAAGCCAAAAAGTTCATTAGAAAAGCTTCATCTTGATCCACAGTGTGAACAGTGTTTGCATGTCTGCATTTCTACTGATTATGATACCATGCACCTGCACTTTTACAGAGTCACTTAATGGCCCCGAGTTTGTTTTTATGCCTGAGATTTGTGTTACCTTATTGTTAGAAGTGGTGTACAATGTAATTCTTAAAAAAGCAAAAGAAATATTAGTTATTAAATATTATTTAACACTAGAATTACCAGAGCCTACGAAAAAACTTGTAAATCCGGTCCACCTTAAATCCCTTTGCACCAGTCCGTCAGCATCTTTTGTCTTCTAAATGTTTCGATAAGCCCAAGCAGCAAGCAGCCTGCTATACCATCGCCTCACCGACTCAGATCAAAAAAAAAAAATCGCGGTCACTGATTACAAGCGCAAGAAGGCGTGCAAATGAATATGAATAATATGAGTTACGTTGCATCAGTGCCACAATGTTTTCCGAAATGTACTATACAGGTCATAAAATGAGTTATTCCAAATATCATATATCCTGTATACGTATGTGTCTGTTTTTTTGCCAGTGCGGCTTTGACATCATGGACCATAAGGTGCATACTAATTCAGCGTGAGCAGGAACACTCAATAAAACTGAATAAAAAAAAATTCAAGTGGCGGCGAGATACGAAGAAGACAGATTCACCAGCGTTTGTGTGTCAGCTTTTATCCCTCCAGATCAGAGAACGTCCAGTTCCATCGTCTCAAAACACCACTCACATCTACAGTTATTCCCAGTTTCACATAAAAAGTAACTGCGTCAGATCTGAGGCGGGGCGTGGGTGTTGCATAATGATCGTGACTGAGAGAATAAAAGTGTAGAAAAAAAACGCAAATTTTTACAAGTACTATAAATTTACACCAGCTGTTACAGACACAAATCAAATGTATGTTTCTATTGTTTAATAATAACAATAAGAGCAGCTCACTACTCTAAATGGTAAATTTGCCAGGGAGATGGTTTCAAACTCACGACCTCTGGATTATAAGTCGGCAGTTCTAACCACAGCACCACGGAAGCTATCGTATTGTACTTGCAACTTTTGTGAAAGTGTTTATTTGATATTTGGCCATCAGCCTTCACACGTTATACAGTTCATGTCTACGTTTTGTTATTTATCACTAATATATGAAAAACGTTTGTTTTAATGATGTGTTTACATAGATTGTTGTAGACACAAAACACACATCAATTATTTCCCCTCACAATTCTGGGTAGCTTACTCCCAGATAATCAATCAAGGCAGGAGATGAGAGAACTTCTTGCCCGTTCTGAGGCGGAAAGGGGATGGTTTAGCAGGCTGCTTGGGCTTATCGACACATTTAGAAAACAAAAGACACTGAGAGGTGCGAAGGGATTTAAGATGGGCCAGATTTACGAGTTTTTTCGTTGGCTCTGGTAATTCTAGTGTTAAGGAAGATCATGAACAATGAGCCAAGCAGACTTTCAGCTGAATAGTGAGTCTTTTTCATTTTGAGGGAAACAAGAATCATAATCAGGAACAGCAGTGATCAGAACCCGTAAAAAGTACCAGATAACACACCAACACCGCTATAATAATTGTATGACTTGCTGACTGGACTGTCACTGCTTACAAAAAGAAGCAAGCAGACTGACAATACCTAAAAGACAGATGATACTTATAAGAATGGTCAGTGGCAGACAAGCAGAACGTGGCATATGTTAATTAATAGATCTTAATTATGCACCACACCACCCAGACTAATCATGTGCATGTAATAACCTATCAAATGTTGTGTTTTACACCAACTTGTCGTAAAGAGAATTCAGTAGCATGTGGAAATCATCTACAAGATCATGTAAGGAAAAAAAATATATTGTGCATAATGTTTTGTTTTATTGTAATATTCCAGTTAATCAAGAGTAGTTGCACATTTCAACACAGTGCTCACTGTTTAGAATATTAGAACAATCTAAATGAGAACAGGTCATTCAGCCCAACAAAGCTTGCCAATCCTATCCACTTAATTTTTCTAAAACAAATATCAGGTCTAGTTTTAAAAGTCCTACTGTCTACATAGTTGCCTATTCCAAGTGTCTGTGGTTCTCTGTGTAATGAAAAACATTCTAATGTTCTGTGCAAACTTTACCCTTAACAAGTTTCCAACTATGTCCCCCTGTTCTTGATGTCTTGATTCATTATACTAATTTCCTTCAAAATTTCAAACAACTCAATCATGTCTCCTTCTTAATCTTCATTTGCTTAAATTGAAATGGCTCAGCTCTTGTAATCTTTCCCCCTAATTCATTCCCTATAGCCCTGGAATTGGCCTAGTTGCTCTTCTCTGGACTTTTTCTAGTGCTGCTATGTCCTTTTTGTAGACTGGAGACCAAAAGTGTACACATTACTCCAGATGAGGCCTCACAAATTCATTATAAAGCTTGAGCATAACTTCCTTGTGCTTGGACTCTACAGATCATACTATATAACGTAACATTCTATTAACCATCTTAATGACTTCTGAATATTATCTGGAAGTTGATAGTGTCAAGTCCACTACAACTCCTGAATGCTTCTCATAAGGTGCATTTTCAATTTTCAGACCTCCCATTGTGTATTTAAACATAACATTTTTACTTCCTACATATAATACTTTATATTAACTGACATTAAACTTCAACTGCCGCAAACCTGCTCAAGTCTGTATGCTGTCCAAGTCCCACTGGAATGACTCAATGGATTCCAGATTATTTGCCATTCCACCTAGCTTGGTATCATCTGCAAACTTAACCAGCTAATTATTTATATTCCTATTCAAATCATTTATTTATATTAAAAATAGCAGGCCTCAAGCACTGACCCCTGGAGAACACTAGTCTTCACATCAGTCAATTCTGTTAGGGTTCCTCGCACCATAATCTTTTGCTTCCTGTGTCTGAGCCAATTGTATGCCCATCTACAAACAACACCCTGAACTCTCACTTCTTTTAGTTTGATGCACAACCTCTCATGTGGCACCATATCAAATGCTTTCTGAAAGTCAGGATAAATAATATAACATGCTCCACTTTGATCATATCCTTTTGCTGCTTCCTCATAGAATTCAAGCATGTTGGTAAAACATAACCTCCCTCTTCTGAAACCATCCTGACTGTTCAGTAAAACTCAGGTTCGTAACATGTGTTGCTCATCTTATCCTTAATAATTCCTTCCATTAATTTTGCTGTGATGAATGTTAAACTTACTGGCCTATACTTTAGTTGGTTCGATCTGCCCGGTCACCCTTTTATTAACATGAGATAATATTTGCCATTTTCTATTCTTTTGGAATTCCCCAGTGCACAATGACTTCCTAAAATATGCATGAAGGGTTTATATATAAACTTACTAACATCCTTAAAAGTTCAAGGGTAAATTTTATCTGGTCCTGGGGCCTCATACATAATGCCGTACGTAAAATTCACACTAAAACATGGCTTACAGATAAAAGTGGAAACGTGCATATGCACAAAAAAATCCAGATGCATAAATCTGTGCGTTTGCCAACTTCCACGTTCTTCCACTCCATAAATCCCATGAAAAGTAACACATTTGCGCTCTCCTGCCGCCACTCCCAAACTCCTCCCAGAATTACGCCTCTTTGAATGTGCAAATCGATATAAACAGCCCTTAAGCTCAGCGTTCTATGAAAAGGCAATGGCAAAAGCACGTGGGAAAACAGAAGAATTTCAGCGAAAACCAAGTGGAGGCAAGGAAAAACATACTATTTGTTGGTTTTAACAGTGGTATAAACAACAAAATTAAGATGATCGAGTGACATAGAGTGTCGGAGAAACTCGAAAGCTCAAGTTCACAAAGTCGCACGGTGCCTGAAATAAAAAAGAAGTTGTCAGATATCAAAGTCGCCGTGAGGAGGCAAGTCGTAGCCCACAGTCTGAGTGTCATATGAAAGCTTATTAGGGTACAGAGAAAAGAAAAACAAAACAGGCACACAGTAAGAAAAAAGCTAAAAATGTCAACTTTAATCTCGAAATTTCCACTTTAATCACGTAGTTTATTTTGTCATTAAAGTAGAACATCATAAACATCATCTTTAAATCATTTAATTTACTAGTTTCTCAAATACCATCGTAACTAAAGTAGCACATTAAATGCTTTGTTTTGTATATGTTCTTCTATGTGCTCTGTGTGTGAATCACTACGTGCTTCTTAAACAGGCTTTCTCTTCCTCCAACAGGACACAGAATCCATTACATTCGTGATATTACAGCTCTCTGAATAATTAAAATACTGAAATGTATACTTGATATCATTTTCATGATGACAGGAGTTAAAGCATGTTATTAAATATGGGAACACGGTGGCGCAGTGATAGTGACGAGGTGGTGCATCATCCAGAGATTGTTCCTGCCTCCCGCAAGATGCTTCCGTGGCCGTGTGCGGCCTTTGATGAAATAATTTATTGCAGCAGTACTGTCTCTTTCAAACGTACTAACCCACAATTCCTGTCCTTCCTTTTCTTTCTCCAAGTAACCAATCTCCATACAATCAGCTCTGTAATAGACGTTAAGCCATCTGTAAGCTTAGAACACCGATTCTTCAAAACTTTTAAGGAACATTGAAGTGCCAGCTGTTTTCACTCAGACTGCAGGTTTTCCGCTCCTCTATTCAGTGAAGGCCCGCCCTACTCTGCCTGTGATTGGCTGACATTCTTGCCTTCACTTTGATCAATATCAGTCTTCATGCTTAAACCCAACCAACTCGAACCCACGAAGTAAAATTCCCACTAAATAAAATTCAATGTCTGTTCCAGGTCTGGGTCCGGACAGAACAGAGTGTGAATCCAGACCTGGACCGCGGTCCGCCTATTAGTGACCTGTGCGCTATATCCTAACACAGGGTCACGGGGGTCTGCTGGAGCCAATCCCAACCAACACAAGGCAAGAACAAACCCTGGGCAGGGTGCCAGCCCACTGCATGGCACACACGCACACAGACCCACACACCAAGCACACACTAGGGACAATTTAGGATCACCAATGCACCTAACCTGCATGTCTTTGGACTATGGGAGGAAACCCGCGCAGACATGGGGAGAACATGCAAACTCCACGTAGGGAGGACCCGGGAAGCGAACCCAGGTCTCCTTACTGCGAGGCAGCAGTACTAACCACTGAGCCACCGTGCCACGCGGCGGCATTACATGTAAATGTTTTTAAACCTATTCCACTGCTCCATGACTGTCTTCACACTTAAAAGATTATACTAGTCTAACCTCCTTAGACCTTGAACTTCAAAACCTGAGGTTGTGGGTTCAAATCCCTTGACCTGTCTGTGCTCCAATTGGAAAACCAAAGGAAATGTAACCAATTGTAAGTTGCCTTGGATAAAGGCATCAGCCAAATAAGAAAATGTAAAAAGAAAAATAAGTAGATCCTGCTTCAGAGTTATGACATGTTTTTCTGATGAACTTGCGTGCCATTGCTTTGCTGATATGTGCAGAATTTCGAATATTGTAGAGAAATCTGTCAAAAAAATGGGCAATGGACTTTATTTCAATCAATGTTGGATCGAAGCCACAACGTGGCATGGAGGCACCATGTTTTATAATGTTATTCAAATGTATTACAGTTTCCGATGTTACATGATAACATTTATGCAGGCACTTTTCTGGACATACCAGAATGTTCACTTCAGTATCTGATCTTTCTGTCTCCATTGTCTGAGTAGTATTTGGTGAAGGAGTTGTGCTTCTTTGGTCAGTCAGAAAGGGAAACATAATTTTCAACATTTCATTAACTTTCTGTGCTTCTTAAATAGTGTTGCTGGGACGAGCATTTCTTTCAAGACATTTTCATTTTTTTGTTCTATGATTAGATATCTGCTTATTAATTATGGCAGCCTCAAATCATTAATCCTTCACTGTAAACCTATTTTGCAAGTTTATTTCTGGGCATTGGTTTCTGTGTTGTATTTTTGTCAAATATTTCTTTCTGGAATGGAGAAAGCCTGGGCCTGTTCCAGAAAGGAGAATTAGGTGCATTATCTGCATCTTTGGCCTCACATATTTCTGAATTTATCTGTTCCACAAACATAGGTTTGGCAAAATCTATTTTTTTCTGGAATGGAATTAGCTTGATTTCTGTAGACTTACATTAGCTGGATTTCACATTAATCCTCCTTTCTGGAATACACTCCGGAACAGAAGGTGAAAGCAAAACAAAATAAGACTTTTGTGCTTTTATTGTGGAATCCTACTTCAGTCTAGTAATTCCAGTCACTAATCTAAGGAACAAAAGCAAAACTTTTGGGTTTCATTCTGAAAAAGCACAGCTGCTGCAGCCCGGCTCATAAGAGAAAGTGCTGTAGACAACATTCATTCAGCACTCCACTCCTTATCTTAATTGATTTTAGAACAAAAGCAACAAACTGAAATAAACTATTTTTTTTTTTTTTTTAATATTTTTATTTTATTAATTTTCATTGTAATCATTCCATACAAACAGATCAATTTATAACCCAACAAATTTGAAAACAAATCAAACCCCACCCCTGAGAAGGAGAGCTTAGCTAAAGGAAAATTTCTTTAAGCTTTTTAATAAGGCAACATTAGACAAAAGAAGGGGAGAAGTAAATATCTATATAAATAAGAGATGGAGAAGGGAGTTAAATGCAATAATAGTTAATTCTCTTATTCTAAAATAATATTGATTAAATCCTGCCAAGTTTTGAAAAAATTTTGTACAGATCCTCTAACTGAAAATTTGATTTTTTCCAATTTCAAATAATATAAAACATCGGTTTCCCACTGACTTATAAGAGGAGAATTAGGATTCTTCCAATTTAACAAAATAAGTCTGCGTGCCAAGAGTGTAGTGAATGCAATCACCGTTTGCTTGTCCTTCTCCAATTCAAGTCCATCTGGAAGGACACCAAACACAGCTGTTAGTGGGTTAGGAGGGATTGTGATACTAAGGCTGTCTGAGAGGCACTTAAAAATTTTTGTCCAAAATGATGTTAGTTTGGTGCAGGCCCAGAACATGTGACCCAGTGAGGCAGGAGCTTGGTTGCAGCGCTCGCAGGTTGGATCCTGGCCTGGAAACATTTTGGACACTTTTAAGCGAGACAGATGGGCTCGATATATAATTATTAGTTGAATAATTCTATGCTTTGCGCATATAGAACTCGAGTGAATTCTCTGCTTTGCTACCTTCCACTCCTTTTCTGATATATTGATTAAGAGATCTTCTTCCCAATGTCCTCTTGGATCTTTGAAAGGTAGGGACTCTAATAAGATTTTATATATTGCGGAAATAGTGTTTGTTTCCTCGGAATTGAGCAGTATTTTTTCCAGCATTGTGGAGGGTGCAAGGTGGGGGAAATCGGGCAATTTCTGTTTAACAAAATTTCTAATTTGAAGATAGTAAAAGAAATGTGTAGCTGGGAGGTTAAATTTTGAACGTAATTGTTCAAAAGATGTAAATATGTTGTCTATATAAAGATCTCTGAGCATTTTAATCCCAAAACTTTTCCAGGTATTAAAAACTGGATATACTTGCGAAGGTTGAAAGAGGTGGTTCCCTTGCAGAGGTGCCACTGATAAAAGATTTTCCATCTTAAAATGCTTCCTAATTTGGTTCCATATTCTGAGTGAGTAAAGCACAATTGGGTTATTAGTATATTTGCGATAACTTTCATTTATTGGAGAGCAGAGCAGGGAATATAAAGAAGTACTACAGGATTTTACTTCTATTGCAGACCAAGCCTGTGTATGTGCATTTATTTGTGTCCAGGTTTTTATGGCTTGTATGTTTGCTGCCCAGTAATAAAACTGAAAATTAGGTAAAGCCATGCCACCTTCTGCCTGAGGTCTTTGTAGGGTCGCTCTTCGGATACGTGGGTGTTTTGAGTTCCAAATGAATGAGGTTATTATTGAATCTAACTGTTTAAAAAATGATTTATTGATATATATTGAAATGTTTTGAAATAAAAAGAGAAGTTTAGGAAGGATATTCATCT
Organism: Erpetoichthys calabaricus; assembly: GCF_900747795.2. Taxonomy (NCBI): domain Eukaryota; kingdom Metazoa; phylum Chordata; class Cladistia; order Polypteriformes; family Polypteridae; genus Erpetoichthys; species Erpetoichthys calabaricus. The sequence goes on along the minus strand of NC_041395.2, from coordinate 256,891,234 downwards.
TAACAATGTTAATTCTTCCGGCTAGAGTGAGATGAAGGGTTGACCATCTATGCAAGTCTTGCTTAATTTTTTCCATACAGATGCCAAAATTTTGTTGATAAAGAGCTTTATGTTTACTTGTGATATTTACCCCTAGGTATTTAAACTGATCTGCTATGGTAAAAGGTAGGGTGTCCGATCTAATATTATATGCTTGTGAGTTCACTGGAAAGAGTATACTTTTATTCAGATTAATTCTAAGACCAGATATCTTTTGAAATTCTGTTAGTGCTGTTAAAACAGCAGGGACAGTGTTTTCTGGGTCCGATATATATAAGACCATATCATCTGCATATAGAGAAATTTTCTGTTCCAGTCCTTCTCTGACAATCCCCTTTATCTGATAAGAATTTCGGCAGTGAACCGCCAGTGGTTCAATAGCGATTGCAAACAACAGTGGCGACAAGGGACATCCTTGTCTGGTACCACGTTCTAGTTTAAAGTAGTCTGAGCAAATTTTATTAATACAAACTGAAGCTTCTGGACTGGTATACAGTAGTTTGATCCAAGCACAAATATTCGGGCCAAACCCAAATTTCTCCAATGCAGTGAAAAGGTAATTCCATTCGATCATGTCAAATGCCTTTTCTGCGTCTAATGATAGTAATATCTCTGGGGTGTTTGATTTTGCTGGTGAATATATAACATTAAACAAGCGTCGGAGATTTGAAGATAGATGTCGGCCTTTAATAAATCCAGTTTGATCTTGTGATATTACCGAGGGCAGCACTTTCTCCATCCTTCTAGCTAGGATTTTTGAGAGTATCTTAACATCATTATTCAGGAGTGAAATTGGTCTATATGATGCACATTGTAACGAGTCCTTATTTTGTTTAGGAAAGACGGTGATTAATGCTTGTCGAAATGTTTGAGGTAGTATTTGGTGGTCTTTAGCTTCTGTTAATGTTACCAATAAGAGTGGAGCTAGCTGAGTGGAGAATTTCTTATAAACTCTACGGGGTAACCATCAGGGCCTGATGATTTCCCGCTTTGTAGTGACTTTATAGTGTCTAGTAATTCTGTTAGCGTTAGAGGTTTATCCAGTTCCTCAGCACTTAAAGCATCTATTTGTGGTATTTGTGAATTATCCAGAAATGCATTAGATTGCGTGTTGTCTTCTTTGGGCTCAGTGGAATATAAAGACTTATAGTAATCTCTAAATGTGTGCATTATTTTATTATGGTCGATGATTTCTTCTCCATTCTTGTTGGATGATTACTGGTATTGCATTGTGAACTTCTTGTTTATGAATTTGTTGAGCTAAAAGCTTATTAGCTTTTTCTCCGTGTTCATAGTAATGCTGTCTAGACTTATAAATAAGTTGTTCAGTTTCTTTAGTTGTTAAGATGTTAAGTTCTGTATGCAGGGCCTGCCTTTTCCTGTGAAGAGCTTCACTTGGACTCCTGGCTTGTTCTTCATCTATTCTAGTAATTTCATTTCTTAGCTCTGACACTTTCTTGGTTTCTAATTTATTTCTATGGGAAAGATATGAAATAATCTGGCCTCTTAAGAAGGCCTTTAGAGTTTCCCAGAGTGTTCCTGCAGAAACCTCTGTGGACGTGTTTGTCTCTAGGAAGAAGCTGATTTGTTTGGATATAAATTCTGTGCAGTTCTCGTCTGCCAATAAAAGAGGGTTAAGACGCCATCTGCGAGGTGAGTATGAGGGGCTTATTGATTTTAGCTCCAAGACTAGAGGGGCATGGTCAGAGATAACAATTGTGTCATATTTGCATGATTTAATTGTAGGCAGGAAATTATTATCTATAAAAAAATAATCAATTCTTGAGTAGCTATAATGCACTGGTGAGTAGAACGAATATGTTCTTGAGTTTGGGTTAAGAAACCTCCAGGGGTCTGATAAGTTGTGATCATTTAAAAACTGTGTAATTATCTTTGCAGTATTAGATGTCGTCCCCCCTGTCACAGGAGTCCTATCTAAGAGTGGATTTAAAACACAATTAAAGTCCCCAGCCATTATAATTTTATTAGTGTTCACATTGGGAATGGATGCAAATAGATTTTGCATGAATTCCTTATCATCAACATTGGGTGCATAAACATTTATCAAAATCATTTTACTGTTATATAAGTTGCCCATGACCATCACATATCTCCCTTCAGGGTCTGACACTACCTCTGATGCTACAAATGGAACTGTTCTATGTATGAGAATTCCCACCCCTCTAGTTTTCTTTATAAAGCTAGAATGGAACATTTGGCCAGTCCAGTCTTTTTGTAATCTGAACTGATCCTTGGTTAGTAAGTGGGTCTCCTGTAGAAATACTATTTTAGCGTTTAAGCCTGTTAGGTGAGAGCATACTTTCTTTCTCTTTAATTCGTGATTCAGGCCTTTAACATTCCAGCTCACAAAGTTAACTGTCCCATCATGGAGACATTGATTCTGAGTTTTTAATGTCATTTATAGTTTTAATTGGTAATATGGCAGTTTTAATCTTAGTTTCAAGATTCCCCATGAGTTGTTGCATGTTAGCCTGTTGTTGCATTGATATTTATAATTATAAGGATTATAAGAATAGATTAGATATAACCTGCTCTCCTTCTCTCCCCCCTTTATCCCCCCACCCCCCCATTTTGCCTCCCCACATGAGGCTAAACCCCACTTCGCGATGTTCCAGTCCTCTGACATACGAAGAGACAGAGCACGTCCAAAACAGAACAAACCCCACCCTGCAGCGGCGTTACAGAATTAAAACAGAGATATCTTTTACAGTTAAATCCTTAATACTATCTGCCGAAAATGTTCTCATTAACAATATTTAAGCTTGAAATAATCTTCAGCGCTTTTAAGTTAAGATATTAAGATTAAAAAAAAAACAACAACTCTGGGAATGATTTTAAAAACTAGTCTAGGATAAACCTGGTAATTCCTACTGTAATAGTATAATGGTAATTGTATAAATAGTAGAACAAGCAATAAACCAAGGGTATGAAGTTAAACAGTCTACTTTAAGGTATAGTAAAATAAAAAAAATAAAAAAATTAAAATAAATAAATAAAAAAAAATAAATAAATAAAACGAATCCTACTTTAATCACTTCCACATTTTCACACTCACGTCTACAACTCTATAACTCTGATTAAAACATAAACATATAACATATAAAGTCCAGATAAAAAAAAAAAAAAAAAGAAAATAAGGGATGTATAATTATAATACCAGTCTCTTTAAACATGGATCCAGCGATCAGATCATAGGTCCTTCCCGTGCCTTGATAGAATATAGCTCTTTAATTTTAATTAACTTTCAAAAAAGTGTCGGAAACAGCTTCTTTAATTCTTTTTCAGCTTCTTCTTTGCTGAAGAAAATATAATGTCGATCTTGAACTTCCACTTTCAGTTTGGCAGGATACAAGAGGCTGTATTTGATATCGGCTTCCCGTAGCATCCTTTTAATGTCGATGTAGGATCTGCGTTTTGCAGCTGTTGATGGTGAGAAGTCGGGAAAAATACGAATAAGATTATTTTCGAATATAATCTCTTGCTTGTGTCTGAGAAGTGCCATCACATCAAGCTTACATCTTAGTCGTTCGAAGCAGACAATAAAAGACCTAGGTTTAAAGGCGCTTGGTATCTTTGTGCGATAAGCCGTGGCTATCTCATTGTCGAGTTTAAAGTCATCTCCAATTATTTTAGACAGTAATTCTACTGCAAATTTCACTGGGCTTGAGCTTTCTCGTTTCTCAGGTATACCCTCAATTCTTATATTATTTCTTCTGCACCCATCCTCCAGGGCTGCAAGTCTGTCTCCAAGTTTTTTGTATTCCGAGTTCGCAGCTGTGGCTTTTTCATCGGCGTTAGATGCCAGTTGTTCCGCTGTTTCCACTCGAGCCGTGAGTCCCTGCTTAACGTCTTCCAGCTGATCTGAAACGTCATTAATATGATCATCAAGCCTTTTCAGTTTGGAATTAGTTTCTTCAATGTGTTCCACTAATTTCTCCAACATGCCTTTAAAGTTCACGTCGAAACGTTTAAATAGACGCGTTTCCTTATCTTTGTTATCCTTCTTGAGCTCAATGGCCACCTTCTTAAGATCATTTGTGTTATCTTTCTTAAGCTCATTCATGGCCGTAACCATGGCAGTGGCCAGTGTAGCAATCATCTCTTTCTGTGTAACGATCATCTCTTTCAGTTCGGACAGTTCGCTTCTGCTTTCGTGCTCCGCAAGTGAAAATACAGCTCCTGTTACAGGCTCGCGATGAGTAGATGAGAGCACGTCCTGCAGAGCCCTTTCTAGTCTCGAATGATCCTCAGAAATCGGCGATCCCTCGCAACCTGTATCACTTGCGCCTTCGCTCCCATTTTCACTCTCGACTGGAGACGATACAATGGAGCGGGGTCCTAGGAATTCTGCGCACTCTTCTGCCTGTTCCAGGTCAGTCTCCGTGAGGCCATACCTTACACTTGCACTCAGGCCGGAAGTCTGTCCGGACTTTGATGCAGCTTTAAGTTTCTTTTCCGGTTCTTTCTGACTTTTCTTCTTGTTACTCATGCTTGTATATTGTAGTGGAAGTTCCTTGGTCGGGTTAAATACAGGATACCTCTAAATAATATGAAATACGTGGGAAAATAAAGCCGCTGCTAGCGGAGCTCTGCTTCAGACGTCCATCTCCTATAAACGGACGAAACCAACTCCATATTTTTGATAAAACATTGAATCTGCGTTGAAATATAGGAAAGTTTGTCACAACCAACCACATTTCATTCATCACTGAAATTTGGAAAAATTCAGTATCACCCTAGTTTTAAAAACATTTATAAATCGGGCTTCTGTTCTGAAATGCTATAGACTATGCTATAAAGTTTAAAATTTTAAAAAGCTTGTCAAATGACCAAATAGGCTTCGTATGCCTTTGAAGCAATTTTGAGAAATACACAAAGCTCAGTTGTATTTTCCCAGTAGATTTTGCTTAAAAACTTAAAATCATGTGAAGTCTGTCTTTAAACAGCCTTTGTAGCACTCAGCTTCTGCTTGGTTTTCAAATGTCACTGTAAACCAGGAAATTATCATAAACGAAGGCCTTGAACTGGATTTAGTTTAAAGTCTCATTTTTCTTTACTTTAAAAAAATTCTACATGAAAATATTTATACCAGTACTTTAGATAGCTGTACTGATACTATGACTAAAAAACTTACTTTGCTGCATTAGTACTTTTAGATAATTTATACTTTCATAAATCTGCACCGATTTTGAAAAGTAAAATGGCTCTCTACATTTTGTTATTTCTGCCACTTCAAGCGATATAGTGGTATTTAATACACTTTTCTAGGACAATTAATAAAAAACTGAATGTTTCAAGTAAAAATATACAAGCTTGCTTTTATAATGTCACCACCACACTTTAACTTTATATATTTATTACAGTATTATTTCATTTGCTTTAGGGTGTTCCTTCAAGGCTGGATGTCACATGTCAGAATATGAACAACCTCACCTGGTCCCTGCACACCTCCTCCGTCATCAAGAAAGCTCACCAGCGCTTGATCTTTCTGCGGAGGCTAAAGAGGGCCCATCTCAGTAAGTCAGTCCTCACCACTTTTTACAGAGGGACCATAGAGAGCGTGCTAACCAGCAGCAGCTCTCTGTGGCAGGAGAGCTGCAGCGCTTCGGACTGGAAAGCACTGAGGAAAGTGGTGAGGGCTGCGGAGAGGATCATTGGAGCCCCGTTGCCTAATGTACAAGATTTGGCAAAACAACGCTGTCTGGCCAGAGCTGTGCGGATTTCTAGAGACCCTACTTATCCTGCCTCTGAACTCTTTTCCCTCATGCCCTCAAGCAGAAGGTACCGCAGCCTGAAATGTAGAACTACCAGGTTTAAAAACAGTTTTTTTCCTACTGCCGTTCGTCTTTTAAATGAAGCATTTTAGTATTTTATTGTAGGCTGATTTTAACTATGTGTTTTTATTAAAGTCTTGTGCATCGTATTTTCGTTCTGCAGCACATCTTGGATGTTCTGTTAAATGACAAATAAAATTGAATTGAATTGAATTGAATTGAATGAACATTGGATGTCTTTTTGTTTTGGTATTGTCTTATTTATTCTATTTATACATTTATTTTTAGTTAGTTTACATTTTGGCATGTGCAGCACTTATAGCACCAATAGCCCAGTGCCATCTTTTATACAACATTGTAAGTCCCAGTCTTCCATCTTTGAATTTGGGTTTACATGTTTCTGCTGGTTTTATGGCTAAATATAGGGATAAATAGGAAGAAGCAAAATCCAGGGCAAAGGATAAAGATGAACAATCTAGTGTTTGAGAAAAAAAAAGAAATCATTAATAACATGAAAAAGAAATTGCAAAAAGGCAAACTGTCAACAGGTAAAAAAGTAAACAAATTCAATATTGGAAAATTCAAACAATTTCAGTTCATCTTGTATAACATTTTTCACTGAAGTTTATCCTTGATTGTAATAATTAAAAGCTATAAATGTAAGGTTTATAATGTACATGTGTGAATAAATAATGATCCATAAAAAGCATACTGAGAGAACACTGTCTAGTTGAAAGTAGATAGGAGGACAACAGAAGTGATTTAGAGCAGCAGAACCCACACCTCAGAGTCCTTTAAAACACACAGAGTCAGAGTTTTGCTGACCTAGGCCAACTGGTTGTTCATCGCATTCTGGGCTCATAAATTTTTTATGGTGTCTACAGGAAACTAATTATTGTATAGCTTGCTGGTGTGGTGTCTGCCAATTTTAATACATGCATGGTAAGTAATCAAAAATATACAGCAATAGACTAAGAAGAAAGTGAAAATAGGGAGGGAAGATTAGAAGATACAATGAAGACAACTACAGTTTTATTTAGGAAATGTCAATGAGAATTTTTAGCTTAATAAGATAGGAGTTTTCAGCCTATTTTTAAATGCCTAAACTAATAGATCATCCCTCTCTCATCCCTCATTCTCTAGCATGCAGATTGTTCTTACATTTGAGGGCTCTTTAACCAAAGACAGCACCCCTACACTAGCATTCAGTATCTACAATAGCTGGGAGAGTTATTATCGTGAAAATGAATACCTTCCCAAATCTCTTTTTCAAAGCATCTCTCCTGTATTTTAAAAAAGGTTAATTAATTGTAATTTTGTTTTATTTGGAATTAGAAACAACCATGTATTAAAATGATGACCTTACAGAGAACTAAAGAAGAAGGTGAAATGGCACCGCCTAATTTTCTGTTCTGTTAGTTATCTGCTTATATTCATCCATTGAGACTTCAGAAGGGGTAAAAATCAGCAAAATCAGACATGCTTGGTGGGCCATGAGAATAAGTCTTTGCCAGATTCCTTTCTATATGCTTTGTTCCAGTTAACACCAATTACTGTTAATTTGTCTGCAACCTAGTGGTCATTCCACTCACTTAAGGCATGGTACCTTTGATGGACATATTTTAAAGCAAAGCGATTGTTGTTTCTTTTCAAGTCTGTGCAAAGCATGCCATAATTCACCTAAAAAGTGTACCTTGTACACATATATTCTATTTAAGGTGTCTAAAATGTGTCCTGGACAGTATCCAAAATGTAAATGGTGTCAACAAGTGCCTAAATTACTAGGTCCTATGTTTGGGGAATGCTCCACATCATTTTGGTTTGCAGTATGATTGGATGTTTTTATAGAAAACAATGTCTGGATTACTGCATCATCTGCACAGATGTGTCTTTGAGTGAACTCTATTTTATTGTTGGCGTGTTGTTCTCTTAATAATAATAAAAGATAAGTTATGTATTCCTGTAAGAAAGCTTGTATCATGTGATGGCAATGTGTGCTCAGAAATGTGCACGTCAATAGGTTTTTTTCAGTAAATAGGACCAATGCCATGCTTTAACCTTATTATTTATATTTTTATTGAGTTTTAAAATTGATAAATGGATACATTTCAACATTTAAATACTATAAGATATTGTGCTTTTTGTTTCCCTTTTAATATTCACAATTATTCTACTTTCTTATTTCCCAACAATTTGTTAACAAAGAGCAGAGGAGAAACATTTGGGAGGCTGACATATTATGGAAAATTTCAGCTCCTCCACTTTAAATTACCTTTTATTTCTTCTAATATTTAGATAATATAGTCCTTCTCTTTTCTATTGCAGAATAGAAGGAGTTACAAAGAAAAGCTGTCAGTTTTAAATGATCTCTGTCAGTGTTAAATCGAACACTATTCCAGTGTGTATTTTGGTCCACACTATTTCAAGTTACATTAACACTTCATAAAATGCAGGCATTATGCAACATTTGCAATAAAAAATATTAATAGCAGTAGTATTGTTACACTAGTGTTGGTTAGTACACTATTGAGCGTACCTTGTTCGCAGTTCTGCGTGTTAAATCATTACTGTTCAGGTGTTACTTGGTCACTAAGCTAGTGCTAACTAGGCCCAGTACTGAAGGTAAATGTTCACTAACAGCTGAACATTTTAAAGGTGTCTCAGATCCGCAGAAGGCGACAAAGGCTACATGTCTTTAGTATGAATATTGTATCCTATTTCTCAAGTAGCTCATCATTAAACAGCAGCTCAAAAACTCGATTTACCTAAGAGATGAAAGGTTTATATCAGATATACTATAGCTATATCCTTATAGGTATACAATGACGATTACTCCAAAAACACAATGTTTACCACTAACAAACACTGTCAAAAGCACAGTACACCAGTTGGAATGGGCTCTCACAATTTAAGCTCCAGCTTTTGTGACATGTGAGTCCCTGTCTTGCACCCCAAAACACGAGGCTGAGTCTCAGTACTTTAACAAAACCAACTTTATTCAGCTTGAAACAGGAACAGCGCGGTTATTTATTGTAGTGGGATCTACCACTCTTCTATACACAAACACAGCAGTCAGGCAGGGTCAGGGTCAGGTTAATGGCCAAGTAATACTGTTCCCTGCATTTATAACGTTCCTTGCATCACCCATCGACGGCAGATTCCTCATAACGTGACTGCGATCTTTTCAGATTTCTTTTCACGGTGAGCTGCCACAGTGGCGGGAGCCTGCCGTTGCACCGGCAACCAACAGGCTATCTTCCATAGCCACAGCGATCGCAGTTTGGGACGCTCTTCGTCATGTTGTCCTGATGGGGGGAGCCCCAAAAGAGTTTAGAGACCTGACACTTTATAAATTACATAAAATTATTCCTTAGTAGTCAAACAGTTAACAAATTGTTTTATGCTAAGAAACTTTGGAAAGGTTGTTAGATCATAGACTGTTTTCTCAAGGTTATTAACTAGATCTGGTTAACACTTAAAGGTCACTTTATTTTCTTGAAAACTTGGTCTTTGTCTGTGGTATGCTTAAGAAATAAAACAGCAACCCCAGACAAATCTCCCCCAAGTTTTCCTTATCTAAGCTAACTGTCCTCCTGCAGGTTGGCCCTCTAACATCAGTGACACAGTATGAACATGAAACTTATGGGACGTCGAGTTTGCTTTAACTGATTAATGATTTAATTAATTACTATTAAATTATATGCAACATATGTATAAAATGTAAGATATATAGGCCGATTATTTCTACAATTTAGGTCAATAAAAATTATTCTCTGATATTTACATTTTTAGGACATTACTTTTTCTTCTAGCATTTTATTACTTTGTGACATGCGTAATAAAGAAAAAAGAAAAACAAAACACATGCCTTTCACTACTATTTAATGTAAACATGAAAAACTGTCTTACGTAGCCCTTGTAGTAATGTGGATACATGAATACTTAAGATTAAGAAATAAGTCCACAATTCTAAGGGCATACATGTTTGTTGACATGTAGGAATCATCCTGTTACATAACAAATACAATTGAGTGCACATTCTAAGCAATAAGCATAGTTTTGGCAGTATGGTGATTTAAAAGACAGTGGCAATTACTTCAATAACCACTGTTCTTTATCAATGCAAAAACATTTATAAGGGCTTCAATTTTCTACAATTTATTTAGTACATGGTCATATATGGTGGGGCTCAATGGTGAGCGCCTGGAGGCCGGGCCTACACCCATGGGGCTCAGCTGGGCTCAGCCCGAAGAGGCAACGTGGGTCCTCCTTCCCATGGGCTCACCACCTGTAGGAGTGGCCAAGGAGGTTGGGTGCAATGTGAGTTGGGTGGTGGCCAAAGGTGGGAACCTTGGCGGTCTGATCCTCAGCTACAGAAGCTGGCTCTTGGGACATGGAATGTGACCTCTCTGAAGGGGAAGGAGTCTGAGCTATTGCGCGAGGTCGAGAGGTTCCGGCTAGATATAGTTGGGCTCACCTTGACGCACAGCATGGACTCTGAAACCAAATCTAACTGAGAGGGGCTGGACTCTCTACCACTCTGGAGTTGTCCCCGGTGGGAGGTGCTGAGCGGGTGTGGGCATACTTATTGCCTCCCGACTTGGAGCCTGTTCATTGAGGTTCACCCCAGTAGACGAGAGGGTAGCCTCCTTCCACCTTCGGGTGGGGGCACGGGTCTTAACTGTTGTTTGCGCGTATGTGCCGAACAGCAGTCTGGACTACCCACCCTTTTTGGAGTCCCTGGAGGGGGTGCTAGAGGACACACCTTCTGGGGACTCCCTTGTTCTGCTGGAAGACTTCAATGCTCACGTGGGCAATGACAGTGAGACCTTGAAGGGCGTGATTGGGAGGAATGGCCCCCCCTGATCTGAACCCGAGCGGTGTTTTGTTATTGGAGTTCTGTGCTCGTCACAGATTGTCCATAACGAACACCATGTTCAAGCATAGAGGTGTCCATATGTGCACCTGGCACCAGGACACCCTAGCCCTCAGTTCGATGATCGAATTCGTGGTCGTGTCGTCGGACTTGTGGCCACATGTCTTGGACACTCAGGTGAAGAGAGGGGCGGAGCTGTCAACTGATCACCACCCGATGGTGAGTTGGCTACGATGGTGAGAGAAGATGCCGGTCAGGCCTGGTAGGCCCAAACCTATTGTGAGGGTCTGCTGGGAACGTCTGGCAGAGTCCCCTGTTAGAACTAGTTTCAACTCCCACCTCCGGCAGAACTTCGACCACGTCCCAAGGGAAGTGGGGGACATTGAGTCAGAATGGGCGATGTTCCGCGCCTCTATTGTTGAGGCGGCTGACCGGAGCTGTGGCCATAAGGTAGTCAGAGCCTGTCGTGGCGACATTCCCTGAACCCGTTGGTGGACACCGTTGGTGAGGGATGCCGTCAAGCCAAAGAAGGAGTCCTACAGGACCCTTTTGTCCTGTGGGACTCCGGAGGCAGCTAACAGGTACCAGCAGGCCAAGCGGAATGCGGCTTTGGTGGTTGCTGAGGCAAAAACTTGGGCATGGGAGGAGTTTGGGGAGGCCATGGAGAATGACTTCCGGACGGCTTTGAGGAGATTCTGGTCTACCATCCGGCATCTCAGGAGGGGAAAGCGGTGCAGTGTCAACACTGTGTATGGTGGGGATGGTACGCTGCTGACCTCGACTCGGGACGTTGTGGGTCGGTAGGGGGAGTACTTCAAAGACTTCCTCAATCCCACTAACATGCCTTCCAATGAGGAAGCAGAGCCTGGGGACTCAGAGGTGGGGTGGGCACCCCCCCTCCCATCTCAGGGACTGAGGTCACCGAAGTGGTCAAAAAACTCCTTGGTTTTTTTGGGCCCCAGGGGTGGACGAGATATACCCGGAGTTCCTAAAGGCTTTGGATGTTGTAGGACTGTCTTGGTTGACATGCCTCTGCAGCATTGCATGGACATCGGGGACAGTTCCTCTGGATTGGCAGACCGGGGTGGTGGTCCCCTTCTTTAAGAAGGGGGACCGGAGGGTGTGTTCCAACTACAGAGGGATCACACTCCTCAGCATCCCCGGAAAAGTCTATTCGGGGGTCCTGGAGAGGAGGGTCCATCAGATAGTCGAACCTCGGATTCAGGAGAGATAGTGTGGTTTTCATCCTAGTCGCAGAACAGCAGACCAGCTCTACATCCTTGCCAGGGTCCTGAAGGGTGCATGGGAGTTTGCCCAACCAGTCTACATGTGTTTTGTGGACTTGGAAAAGGCATTCGACCGTGTCCCTTGGGAAGTCCTGTGGGGGGTGCTCCGAGAGTATAGGTTACCGGACCCCCGATAAGGGCTGTTTGGTCCCTGTACAACCGGTGTTAGAGCTTGGTCTGCATTGCCGGCAGTAAGTCGAACCCGTTTCCGGTGAGAGTTGGACTCCGCCAGGGCTGCCCTTTGTCACAACTTTTATGCACAGAATTTCTAGACACAGCCAGGGCGTTGAGGGGGTCCGATTTGGTAAACTCAGGATTGGGTCACTGCTTTTTGCAGATGATGTTGTTGTGTTTGTTTCGTCAGGCTGTGATCTTCAGCTCTCTCTGGATTGGTTCGCAGCCGAGTGTGAAGCAGCTGGGATGGGGGGAATCAGCACCTCCAAATCCGAGACCATGGTCCTCAGCCGGAAAAGGGTGGAGTGCCCTCTCGGGGTTGGGAGCGAGATCCTGCCCCAAGTGGAGGAGTTCAAGTATCTTGGGGTCTTGTTCACGAGTGAGGGAAGAATGGAGTGGGAGATCGACAGGCAGATCGGTGCGGCATCCACAGTAATGCGGGCTCTGCATCGGTCTGTCGTGACGAAAAAGGAGTTGAGCCATAAGGCAAAGCACTCAATTTACTGGTCAATCTACGTTCCTCCCCTCACCTATGGTCATGAGTTCTGGGTAGTGACCAAAAGAACGAGATCACAAATACAAGCGGCTGAAATGAGTTTCCTCCGCAGGGTGTCTGGGCTTTCCCTTAAAGATAGGGTGAGAAGCTCGGACATCCAGGAGGAGCTCAGAGTAGAGCCACTGCTCCTCCGCATCGAGAGGAGTCAGATGAGGTGTTCCGGGCACGTCTAACCGGGAGGAGGCCCTGGGGAAGACTCAGGACACGCTGGAGGGATTACATCTTTTGGCTGGCCTGGAAATGCTTCAGGAGAAGAGCTAGTAGAAGTAGCCAGGGAGAGGGAAATCTTGGAATCTCTGCTTAAGCTGCTGCCCAGGCGACCCGATCTCGGATAAGTGGAAGATGATGGATGGATGGATGGAGGTCATATACACAAATGTGTTTTTAATTTTTTCCTCCTGGCCTCTAAGTGTTTTTAATTTTTTCCTACCTGGTCTCTGAGACCAGTCACCCTTCAGGGGGAGGATATGAAAGTGGTGCAAATTACTGAAAAAACAAGATGAAAAGTTTTGATAGGTTGCCATGAGGTTAAAAAAATGTTATGAACCATTGCTATAGAATGACCGTAATATAATACATTTCATAGTGCTATGGCAGAGAACCTACTCGACATCTAAAACTGTTAGGAACAGACAAACCCCTGTACTGTTGTTAGTAAATTTATTCTACTCCTAGATATTTTTTTTCTGTTCATGAGGCTTAAATATGTCAAAGGCCAAAGTTATAAGCTTAATTTTTACTTGGGTATGTTTTTATTTTTGTTTGAGAAACATTTCTTTTTGTTAACTGTTAAGTGCATTCCACTACCATTTTAGAATTGTAGCGGATAGTCAGTGGTTTTCTAGGAAGCATTTTACAGTTGCTTGGGACTGCCTCCCAGAAGGCACTATGATTTGTATTATAATGACTTGCTTATGAATTCCACCACAGCACCATTTGTCCTTTGTCCAAGATTATAGATTTAACCTGTGAACGAGTGTTATCTTAGTGCTTTACGCTCTAATTTAATGATAATAACGCAAAGCTTTCCACCACTTGATTCGTTCCTCAGTCTTAGTGTTTTGGCTTCAGTGCTTTTAATGACTCCTTCTAACACTTGTTTGACTACAATAACAGTTAAGCCCTCTGGTTTTTGATTAGCAACCCACAGTCTATGTAGAAATCTGTTTTTTTCTAAGTTCTTTCTCAAAAAGCACACATACATCATGATCTAATAAAATCTAGCAGTTGCCTTTTTTAATTTTGCTGTCAAAATTTTTGCTTTTCAAAAAGAGGGTAGATGTAAATTAAAAGGTAGGCAGAGAGTGCTGCAGTCCAAATGAGGCACTTCGAGCAATTGAATCTGGCATAAGAAAAACTAGCATAATTTTAGTTGAACAGATTTGGAACACATGTGACAAAGTCTGAAAAAGGCAAAGGAAAACCTTTGAGTGTAAAGACAGTAGAGAAACATACATATAATTCACAACATATTCTTCACTAAAATTCAAAATGCAAAAAGAAGAATAGAGAACTCCGCAGTGGATAAATAAAAAGCTAAAAGTAAAATGGCAAAAAAAAAAAATCAAAAAGAAAAACGAAAAACAAAACACGTTAAATGCGTGCAAAACAAATAACTTAAGTTTTCAGACATTACTAAACTAGGTAGAACAGATCGTTTACAATCAGATGAACCAATACAGATGGATTTGGACAGAATTAAAATTACATCAAATTTATGGTTAATAACATTTAATATAAATACATGTAAGGAATCTGCATTTTAATATCAATAAGTGGTTTAAAAAAATTAACCTATATTTTATTGAAAGAAGACATAGTGGATTATTTACAATCTACAGCCAGACACAGTTTAAGCTAAAGGAGGTTATGTTTAAGTTAAAAAACATACTCGTGAGGCCTCATCTACAGCATTTGTTATGTCAAAGAAAATAAGGGGCAGATTACTAGATTAGATTAGATTAAATTAGATTAGATTCAACTTTATTGACAACAAAATGCAGTTTGACATCTAACCGGAAAATGCAAATAGTAGAGTAAGGTGCAATAGACAATGGGTGCAAGTAGTACATTAAAGTGCAATAGACAGTAAGGTGTAATAAGGCAGCATACAAATGAGAATATATATCTATATGATATTTGAATTTACTGGTAGTAGCATATACAAAGAACAGTATGTAGATATGAATACTGATCAGTAACATGATATGACATGACATGATATAAATAAATATAGATGTGATGTACAATATATGTATATGTGAACAGGTGAATGTACACATAGAGTACAGTCACAAACATGAACGTAATCAAACATTGTCCAGTGATGCGTTTTTACAAAGTTCTAATCAGCTATACAACATATTCTCATAACTGTATTGGAGAAAAATAAACGAAAATAGTAATCATAATACTACTAATTCACGAAATATGGGAAGGCAGAGAGTGTCACAATGCACATACGCTGCCGCCATGCTGTACGAAGGTGACTGGAAGAAGTGAGGTCAAAAAGCACAAGACAAACATTTATACCTGAAAATCTGTCCAATCTAATATCGATCCCAAATGAAAAAACAAAAATCTAATTCAAAGCCAGAAAAAGGATCTAAAGCACTAATAATGAACAATAGCAACAATAATGCAACATAGTCTCCTAGTTTATTGACAAACTAAGAATGTGCATGGTGCCTACCTTTTTTCTGTTGCATAGCAACCGATTCTTAAAATAGTGACTCCTAAAAAACAACAATGGTGCTGGAAAAACAAGTAAAAAATATGTAACTATTAAGCAAATATTTTTCAGTCAGAACTCTAATGCCAAAATTGGGTTCTGTAACCCAAGAAACCTATGTTTTGAAATACAATGTAACTAAAAGAACTCAGGGAAATCAGAAATTAATTCAAAATGCACCTGTTTTATAACTGTAGTTGTACTCTTCATGCTTCAATACAGATGTAGCAGTGCTAGAAAAAGTAAAGAGAAAAGCAAATATGTTGTTTCTAGTAGTATGAACTATGAAGAAAGAGTTGAATCTTCTCAATTCAAGAAAAACAGAAATTAAGATATATTATAACTGAAGAGTGTAAAATTATGAAAGTTATTATGGTGGATGTCAAAAATTCATTTAACACTGGAATTCCTGAAGCCTATGAAAAAAGTCATAATGCCGGGCCACCTTAAATTCCTTCTCACCTCTTCATCAGCGTCTTTGTTTTGCAAATGTGTCAATCAGCTCAAGCAGCCTGCTATCCCGTCCCCCACCAATGCAGCTGAAGTTGTCTCAGCTCAGGGGGGTATTTTTCGTACGTGGATTAGTCGTTTAGCCGGATGTAATTGTTGACGATTTGGCATGATCCTGGATCTGTCGGTTTTTCGAAACTCTTGCTGGAAGTGTTGTCATAGCAACACATCCTAATCCTCAAACCTGCTTGGAGAAGGTTTGTTCTATGTAAACAAGGATTAGTTTACACACGTAATCGGTGACGGTGCGTGGAAGTCATCCAGTCATGGTTTCGCCGTTCATGAATGAGCGACCAATTGATATTGGTGCGCAAATTATATGAAGAGAATTTCATATAGAGAGGGTTTTACGCGATCGGCAAGATCCTTTATTGCTCCTGGAGGAAATTCTTTTCGAAAGATACCGCTTTAGCCAAGGGGGAATATTGTACTTCCAAATTTATTAGCACCTTATATTCGAAGTCAAACTAGGAGAAGTCGGGCTCTCACAACCACACAGACAGTATGCATTGCTTTGAGGTTTTTTACAGGCGGCACTTTTTTATATACTGTTGGTGATGCAGAAAATCTAACTAAAAGTGCAGTTTGCCAGGCAATTCGTAAAGTCTGTTTGGCTCTGAAATATTTCCTTCGGGTTTTCATAGTGTTTCCTGGACACCTGTGTGTGCAGACAATAAAAGAGGCGTTTCATGCCATTGCAGGTAGGTAATACACAGGCTAAAACACCCACAGTTCCATGAAGAATCTCAATCAGCCTAACATTCTCATTACCAGGATTTCCAAATGTGATTGGGGCACATGGGACTGATCAGAGTGGAGTTTGATCAAACATTATTTGGAAAATGTACCTCTCCTCCTGATGAATAATCAGACACAGTGTCTTCATCAAATATTTGACCCTTCGTCAATATTTCGTTGGTCAGACACAGGTTCAAGGGATATGATATTCCTTGCAACTGACCCAACAAAAAAGAGGGCTATATGGAACATACCTATGGCACACATGGAGGACAAATATATGCAATGACCATCCTTTACCTGAAATGAAGTGACCACTGCATCCCGCCACTGGTTCTGAGGAGGAGCTTCCCCCTGGAATGCCCTCAGAAACAGGGCGATGGGCATTTTGCTGGAGAACCAACTCTTCTGCAGGGGTTAGATGTGGACCGTGTGGACCTCCACCTGTTTTTTGCTTGTCTGCCTTCTTATTAGCTTTAAAATTAATGTTTTTTATATTATATATGATTATTTATGTCAACAATTCTTTAAATAGTTATATACCAATATTTACCAGTTTGAAGTATATTCTTGTACTTCACTTTAACCTGTTCCCATGTTCTCCTTGTGCTCACGTTTAATCTGGAATTATGACATATTAAATAATAATTAATCTGACACATAGGAAATGAAACGCTGCATTCAGTAAGTACAATGCACACTACTTAGCGTTTAATTTGTCGGCCACTTTTTGCCAGCCATCTTTTCTGGTTTGGGCGGCTTTTGCAGTGTTACCCCTTGTGCATATTAAATCTTGAAATTCTTCATGCCTTTCGAATAAAACATCTTGCGCCGCGTGTGTGAAAAAAAAATGTGCCCGTTCTTTCGTCATTTTGTTACAGCCTATCAAAGACTTGCTGATCATGTTTTCTAGACTCAATATATATGGGCTTTTCACTCAGCGTGGGCACGCGCATTCATCTCGTATGATTAGATCCATCTAGACTAATCTAATACATGGCTGTGTTTGAAAAACCAACCTATCCCGGATGAGTGTCACCGGCATTAACTCATCCAAGATGAGGCACCTGATCTCGGATGATTTAAGCGACGTACGAAAAAATACCCCCAGGTCTGTTTATCTGGGTGTGAGGTGCCTAGAATTGTATAGTGTAAATAATATAAAAATATCATTATTTGCAATACATACATGTATTACATGTATACAGCTACAGGTATACAGCACAAGTATACAAATAGAAAAAAAGTTTGTGCAGAATTTTTCATTGACACACAAGGAACCATAGAAACATGGAATAATTACCAAATAATGACGTAGACATTAACCTTCAAAAGCTAACTCAATGTCATTTTGGAATTAAGTGGATCAGATTGAGAAACATTTGGGTTAATAGTGTATTCTAATCAAAATCATTCTACTGTTCTAAGATGGCTTTGTCAACATTTAAAGACACTGTAAAAGTTATGGTAAGATATAAAACTTACTTAAAAAAGCAATGTTTTAGTTACAAACTGGCTACATGGTGACAGTTTTACTTTTCTTTCATGAAAAGTACAAAACTTTTTCTTATTATTTTTCACTTCTAAAGTTTTGAAAACATTAGCAAATAAATTAATATCAGTGGGCAGCATGATGGCACAGTGGGTAAGGAACTGTGAATTTCCACCTCACAGCACATGAGCAAAATTCATTTCCAGGCTGGGGTTTCTTCTGAATATCTAATATTAGGTTTTACAGTTTATTGTATGACATTAAAACTGAATTGACTCAGTTACAATATATGGTTTCCCAGAAGATTTTCATACATGGATTTCTGTCAGTTAACTCTAGTTTCTTTGATGTGACAATAAACATACATTAAAAAATGTATGAGCTTCGAGACAATAAAATCAATACGCTTGTTGGATAAGGTACATAAATTTTTCAGTTCTATGTATCAGTTTAATCTTCACAGGCCATTTTAACACATATTGGTTACCTACAATCAGAGAGGTCATCATTTTTCTATTTTTTAAATTAGATGTTCATTTTACTTCTGGGCTAGAGGAAAAAAAAGAAATTGGATTGTACAAATTACAAAAGAAAATTAGCAATGGAAATGTACAAGAGTACTCCATTTAGATCAGATAATTGCTTATGGGTTATAAAATGTGTTAATTACTATCCTTAGGATAACTAAAGACATCAACCTCTGCACGACTCTGTTCAATTCGGACATCTAGGCTTTGTATCCTTACCCAAATTACCATGACTTGCTATTGGCAACAAAAACTAAAAATGTTACATTGAAGAAATTAAAACCCTTTGTACAAATTTTATTCACATTAAAATGACAAAAACTAGATTCTTCTTTGTTTAAGTCAGAATGACATGACGCTTCACTGACACCACTTTCACTAACCAACGAGCTTGTTCCTAACATTCTGCCTACTGTTGTTTTCTCTTTAAATTTATGAAGTTATCTTATTAGTTACAAATTACATCATAATTTCTTAACTATTTCACCATGTTAAAAAATATCAGTTACATATTTATCCTGCTTATGATGTGTATTTATTGTTAATTTCAATATGTGGAATTTGTAATACATCGACAGATAAGTCAATACTTGTATTGTCTCCCATGAATGCAGTACAAGTATCCATGTATACAAGTAAAGAGATTATGAACTGTCATAGAATTAAACCACAAGAAAAATTCTGATAATGCTTGAAGTAAGAAAGGATAAATACTGTCAGTTTTTATTGGGTAGACAATCCATTAAATTACCTTTTACTTAAATCAGTAAACTCTGATCACTTATAGAAATTTAAAGGTGAATAATGTGTAAAACCTATTTAATTTTCTCTCCTTATTTGGAAAAATTGTAAATGTATTGGTTTTTGTTTTTGACTTACATTAATGAAATGCAGGAAAGATATAGTAAGGAAACAATATGATACTATTTAGGTGTTCCAGTCATATGTACCACAACTTATCCATCCAGCTATTTTCTGAACATGCTTATCCCATTACAGGGTCAAGGGAAGTTGCTTATCCTAGCAACATATGGCACATGATAGGAACAATCCATGGATGAAATTTCAGTCTATCAGCAGAAACAACCTTTCAGTTTTCTTCAATGAACTTGTACTAAGCCAATATATAGCTGATTTACCAAACTGTCCAACACTGGTTCCTGCAGCTGTAAGAAAGCTGGGGTAGCTTCTATGGCTCCATGCTGCCTATTATTGATACATTTAATCTTCTTGAAATTTTTCCTTTTTTATTTTTAGCTCATACTTTGTCTTATACAAACATGTTGTACTGAAATAAACTATCAATTACATACACCTGTTTGATATTGTTTGTTTGCATTGGTGGTTGTGTTTTATCCTGCCCATAATTCTTCATTAGCTGTTACCCAGAATGAGAGTTCTAGATTCTGATTATCTGATTCATCTAACAGATAACTAATTGACTGATACCTAAATGGTTAAAAGTATAATAAGCCAGATCCTACACCTGTTACTAACCAGGAATTCATTGTAAAATGTTGTTTGATAACCATTTGCATATTTAAATAATGGTATTTTAGTTCTTGACATTAATTTATGTTCAGTTATGTCTGTCTATCTATTATATTCTTACTGTAAACTGGTTTAGTAACACTTACTGCATTCCTTTAGTTGAGGCCATACCAGATGGTTTTACTTTTATGTATAAAACAAAATATCACAGTTGGAATCATTTTGTCTAAGGAACTTTATATTGTTTCTAAAATGTAGGTGACTTTGCACCATTTGAGGTCATCATATTTGCTATTAAAATAAATTCAAGTACAGCTGTTTTACTATTTCAAAGAACTCCTGGAGTCCACTGTTTTATTAATGTTCGAATTTATCAACCTTTGATATTGCCCTTTCTGTGGCGGTGGGGGGATGGTATAGCAGGCTACTTGCTGCTTGTGTTGATCGAGACATTTACAAGACAAAAGACGTTGACAGAGAGGTGCAAAGGGATATAAGGTGGGCTGGGTTTACAAGTTTTTTCGTAGGCTTTGGTAATTCTAGTGTTAAAGCTTTTAGGCAGAGCTGTCTATCACCAGAGTGTCTGATAAGGTTTCTTATTTTTTTTTCTTTTTTTATATCTTTTTCTCAAATTTTCTTTTTCCTATTACAAGTTTTGAACACTACATAATTCGTTTCTGCACATTAATTTCATAAGAGATTAACATTTGGCACTGTTGATTTTGGTTTTCAAGGGAGCCACCATTTTCTAGCATCTTTGTATATGTTTTCTATGGTGCTTGATACTATTTGGATGACTGAAGGGTGTGACCTGTGGATTCATCAAGTGTATTGCTACCATGAAAATGGCCACAAGGAAGATTAGAACGACCATAAGAGGGCACCACAAGATCAGTGACAACACAAGCAAACGGTCTGTAACTCAAAAGATTACTTAACTAAAGACACAAACTCAAGACACATCTTTTAGTCAAAAGCACAATAGAAAATTAAATAAAAAAACCAGGAAAGATTAGTTTTTGGAAAAAGTTTGCCTACAAAGTCACATAATGCCAGCTCCTAGCTGTTGTAATTATTAGGGGCACCAAGATGACAACATAATAAGCTGTGTTTAAAGACCATACTATCAGCAAGGAAAAAAGTCATGTACAATCGAACTTTATGTAAAGTAATGCAAATAGCAGAAATAGCCAAAGGTATAAGACAGCAGAGTGGAATTCCATTAAACTGAAAATATGCATTTTTAAATCAAAATGAAACAAGTACAAAACTACAAAACATATGTAAAACCCTTGTGAAACTATTCACTAGTGTAAAAATCATAATCAGGTTAACTGTATGAGGATCTGTACTACTGACTTCCTGGTTTTGAATTTTGGATACAAACAAAATGCTTTTAAATTGATGTGTTCTTTTGTGTTGGATTTTTTTTGGTAGAAGTAGTTCTTTCATTGTTTTCTGACGTCGATGTTTAGTTACAATTCTTGGCTTCGTTAAGTGATAGGGCTTACTTTTGGTTATTGAAGTTATGCTTGGTGTATATTAACCATTTTCATTTTCTGGTCGCTATTTTCCTCTGTTTCTGCTTTACCACAGGGAAAATACAGATTAGCCGGTCAGTTATCTGTGTGTAACATCACGAGGCATGGAATCCCACATGTGCCATTTAGCATAAAGAATAGCCCAACCCAGCGCAAGAGAGACTCCCAACACTTGGATGCTGAAGACACTGTCTATGCATCAGCCAGGCTGCTGACTCTAAAAGCCTCCCAAGATAACTTGTCCTCTGATAAAAATGTTACCTTTATCTTTATGGAAAGTATTATTTAAGCTTTCTGACTTTAAATTAAGGGTGTATTAATGCTTTACATCCAGACATTAATATTATTCACTATTTTCTACCATTTATTTGCTATAATTCTATTAAAAAAATTGCTTTTCTGTTAAATTTCTATACTTTGAGTGGCTTGAGTGATTGAAGTAATAAAATAGATACAGGGACCTGATCTGGGAAGATTACCACTGTCTTTCCCATAGAGTTAGCACTCTGTGGGGAGAAATCCCCAACAGAGCATAACAGGGTTGGAAGTAATGCATTGTTGGGTAGTAAGTGGCATTAATCAAGGTGTATCAGCCTTCTTGAGTCTAGGTTATTGTTGGGGACCAAAGAGTTTCAGTTGTTAGGTCTATTTTATTTACAGAGAAACTGTGAAGGTGTTTTAGCCTCCAAGTGTCTAGGTTATTTTCGAAGACCAAGGTATATCAGCCTTTAGGTCTAGGTTTAGAGGAAAATTTACCCTATAGGGCAGGCTCTGGCACAGATAGTCTAAAAAATTAATTTTAATTTAATAGTGTCTTAAAGGTTATATCTGGGAACATCTATGTGTTGTTTATGCTGAAGCTAGTGAATCCCTGTTTGGAGTACTGAGCAGAGATAGGCTGTGCAGGCATCATTCATAATTAGTGCTTAAGTGGATAGTGTCTGTTCTGTGTATGTCTTAGGCTTGGAGTGCAAAAGTAGGCCAACCCGTAACGAATTTGGTAAGCTCCAATAATCTCACAAAAAGGTTTGACAAGTGAACACTTTTGGGGTACTTAAAAGGAAGTTAAGAAGCTAAAGCTTTGCCAGTGAATAGTTATTTATTTTATTTTTTTGCTTGTGTTATTTTGTGTTCTTCTTTTGTTTTTAGTATGTAAAATTTAATTTTACTTAGCATCCTAATGCACTATGTAAACTGCTACATTTTTAAAAACATTTTCCTGTACTTTTTTCAAAATCAAATAAAATTGATATTTATTTATTCAAAAAACAAGTTGAAAAGTCAAGATATTTTATATAAAACGATTGTGATGCTTATCAGAATGTGACATTCATATTTAACTATTAGGATTAAATTTTTCTTAGAGAAGTTCTTGTTCCAGTGAAGTGATCAATTTATAATATGATCCTCTACTGAAATGATTAATTCAGTCTGGATTTTTTTTTAATTACATCATAAAAACAATGTATTTCATTTACTTTTTAAACAATTTTTAAAGGTCACAACCACTAAATATTGCTGGAGTTTAGAGAAAAATCAAATGTGTACTAGCACAAAACAGACAGTAGCATAGGAAGAACTAAAGTATTCTTTATGAACTTTCTCTCCCACAATAGAATGCAGTTTCTCTATGAGGGTTGCATTTTCAATGGATTATTGAAGAAGATGAACATCTTTGCACAAACACATGTATGAATTCATTTTTCCTCAGATATTTCTCAGTGATTAATAAATAAAAAAAAAGATATTCTATTACTGTATTCTGAAAACTTAAAATATACATCTGAGTGTTCTTTAAGCCACAAAAGAACATACAACAACAATATATAATTTTTTAAACTGTGTAAGCGTATACACATACATTAAGGCACTCTTCAACAACGAAAAGTATGACAATCTAGAAAAAATAATTTTAAATTGTTTTATCAGCCCAAGCTGGAAAATAATTATCTTTAAATGCTCTGTGAAGGGAAGGAAGTTTATAAAGCTAAACAGAAAACAAACTCACTCAGAATAACATGGCATGAACTGGACATAAGCAATCCAAGGTTCAGACACTGGAAGCCAACATGGACTAAACTAATGCCATCTTCTTGTAATTGTCAGTACCTGCACACCACCTCTACTACGTCAACAACTCATTGAATATCACTTCAACTGGTATGGCCAGTGATGTGTCCGCCTCTTATCAATATGGACTGTCTATACCTGAAGACTAAGTGTGGAGAAAAACTGTGGAGAAGACTATACAAACAGGAAAAGCTATTGGACCAAATGGATTTAGTCCTCAAGTACATAAGGTGTGTGCTGACTGACTTTTTGTTAACCACTATTATCTTAAATCTGTCACTAAGGCTGAGTTGAATAAAAGTTCAGTTGGTAATGATTTTGAAGAAATTTTGTCATCGGCTTAGTGTAATATCTTGTTTTTTGGTAACATTATCTTATAATGACTATAGTAAGAAATAGGTTACAGTCCCATTAATATCCTACTGCAAACTTCCTCTGCTTTAATGTACTTTTATTCTGATCCTTTCAGCTAAATCACTACATTACCTCTTATTAAGTTTCTGTGTTAGCAAAAAGAAGCAGCATGGCTTTGGCATTTTAGGTGATATAGTCTACAATAACTAAAATTACCTATGACAACTTTGCAATAGGTTCCATAGTGTTCATTGCACAAAGTTTCAATCATAGGTGCATTTGTGACACCTGAAACTTTGGACAGCAATCACAGAGTCTCTTAACATTGCTATCAATCCCAAATCACTAAAAAGCTCTCCTTTGTCTTGTCAAACTACAATTGGCTGCACATTAAAAGGAAATGTACTAACTTCTGAAATTCTTTACAATAGGGGCATGGTATTAATAACTGTTTACATATTTCATCTTTTACTTTATTGCCTGATGTAAGATATTGTTTTCTAATGTAATGTATGATCCCTGTGGCATGGCATTCTATGATAAGCTGCCATTGATTTAAAACTCTGCATTCCTAGCATGCTTAAGGGAATTATCATTCTATTTTTCTGTTGTAAATAAGGAGGTAATTGTTTTATTTCCTTCAGAATTATGGGAGTATTTTCCTTTAGTTTCTTCCAGGATTTCCACTAGCAAAGTTATTGGGGTGTTCAGGTGATGTTGTGTTGTAGCAGTTCAGCGGCTACGAAAGATTGGCAGCTTTTAAATAATCCATTCACCCTATCACTCTCTGTGGGCGTGATCATGCAGCAGCGGGGAGTAGATGGAGTAATTGGGGCGAGTTGCACCTGCACGTGAGGGTGCAATCATTCTCAATTGCTTTATCGGCTTCCTGCGTTGTCTGATTGAAGCACTGCTCCCATGGAGCCATATAAGAATGGGCCGGCACAAAGAGGGGGGCAGAAAGGAAAGAGGAGAAAGAAACTGAAGGAAAGGCTTGGAGAATGAGAGCTCAGTATTGGGGGCGAAAGGAAGTGGATGAGCCAGTCAGCCAGCTGTAAAAGAGAGATCAGCACGATCAGGGGTTCCAGATGGAGCGAAGGATCAGCGCCCAAGGGACGGATCGTGCCCACTGAATGGAAGAGTGGGTAAGATTGTGGAGGAGTCCGCCCTAGGGATCTGAAGGATGACAACGAGTACAAGAAAGAAGACAGGAGGACAACCAACCCCGAGCGGACTGGCATACGCCGACGGAGGCAGCCAAGATGGGGGTCGGTAGTGTGAGGACTACGGCGGCTGACGTCTCTCCCGCTGAGCATGCCTTGGGTCAGCTGGAGAGACTGGGAAGGAGCTGTGCTTGGCTAATGTGATCCCAATGTCTGCAGCAGGATTTTAGTCTCATTTTAGCCTTGTTTTAAACGTCTGGATTTTACCTTTTATATGGATTATTTATTTATTGACTTTGGAAAAACTGCACTTTTATTTAGACACTGTTTTGATATTTTGTTCATTTTTGTAATAAAAACACTTGTACACCTTTCCCCTTTCTTCGTTTGTTGTCTTCATTGACCAGCTCATCCGGTTACATTATCGATGTTGTTGGGTTTGAGAGGCTCCCTGAAGAGAAGCGGGAGCATCGAGCAGAACCCGCATCATCACAGATATCAGTGGGCCTACCTTAACTCTTTCAGGGCTGATGTCAACTTTTGTCAAAAGGAGGAGTTGACGATGGTAATCAATTGTAAATGGTGAGAAAACCAACCGTTATGTTTTAGTTGGACAATGTATCCACAATGTCTATGCCTGCATTAAGAACTACACCAAGTTGGAATTTCTGTCAGAAGCGAACAATTGCCCTTTTCAAATAACTCAGACAGAAGTGTATAAATACTTTAAAAAGGTAAACACACAAAAAGCTCCTGGAGCAAACAATATCCCAGGATGTGTTTCCAAAGCAAGTGTCCACGGACTGACAGATGTCTTTACAGATAACTTTAACTTTTCCCTGCTCTTGTCTGTAGTCCACACATGTTTTAAGAAGACCACCATCATCCCTGTTCCAAAGAATCCAAATGTGAGCTGTCTTAATGACTATCACCCAATAGCAATCACATCCATTGTCATGAAGTACTTTGAGTGTATAGTTAAAAGATCACATCACATGACTACTACTCACCATACTTGATCCACCCCAGTTCACCTATAGGCCAAACAGATCCACAGATGACGCAGTAGTACTTGCACTGTTTGCTGCCCTATCCCACCTGGACCAGAAAAAACATCACTGTGCCTGTGGTAAGGATTGGAATGTCACCTCCTCCACACTAACACTCAACACCAGTGTGTCCCAGGGATGATTGTACAGCCATAAGAAGCTCCTGTACTATCATTAAATTTGCAGACAACACAACCATTATTGGCTGCATGTCAGATGGAGACGAATCTGCTTATAGAGCAGAGGTGAGAGCCCTTACATCATGGTGTCCAGACAACAACCTGCTGCTCAATATTAATAAGGCCAAAGAGCTCATCGTGAACTATAGGAGTTTGCAGAATGGTGGGCACGCCCCTGTTCACGTTGAGGGAACAGAGGTGGAGAGTGTTAGTTGTTTCAGATTCCTGAGGATCAGTATCAGTGAAGGTCTAAACTGGTCGCTCCATACTGGTGTGATCAAGAAAACAGCAAGACAGCGGCTCTCCTTTCTACAGCAACTGAGGAGGTTTGGCATGGACACCAGAATACTCACCAATTTCTACCGATGTACCATTGAGAGTATTTTATCTGGTTGTATCACAACCTGATATGGCAGCTGTGATTCTCTGGACCGCAAAGCTTTACAGAGGATGATCAGATCAGTGCGATACATCACCGGGACAGAGCTGCCAGCCATCCAGGACCTTTACAAATAGCACTGCAGGCAGAAGACACAGCAAATCCTCTCTTATCCCAGACATCCCACCCACAGATTCTCTACGCTCCTGCTGTCTGGAGGGTGGTACACGTGCATCCACACTAGCACCAGCAGGTCCAGGGATTGTTTCTACCTGCAAGCTATCAGGCTAGTGAACTGCTGAATACTGATCAATTTGACAAAAACAATAATTTTAAAAAATACTACTCACTTTTAGAATTACCTTCTGGAACGTATATATATACTCACTACATAGACATTTAATATTTAACTTACTATTTTATTTTTTCTTTTGACTATTTTTACATTTTTTTAATTAATGTTAAGTGTTATTGTACTGTGCAATTTGAGGGGGCTCTGAATCCATGAATTTCATTACTGGTAATGATGTTCCATTGTTATATGTATATGACAATAAACTTGAAATGAAATGACATGAAAGGAAATTAAATATGTCTCTGCAGGGTCATCTGACCAGAAGTTGTACTGTTTGGATCTCCTCTTTTTGTTGCCTCACAGTCCTTCCTTCAAAAAGCAATAGAAGCACTGAGGACATTGTGTATATAGATATAAAATCTAGACCATACCAGCTTTCAGTAATGCCTGCATCATACGACAGGAATGGCAAGGATGTCCACTGCAAAAGAAACATCACATTTAAAGACACATGCTGAACTAGTTGTTTATTTCATAAATATTCATCCAACTCATCATATGTGAGGAAGTGTTTACATACAGTAGATCAAGTACTTCTCTTTATCAGATTAAGTAATTAGTAAACAAATATTTTGGGAGAATCTTTTCTCCCATAGGTTTGTACATTTATTCTCAGATATCTGCTCCCGTTTCTGTCATGTGATTAATAGCTGTGAGCTGAAGAGGCACTGAACAGTAGGAGAGTCTTGAGCCACTAAAGCTACCTCAGCTATTATGAGAATTTGCTATGACGCACAGGGAGAGCATGAGTGCTGATTGTTGATGCTTCAGAGATGATAAATAACAGCTGAGAAAAAAAATCCTACATAGAAAAATTCTTGACAGCAGTGGTGCTGCTATCAGCTAGATTTTTACTCATTGGTACGGTAACCAGAAATTTATTAATGGTTGTGGCTGTCACTTTGGCAGCATCACATTGCCAGCATTTGTATTTTGCTGCTAGCTAAAGTGTTCTAAATCAGATTAGGTGGTCAGTCAAGAATACATATAAAGAATATACAGTATATCAATATATCAAGAAGACCAGGATAAAAAATGCAGGAATTCATGCTGGATGACAGAAAAGGGAAAGAGAAGGCCAGTATAATTTATTTATTTATTTTTACTGCAGTTTCCCATGGTTATCAAATGAGCTACATGAAATGTTTCAAAGCATAAAGATCTTTAAATTAATATTACATCATTGTGAAAAAATGACTGATCTCTGTATCTAAAACATATTCATGATTAACTGATTTAGTTTTATTTATTTATAACAGAACAATGCATATATCATATTCTTAAAGCTTGCCAGTAAAGTCAAGAGGAATAAATGCTATTTTATTACTGCAGTATACTTCATTGTTTTAAGTTTTTATAATATACAGTAAGTAAAAATGAATTTACCAAAAAGCTATGTTTTGTATAAACATTTATAAACTGATACCTGTGAGTATTGTGAGAATGGAATACAAAATGTTATTTTTATATTAACCAACAATTCTGAGTTTAGAGAAAATAAATGTGAGGCAAAGTGAAGATTTAATTCTTTTTTATTTCTGAACATTTCTATACACATGTAGTTTAATGTTATAGAAATATTTTCCATTTTTATGTTTCAGGGATATGTTTCAAATTAGGATAACCACTTTAAAAAGCTACTTGCCAGGCATGTCTTATTTTCTTGTGACAGTTTATCACAATTAAAAGTATCATGAAATTGTACTAATGAGTTTAGTCTTTGCTCTTCCTTTTTTGTCAGCTTTTGTACTTAGTAGGTCTAAACAAAAACAAAGTGACAGAACTGGCCACTCTCTCAGAAACCAATCAACCAAAAATTAACAACAGCCTCAAAAGGGCAGAGTAATGATTTCACCACTGACTGTTTGAAAACTAGAAAAGCTACATAACAAGCTGAAATTAGCACGCAGAATTTCCTAAAATGTACAGCGCTAAGTTAGTAGCACTCTGGAACAAATTATTATGGACTGATAAGATAAAGATAAACATCTATAAAAGTAATATGATGAAAAATGTAGTGAAATAAACAAACTGAAGCCAATCCAAATAATAGCACTTTAGCATACTTCAAAAGTGAACTAAAACATCCCATGTTCCTAGTCCCATACTCACAAGCTGTTGTTTCATCAGCTAGTATGAACTCACTACCACAGCAACATCAAATAACTAAACTGCAAAGTATTACAGTGACTAAGTCAACCTCCTGCCTTTTTACAATAGTAGAACATTAAACGTATTTTAACAAGAACATGGAATTCTCCTGATGTCTCCAAAATAAGATTGATTACAGTTTTGTTGGTCCACAGTTTTATCTAATTCCACACCATGTGACTTGTCGAATAAGACACTGAAGTCAGTAGACCACAAAAAAACAAGCATTTACTTTGCAAATTATTTCAAAAATAACAATGCCAGTCTGTTAATATCAGTAAATAAGTTTATTGTAGTTATAAGTGAAAACCCTGTGCACTCAGATGATATGCTTCTATACGCATTTATCTTTCTTTAAATTAATTTGTCATAATACTTTTACTAAAATGAAATGAAAAGTAGTATAATGCTGATAATTTAAAGTATATATACATAGAAATAGCCAGAAATAAAAAATAAAATTTGCCTTGTAATCATCTTTCCATCTATAATGCAAATAAATTGACTATACAGCAAAAATAGCAGTGTTGAATTCATCATTCATATAATTATATCTGGGACTTTTATAGAGCCTTACCTCATTTAAAAATGTAATAACTAATGGTAGTTTTTCTTTTCTTCATGTAAATCTTCAATCAGTGTGTTGGGCATATCAAAAAATATTTTTGTAGTGATAGTTTGACAGTTTGAAACAAGGTACAGATACTGAAAGAGATAGAGAGACTGGGATGAATGACTGCAAACTACTGACTACCCTGTATTGTTACGTTCCACTAGAATTAAAATCTATTTGTTACTATAATTCTGCCACTTAAAGCAATGCAAAAGGAATCTATACTTGGTTGCATGCACCTACAGTATATGGATTGGAATGACTGACATGGAAGATGGACGCAGATAATTAGAGAAAACTGTTGCAGGTAAATGTAAAGCAAGGTTGTGTCAAGCATAAGCTCCAGTCTAGCATTCTGAGAGCTGTGAAGAAAGAAAGAAAGAAAGAAAGAAAGAAAGAAAGAAAGAAAGAAAGAAAGAAAGAAAGAAAGAAAGAAACCTAATCTGAACGGCATTATCAATAGTAATTGGAAAAACACATTAATGAATCACAGTATAAAAAAATGCCAATACATGTGTGTGACGATGCGGGTCCTGCTACATGCTCCCATCTCCCATTTGGGAGCCTCTTGAATTTGACACCATCGGTAATGTAACTGGATGAGCTGGACAATGAGGATGCCAAACGAAGCAAGGGGAAAGGTGTAAAGTGTAGAAGTGGTTTTATTAAAAACCAACAAAACAAATCATAAGTGTTCAAATAGTACATTGCAATCAAAAGTCAATAAATAAATAATCAATTAAAAACAAGTGGACCAAAGTGGAAGTTAAAGTAATTCCATTAAAAATGAGGTTAAAAACAAGGGCAGTAAGCAGACCTTTAAAAACAAAACCTGGTGCCTTCTTCAGCTGGCGGCTACCCTGCTTCTCCCATCCGGACCCTGCACTGAGGGGGTCGCCCTACCTACAGCTGACCTTCTCCTGGTGCTGGTCTGGTAGCTTCCCAATCCCCAGCTTCGTTGAGCTCCTCCAGGCTGAAACTTGGGTTCCCCAGTGACCAGGGCACTCACGCTGGGGCTTCAACCTCCCAAGCTTCCAACTCCTGCTGCTTTCCGTGGCAAGTTGTCCTCAATTGTGGTCACTCCTGCTCCTCTGCAAAACTCAGCAGGAGTGGACTAATCCATCTGCCCCCCGGGTGCCAGCCAAACACCCCACTAGGGCACACTTTCCCCAGCTGCCTGTCATTATTACTCTCTTGCTCTTGCTCGCTCACTCACACTGGCTCCTTCGCTTCCTGCCTTCTTCTCCCTTAACCTATTTTCTTCTTTTTCATTCTTTTTTCTCTCCCCTCCGCACTCGCGCTCCTACAATATATAATGGGGAGGTGGCATAGGTGTGGCAATTAGCAGCTCTCGGCATCAATTACAGATATGGATGATTCCTCACCTGTGCACTTCTGTGTGGAAACACCTGCACCACATCATGTCTGAGAACCACTACGGCCACACTACCAGGCCCCCTCTTTAAGCCGCAAGTGTGACAATTATTTATTTAAAATTGACCTGTTATTCTGATCCGCGGACCAGCTATATCACACTGCAGTAAAACAGCACAAGGTGCTATAATACATTTTATCACCTGAAAGAATTTTATGTAGCAGGGTGTTCCCTGCCTTAGACATAAAGTTGGTAGAAGATGCCAGTTTAGAACTGGGTATCCTGGTGACCCAGCAGGGTTGGCTCTAGAAACAATACCCAGCCAGTAGGCCAAAGTAATAGAAGGACTGTGGAAGAAATGGTTTATATGCTGTCCTGACAACTTTTATTGCAGCATCCCTTGGCACTGTAACAGTATGGACATCTACAAAGCATGCTGGGAACTGCAGTCCTACAGGTCAGCCTTGTTGGGCTCCAGTAGTGTGGGGATTTGTGATCCCTGCTCTTGGGGACTTCAGTGAAGCTATGCGCTATCACTGGAAGTACTCCCGCCATTTGAAATCACACAGGAGGGTTTGAGTCGGGAGAGGAGCTGAACAGTAGTCGCCTGGGAGGAGTGGAGGAATAAAAGAGAGAGAGGGGAGAACAGAACATTTATGGTTACACAGCATGTAAGAAGCCATGTGTAATGTATTAGTGAAAATAAACATTTTTTATTGCACTGGGACTTGTGTCATTGTGGTTGTGCTAGACAACAAAACAAAAAAAAAAAAGTTTAGAAATTATTTACAGAATGTTTTGGTGAGCAGATGCCATTAGACAGCTTTCTATAACATTCTACATTCTAAAATAACACTTTGGAAAAACATGGCTAATTAGGGTCAAAAATGAACTCACATAAGACAGAGAGAGAGAAGATGAACAGACACACAATTAAAAAAAAAGCTGAAGAGAGACAAATACAGACCATATTCAGCTCTTCATTGCTGCTGAAAGAGCAAGAGGGCAAAGAGTAAAACCTGTGTCATCATTGTGAGCTGTAAACGCAGGAGACAGAGCAACCTTTCCTTCTGGCTCTCACAATAGATCAATATGGATACATTCCCAAATGTATACATTCAATCTAACAATCTAAAAGATACAAAAACTCAACACCCCAATGAGAAAAACTGTTTTAGGTCATCTGAGATAAATTGTTGCCAGACAGGATTGTTTTTATTTACTGTTGTTTTGTAGATGTAAGCATGTATTGAAGCATGTGAGAAATTAAGTATACCTCCTGGATTAAATGAGATGATGAATAGACAGCTGGATAACTGAAGCGTTTGAACACAAAGGGAAATGGTAACACATCGTGAAAAGATCACTGGAGCTTGCAGAGGCCATCAGAAGAAAATGATGAAAGTCCATGTGTCCACAAGCACTTATAAATAAATTTAAACATGAATATACATTTAATCATTCTGCAGGGCAACACATTTTCTGTAAGCAACAATATTGCTGGCAATGTCTGAAAAAAGCAGGTCATGTTCTGGTTAGGCGTTTAGTAATTGATGTTCAATAAATGTTCTAGAAGCCCAGGTTAACCTCAGAGGATCTAAGGGTATTTTTTCCACAGTCAATGTCAAGGTCTGTTTCAGACAACTCTCAGAAAATATCTGTACACAGTTAGTCTGCATGTGAAGTCAGTAAGAAGGAAGCCTCAGTGATTAAAAAATGCACAACTATTGTTTAGGTGATTTTTTTCTGGAACAGTGAGCAGTGGATAGAAAAAAGTCTGAATAACTTTGCAAATGTTTTGTACAAATGATAAAATGCCTTTAAGTAGATGCTCATTGGACCAATGGTAGAACATAATTGTGTGTAATGTATATTTTAGGGCTGCTGTCAATTCCGCAAAATTCCACAATGACAAAAAACTCCAAAAATCTAAAGCCGTCTATCAAAGAGCTAAACACAAACCAAACAGATAGCTATCAAAGATAGAAGAAAGATAGTCTTCTTGAATTCCAGCCTTAGATATACTTTACATCTTAGTGTACATTCAAGAATGTCTTTGTCCTCACCTTCACAAAAAATGTTTAACTGTATATTGTTCAAACATTCCTCTTAGTCAGTGGTGTTAACACAGTTAGAATATGCACATAAAGATTTTCCTGTTAAGCAGAGCAATAACAGATATTGAAACCACATACTTTTTAATCCGTAGGAAACACCATTTATTTTGATTTTTATTGCATAAATAATTGCAGAGTGTTGTTGAATTAGGTTACCCACAGAAAGCTACAATATTAATAGACAGACTTCATCTTGAACACTGAATATGCACAAGCATGCACTTCAGGTCTCTATAAAGGATCGACTTTCACTACAGAACAAGTTTAATCTATTGACTACCAAAAATACTGACCGCTTATTACATAAAAAGGTTAGTACATGACATATGTAACTGGGAGGCTATGAACCTACAGAAATTATAACTAGTGACTGATTAACATTCTAAATAACTAAAGCATTTGAGTATTATTAAAGCATCCTCTCTGGAGGTTCAGAGTATTCACAAATTCAGTACAAAATGTTCATTTGTATGTGAAATGCAGTTAAAATGCAGATCTTTCTGAACCTCTTACATTTATTCAGTGCATTCCTGTTTAAAAAGGTAGAATCAAATATTATTGATAATCTCAAACCAATGCAGGCAGGATTTGGAATTGGTCTCACTACTACTAATTTTACAATTATCAGAGAATTAGCGTTTACCCACGTTTAAAATGTGCAGTATGTAGTTTATGGCATGGTAATAAGATCAGTACACTTAAGGGATTTTTATACCGTATAGAAACATTCACACATAACTGTGAGATATAAAGTTTACTGCAAATTGCATTTTTTTATTATTTGTAAATTAGAGATTTAATTTTTTTAGTTTCAAACTATTTAGTTTTTAGTTTCCAGCTATATCCATTATTAATTATCAATACTAAGTTGTTGTCAATGTCTACAAAATGACTCATCCTTAGTTGTTTGAAAGGATGTTGAAAGAAGACAACGGTCACAATTAAGAAATGGAAAGTCATTCAAGGAATATATTCCTGCTCAGTTTGTGCAACCCAGGGGGAATTCAATTTGAAACTGTGCACTAAATATACCTCTTTAAGGTAAGACCTTATAAAGTCTACCCAGGATTTGACCTCATCTGTAAGGGGTGCTAGGTGGCCTCCGACATCTTTTGGCAACGTTTGTTATCAATTCAGAGTTGTTACCCATTGAATATGTTTCATTTTTCATTATTATCGTATAACCTTACTCATTAATTTCCCTCAGTGGAGTTATTACAGGTAGTACAAACTTACATACTGAACTTTCTAACATGACTTATAACTAACTAATGAAATACTAATATACTGCGTAAACTTTCAGAGATGGAGAAACCTGTACCAATGTCTGTTTGCAGTAGCTCAGGGATGTACTGTTTGGAAAAAATAAAGTGCACTCAACAGTGATCAACCTGTCTTCTATTCTATGTTTCCATTTATTATTAAACACTCCTAATCCAGCTCAGAGTTGCCCGTGGCCAGAGCCTTTCCTTGCAGCAATAGGCTGAAGGAATGATCAAACCCTCTGCAGGCGCCAGTTTTACGTCTCCTTCAACATAATAATTGTGGAGAAAATGACAGTATGATTGGAAATGTTAAAATAAGAATAATAAGCATATTCATTGTAATACATTTTTGAAGCACTTAACACTAGAATTCCTGAAGCCTACGAAAAGATGCTGAATGGAGAGGTGTGAAGGGATTTAAGGTGGGCCAGGATTATGAGTTTTTTTCGTAGGCTTCAGGAATTCTAGTGTTAATAAAAAGACATTAACCTCTTAACCGCCCTGTGCCGGATATATCCGGCATCGTAGCGCTATTGCTGACGCCTTACTGCCGGAATTATACGGCACATTTGCCTATGGTTATATGAATGCCTGCCGCGTAGTATAACTGACGGTTTGGCGTGGGTATTATTACTACATTGTATTTCGACAACTCTGTGGTTGTTTTGGCCGGTCATGTGATGTGATTCGGAAGTGAAAGCTGTGAATATGGCGAAACATAAACTGACTTCAAGTGAGGTTTTACAGGCGATTGTGGACAATTCTGATCATGATTGTAGCAGTTCTGAGGAAGATTTTAGCGACAATGATGAGCAGCAACGTGCACTGCATGGTAATGTGAATGAAGACGAATCGGATGATGGCGATGAGTGGGTGTATCCCCAACATCTCAACTGGACTGCTGCCCGTGGTGAACTACCATTTCTGCATCCGTTTGAGGCAACGTGTGGATTTACTGTTGATGTAAACAATTACACTGCTGAGCAGTTTTATGAGCTGTTTGTGTCACCTGATTTGATCAGACATTTTGTTCATCAAACAAATCTGTATGCAGCACAGTTTATTGAGAAAAATCCCAATTTACCTCCACATTCCCGTGTTCATGCTTGTTCACTGATGAAAACGAAATGAAAAAATTCATTGGGATTTTGATGTTGATGGGAATAATCAGAAAACCAGATATTGAGATGTACTGGTCTACAGATCCTATGTACGCAACACCTATTTTTGCAGCTATCATGAAACGTAACCGATTCTCTTTGCTGCTGAAATTCTTTCATTTGAATGACAACAGCAATTAGCCAGATAAGAAAGATCCAAACCGTGACCGCTTGTTCAAGCTACGTCCTTTGATTGACCATTTATTTGAAACATTTCAGTTGCCCTACATACCAGGACCGTCAGTTGCAGTTGATGAAAGTTTATTGTTGTGGAAGGGCCGCTTACAGTTTCGACAGTATCTACCATTGAAAAGGGCACGGTTTGGTATCAAGATGTTTTGCTTAGCTGAGAATTCAGGTTACATTTATAGATTTCGTGTATACACTGGCAAAGAGGATCCTATGAGTAGTATTTCAGCAGTGTTGCCAGACGAATGTAAGGACTTTGGACTTTCAGAGAAAATTGTTGTGTACCTTGCCCTACCACTATTGGACAATGGGTACACCATTTGGATGGATAACTGGTACTCCAGTTGTAGGCTGTTCCATTACCTTCATCATTGTAAAACTACAGCATGTGGCACAATTCGTTCTAACAGGGTCCCTCCAGAAGTTCGCAATTCATCGCCAGCACCGGGTGAGCACATTGCATACCGCAGTGGCCCATTGCTGTGTCTGAAATTTCGAGACAAGAAAGATGTTCACATGCTAACAACTCAGCACAATGAGTCTGTACAGGAGGCTCCCCGCAGAAGAGGACGCCCATCACCTACTGATGTCCGTTTCAAGCCACAATGCATCATTGAATATAACAGCAACATGGGTGCTGTTGACAAGCAGGACCAAGTATTGGAACCCTATTCGGCTGCAAGAAAAACTATGAAGTGGTATAAAAAGATATCAGTTCATCTGCTCCAAATGGCAATGCTGAATGCTCACATTCTGTACCAGAAAAATGGAGGTACAAAAACATTTCTGCAGTTTGAACATGACGTCATTGCAGACTTCATTTTCTCTGGTGAGGAACAACATGCAGATAGAGTAGAGGCAGTGGTGAGGCTCACAGAACGTCACTTTCCGGACAAACTCGAACCAACAACAACTTGGACCAAGCCACAGGCACGCTGTCGTGTATGTTCAAAGAAGGGTCAGCGTAGAGACGTCAAGACCTTCTGCTCAAAGTGTCCCAGCAATCCAGGACTTTGTGCAGTTCCCTGCTTTGGCCTGTGGCACAGCAAACTCAAATACTGGGAATGAAACTATGATTGACCGAACTACTTCGATAGCTTTTGACTGTTCCGTTTTGTAGTAGACACTAAATCCAGAAGCCTGAGAAAATGTACATTTTGTGTTTTATTACGCGTTTGCCCATTTCTAGAACTTGCACAACATTTAGTGGTAAATACTGCTTGAATAAATGTAAAAAAGTAAAAAAATGAAAATTGTTCAGATTTCGCCTGGCGTGGGGAATATTTAGGGAGTTGGTGGTTAAAGGGTTAACAAACCTTATTATTTTGAATGTATTAAAATGA
Source organism: Erpetoichthys calabaricus (assembly GCF_900747795.2). Classification (NCBI taxonomy): domain Eukaryota; kingdom Metazoa; phylum Chordata; class Cladistia; order Polypteriformes; family Polypteridae; genus Erpetoichthys; species Erpetoichthys calabaricus. The sequence continues at coordinate 256,853,716 of NC_041395.2, read as the reverse complement.
ACATGAGATTTCCATATGTTCAAAGGTAAAACAGTACTTTTAACTGACTTTATCACAGTTCTGCAATTTATATTTATAGAAGTGTTTATTGCACTATTAATGTTTTGAAAAAAACATGTTTATCATCATGCCAATAATGAAATCATAAGAGAACTGGAGGCAGTGACTTTGACTTTCCAACTTCTTTAAAGGATAATGAATCAGGGCCATAATATATAAAATGGTACAGAAAACTATTTGGATACATAGATGTTATTGCCTGGGTAAAGAACACAATCACATAAAGTATTTTAAGGTAATGGTTAAACATTAAAAGGCAGCCCACCCTCCTGACTGAAACAGCACAACAGCCATCTGCTCTGAAAGCTGCCCATCTCTCAAGTGAGTTTTAAATTCATTAAATCAGCCTTAATCTGGCTGACCACTAGCGCTTTCAACAACCTGGCCACATCTGTTTGACCCTCCCCAGACAGGGCATTTATTTCTGATTTTTAACACTTCTAATTTCTAATCTAATTTCTATTAGCCTTGTCATACAGAAAATAGAGCTAAACATTGGAGTGCGACTGCCTACTGCTACAGGGAATTCAAAAATCAGGTCAACCCAATGCAAATACTATGCAAGAGATGCCACTAAAAACTCTCCCATGGCACCTGCGTTCTACCCAGCTTAGAAATGAGGTTTTTGTGTGTTGTGAGGTGACTGACACTGTGCTCAGTGAGAGGTTTCTAGATAACAAACACATTTTGTTTGGAACACAAAATCTTCAGATCATTTACTTATATCACAATCATCCATTTTAAATGGAAATATCACTGGGCTTTTGAAAACTGATACTTTCCTCCAGGTGATTTCTTTCAACCAATAAAACTTATGAAACGTATCAGTATGTCACACACAAAGCTACCTTCAACAGTTTATGATCAAAGACTAGTCAACCTACTGAGGGCACAACTTTAATGTATCAGTATCTACACGAAGAAGGACCAGCAGCCACTGATTGGAGATTATACATCCCATTTATCTTCTCCTCAAAATCATAAACCATTGGAATATTACAATATAAATATGGCAGGTAACACAAATCAATATCTGTTGTCCTAACTAGCAAACTCTCAAAAAAAGGGATTTAAATGTTTACATTGACACAATATTTTTATTGTCTGGGCAGTGTGAAAAAGAATATAAAAGGTAAATAAGATGTTACATTATATAATAAAAATGGTTGAATATAAAAGCAACCAAGTGCATCTTTGTAATGAAGGGAATGTGAACATTGCTGGCCATCCTCTCACTGACACACTAACACGGAGTACTTTCAGCCAACAAAGTGTGTCAAGAAACACTACTGGGGCTTCTTTATATCAACAGTAATATGCCTTCATAGTGCCACATTGTGACATAGACCATAACTGCCAAGTCAGAAGTTTTTTTAGTTCTTTTTAGTTATTCTATTGTGTGTTTAGATCACAGTAGGTGGTATTTATTTATTTATTTATTTATTTACTTATTTATTTATTTATATTGTCCCAGATGACTGGGGACCCGACCCAATTGGGATGCCTGGACGGTCCCCCAGATGGACGATACCTCCCCTGGGCCATGAGAGGGCAGCTGCCCGGGTCTGCTTGTGGGCCACTGGAACGGAGCTGGGACGCTCATCCCTACCGGAGGACGTGGCCACCACCAGGGGGCGCCCGGACGGTTATGAAATCCTGGATGGCAGCACTTCCGCCACACCAGGAAGTGCTGTCGGAAGAAATCCCAGGGGCACCCGGAGTGGTTCCAGGTGCTGTCTTGACACTTCCGCCACACCAGGAAGTGTCGTCAGGGGGAGCACCTGGAGCTCATCTGGGTCAGTATAAAAGGGGCCGCCTCCCTCCAGTAGACGAGCCGGAGGAAGGAGACAGAGCTTGTGAGGAAGGGAGTGGAGGTCAGAAAAAGAGAGAGAGAGAGAGAGAGAAAGAGAAAGAGAGAAAGGAAGAAAGGAAGAGAGTTGTTGGAGGAAGGCATTGTGGTGCTGTACAGAAATAAAGGATTGTGTTTTGGACATTCTGGTATCTGTCTGTCTGTCTGTCTGTGTCTGTCTGCTTTCCACAAGATGTGCAAAAGTTTTAGGCAGGTGTGAAAAAATGCTGTAAACAAAGAATGCTTTCAAAAATGGAAGTGTTAATCATTTATTTTCATCAATCAACAAAATACAGTGAATGAACAAAAGAGAAATCTAAATCAAATCAATATTTGGTGTGACCACCCTTTTTGCCTTCAAAACAGCATCAATTCTTCTAGGTACACTTGCACACAGTTTTTGAAGGACTTCGGCTGGTAGGTTGTTCCAAACATCTTGGAGAACTAACCACAGATCTTCTGTGGATGTAGGCTTCCTCACATCCTTCTGTCTCTTCATGTAATCCCAGACACACTCGATGATGTTGAGATCAGGGCTCTGTGGGGGCCATACCATCACTTCCAGGACTTCTTGTTCTTCTTTACGCTGAAGATAGTTCTTAATGACTTTGGCTGTATGTTTGGGGTTGTTGTCCTGCTGCAGAATAAATTTGGGGCCAATCATACACCTCCCTGATGGTATTGCATGATGGATAAGTATCTGCCTGTATTTCTCAGCATTGAGAACACCATTAATCCTGACCAAATCTCCACCCTCCACCATGCGTCACTGTTGCCTGCAGACATTCATTATTGTACCGCTCTCCAGCCCTTCGACGAACAAACTGCCTTCTGCTACAGCCAAATATTTCAAATTTTGACTCATCAGTCCAGAGCACCTGCTGCCATTTTTCTGCACCCCAGTTCCTGTTTTCATGCATACTTGAGTCGCTTGGCCTTGTTTCCACGTCGGAGGTATGGCTTTTTGGCTGCAAGTCTTCCATGAAGACCACTTCTGGCCAGACTTCTCTGGACAGTAGATGGGTGTACCTGGGTCCCACTGGTTTCTGCCAGTTCTGAGCTGAAGGCACTGCTGGACGTCTTCCAATTTCGAAGGGTAATAAGCTTGATGTGTCTTTCATCTGCTGCACTGTTTCCTTGGCCGACCACTGCATCTACGATTCTCAACATTGCCCGTTTCTTTGTGCTTCTTCAAAAGAGCTTGAACAGCACATCTTGAAACCCCAGTCTGCTTTGAAATCCTTGTCTGGGAGAGACCCTGCTGATGCAGTATAACTACCTTGTGTCTTGTTGCTGTGCTCAATTTTGCCATGACATGAAACTGTCTTCCACAACCTCACCTTGGTAGCAGAGTTTGGCTGTTCCTCACCCAGTTTTAAGCCTCCTACACAGCTGTTTCTGTTTCAGTTAGTAACTGTGTTTCAACCTAAGTGTGACATTGATGATCATTAGCACCTGTTTGGTATAATTGGTTGATCAAACACCTGACTATAATCCTACAAAATCCCTGACTTTGTGCAAGTGTACCTATAAGAATTGATGCTGGTTTGAAGGCAAAAGATAGTAACACCAAATATTGATTTGATTTAGAATTTTCTTTTGTTTGCTCACTTTGCATTTTGTAAATTGATAACAATAAACAAGCATTATTTATATTTCTGAAAGCATTCTTTGTTTACAGCATTTTTTCACACCTGCCTAAAACTTTTGCACAGTACTGTATATACTGTATTATCTCTTCGGCGGACAGGCGGAGGTTGAACACTTGGAGGACATTTGGAATCCAAATCATCTTCTGGGTCATATGGGAGATGAACATTCTGGGCGATTCAAAAAAGGTATTCGGCTTCCGCTTGTGCTTGTGCGTCCATCTGTGCAACCACTCCTGGTACCACTTGTCACGCTTGGGTTACAAAAGTGCACAGAAGACAATCTGGAAGTTGAAGAGATTGGAATTTTATTCAAACACTGCAAACAAACATTTATCTTTTAAAACTGTTTCACACGTGCTCCTTGAAAAGACTTAGCACCTCAGCTTGTCAATTAAAAGCAACTAAGGACTTCTTTGGAGGAGGAGGAATATGTGCCAGGAGCAGGAGAGGTCTGAGAGACAGAGAGAAGCAGAAAATCAATTTATCAAACTGAGAGAAGCCCATATAGGCTTTTTGACAAGGTGGAGTACCACGCGGGAGGCAGATTACGCGACAGAGCCGGGCAGAAGGGAAAGGAGAAATGTGAAGGTAGTCTGTCTATGTTTCCTAGGGGTTTCCTAGGGCTTTTCCCAGGGGCGTCTGTATCTTTTTGGGGGTACGATTAGCTTCGCAGCTCACAATGACAGATAGGGGGTGCTATCGCTCTCTTGAACCCTCGGATCAGACGCCAAACACCAGATAAAAGTCCAATATGAATTTTTATTCACTCCACTATACTCATAAATCAATACAGTAAAATAAACAATAAACAATCCTCCACTCCCAGACGCGTTGCCACCCTTCCTCCCAACTCAGCTCAACCCTGGGATCTTCCACAGTTCTTTTTATAGTTCATAACCCGGAAGTGCTTCTGATTCCTCAGTCCATGTGACTTCTCAGCACTTCCGGGTCAGGTGAAAACTCCTCTTCTTCATCCCGGAAGTACGTCATTCCCTCTGTCGCTGTGACTAAGACGTGCTTCCGGGTTATAGGGAACATACAAGTCCTTATGCCTCCCTGCAGCGTCCTCTGGCGGCCCCCATGGTATCCAGCAGGGTTGTGAAGGAAGACTCCAATGTCCATAATTCCCTGCTGGCATTCGGGGCACCTCCATGCTGCAGGGAGGGCTCTATCTGGCAGCCTGGAGGTATTGGCCGCGATGAACGGCCGGCCATATCCCACTATATATATATATATATATATATATATATATATATATATATATATATATATATACATTTATTTAAAGAGCTTCTGTAAAACACCAAATTTCCACCTGGGGACAAATAAAGATCAATCTATCAATCTCATACACTGACAGGCCAAAGACTTGAACTCTCTTTATTCCAGATCAGTGAAGATTAAATGAAGACCTAATTCAGGTCTTCAAACCATTTCACTTTTATTAAAATTCTCAAAGGCTTGGGTAAAGATGATTCAACAGAATTCTTTTCAGTTAAATGATAAACCACAGACTCGAGGACTAGACTGGAAAGTAAAGAAAAAGTACATTTAGATAGATAGATAGATAGATAGATAGATAGATAGATAGATAGATAGATAGATAGATAGATAGATAGATACTTTATTAATCCCAACATTTATTGGTTTTAGCCAGGAAACACTTGTTTACACAAAAAAATGTGAAAATCTAGGACAAATTAACAAGTCATGTACTTGAAGTGGAAACCTTTACAACTGCATTCTGGATCATCTGCACCTGCATGATAGCACATGCGGGTACTTCTGCCAGAAGCGAGTTGCAGTCGTCCAGATGTGACAAGTTCATAGCCTGGACCAGAAGTTGAGCTGCATAACTCTGTCAGATAGGGTCTGATTTTGCAGATGTTGTTCAGCACGAACCTGCATGAACGAGAAACCATAGAAATGTGGTCAGAAAAAGATAGCTTCTCATCAATTACCATTGTACAGAGATTAGGAGTTAAACAGACTGGCTGGCCAGGATTTTCAAGAAGCTTGGTTTTTGCCAGGTTGAGCTGTAGATGGTGGTCCTTCATCCAGGTGGAGATATCAGTAAGACGTGTAGACACTCTAGCTGATACTGTATTGTCCTCTGGGGGGAACAACTGTGTATCATCAGCGTAGCATTTATAAGATAACTCATGTGATTGAATGATGGAGCTCAGCATGGTGGTGTACAGAGAGAAGAGTAGAGGACCCAGCACCAATCCTTAAGGTACACCAGTGCAGGACACACTGTAGGATCTGGCCAAGATGTAGAACTCAAAACATCTGAAAGCAGTCCTAGATGATGCCAAGGTCAGAGAAGGGTGGCAAGAAGGATATTGTGGTTGACAGTGTCAAAGGCAGAAGAGAGATCTAGCAGAATGAGAAATGATGACATGTTGTTAGCTCTAGCATGACATAGCTGGTTGACCACAGTCATTTGAGTGTTTCCCTTAGAAGCCAGACTGGTTGGTATCAAGCAATTTATTCTGTGCTAGGAAGGAAGAGATCTGGTTAGAAATGGCACATTCAAGTGTTTTGGAAAGAAAGAGAGAGACAGGCCTTTAGTTGTTAACTTGGGTTGAATTGAGTGTTGGTTTCTTGAGAAGTGGGTTTATAAGAGAGTGTTTGAAGATGTTAGTGAATGTTCCTGAGCTGAGTGAGGTGTTAATGATATGTGTAATTGTAGGAATGAGTGAGGGGGAGATGGCCTAAAGGAGATGTGAGGAAATAGGATTGAGTGGACAGGCAGTGGGGTAATTGGAAAGGAGGATGGTAAAAGAGATGTGAGGGAATAGGATCCAGTGGCAGACAGTGGAAAGAATGTGTAGATTATTGGGTGTTGCTTGGAATGAGACATAATGTGTGGCAGCGAGGGTGAGAACTGACTGCTGATGGCAGCCACTCTACCCTGGAAAAAGGAGGCAAAGTCATCAACAGACAAGGAGGTTGGGGGAGGAAGTGGAAGAAGATTAAGATGGGAAGTGACAGCAGAGAACTTATTGTATCTGTCAGTGGTGCTGTTAAAGAGATGAAATTGTACATCTAAAGAAAGGCCGATTAACAAAACAGAGAAGTCAGAAACCAGTAGTCAAACCAAAACTTGTTATCAAACGTTTGTTGACAAAGCTTGTAATATTAATCACTAAACACAAATAAATACAGATTTTAGTAAAGTATCCATAATCTTGGACAATCTGGAAGTGCATAACACCTACCCTTTATATTATCTCAACATAGGAAGCATTTGGAATCTGAATACAAAGGTCCACAAAAAGGAATCGCCCAGTAACATGGTGCCAAGTAATAACAAAATCAAGATGTGAAAAAATATTAACTTAGTCAAAATGAATGTAAAAGTAAATAATAATGACAGAACTAGATTTTAAGCAAAACAAAATCCCTAAGTGGACCAAAAAACACATACTACAGATAGGTAGAAAGGCATCAAAACAATGAAACCTAAATCATAATCTTAACACTCATAACCAAACCTTCTAATTCAAGATCTCCCATTTTCTAATTAGAATGAGTAATTGTATCTCCTCTCATTTTGTTAAGTATCAATCCAAATCTGATATTTTTCATGTTCATCTGTAGTGATATTTCTCACACTGTGGTAAATGGTAATTTATTATCTTTAGTAAACATATATCACATTTTTATCTATGCCATTTATGTAAATTAAAGTGTCTCCAGCACTGATTCCTTTAAGACCTCAGCTTTGACAATCAGAAATTGATTCTTGTTCCAAAACATTAAGTCAAGTCTTTTTCATACTAAATGTTTAGTTTCAGTATATTTTTAACTCAATTCATTTAATGAATAAATATAAGCTACTAGGAACAGATCTGTTTTGGGTGTTAGCACAGAGTTCAGAGGAACAGCCACAGAGTAGAAGCTGTTGCAGAAACTGGCAAAACTGGTTCAGATGCTATAATATCTTCTGCCAGGTGGAAGTGATACAAAGAAACTATGAGAGGGGTAGGAGTAGTCCTTCACAATACCATAGGCTTTGCAGATTCATTATTTTATAAATATGTCTTTAATGGAGGGCAGGGACGCCCCAATGATGTCTTCTGCTGTGAGCTGTAGAGCCTTACATACATGGACACTGCAGTTCCCAAACCAGACAGTAATGCAGCAGGTCAAAACGCCCTTAATGGTGTCCCTGTAGATTATGATGAGAATGGGGGGAGGTGGGCTTGACTTCTTCAGTTGCTGAAACAACTGGAGATGCTGCTGCACCTTGTTGGCTATGAAGGTGGCGTTAATTGACCAAGTAAGGTCAGCTGCCAGGTGCACACCATGGAATTAGGTGTTCTTGACCAATTCCATTGCAGAGCTTTCAATGTGCACTGAGATGTGGAAAGCATGGACTTTCCTGAAGTCAACAATTATCTCCTTCATCTTGTTCATATTAAGAGACAGATTGTTGCACTTGCGTCAGCTTGCCAATTGTCGTATCTCCATTCTGTAAGATGACTGATCCCCATTGCTAATGAAACCTGCCACCGCAGTGCCATCTGCAAACTTAATGATGATGTTAGAGCTGTACGCAGCTGACTGAACTGTGATCTCTCTTTAACAAAATCAGATACGGTATTTCATCTTGTGCAAGAGTAGAAGTATTTGTTTATGGTGACAAATATTAGATATATCTTAAATATCCACTTCCCCATTTCTGTCAAAATTACTCATTAGAACTTTCAAAGGTGTTGCAACATATGCAGAGTTCTCAACTATCTTGTAGTAAAGATCCACAAGTTTTAAAAAAATCCCATATCTTGCCATGCATTAAGTCAGCGTTTCTCAACTTTTAAGTATTTGCGAAACGCGTTTTCATAACAGTTTTAATCACGCCCCCTAACGTTTTTTTGAAAGCCTAATAAAATTTATTCCTAAATTTTTTGCTGCCGATATACCGCTACAAGTTTAAAATTTCCCTACGAATAGTGAAATTACGCCACATGTGGCAACATTCGCGCCCCCTTTTTTGTTACCACAGTTTGAGAACCGCTGCATTAAGTAGTTTCAGGTATATTCTCATAAGGTTGTGTCAGTTACTTAACAATTGTATAAACCAAGTATTTTCTGCTATTTTCTGTTTGTTTCTCCAAATAAACATTTTATTGGATAATGTATAAGTGATGTCTTTCCTCACTTATTACATATGCATTTCCCATTTCATGCTGTGAATCACTTCTTCATCTTATTTAACAACTGCACACTGATCTGCATTTCCAGCACCATAGCTGTTTATCACCCAAGTCAAATGCTGAGATATTTTCCTGGCAGTACAGCATATTAAAATACCTCAATTGTGTTGAAAAAAACAGTGTTCTCCCATGCCTCTACTGTTAATAACATCTGCCAATTATTAAAGATATTAATATATGAGTATTATGCTGCATGATGTCTTTAAGCATTCAAACATTATTAAAAACATATTTTGTTCTTACAGAAGCAAAATGAACTATGTAGTTTAATAGTAGTCCTAAGGGGCTAAGCCAGTTACTATTACATTTATTCCCTAACTCATGCACAACTTTCAGTTTCATGTATAATAGATAGCTGCCATTCAGTTTTAATCAATGGGATTTCACATTCAAGCAAAACCTTTTGATGTGTTTCATTCCAGCTCATATGACAAACTTTGAGGTGAAGTGAGAAAGTAGAGGAAATAAATATGCAAGTGTAAACTGTACAAAAGGAAAGCCTCAACAAAAGGACTTTAAAAAGTTAACAAAACAGATAATTTACAATAAAAGTAAGAAAATGCTTAAGGAAATACAGTCAAAGAACACATATGCCATTATAAAGTTTCACATAATTTTCTTTGGGAAAATTCAAAATTATTACTTTTCAGTACTGTACAGTTATAACTGTAGTCCAAAAGCTTGTGAATGTTTTCAGAAAAATCATTTTTGGATCAGTGAAAAACTTCAGTGGAGCTGTATGTGTTTTATAAATAAACCCTTATGCCTTGGTTGGTTGGTTGGTTCGTCTTTGGTGTTTTGAAATCTGACCTGTGTTTGTGATACTCTGTTGTTGCTTCAGTAGAAATTGTACAATTTACTTTTTTTCTTTTCAAATCCATGCTCGTCTTCTACACTTACTGTTAACCACTGCTTCTTATTTCAGTTTTTTGGTGACATAAGAATAAAACATTTTAAAATCATATTTTTTCAGCTAATAATAGAAGTACTGTATATTTAAATCCTTAGAGAAATTGATAATACTGTTTCACAGTAACCAAAAAAGTGTTACAGAGTTTAGTTATTTTAAATATTTTTAATCATTTTCCTTCAGTGTGAAATATCTTTTATCACTTTGTCATCCATTAACTGGTAACTTCCCTCAAAGTTATTTTTAATGTAGTAAACAAGAGTTGAAAATGAATATATATAATAAGTCATCAAATAACTCTTCCATGGCCTATATCAGAATCATTGTGCTAATACATAAACTGTTGAAAGTGTCCATATAAAGGTATCATGTCCTAGTGAGCTGAACGACTTCCGGCCTGTCGCTCTGACGTCACATGTGATGAAGACCATGGAGCAGCTGCTGCTTCACCACCTGAGGCCACAGGTACGCCACACCCTCGACCCTCTGCAGTTCGCATACCAGGAGAAGGTGGGAGCGGAGGATGCCATCATCTATATGCTACACTGATCATTCTCCCACTTGGACAGAGGCAGTGGTGCTGTAAGAATTATGTTTCTAGATTTCTCTAGCGCCTTCAACACCATCCAACCTCTGCTCCTTAGGGACAAGCTGACAGAGATGGGAGTAGATTCATACCTATTGGCATGGATCGTGGACTATCTTACAAACAGACCTCAGTATGTGTGTCTCGGGAACTGCAGGTCTGGCATTGTGGTCAGCAACACAGGAGCACCGCAGAGGACTGTACTTTCTCCAGTCCTGTTCAGCCTATATACATCGGACTTCCAATACAACTCAGAGTCCTGCCACGTGCAAAAGTTCGCTGACAACACTGCTATCGTGGGCTGCATCAGGAGTGGGCAGGAGGAGGAGTATAGGAACCTCATCAAGGACTTTGTTAAATGGTGCGACTCAAACCACCTACACCTGAACACCAGCAAAACCAAGGAGATGGTGATGGATTTTAGGAGGCCCAGACCCCTCCTGGACCCCGTGATCATGAGAGGTGACTGTGTGCAGAGGGTACAGACCTATAAATATCTGGGAGTGCAGCTGGATGATAAATTGGACTGGACTGCCAATACTGATTCTCTGTGCAAGAAAGGACAGAGACGGCTATACTTCCTTAGAAGACTGGCGTCCTTCAACATCTGCAATAAGATGCTGCAGATGTTCTATCAGATGGTTGGGGCGAGTGCCCTCTTCTACGCAGTGGTGTGCTGGGGAGGCAGCATAAAGAAGAAGGACACCTCACGCCTGGACAAACTGGTGAGGAAGGCAGGCTCTATTGTAGGCATGGAGCTGGACAGTTTGACATCCGTGGCAGAGCAACGGGCGCTCAGCAGGCTCCTATCAATTATGGAGAATCCACTGCATCCACTAAACAGTGTCATCTCCAGACAAAGGAGCAGCTTCAGCGACAGACTGCTGTCACTGTCCTGCTCCACTGACAGACTGAGAAGATCGTTCCTCCCCCAAACTATGCGACTCTTCAATTCCACCCAGGGGGGGTAAACGTTAACATTATTCAAAGTTATTGTCTGTTTTTACCTACATTTTTATTACTGTTTAATTTAATATTGTTTATTTTGTATCAGTTTGCTGCTGCTGGAGTATGTGAATTTCCCCTTGGGATTAATAAAGTATCTATCTATCTATCTATATACAGATTTTGCAAAATTTTTGAGATCACTCCTGTAAAACTATATGGTAATGCTTTAGTTTATCTACTGCAAAAATGCTGTTTTTACTCATTTATTATTATGTAACAAGACCTTAATAAAGGCTTCTTTTGATCTTACTAACATTTACAAAGCATCAGTGAAGTGGGCATTCACTTTGTGCAGTGTGGCTTATTGACATGCTTATAAAATTAGGTGTGAGTATGAAGGATTTATAGGTCTTATTGTCCAACTATGCAGTATCAAGAGAAACTTGTCTTAGTTGAGCTATCTCAAACCATTCCAAAGTAAAGTTGTTTTAATATGCCATATTGAAGAGATGAATAAACACTTAATTATTAAGACTAAAAGATTATTTTGTTACTGTCTTGTTACGTAATAGTAAATGAGTAACAGTTTTGCAGTACCTAAAGTATTACCAACTATATTATAAATTCCGAGCTATGTGTCTGCTGTATAATTTGTTTTTCCCACTATGATATACTAAAAGATACATATTTTTGCATTTTAAGTCAAAAACTTGCTGCTCTAGTTTTATTTGGCTGGTGCTATTTTCTTCCCACATTTTCCCACACCAAAATACTTATTTTTGGTTAATGGGCAAGTCTTTATTAGCCCATTATGACAGAGTGTGGGTGTGTGGGTCACTCACAATATCTTATTTTTTTGTCTCACATGGTTGACATGCAAAAGACAGTTTGTAGATGGATGTAATAGAAATAGGAATAGATTATGTTTATCAGGAATGCGTTAAAATGGAGACTCTGAAGAATAACTACTAGATAATCACTTATATACATCTAGATAAAAATATAACTATTTAGATGACACTAAGTTTAATGGATTTGAGTGTTTACTTGTGCAGATATGTGGCAGATGTAATTTATTGTAGTTCATGTATTGGAAGCATTAGATATATTTATTATATATTGATGGTTCATAAACTGGAAAGTACGCTTTGAAAGAAATGGGTAGTCATAATAATAGTAACCGGAGAATGTAGAAAAGCACTTAAAAGGCTAGTAGGATAATGGATTACAAAGCACACTATGTTGTGTACAATTGTAGGAGTGGATTATTCTTAAACTGCAAAATGTACTTGTGAGGTGGAGTTTTGTTCTACATATTACACAACAAATATGATAATGCTAGAGAAAGCCCAGAAAGAAGCTATTAGATTTCTTTTAGATTATTTCAGGAATTTCAGGACCATACTGAGGAAAGATTGAAGAATTTTAACCGTTCTAAGCTTAAGCAAACAGAAATTAAGTAGAAACTTCATAAACTGTTTAAAACAATCAATGTGATTTTTATTACTTTAAAGTAAGTTTTTCAATGGGAACATACGGGCAAAGATGGAATATGGTTTAAGGTCAAAGTTTGTGGAAATGTTAGAAGGGATCTGCTTACGGGGAAGTGTGCATCTGGATCAATTCAAAGGCCAAGATGTGATCCAAACAGTATTTTTTAAGATAATCTTAAAGTAGCAGGGATTGGTACATCAAAGATTAGCAACCAAAAAAAGGGCAAAACAAAGCCTATAAAGCTTAAAACTAAATTTACTGTATAAATACTAAACTTATATACTAAACTATATATATATATATATATATATAAAATTATTAAAACATAATTTATTTATGCTTGAATAAATATTTTTGCCTCAATAATGTGTCATTTATATTTTTTCAAAAATACTTAGAGCATTTGATTTGCCTTTATAAGTTTGCTGTCAGCACCATGTGGCTGAGACCCTGTGATTTCTTACCAAAACATGTAGGCCATGTGGATACATGGAATAAAATGCTATAGTAAAATATATAATATAGAAACTCTTGGAACCATCTATTCTTAACACAACAATATTTCTGAAAATGTTAAGTGAATAAGAATTGATTAGCCATGTTGGGTTGAATGGCCTGTTTTCATCAAAATTTGTTTCATGCTCTTAAGTGTGAGTAAACATGCCCCATCCCAGGTTTGGTTTCTGTTTTTGCACTACGTGCTACCTGCAAATCTGGAAAAATAAGTTTCAGAAAATGGATTGAATGGTTAATTTTATAGCACATTTACTTATAAATGCTGTTATTAAAGCCTTTTAATTTTTCATAGAATTGACATTTAGTGAAATATCACAAAGAGTACCATGTCTAAAATCTGAAAATGAGAATCAAACAGAGTTAACAATGACATTTTAGATTTTAATCAGTAGGCTAGGTTCATGAAAATTTAAAATTATCCATTGGTCTAATCAAATAGATTCAGAAATGATAACTATTTTGTAGATATGGTAAAAATGTTAAGTGAGAAAAAAATAAAATATTGACTTTTTAGTATTTTGTTCCCTTATTATAATTAATAACATGTTCATAAATTTCAGACAAAGGTAGGCTACTCTTTGGAAGAAGGCTATACAAAATACATGTTGAGAATTGAATCATGCTAATGTGAAATAAAGAGCAAGAGACTAATAAGAAGAACCAGATCACTGCAACAAGACGAGACAACAGTCTGTGTGCTGAGAATTAAGAGAGCATGTAGTAGGTCTAGAGTGTAACAAAAGGTCAGCCATAGCAGACAGAGTTACAAGTGAAAAGGAACTGTTAGACAGGAATGTGTGGCAGGTGGAAATTCAAGGGTAGCAGTGAGTTATTAAAGGAAAAGAGGTCAACATCATCCATTGATTTATTGCAAAAAAAAAATCATAGCTGCTCAGATGGGATTTGCTTAAAATCTAAAAGTAAAAAAAGAAATGAACCCTTGTTCCACCTTAAGTTCTAAAATAAACTGCTCAAAAAATTAAAGGAACACTTTGAAAACACATCAGATCTCAATGGGAAAAAAATCATGCTGGATATCTATACTGATATGGACTGGGTAATGTGTTAGGAACGAAAGGATGCCACATCGTTTGATGGTAATGAAAATTATCAATGTACAGAGGGCTGAATTCAAAGACACCCTGAAAATCAAAGTGAAAAAATGATGAAGCAGGCTAGTCCATTTTGCCAAAATTTCATTTCAGCAACTCAAAATCGTACTCAGTAGTTTGTTTGGCCCCCACGTGCTTGTATGCATGCCTGACAACGTCGGGGCATGCTCCTAATGAGATGACAGATGGTGTCCTGGGAGATCTCCTCCCAGATCTGGACCAGAGCATCACTGAACTCCTGGACAGTCTGAGGTGCAGCCTGGCAGCGTCAGATGGACCAAAACATAATATCCCAGAGGTGTTCTATTGGATTTAAGTCAGGCAAGCGTGTGGGCCAGTCAATGGTATCAATTCCTTCATCCTCCAGGAACTGCCTGCATAATCTCACCACATGAGGGTGGTCATTGTCGTGCACCAGGAGGAACTCAGGACCCACTGCACCAGCATAGGGTCTGACAATGGGTCCAAGGATTTCATCCCGATACCTAATGGCAGTCAAGGTGCTGTTGTCTAGCCTGTAGAGGTCTGTGCATCCCTCAAAGGAGTATGCCTCCCCAGACCGTCACTGACCCACCACCAAAACCTGTCATGCTGAACGATGTTACAGGCAGCATAACGTTCTCCACGGCTTCTCCGGACTCTTCCAGGTCTGTCACATGTGCTCAGGGTGAACATGCTCTCATCTGTGAAAAGCACAGGGTGCCAGAGTTGGACCTGCCAATTCTGGTATTCTATGGCAAATGCCAATCAAGCTCCATGGTGCCAGGCAGTGAGCATAGGGACCACTAGAGGATGTCTTTTTCTGATTGTTTGGTCTTAGACATTCACACCAGAGGCCTGCTGGAGGTAATTTTGTAGGGCTCTGGCAGTGCACATCCTGTTCCTCCTTGCCCAAAGGAGCAGATACAGGTCCTGCTGATGGGTTAAGGACCTTCTACGGCCCTGTCCAGCTCTCCTAGAGTAACTGCCTGTCTCCTGGATTCTCCTCCATGCCCTTGAGTGTGCTGGGAGACACAGCAAACCTTCTGGCAATGGCACGTATTGATGTGCCATCCTAGAGTAGTTGGACTGCCTGTGCAACCTCTGTTGGGTCCAGGTATCGCCTCATGCTACCAGTAGTGACACTGGCCTTAGGCAAATGCAAAACTAGTGAAAAAACAGTCAGAAAAGATGAGGAGGGAAAAATATCAGTGACCTCCACCTGTTAAACCATTCCTGTTTTGGGGGTTGTCTCATTGTTGCCCCTCTAGTACACCTGTTGTTAATTTCATTAACACCCACGCAGCTGAAACTGATTAACAAGCCCCTCTGCTACTTAACTGACCAGATCAATATCTCAAAAGTTTCATTGACTTGATGCTATACTCTGATTAAAAAGTGTTCTTTTAATTTTTTGAGCAGTATATTTTTAAAAGTGCTAAGCGGTATAATTGTCAATGTTTTTTCTATAATATTAGCCAATGTTTTTCTTATGTTCTCTGACAAATTAAATTAATTTATTTTATTGACTGTGACCATTTATAAGAATCAGATCTCATAATAGTTACTAACATTGCACACATAATATTTACTAGTAAGCAGCATTCCCTCTCAGTTCTTATTTTTTCTCAGTAAATGGGTTTAATATTCTGTCAGACGCTGCTTTATGCCAAATGCGTGCTTAATTAGTTAATTGCTTAATTTGTGCAAAGAACACCAAATTTCTTTAAGAATGACCAGAATTTAAACATATTTTGCAAACTCTTTTTGGTTTATAATTCTTAAAACTAGCCTGTTTTCTTTGTATTGTTAAGAGTCCCAAATTACATTGCCCTGAAGGATATTCCATTAACAATAGTTTCTGAATGAGTATGAGGAGTTCGGCTATGAGGAAAGTAGAACCAGTTTTTGTGTGAAATAAAAGTAATCAAAATGTAGTCACAATGTTTCTTTACATCACAAAAGGGAATAGGAAATCAGGGCACTACAATTTTGTTCAATGATTTACCCCTTGGAATTGGGAATGGGACAAAACAATCCTACAGCCAATGTAGTACTTTTAGTTTTCTTTTATTTTAAGATTAATTTTGACCTTTGGCTGTGCATTCAGACAAGATCCTGCCTTACACCTGACACTGTAAACTGAAGGTCAAAGTGAATGCAAAACTAAAATTCAATTAATTACCTGCAAAAAATGTTTGGTTAGATGTAAATAAAGAGACAGCTTAATCTTTACCTGATATTGGGCATACAGTATCATTTTTAAGTCACAACATCAGGGTTGATTGATTTTTAACAAAAAGCAAAAAAGAAATTAAATTCATCAGAAACTGCTTTTAATTTGCTGTTATTTATTGAATGGCAGTGGCATTTATCTGTAGATAGATGTAACCTAAAAAACTGTTTCTACACACTGCCTTCAGTGCACTATGTAGCATGTGCATTAGACTCACATGGGCTCATGGTTAAATGATGGTGCAGTTAGAATCAGATTCCACCCTACATTTTTTATGTTAAGACATACACCTTGATGAAGGCCCGAGAGCTTGTTTGAGGGACATGTTCTGGTATGAGGTGGACTGATCTTTGTATCTCTCATCAAAGTCTACTGTCTTTGACCTTATTTTGTTTAAGGTTTCTGTGAGGTAAACCTCTGCTCCATCACTGAAACTGTCTATTTAATTAAGTGTTTCATCTATTCTTGATCAAGATAGGATTGTCTACCCTGGATATGAGAATGAGGGAGGGTGGCTGTGCCTTTGGACTGTAAGTACTGTAAATATACTTGCTTACTTTTTGGAATCTATACTGTGTTGTATTCTATTTTGTATTATCTTAAGGTTACCTTAAACTATGCAAACAGTATTATAATAAACAAAAAAATTACATTACATACATATTATGAGACATAGGTGGCAGTGTGGTGTGGTCGTTAGTATTTCTGCCTCACAGATTAAGGGGTGGGTTAAAGTCTAAACTCAGTCTGTGTGACATATTCTTTGAGTACTCTTTTTTATTATCAAATTTGAATTGAAATCTGAGTACTTTTGTCTTTCTCGCACACTCTACTCAAGATTTTCACATTACTGTGATTGTTTTTTTTTTTTTGTTTTTGTTCTTTATTTCACCTTATGCAATTTCTTGTATTAGGAATTTGTTAGTTTTCGCATACCCCTTGGGGTCAGAGTGCAGGGTCTGCCATTGTACAGCGTCCCTGGAGCAATTACAGGTTAAGGGTCTTGCCCAAGGGCCCAGAAGAGTAGGATCTCTTTTGGCAGTGACGGGGATGATTGGTGACTCTAATTAAGCACAATATTAGTAAATTTGAACTAGTGGATGGATGGTTTCCTCATTGATTCTGCTGTAGCGTACAATAAACTGACAGAGATTAAAAAATGTATAATTCTGATATTCGTATACAGACATGGACAAATTTGTTGATAGACTTACAACTCATTGAAAAAGTGCTCAATGCCTCCTGATTAAATGAAATGCAATTGTCCTATGTATTCCTGCATGCCTTTGATATGACTTTGAGTAAAGCATAGCAAGTGTGAAAAGAGATCAGGTATTGCTTTTTCTACAAAGATATTCTAAAATGGCATGAATACATTTGCTGGTACCCCTACAAAGGATCATAAATATTTGGATTTGTGTGATTTTTCAAACTAGCTGTTTCCATTAATAAGTATCACACATGGTTGAATGACTGATTGCATGATTGGAGACTATTTAAGCGGAAAAAAGTAGTCACTCTGCCGTTTGTTATCATTGCATGTTCCACACTGAACATGGACCACAGAAAGCAGAGGAGAGAGTTGTCTGAGGAGATCAGAAATAAAATTATAGACAAGCATGTTTAAAGGCAAATGCTAGAAGGTCATCTCCAAAGAGTTTAATGTTCCTGTGACAATAATTGCAAATATTATTAGGAAGTTTAAGGTCCATGTGACAGTAGCCAACCTCCCTGGATGTGGCCAAGACAGGAAAATTGACCCCAAATGGCAGAAGGATAAAGAGAATGGTAAACAAAAAGCCAAGGACATTTTCAAAGAGATACAAGCTACACTCCAAGGCCGAGGTCCATCAGTGCACTATACTATATGTCACTTTTTGAGAGACGGAGGGCTCAATGAAAGAAGACCCAGGAGGATTCCAGTGTTAAAAGAAAAACATAGAAAAGCCAGACTGAAATTTGCTAAATTGCATATTGACAAGCCAAAATACTTCTAAGGAGAATGTCCTTTTGACAGATGAGACAAAGCTGGTGCTTTTTGTCAAGTAATATTAGCTCTACATCCACAGACAAAAAAATAAGCTTTCAAAGAAAAGAACACCATACCTACTGTGAAACATGCAGGGGGCTCAGTTATGTTTTAGGGCTGCCTTGCTGCCTCTGGCATGGGGTGCCTTGAGTCTGTGCAGGAAACAATGAAATTTCAAGACTTTCAAGATATTCTGGAGTGAAACATACTGCCCAGTGTCAGAAAGCTCTGTCTCAGTCACAGCTCATGGATCCCCCAACAGGATAATGAGGCAAAACACACAGCTAAAAGCACCCAAGAAAGGCTAAGAACCAAACATTGGACTATTTTGAAGTGGCCTTCAATGACCCCTGTTATGAATCATATCAATCATCTATTGGAAAGAACTGGAACATACAGTCCAGAAATTGCCCCTTTCAAACCAATACATTTTTCTATGTCTGTATAATATAAAGTTATAACATTCCCTGATTGTGTCACACATGTGCGATTGGGAGGCAGCTAAAGGGTCTGAATAACAGTAATTCCATGCCAGACCAGGGGGCGGTAGAGGTGCACTGACTTTCTTTCTCAATCCCTTGCAGACCATCCATGGGAAATCCTGCACGGTTCCGGCACCTCTGATAATGTCACTTCTGGTTCTGGCACCTCTGATGACGTCACTTCCAGTTCTGGAGCTTCTGATGACATCACTTCCTGTCACGTAAAATAAAGCCACCATCTTTGACAACCTGCCTCAGTTCTGTTTGGACTCAAACCTGTAAACAACTACTAAGAATTACACATTTGCAGCCAGGGAATAATATATGGGTGGCTGCCCCAAACCTTTTTTTGATGTCTTTTGCTCGTTCTTGTGACAATTGTTAGTTCTTTTTATCAGTTTTATTGACCGTAGCACATTCATTCTAGCTTTTCTTGGTGTGGGGTTTAGTGTAAATTAATGATTACCAGCCGATGCTAAGTTACAATAAAAGGGAACAGAGTAAGTGCAAGGAAAAAAAGAGGAAAAAATAGATGGTGTTTGTGAAATGAAGAGAGGGTGGTCACTAAGATTGGAGAGATAATCAAGAGGAAGTTAACTTGTGCAGCAACCATCAGGCTGACTAGTTTGTGGAGAGCAGGATGAAGGACTTTGTGAGCTCCCTGAGGTGGATGTGCTCTAGTCAGCTGAGTAGATGAAATGCAGAGCTGGCAAGGTTGAGTGAGACCATGGGGATTAATAGAAGGGTGGGGTGCTCGACACAGCAGTATCCAGGGAAGTGCACAGCGCCATATAAGCTGTGGTGACCAATGAAAGTAGCAACTCCAGGAACTGCACATACTGATGGAGGTTGTAGTTCCAATCGACAGTGAGCGATGGAGATGGTAGATCATGAGGATGTATCCTGCTTCATTACGGGGATTCCCATGCAGAAACAGAAGGGCAGAAAGCAACAACCTTTTTGTGCCACTTTGTATTTTAACATTTATATGGATTTATTTGACTTCTGAAGACATTGATTTTATTTTAAGGCATGATTTTATGGATTATGTATTTATTGAGCTATGTATTTAATTATTGAGACACCCACTGTTGGAACCTATTAAGTGCATTTTATGTTATCTATCTTTTGAATAAACTAATAAAATTTGTTTGCTCTCTCACCCTGGCGCATCCTCACATTTACCAATGACATGGGTTCAAGAAGATGCCAAGGCTATAGTCAACATGGGCATCACAGAGACATCACGGGTATTTACATGGCGCAGTGTTTGAACCTGGAAAGCTGGACCCACGATAAAGCACTACACTACCATGGTGTCTATATATAAATGATTTCATTTCATCTTCCCTTCCACTTTTATTGGTGAGGGACACAGTGTACATAAATGGTAATATGTATTATTTAATGTAGGTTATGCTTCATGTTTACTGTCAAGAAACACTTCCAAAACAAGAATTGTCTGCTTTTGAGGGGTCTCAATTTTTTTGTACGAATTAAACTGGCAATATTTTTGCTATTTTACTAGCAGCCTCAATTGGAAGTGAGCCTGTTCATTAAAGTGCAAGCATGATCATAATCCATTGGTCAACTAATTTTAAACCACAATTTTCAATGTGTGAGCATTTTATTCTAAGAAATATGGCCAGTAGTACTACAAGTTTATAAACTTTCTTTACATAAATGCAGTACCTATAGCATCAGACAGGCACCAATTACAGGATGCTGATGTGTCCTAAATCAAAATAGTGAGTACACAATTATGCACCCTAACTGGATGTTTTGATTAAATAAGCAAAAAGTGAAGACATGTCTTTCTAGACTTGATTCTCCTAAAAATGGAAAACACAGCAATCATTTTTCCCAATTTCTTTATACTTGAGTCTTTGATGATTTTGTACATTAAAGAAATAGACACATGAGTTCATTGAACATACAATTTATTAAAAGAAACAAAACCTTGCATTTCTAATTACAATGTTTATCCATTTATAAATTTTATGAACCTGGTTCTAGCAGTACTCAGTTTCTGGTAATGCATCTTATACAACATATAAGACAATATTAGATGTGACATCAGCCCAATGCATTGCACACTCATAATTTTAGAGTCATCTTCTTTACAGTAGGTGTTACGTCAGGGTCCCCAGAGAATGCAACCATTATGGCAGGGAGAATTTCATCATTCCACACTTACAGAACAAAGAATTGTATCCAGGTTGCTGGAGTTATGCAGCAAAAATACAAACCAATTTTCCATGTAGTACATCCCTTTATAATTTTAAACACTTCTGTCAACTGACAAGATCAATTTCACAAAGGCAGACTTAAAGTCAAGATAAATGTAAAAATGGAGTGAGAGATTTGGAAAATTAGAGCACCAAGAGTTTATGAATTTCACTGTTATCTGTACATATGTTACTACTAAACTAAGCTTGTTATGGCACCACTGAGAGGCAGTTTGTTGGCTGGACCTGCAAATATGAATTTCACTATACAATATATATGTAACAGTGCTACTACTATTACTACTATCATGCTTGTACTTAGGATAAATAGATAGATAGAACTTTATTTGTCCCCTGAGGCAAATCTAGCTTTTTACAGAAGCTTGTTACATAAATAAATAAATACATAGATACATACATAAATAAAGTATAACATCCTAAAATGCCATGCTTGCTGTGTATTAGAGAAATTGCCTGCAAATTCCAAGGTTTATTGTTCTAAGGCTAAAGGAATTGTACATACATGTAACACAGATATTAAATAAAGTATCTGGGCTGACATAACAAAATTAGTTTTAGTTTTAACAGCTGTTATAATGACAGGATCTCATAATTTATGCCTACATTATAATTTAAGTAGAGACTCAGAATGGCACTAGAAACGAACAGTGATTAGAATGGAACATGTAGTAATTTGAATAAATTATAAACTGATATTAAATTGTCATGGAGAATTTTTGTTCTTGCTTCCATGCAATAAAATAAACTGTATGCAGTGGTCAGATTAAACAAAAGTAATGTCAGATATCAGAAATTACCTTTTTAACAGCTTTTAAGCCCTATCTTCATCTACTTTCTGAGATGGCTTTGCAGGATTGTAGGTTAAAGGAGTACATCTCAAACGCAAGGACTACCCCGACTCTGTATATTGTATATAAAGATGGTTTTATTAGTAGAGTAATAGATAAATAAGTGCCTCATCATGCAACCTAAATTCTGTAGTTTTGTGAATATGTGATACATTTCTGTGTCCTTAACCTTTATGTTTGGCCTTGAATGAAGGTATTTTACTTGTCTCACTAGTAAGTGTAAGATGGTTGAATAGACAAGAAATGAAATACAGACAATAATTCAAAAAGAATCAGTGAATAATTCTGAGGTAGCAGTATAAATGCTGATATGTATAATAGTTTAATCTCAGTTTCTGAACAAAACATGTAAACTAAGCACAAGTCCTTAAAGTATAATTCTTTTGCCTTTTATTGACTGTGCTTTTTACATTTTTATTTTAGTGCAAGTATTGTGAAAAGTTACCAACTACAAATACTACTCAAAAACAGAAACTACATTGAAATGTTGAAGCTTGTTTTTTCAGTAAAGAATGTCTTTTTTAAAAATTTCTTTGCTTTGCTATATTACAGCTACATTCCTGTACATTGACAATATATTAACTGCATAATAATTTAATTTCATCTTAGAAGCAACATGACATTATTGTTCAAGTACAATGGAAATCAAAATGTAAATAAAGCAATAGTTTACTATGTATTTTTGGAGTCCATGATTATTCACAGTCCAATAATGTTATTGTTAAAACATCTACCAAATAAATCCATACTTACATTTTTTCTAATAATAAAAAGAGTATGGATGTGGTGATAGCAATAATCACTAACAACTGCATATAATATAATAATATACAGTACATTTAACCACATTTTAATATAAAGCACAAGAGCTAAATTTCACAAAACATTCAGTAAAGTCAGATCGGTGTTAGCGAAAAACATTATATATATATATACTGTATCTCTAAAGTGCTTCTGACTGACTGCTGAATTAACTAAGGCATTTTGTAAAATTTGTGTCCAGTACATTGCCAAAGGAAAGATGAGATAATGACAATTAATACTTTTTATTTTGTTCTCAATAACAGTTTATACTGCATATAACAAGTTCATCTTTAGATATTTACTCTTTAGAATATGCGCCAAAGACTTTCAGTCTGTTTAGATATAAAAATGATATAGGTATGCTAAAAGATTTTACCGTTTATCTATATGTTAACTAATGTAAAGTAATGTTTCTTAAGTCTTACTCAAAAGAGCTTAACATACTTATGATTTTTATGTTGTTATATTCCTTAGTCTTCCCATGCTGAACTGACCTGACCACATGGCAGACTCCCTGAAGCTTGCTGTATTAAAAGATGTCTATTTTGGAGAACATTTGTAATGATGATCATGACTATTCTTTATTTATAGAGTATTTGCCTGGCACTTGTCACTTTAAATAGCTACTGTTGGGCTACTACTGTGTCTTATAACAGAGTGGAGTATGAAGTTGAATTAATTCTTTGCAGAATAACATTGTTGTCTAGATACTTAACACTACAGTGATCTTTGGTTAACCAGTTCAGATGATCCCAAAGCTACCTGTCTTAAAGTAGTTACATATTGACCAGCATCAAAGCAAAAAGCTTTGAACAGTTAAAGCATGGTAAGATTTTTTATACTAAATTTTAGTATGGAGCAAATTAGTGCAGACTTTCTTGGGACTGAAAGTAAAAGTAAAGTTTCACTTGGGTATTTTCCTGGCTCTGTTTCAAATGAAACGTCCTTGACATTTTCCCTGGCAATGGCCCTGTCACTAGTCACACTGCGTGGTTTTCCTCTGGGTGCTCTGGTTTCATCACACAGTCCAAAGACATGCAGGTTAGTGTGTTTTGAATCATATGTGTGAAATGAATGAATGTGTGATTGGATAAGAGTGTCCAGGAGTGAATGAGGGAATGTATCTGTATAAGTATGTGAGTTGTGTGGAGTGACTTATGGCCCGAAAAGCATTTAGATTAGATAGAACTTTATTTGTCCACAGGGGGAAATTTGGCTTTTTGCAGAAGCTCTTTAGATAGATAGATAGATAGATAGATAGATAGATAGATAGATAGATAGATAGATAGATAGATAGATAGATAGATAGATAGATAGATACTATATGGTCTAAACACACACCAGAATGACTAAAAAGGAAGAAAATTAAAATGAAAAAAGAAAACAAAAATTTCTGACTTGGCAGTCACACTCACAGTGAGTCATTACACAGGCGTATTGATGTTAGTATAAAGGAGCCCCAGTAGCGTTTCTCGACACACTTCTACTGAATAATTCATTGGCTAAAAGTACTCAGTGTTAATGTGTCAGAGAGTGGGTGCTCATAATGGCACTCAGTTTTGTTCTCTTCTTTGCTGCTACCTGTGATGACCCCTGCTTTACACCATAACTAAACAAGGTACACAGACATGTGTGTGTGTTTTTTAATATTTTTGGAAGATAGCTATGCTACCTGTTATATTTAATGAAAGTAAAATATGAAACAAATTAAATATGGAAACACTGGGGAAAGCGTGACTGGTTTAAAACTTACCAATGTAAGGAATGTCAATTTTTACAATAATAGTGAAAACCCATTATTTTAAAAATGCTTACTATAGGTAAGCTCTCCATTAAGAAGTATATTCACAAACATCTTTACTAAAACTGTTTCCAATTAAAACAGAGTTGTAATATTAAAGCACATATTTAACTAGTTAGGTACAGTGTTGTAACTACAAAGTGTACACATGGTATTTCATACCCATGAAAAGCAACATCTGGAAAACAATCAGTAACATAATGAAATCATTTGGATAACGTATTTGACAATAAAAGCCTAAGGGATGTAAAGAAGCTTCAGCACAGTGTAGATTGTCTGGAAAATCCAAGACCTCCAACTGAATATAACCTTTTCTAACATGAGCACACAGAATTACTTAATACTGCTCACAAGTCCACCCGTATGTGTTGATGATGGGTTGGTTCCTTTCAGGAAACTGATCAATATTTAGCTTAAGTTACTTGACTGTTTAAAACAAAGGGATTTACCCTGTGTGTCTTCTCTGGGTACAGAGCCTGTGGATTAGCAACTGGTTGTGGGTAGTTGTTAGGCACAGTGGCGAAGAAGGGGGGTATAGGAATACTCTTTGCCTACATAGTCCCCGATATCATTTTATATGGTAATACTTAATCCCTGATATAATTTTATATGGTAATACTTAATTTTTGAGAGTATAAATAGAGACTATAACGTCTGTTTAATTTTCTGCAATTCATTTCAGCTCTGTTACTAATTGGAAGCTAGTAACATTTTACATAACATAGATATGTCAGAAGGAAATCCTTTAGAAATTTTAAAGATACTTTTTAATTTTTGAAATTAATATTAAGCGATCATTTACCAATAAGTAGGCGTTTTCCACAAACTGAACTACCATATCTTAAGCATTCTGAAAGTATTTATGACACAAAAAGAACTACAATCTCTTCTTGAAAATTACCCTTAAGAACAATGTCAATATCATTCATTAAAATGTAGAACAGTTATTTGCCATTTTGTCTAGTTTATTTTTTTGAGTGATTTAACTTTAATTTGTAAACTTTGTAAAACTGTCTGTATGAAAAATAACACATTATTTGTAATTTCCTGAAAACTTAAAAGCAGCTGTTTGTGGTTTTATGAGCAGCCAGTTTCAGATGAAGTTACACAGATATTAAGAATGAATAACCAGCTATGGAAAAAACAAAGAGTGCTTTAAGTAAGCCAATACAATATATGCTTCACTAAATGAAGAAGAGTGGGAAATATAATCCAAAAGCAACAATTATTTGTTCTCTTTCCCCCATCAGTCAGTTTATTTTCTTATCTTCTAGGTCTTAAAATACCATCATACAGCCCCGAAATATCACTGATGTAGCCCATAGAGGGTTCAACAATCGCTAAATTCCCAGTGGATCATGGAAGAACATTCTTGTCACTAAAGAATTCCATTTGAATTTAACAGATTTCAGCTCTACTGCTACCAATGTCACATTCAAACACTTCTGTTTGGAGTGCATTTAAGGTCACATCTCTGGCACTGTAAAGCAGCCACTGTTCAAGAAGAATTTAGCACTATGAAACCTTTCAGCATTGTAAGCAGCTATCCACAAACAAATAAGCTAAAGAGATATTCAGTTTTTTAGTCTCATAAATAAATGGCCCATGTTTTATAAATGTCCTAAAAATGTAAATTGTACGCTCTAGATGATGTTCAGAAACATTTAATTCTGAGAGAACCTCAATCTGGTATGAAATAGTCACTATGAAATGTCTAAGCTGGCATAAGGAGTCACTACTGAATATGCTCCATATTAATGATGTTAAAGTATTCTCTGGTGAAAATTTGACTTACAGAGTTTTTGCTATGGTACAGCTTTACTATCTGAACCTAATTTTCAAGCTGGGCCAGCTGTTAAAATGTTCAAATATGAAATCTATATTGTTAAAATTCACAATAGCCTTACAAGCATCTAATTAATTTGGCTCCATCTGTCACGATATCCAATATAGAACATATTTGATAATGACAGCTGAAAGGCCAGCTGGCTCTATGTGTCCAGAAATTGTATTGTTCTCAAAATATACCAGCATTTTAAGGATATGTGTGTATATCTATCTATCTATATACACATATATAAAGAGAGCAGGAGAAAGAGTATAGCCTGCATTTTAGAAGATGAAGGACCTTCTGTTATAGAGAATAGCATCTTGTACTGTAGTTAACATAAATAGGAAGGCTTTTCAACATACATTACAAAATGATACAAAAGCATATTTTTAAAACATGTCCCTATATGATAACATAATAAACTTAAAAATGGAATGTATTAATAAGAATGAATTTTTTTGATAAAGGAATAATTAATTATAAAAAAACATGTCCTAATTTAAACATTTAAAATAATCTATTACATGTAGAAGTTTCTGCTGTTTGAAATAATAAAACATTTAAAGCATGACATATATAAATGCATATAATTAGCCTATATAAGCACATAAAAGTCAGGCAGCTACAGTACATTTTCAGATATGGACACAGAAATGCTGCAGATTGAACAGCACTATCAGATCATGAGGCAGAGGCTTTTCAATCTAGAGACTTTCAAGGCTTTTTTTTAAATATTATGCAGTGTATAAAAATAGACTGTTGATGCAAAATGATGGAATAGGCACTGTTTTCTGTACTCTAATAAATTACAGTTGCCTTTCATCTCTATTTTAATGAAAGGAACCAGCAAACTCATGAATTACCAAATATGATATTTAACAGACAAAACACCTAATGTTTGTCTGTTTTTAGTTTTAAAATGTACTGCCAAAATGAAACACTCTGTGTCTGTAAGGAAAAGGAAATCATACGCTTTATATGTATAGTTTTACTGTGTGTTTAGCTTCTGTATACCAATAATTAGCAACAAATCTTGAGTCATACTGTAGACTGAACTTATATTCGATCCTGTCCTTTTTAATCTCTGTTCAACTCTTCATTTTCTATACCTGCTGTAACCGATTCTGGGTTGAAGGTAGTCATATTCTATGTCAGCAGCATCGGACATAATGTAGGAATTAATGTTTATCACAGACTACACTTAATTCCCAGTGTTGTTAGGAAGAACTCTGGCTCTCCAAAACTCTGGACTGGATTAAGCAGGATTAATAAAGAAATGGGCCAATAAAAAAAATCTAGATTAAATATAGTAAGATTAGTGACTGTTGTAAAGTATCTTTGATATTTGCTTTTCAACAGTGACATTGCAGTAAAATGTACACTTTACTGCATGAAAAGATTTGTTATAGCCATTATATTCTCCTTCAAGAAGGCCATGAATTAATCTATAACACTTTTTGTTTGTTCTGTAGTTGCTACTGGAATTTACTAAATTCCATAAAATGTTTAATCTGGTGTAGATGAAACTCAATGGTCATGTATTGTGTTTTACAATAAAGTAAATGCTAGATCAAGTATAATTTAACAACAGTATTACATTAATGGGACATATGCTTTTCTTGTGAGATAATCTATTGCCAGCCAAAGATTTTGCAAAGTGTTTGAGAATATTCCTGTACCCATTTACTGTCGTTTTCATATTAAACTTTTACTTCTTGAATTACAACTGGTCTACACTCTGCAGAAGATTCTTAATATTACTTAATATATTACACAAAACTAATACTGCTATTATTTTTGATTTATAAAACGACACTTTAACATATTCATCAGCAATATTCAGACAATCATGTGAACTCAGTCAACAATGGTGAGCATCGTATAAATATTTATAGGAAAGCAAAATCAAGGAAAGAAAATAATTAGAAACAAATTTTAAGACATAGTAACATAACAAAAGATAAAATATTTTCTTTTACTTACAAAATAAATACTCTTTTCAAATTATTTACAAAAACCTATACTTTGTACATTCAACATTTACAATCGTCTGCTCAGATTTTTTATGTGCTGAAAACAGCTTTTTACACCTAGTTGAGTCCATTATTCATTTCGGTGAAACTTTCTTTATTGTGTTAGATGAATTGCTTCAGAAATTAGAAGGTGGCACATATTTAATTTAGTTCATTTATAATCTTTTGTGATTTATCCATTAACCTTTCATTTCTCTCTGACGCACAGAAATGCTTATGACCTTTAGAACCTGAATGTTTGCACTTTAGAGGATATTTAAATTAACTGCAAGCTATTCTCTTAATTGCACTTATATTTTGCTGTATATCAGCTAAAATAAAGTAAACAATTTCTGTTTACGGTCTTCATACATGTATTGTAATGGCCACTGTAGAAAATGTATGGCCAACAATTAATCATGTTACCTTTTATTTATCCTATCCCTTCCTTTTCCAACAAGGGGTTCTCGTCTCCTCATTGGGTAGCATACTGGCATCTCTGTGGTGTTAAAGTACTTTTTAGGGTGTGCTCAGAATACAATTAAAGGGACTGTATTTGAATTTGATTCATTTGTCATTACTATGCTTACCAGCTATACTTTAAATGTTGACCCTGTAAGGCATGTTTCTATGGACAGAGACAGTGTCCGAGATTAAGGAAAGGAGACAACATTCCTTGAGTTACTATGACACTGCTGATGGAAGACAACTTTGTGACATGTATGATCGATGAGGTCAGGACTTAGCTATGACACTGAACTATTTTGAGCATTTGATCATTGCACTGCTTAATGTTTACAGTTCTGCTTTTTGACAGACTTAAACTGGAAAATTTGTAATGCCTGGGTGTGCTTTGCTTTATCCATTTTTTGTTATTTCTGACAAGATTATCGGTATGTAGTGGAGTGTGTGTATATATAGTATATAAGTTGATAAATATTTAGTATGTCTTTATTTGTATAAAATATCAGATAAGGCATGTTTTATTTTATTAATAAGAATAACATGAATGTTATGATTACATAACCAACAAATGCCCCAGTCTTTAGAACTGACTGAGGATGTGACATCTATGGCGGGGGGACTGTATCATGTATCAAACTGGTTTGGCAAGGGTGAGTGTATTAGGACTTACATGAACCTATAAGCCATCCCTCATAGAAAGACCATAAACTGACTAAACACAGCAACTGGGGGATGAGTTGTACCTGAGCACTTTCATTGGTAAATGCTCCAGGAACTGACAGGTAAACTAATTCTGTTGGTTTGAAGTATGGCTGTTTATGATTGGCTATGAATTGAAAGCTATTCTGTACCATAACGCCCCATTTAGGGAATCCATTCCCGGACATTTTTCATTCCCGCATTCCCGGGAATGAAACTGCTGTAATTCCCAGGAAAACGGGAATGGCCAGGCTTGCATATATAGCATGTAAAAGTGTAAAAACTGATCAAGAAATAACAGAGTTATAGTTGAAAATAATTAAGGTGGCGCCATTGCTGCAGCTTGCACTTCATCAGACAACAGCTTTGAACAGCAACTTATTTCAATGCGTCAGTCTGTTGCATTATCTGTGCCAAGAAACTTGCCATCACAGAATGATGACAAGAAACTGGATGCATCAGTAAAAGCTGAAATGGCGGTGTTTCAGAGCAATGGCAAGCGCGGGCGTTGTTTAGAACAAGTGTATCAGTATCTGATGATTGTGCCGCCTACTTCAGTGGAGGCAGAGCGTGCTTTCTCAGCGGCTGGCGTACTTCTGCATGAAGGTTCGTTCTTGCCTGGACGACCACACACTGGACATGTTAATAATAATAATAATAATAAATCACATGTATATAGCGCTTTTCTCAGTACTCAAAGCGCTATCCAGACAGGGAGGAACTGGGAAGCGAACCCACAATCTTCCAGTCTCCTTACTGCAAAGCAGCACTACTACTGCGCCACCTGTGAGGGCGTTGTGCTTTCTACGCTCTTATTACCGCAACTAAAGATACATGTATTTATATGACAGCATGAACTGCTTGTAGATAAAGTTAGTCTTTTATTTGTGTCAACATATTGCAGTAGTTTTATTAAAAATAAGTGTCGGTCGTTCTAAAACCGTTCACATGTGAGATGCCCGTGCACTGTGTCATCCCCGAGAGCCTGGGATTCCCGGGAATGGATAAACCCATCCGAGAATGGATTCCCTAGCCCCATTGGCTCGTGGTTTGTGATAAGAATGGTATAAAGTTACTTACCTTGTCTTTATCTTTCTCTCACCATCTAGCCATGAAGTGAAAACTATGATAAAGACAACTCTATCTTGCCAGCCATATTGAGACAAACATGTGGCCTGTTTCAATACTCCATTCAAAGGTCATGTGGTAGCAAAGCAAGATAGACTGAAGATTAGCCAAGAGACGGCAATGGATGCAAGATGCATTGCTAATTATGCTGTAATAGTATGGTTTTCCAACATTTATATTGTACTCGGTTTCCTTAATATTTTTGGGTCATACTATCAATAACATATATTTAAATTTGTAACTTACAGTAAGCCCTGTCTGCTCCTTTACTCTGTCTAATTGCCTAAACTTACAGATGTAGAAGGGAAGGGAGGGGGAAGTGATAAAGAAACCTGACAACAGAGTAGTAACTGTATGGGATTTAACACTAGAATCCTTGAAGCCTACGAAAAAACTCGTAATCCCGACCCACCTTAAATTCCTTCGCACCTCTCCATCAGTGTCTTTTGTTTTGTAAATGTGTCGATCAGCACAAGCAGCAAATAGCCTGCTGTCCCACAACCCCCCATCTTGGGCAAAAAGTTCTCCCAGCTCAAGCCAAGGCTCCTTATCTGCATGTGAGGTACCTGGAGATGTATAGCGTAAATAATGCATTATATCGTTATTTGTAACATGTGCATTTCATATCTGGGTAAGTGTGGGATGAAAGGAAACGTGAGGCAAGAGATGCTGAGCACATACCAAAAGCAAAAACTTTTTCCATGTTATACTAATAATGATGAGAAGTGTATAATGTGTGAAGACTTTAGTCCAAATATCAAATAAACATGTGCGCTTTTATTGAAGAATATAACCAAAGTAAAAAAAAAAAAATTAAATTACATGTTGCTGCTTGTGCTGATCGACACATTTATAAAACAAGAGACGTTGATTGAGAGGTGCGAAGGAATTTAAGGTGGGCTGGGATTATGAGTTTTTTCGTAGGCTTCAGGGATTCTAGTGTTAATTGGAGTCAGAGGCAACACTATTTGCTTTGATTTTTTGTCAGCTGATCCATGGCAGGATTCTTTCCGAAAGTTACTGGCAACCATATACCTATGGGATGAATGTGCAAGCAGCGGAAATAACTAGAGGAACTTGTCTTTTATGTGCTTCTGCCCTTTAAGATAGTTGATTATCTTTCTATCCATCTCTCCTCCTCACTCTCGCTCCCACACACACATACCTTCTCTTCTGCTAAGTTTGTCAGGATAGCTGTGACTCACCTCTGCCAGGTCCATATGGCTCCACCACAATTTTCATTCTAAAAGGGTCACTTGAATTGTGGCTAGACATTTTAAAGATAGATGAATGCTTGGGGGTTAAATGGCTTAAACAACCTGTGTCGCATGATTTGAAGGAAGGGACATTTATAGAATAATAGAGAAGTGTTTTCATTTGGTTTACAAATGAAAGTGTGGTTTACTGGAGTGTATGCCTTATTAATTAATCAAAATCTTAGAGTAGGCATTGGAGGCTGTTAAGATAATGCAATAAAATAGTAGCAGCTGCAGGGAACGTTAGTGGAATGCATTTTGATTTCATGGTTGGTAAATGAAGAAAATGTGAGTATTGCTGTGAAAGGAAAAAAAAAAATTTGTATCAAATCAAGATATACCGTGGGAACAATTTACAATTAGTGTGCACATTTTAATTAAAACGTTCCACCAATTTAGGTAATGTGTGTCCCTGCTGCGCTTGTTGTTGCATATGGACAGTCTAATGGATAGACACCATGTTAAATCTATTTTTTTTTTTCTAACGATTCCTGCCTTATTGCATGGCTGTTGTTAGATGTAGACAAAGTGTATGGAGCCACTTCAAGACCTTTTTTTCTACACTTTAGCCTCTAAACCCTGTGCAATAGATATTTTTCATGTTCGAAAGTTCATAGCCTTTCTCTTTATTGTTGCCTACTGGTTTTTAGATAACCTGTAGCATTCATTTAGCAGCCAATTTCAACTATGTACCCCTATGCTGCTGTGTACAGTGCAGTCTGTAAGTAAAATTATTGTTATTCCAAATTACCTACATCCTGGAAAGTGCTTTGGATTAGAGGTAAGTATCCCAAAGCATCTTTGCATCATTATCAATCATCTTAACCATTACAGAGAGAGTGTTCAAAGTGATGTTACAGTGATCTTTGTGCTGTGCCGCTTTTGACACCTCTTTAGTCCTTATGTTGACTGTGTGAGAACAGCTTCCATATGAGCCACTATTGAATTACCTTTCTCAGAGGTCAATTCACATAATTTTTACTTTTGTCATATTTTAGCATACAAAAAATGCAACAGAGCTACGTAGGATGCACACATTAACTAAAACGTGTGCATGAATGGTTAATTGCTTTCACGATTTAGTGTTTTGTCTACCCACGTCCTCACCAAGGATGGTTAGGGGTCTGCTGTGAAGCCGATGCATTTAAAAACATTAATACTGCTCAGGTGTCTGATAAAGTTAGTTAAAGTAATGAGATAAAGGATTGTTTTGGGGGTAATGTCAGGAATAATGGGGCAAGAGCTGTATAAAAGACAGGTAAAGGACAGCACAACTGTTATGAATCTTCTATTTGCTCTCTTTTCAAACCGTTTCATTTTCTTATGTTATTGAGCCACTTACTGTTATAATTTTCAATCATGCTGAATGATTTACTCACCACTGCCCTTCTCTCTTGGGTGTATATCATTTTTTTAGATGCTGTTTATCTTCTCCTGCTGTACTGGGGCACAGGTTTAACAATGTTGACTTTTAAGTTCTGATCTGCTGGTGAATTGACTGTTAACAGCACTGAAAAAAATACTCCAATGTGCTGGTATACCTTATTAAGTGCTCAAGTAGTAATACTGCATAATTTAAGCTGAGAAGGCTGGAAAATCATTCATTTCTTTTATAAGCAGAATGCATTACACAGTTGTTTTTTTTCCTGATATACCTATCACCATCCACAATACTAGCATACAAATACAGGAATATATTCACAGTATTAGGCAGCTGAAAAATGAGCTTTGTGTGCTTTGAATACAAGAAAGTACAATAGATTAGTAGTTGGAATTACACAGAGAAGAGGCCTGAGAGGTACACTCTGGTCCCAATAAATCAGGCTGCAGCAGATAAGTTGAACTGAAACTTATGTGCCATCTCCTTCTCTTTATTTATCGAAACATCCTCCTTAGAAGGCTCTTAGTTCCTCTCCACCGCTGCAGTGGTGCTTGTCAACTTTTGGAGTTGAAACATAAAAATTAAAAAGATTGGGCTGCAGTGAAAAGAGTTTTGATTTCACATTTTTAGATTGCTCATGCACAAAATGCAGAACTGCTTTTAACCGTTTTTTTACTCTTGAAGTCCCTGATGTTGTACCGAACCATGAACTAGGAATTTTAAAATGATCTGTGTCAGAGTAGCTTTCAAAGAAGCTAAAGATGAAAAGAAATCACATCACCCAGCCTGTGATTCATGTTGCCTTGCTCAAGTTACTTTGAAGCATTGCCTTTCTGCAATACTTGATAATATTCTCAAAGCCTACATTCTGTTTTTCTCCAAATAAGACAAATAGATATATTGCATACTAGACAGCTATGCTGCTGTTCTTAAAATGATAAATTCACAAATACACTAATATGATTTTTTCAGTTTTAATAATGATTTACATATTATGTAATGCATTTTAATATGATGATACATTTGATTCAAACTGGTTTAGAAAAAAAAAGAGGAAGAAAGTATTTATTAATTTGTCTCCATTTAGTTTCTCATAAAGAGCAATATGTATTTAATTTCAGTAAATAATGAAATAAAATGCAGTATGTAAAATTAATATGTTTGAAAATACATAAATAGCTGAAGCAATTTTATTAACACTGGAATTTTATTACTGTTTACATAGAAAATCCTATTACAAGTATTCATATTGCTAAGTGGAGATTAATGAGTGGATAATTGAATCATCTAAACTACAGACTCATCTATCAAAGTGATAGTAGATTTGGCCATTAATGATATAATAAATCCAATAAGGAAGGATGTATGACACAACAAATAACGAAAATCTTAGTTGCATTCATCACACTTCATAAGAAAGCCTTTCATCTATAAAACAGGCACCTTTTTTATTCAGAATGTACACACAGAACTATGCTATTGCTGAAATAGTTTCCTGTATTATGAACAATTTCATAATTTTGCATTGGTCATAGAGAGATTTCTTTATTTTTAAAAGCAGATTTACTGCAGCAGCAATTGCAAAATGTTTTAGTATTTATTGAAAATTGCTAAGCCCAGTTATGTGAAAGGGGCGACTTTAATCATTAAGTATTTTGTATTAGCCTTCTTTATCTCTTTTTAGTCTTTTAAATGCTCCTTTAACATTTAGATATGTAACAAAACTTAGTTACGAGACATGACTTACCAACAAACAGGTGACTTGTGACCATTAAGGTTTGATTACATACTTAAACTTGGTTCTTCAATTCATACAAGAACTCTCCAAAATTTACAATATATTATTGGCAGTTTGTTTCTCTTTTTTGTTTTGTTTTGTTTTATTATTGCCAACCCTTTCATACACAGTGCTTCTTTGTTTATGTTAAATGAGAGGATTATGATAGTTTTAGAATTCCTTTAAATGGTGTTTTTAATGGTCTATGAACATAAACATAAAAAATAAATTGTTGTTGATCGCTTTTCACTGGAGATGTATGAATAGAACTGACTCTTAGCCAGATCTGTGTTTACAAAGAAATAGATGCCCAATAATATGAAACTGCTATTCAGACCCTTTCCCCGTTGTTTGCAGTTGGTGCGCACTGGCCATTTGGCACTGCCAACTGGAGGAAAGACTCCACTATGAACCTAATAAAAAAGTACTCAGTCAAACTCACCAAAAATAACTTTTGACTTTCCACTTCCTCATTAGTGTAAAGGTGTTCTCCAACTTATTCTCTTTTTGGGTGCTCTTTCCTATTTTAGACATATTCACCTTTCTTTGAATTTGTATTTCATGGTTGGTTTTGCCTTGCAGTAGGTTTTATTTAATTGTCAAAACAATTATTTGCTTTTACTAAATATCTTGAAAACAAGGTTACTGTGGTTTATACGTTAATATTTATCTCAACTATGTTTCAGTAAATTTTCACTATATTCAGTTATATTTTCATTTATGATTTTGAGATTATTGCAGTGTTATGATATGCACAGATATATACCACAGTGAGCTACAGTACTGAGTTTGTTGAAAGTCTCTCTTGGAAAACTGAAAAATGGGGGACGGCCTTTATGATAGATGATTATTGAAGTTATTTTGAGTTACTAAAATTAAGAAAACAGAAGATGTTTCTTTTATTGCTCTCTAAAACATTGGTTATTGTATCCCTAGTGACAGAGAATTCTAGACGCTAACAACATTTCAAATAAAAGTGTTTAATACTGATGTTCATAAATGTAAATGACTCCACATGAAGGAAACAACTGAAACTCTGTAGCAGTTACAAGCCAAAGTGAGTGCCAGTAAATCATCCTTATTAGAGCCGGATAATGATGGAAAACAGAAGCAGGGTAGGATCAGAGCTGGATAGCCATAATTAAGTTTTTTTTCCCTCTTTTTTCAATCAAGAAATTGCCAAATTCAAGAAAAACAATTATACTTATGATTTCTTCTAAATGTCATTTTCATTATCCTGCATACTTGGTAAGCACCACTGTGTTATTTGTCTTCCAGAAAAAAAAAGGTTTGCTCATCATTTTATCCTTTTCAATATTTATTTCTAGTTCTTTTCTCTACCTTAATGTACAATACTTTTTTCTTCTTATTCAGCTACTAACTTCTTTTATTGTTTTTTAAAATAAAGATTAAAGTTATTTATTTTCTCACTCAATACAATTTTATCTTTTAAAATTCTAAAGATATTTATTCCTTTCCAAACTTGGCTGTATCATATTTTTATATTTCTGATTATACTATATAATATCTACAAAAGTTTGAACATTGTGGCCAGTAGTTTAAGTTTAAAACCATTTTTCTGCATTGGTGTAACCCTTTTAATATATAAGATTCACAATTCATTTAGCTTAGTTTTCAATTAAAAGGCTAACAGTAGTGTCACTACTGTTGTAGGTGCCTACCAGTCCCTGACATCTAACACAACTGGGGAATTTTTTACAATGTGACACAGCAACCCTTATTTACATTAAATATTGTGAGACAGAAATGCATATTTATCATCTGCACTTTGTTTCACAGTGGGAATCTTATATGCAAATAACTTACATACTAATTTAAGTAACTGAAGCAAAGCAATATCCTGTCACACTTCACAGGCAGTGCTTGTAGGGATTTAGATAAAGATGAGCAGTGATGTGTAGATGATGTGACAAGTTGATAAAAACGGAAAAGCAGTATATTACTTTTAAGTTCATAATTCAAAAGAGTGGTCAAAATCAGAGAGTTTCTCAAAGAAAAAGGTTACTGATCAAGTTATCTAAAAGATGCTAAAGAACAGCAGAAAGACTTTGAAAGTGATAGGAACACTAAAGTGTTAAGTCAAAAAGCTAAAAACAATGTGACTTTGGCATAATTAGTGTATTTACGAAACTCATTCAGATTGTGTGGCAACTGTCAAACAGCAATCAGCATGTGAAAGGTAGTAAAATAACAGAACCCACTCCTAATTCATTAACACTTTAAACAACCATTTTTGCTCTGTGACAAGACTTTTATTGAATTTTTATTAACAGTATATAAAGTTCCATGTGAAAACATAAGTGAGCTAAATATCTTTTTAATTATAAAAAAAGCACTGAGTTTCATTTGTTACCCTCATATACCCTCTAAGCATAAACATTTCTACTGCAATTATAGATTACAGCTAAAAAGAGTTGTGCAAACACTAGATAAACCTTTATTCAGAGATCCTATAATGTTGTCTTCTTTTATAGAGCAAGTTATTCAAATAGTAAAACTAATTTTACCACTCCATATTACTGCAACTTAAACGGTATTAAAGATTAAATCTAGTGTTGTAAAATTATTTGCCTGATACCCTTCTATCCTACACATAAAAAGTACGAGAACAGTAAATTAATCTCAGTATTCAGTATCTTTATGCTGTCCGCATCACTTATCATATTGGTATAGAAATGCATCTATTTCACTTTAATTATTTAAAAAATTGTGTACCATGCAAACAGTCCAAATAAGTACAAACCTCTATAAGGAATGACTTGATTATCAGTAGTGTAATATTTTGTGTTTGTAATTTTTTGTTAGATAACAAATGAATAGATAGTACATACAAAGCAATGTCTTTCTACAGACATGCTTTACAAAAATTGATTAAAATAACAGCTAACTGAAGGCATATGTTTTAGAGGAGCATTCTGCTTAATGACAATCTAAAACATATACTGTTTTTTTCGAAAACCAAGGTTGCTCATGTACTTCCTAACATACTATCTTTGGGTGAAACATCAATAGTTGTTTCATCTCATCTGAGGCCTTAGGTTTTGAAGATTCAAGTCAAGAGTGCTTCCTGGCTTTCAATTGATCACCATTTTGTTGACCTGAGTGCAAAGAGCACCTGCTGAACAAACCTGAAAAAACAAACTGAATGAGGCTACACTGGGGAACTGCTAGCAAATTCCTTTGTTTAGGTTAAGTTCAAAGCACACATCTGAGAGAGCGTCTCTTAAATCTGGGAGAGGTCAGTTACACTATATGCAGTCTAACTTGGCTGCATTCAAGATGTACAAGGAGCCATGGCCAACAGGCAATTGGCACCCATAGTGGCATTAACATTTAGACCTATTGGTGGACACAAATGTTTGTAATGTCAGGTTAAAAAAAAGACACATTCCATGAAATGTGAGCAAGTCTCCGGATATGACTAAGAGGAACATACTGGTCAAGAATGCAGCAGTTACAGTAGTGCCCAAAGCAAAGGCTGCATATGGGTGAAGTATGATTATTGGAGCTGATTGAAAAGGTTTTACTCAAGAAAGGTAAGCAGCAATTGTGGCAGATTATTGACCAGGGACCTCATGCATAACTCTGTGCGTAGAATTCACACTAAAACATGGCGTAAGGACAAAAGCGTAAATGTTTATACACACAAAAAAATCCAAATGCATACTTCGCCAACTTCCACGTTCTTCCACTCCATAAATCCCATTCAGAGTGAAAAGTAATGCACGTGCATGCGCCTCCTGCCACTCTCCAAACTCCTCCCAGAATTCCGCCTCTTTGAATATGCAAATCAATATAAATAGCCCTTAAGCTCAGCATTCTGTGAAAAGGCAATGGCAAAAGCATGGGGGGAAAAAGAAGAATTTCAGCGAATACCAAGTGGAGGCAAGGAAAAACATACTATTTGTTGGTTTAAACAGTGGTATAAACAACAAAAGGAAGTTGATCGAGTGACATAGAGTGTCGGAGAAACTCGAAAGCTCAAGTTCACAAAGTCACACAGTGCCCAAAATTAAAAAGTTGTCAGATATCAAAGTCGCTGTGAAAAGGTGAGTCATATGAAAGTTTATTAGGGTACAGAGAAAAATAAAATAGGCACACAGTGGGAAAAAAGCAACATCAACTTTAATCTTGAAATTTCCATTTTAATCACGTAGTTTATTTTGTCATTAAAGTAGAACATCATAAACTTCATCTTAAAATCGTTTAATCTACTAGTTTCTCAAATCTCATCGTAACTAAAGTAGTGCGTTAAATGCTTTGTTTTGTATTTGATCTTCTACGTGCTTTATGTGTGTGAATCACTACGTGCTTCTTAAACAGGCTTTCTCTTCCTCCGAGAGGACACAGAATCCATTACATTCGTGATATTACAGCTCTCCAAATAATTAAAATACTGAGATGTATATTTGATATCATTTTCATGATGATAGGAGTTAAAGCATGTTATTAAACATGGGAACACGGAGGCGCAGTGATTGTTCATGCCTCGTGCAAGATGCTTGCTGTGCAGTGCGCAACCTTCAATAAAATAATTTATTGCAGCAGTACTGTCTCTTTCAAACATACTAACCCCCAATTCCTGTCCTTTTCTTTCTCCAAATACCCAATCTCCACACAATCAGCTCTGTAATAGATGTTAAGCCATCTATAAGCTTAGAATGCCGAATCTTCAAAACTTTTAAGGAACATTGAAATATCTTCGTAGTACATGTTTAATTATTCTATCCATCTATCCTTCCAGTGTCGTGCCTGCCCCGGCAAGAATACAGTGCGAGGCAGGAACAATCCGTGAAATGAGTGCCAGCTCCTCTCTAGCGCTGCGGCACCGTGTCCTCACATGTTTAATTATTAACAATATAGATTATTTAAATGAAGTTAAAGTTTTATCTGTATAATATAATAAACATATTTTGCTGCATTTCATCTTAAAAATGATATCGTCATCATATGTAAATATGCACTTTATAAAGTGGCTCATGTTGTGCAATATTATAACTGTACTGCAAGTTTACAGTGAGGTAATTGTACTTATAGGTACAAACAGTTCTACAAGGAGCACTTGATGGACTGAGTTGAGTGCGTTTATAGTTCTTGAGATGAAACTGTTTCTGAACCGCAAGGAAAGGCTCTGAAGCGTTTGCCATATGGGAGCAGTTCAATAGGCAGCATGACTGAGGCAGCGTGTTCTTGATGCTGTATACTGATAATTCTCTTTCTAATCAGCTGCTGTAGAGCTGTGATTCCCCACTCAGATACAGTGATATAAATGCTCCGAGTGATGCAGTAAGAGTAATATGGAAAAAGATGATCCGCTGTGGCAACCCCTAATGGGAGCAGCTGAAAGAAGAAGAAGAAGGTGCAGTGAGAGTAAACGCTAAAGCAGCTATGGTATTTAGAACAGTTTGACCATCCTGTGGACCATTATATTGTTACAGGTTAATTACAATCAGATGCATTAAACTAATAAACAATATGCGGTTAATTTCAGCATATTTATAAAGCTGCGTCTGGGATGTGGATCTAAAAAAGAAAGGGAAACCACACTGGAACAATAGCACTGCTTTGACGCTGGGTGCCACCAATTTGCAAAACCGAGAGAAGAATTTGCGTATGCCAGGGTTTTAGATAGCGTGAAAATGTACGTGGCTATTACGTGGCTTTATGCCAATTTTAGGTTTTATACATCGTGATTTGAGCATGGAAACGAGAGTACATAACATTTTTGTGCATATGCACCGTTTATACATGAGGCCCCTGGACCAGAGATGCTATATCATTGAGAATTTCAAACCCTGGTGTACCCACCATCTTCAGAGAATGCAGTACTGGAAGCATCTGTTTAGTTTGGTTTAATTTCTGTGGTTTATGATACTGTGGCAGTTAAAAAAAAACTTAAGGATCTTAGTCTACACATCTCTTCAGCATTGCTGAGTGGGAATGGGGCAGTGATCCTGTACAGATCCATAACATGACATTATATCTTTCAGGTCACGTACTGTATTGGCTACTGAGAATCTCTTCAAAGGTTCAGGAGACTACTGTTTGGGTTACAGGGTTGTGTTTGATTAACTCAATTTCTTGATCCTATGACCCTCAGAAGGAGTAGCAAGGGATAAAATAAAAAAGATAACCTAAAATTATAAAGCAAAATTTTTATAGGTGATTTTATGGGTGACTAATAAACATTGATTTTATAGGTGACTGGTAAGAGGCAAACACTGAATCTAGGTAGGTACTGAATCAGCAGCCTTGAGCCTTTTTATTACCTGAACTGTTAGACCATGGTACTCTCTTCAAGTCCCCCTATAGATAGGTTGAGATCTAAGTTTTGACCTGGCCATGCCATACCCCTCCATTTCTTTTTATATCACAATTTTGTGAATTTGCTTTAGTTTTTGGGGTCATTTGTTCCAAATTCCACTCATAGTTCAGCTCCAGCTTTCTGACCACATATTCTCTTCAGGTATCTTCTGGTACAATGTGTAATTCATGGCAAGCTGGCCAGGCCCTGGGGTAACAAAACAGCCCTAAACCATTCCTTTCAGTACCATCCTTTACAGTATGTGGTTCTTTTGGTCAGCAACAGTTTTGGTTTTGCCAAACATGACATCCAATATTGTGGCTAAACAGCTCTAGCTTTGTCACTGATGGAACACTAATAGTTCTTCAAATTTCAGTTATGTATCTATATTCATTTTGAGAGCAGATGTTCCCTTATTCCTGACCTCACAGGTATACAAAACTGTGGAGTCTCTTTCATGTGGTTGACTAATGAACCGTGATGGAGACATGTCTGTAAATATCTTGATGTCTGCCATTAATGACAAAATGAACTATGTGATTAAAGTGGAAATTTCAAGATTAAAGTTGACATTTCAAGCTTTTTTTCCCCACTGTGTGCCTATTTTTTTTCTT
This sequence comes from Erpetoichthys calabaricus, assembly GCF_900747795.2. Taxonomy (NCBI): domain Eukaryota; kingdom Metazoa; phylum Chordata; class Cladistia; order Polypteriformes; family Polypteridae; genus Erpetoichthys; species Erpetoichthys calabaricus. The sequence goes on along the minus strand of NC_041395.2, from coordinate 256,811,448 downwards.
TTCTCTGTACCCTAATAAGCTTCCATATGACACTCAGATGGTGGTCTACGAGTCGCCTTTTCACAGCGACATTGATATCTGACAACTTCTTTTTTATTTCGGGCACCGTGCAGCTTTGTGAACTTGAACTCTTGAGTTTCTCCGACACTCTATGTCACTCGATCAACTTCCTTTTGTTGTCTATATCACTGTTTAAACCAACAAATAGTATATTTTTCCTTGCCTCCACTTAGTATTCGCTGAAATTCTTCTGTTTTCCCCAGTGCTTTTGCCATTGTCTTTTCACAGAACGCTGAGCTTAAGGGCTATTTATATTGATTTGAATATTCAAAGAGGTGTAATTCTGGGAGGAGATGGGCGGGACAGCAGGCATTTGCATTACTTTTCACACTGACTGGGATTTATGTAGCGGAAGAATGTGGAAGTTGGTGTACGCACAGATTTATGCATCTGCATTTTTTTGTGCGTATGCAAATTTCCACTTTTATCCGTTTGCCATGTTTTAGTGTGAATTATACGTACAGTGATATGCATGAGACTCCTGGTCTGGACAGATTGTCAGCAGTTTGATATTTTCTCCATGTGCACTGAATTTTCAGACTGTGAAGTGTTTTATCAAAAAAGTCATGAAACGGCTTTAACTATAGGGGTTTCAATGTATTGCTGGCAATACACCGACAATCTGTAACACTTTTTTGAACCATATTTATTATAGATTGGTTGGAGAAATGAAGATGTTCTAACCTTGTAAAAACAGAGCTTTCTAATGATATACCTCACCATTCTGTGCATGGTTCACTAGCTGCTGTAACTGCCATATTAAGACGGCCCTGCCTATCTCCCTCATTTAGATCAACTGACAATAACCATCTTACTGTTTCAGATTTCATTTAACAATTCTCAACTCCTTCTTTTAAGCTTCCTATTTTTAGAAGCACCTTTTCTCAATTAAATTTTTAAATCCTATCTTTTTATTAATGATTTTAGATGCTCTCTGCTCTTTACTGTCAATATCACATTACATATTACATATTACGTGCAAACCTGTTCTGCTAGCCTGCACCCATAATTAGTCAGTTTATCATATTCTGCTCCTTTGCACCACACATAGCAAGTTACTGTTTAAATTGTAGCTATGCTAAATTTGTATACTTTATTTCGATAACAGCTGCTTCAAAATTTTTGCTAAACTACAAAGTTTCCCCTAGTATCCACTATTACATGCTTTGTTTTCACTGTAATGCCAAGTTATTTCCTCATAATCAGTCTTGTAATGAAGCATGCAGTTAAAATAAAAATCATTGCATGTGGGAAATTATTTAAGCTATAAAACTGAGAGGTGAAAGTATTAGTTAATTTTCTCATTTTCTAAAACATTCTCTACACAACAAAGTGGCCCACTGGGGCTCAATGTGTGAAATCATTTTTGAAAATAATGTTTGTGAAAAAGGTTTACATTTTTCTTTAAAAGTTGTTTATTTTCAATGTAAAATGTCATTAGTGGCTCAATTTATTTTCAAAATTGAGGTCTTGAATGTGTTATGTATCTGTATTATATGATCTGGTCTCCCCATCTAGCTCACTACATCAGCCACATGCCATCTTTTGTGTTATGAATAGAAGTCACTCATCTTTTATATCGCTCATTTGTGAGCGCCCTGTTAGTGCACTGTGAGACACTTTTTCTTTATATGAGAGCTTTGCGTCATTTCATTCAACAACATTTTGAGCTTGCAAATGTATAACATAAGTGAAGAAAAAAGTGAAAAACAAAATCAGAACACAGAGTTTTCACTGAATAGACAAATAAATACAACATTACAGTGAATTAGCACTTTGTATAAAAACATCCCATTCTGCACAAATTCCACTGAATTAAAAAGCAGCCAGTTCAACTAATAAGTAAATAGCAATTTTTCAGATTTGCTCCTGCTGGGAAGTGCTTTACAGAAGGTGCATTTTTAAAGAAGGGCATATTGAATGGTGCATCTAAGTTTTCTCCTGTCAGCAGACATATCAGTCAATTACACATAACTGAATATAGAGAGTGATAGCAACCATTTCCATAAATCTAAGTAATCATTTCTACAAGTTTCAGGAAACGGTTACATTGAAGCAGTTTTAAAAGACACCAAAACCAGTAATGTAATTAAATGTGTGAATAGTACATTTAGATTTGAATTTTAAAATTAGGTGGCAATTTGTATTTGTACTAACAGCTACTGAATATCTGAAGAAAACATGGAGAGGACATACTTCTTGAACAATATAACCATGAATCACAGCTGTATACAGTGTTGCATATTTGTTGCAAAGTCTTGAAATTTGAGCATGTGATGTTTGTGGTAGCTTGCACCAGTTACGTGACTTGTTGAGGATTTAAACATAAGACATTTCGGGTCTTCCTGGAAGAGGCAGATGCTGACCCATAGGAAAATTTTCCTGCTCAAATCTTTGATGGCTCATGAGACTTCATGTGTTTCATTTAAGAATCAGCTTTGTCAGAGATGTTTCACCTAAAAAGGAAAAATAGCTTTACATAAAAGGAGACAGGAGAGAGGAGTCAAAATTTAGACTTTGGTTCGAACAGCATGTTAGAATTTGGAAGATCTCTTTCTCGTTTTAATTTCTTTCAAGATTTCATATTTTTTCTTCTAAAATGGCATATTCTAACTGGAGCCCAGCAATGTAAATTAGAGCCACTAATAAAAATTTTCAGAAGGAAGGACTATAGTTTAGTAATCATCCTGTCTAAGAATTGTTCTTGCCTTGTGGTCTGTGCTTGCTTGGATGGGTTTCATCTTTCCCATAACCCTGCTCAGGAGAAAGTGAGTTTCAAAGATGGAGGGATCAGTGTTCAGCATTTTACCTAAATTAGCTCAGAAGAGGACACCTGCAGAATTTCCACAAAAGTCTACACAGGAAATGTTCATCATTTTTGAAAGGATTTGCATATTTTAACAAACATTCTTAATCATAAACCTAAATAAAATCAGTCAGTATTCCTCTTTGACTAATTACCATTGGCAAGAAAGCTTTAAAACATCTGGTTCAAATATGATCCTGAAACACACAAATTAAGAAATATCTTCTTCAGGACATGTTTTTATTTTATTTTTTTTGTTTTCCTGCTTTAAAATTAAAGAATAAAAAAAATCAACATTTTGTTTTAATATAACATTAATGAGTATGAGCCCCATATACTTAATTTTTTAAAAAATGACAGGGCCCGTTACACTTTCAAAGTTGCAGGCTAGTTTGAAAGCAAAGTTCACAATGTGAAAATGTCGCACAAAAAATACTGGTAAAGTGCTCAAAATAGGACTCTGAAGCTATAAGGAAACTCAGATGAAAAAAGAACAAAGTGAAATTGTTAGACTGAAATGAAACATCTTACTGCTCTGTTCCACACCAGAGTTGTATTGTTTTACATATACCTTTATTTAAAAATCTTTTTGAAATTGTAAGTCAGTAATTTTGATACATTACCTACTCAGAACTGTTTTATTATCAAAATAGAAAAAATACAGGTTCCCAGAAATATGTGTATAGTTATAAAGTCTTTTTTTATGGATAATTAAAGTTTCAGCATTAATATTTATATCATATGTGGTCAGTTACAAGTAGTCACACTGCAGTTTATTTGAACATCTGTGGTGTTTTAGATTCTTTTAAATTATACCGTCTTTGCCCTTACCCTCAATGCCCTTACAAAGAAATAAGACTATTTCATTTTGCCTTTTACAAGTTCATGCAATTATGACCTAATTTTTATATCTGGTCCCCTTTCTCAACATAAAAGTGCCAGCTTTCATCTTCTCAGTTTCAATGTGTATAGACAGGAAATGCAATTTTCTACTGGATGTAAGATTTTTTTTTTCTGTGAAAGCAAATACTGTGTGCATATAACTGACATTTACAGATAGCATGGAGTAGAAGACTAAGGGACCTTTGACTTATATATAAATTTTTTCTTTGCTCATGAGATTATATAGGCAAAGGACATGTTCATTACAGAATTTGCTGTGACCAGCTTTATAAGCACAGCATCAGAAGCTGTTTTTTAAGGGTAGATTTCTGAGCACTTTATTACTTCTAAAAAGCACATTAGGAATATCAAATAAACACCCGGTCTCATTTTAAGACTAAAAGTTATGAGATTTTCTGTTGTGACCATTTTATGATTGACTTTTTAGAACACAAGCTCTGTTGTACTAAGTACTTATTATTGCCTAATTATTTTTATTTTTATATTTTTCTTTCTTCATCTTGTAAAGCACTTTGAGCTACATCATTTATATGAAACATACTATATAAATAAATGTTGTTGATGTTGTGATAGCTTAATGATTTTCATTGAAACATTTTATGTAATCATGTTTCTCTTTGTTATGATGTGGTAAAACAGTGTTTTGTGTCAGCAGGCATTATATTACATAAATATAATATATATAAATATTTATATATTCTTCATACAGTTAAAGTGTTCTTCCCATTACTGAAAATGTAAAAAGAAAATGGATAAATAAGATTAATCAAATAAAGTGGGTAAAATATATATTGGAGAATTCCTGAGTTGTAGCTCACTGGCAAAATTATTTTTTTCAATTTCATGTCACACAGCAAGGTGTGCCCATTATGAGCAGAGCAGGGAGAGGGATTCTTCCAGTTAAGCATGAGAAGGCAGTGAGCCAGCAGCAGAAGCTATCGCCCCTGACTGTTTATTGTGCAAGAATTTTCCATCTGAGACACAGTAATTCCAAAAAGTGAAATAAAAGTATGATGATCCATTGCAGGCATAGCATTACCTGATATATACTGTAAATGAAAAAAAGTGGAATTCTATATGTTGAGGACAGAGCCAAAAATGTGACTATGAGAAGCAGAGCAATAACATAATGGGATCTCGTCCTTAGTATTTTTTCTGATAGTCAGAAGAAATTCATTTTTAACTGAATTAGGAATATGTATTGCAAAAAATATGACTTCAACTTCTAATTTTTATACCTTCATTTTTCAAAGGTGTAATTCATAAGCTCTAGTAGCAACACAGACCATATCAATGCACAAGAGTTATATATACAATATACTCAGTGTACCTTTAATATATGTTTTCTCTTTAATATATATTCTTTGCCAATGTATGTGTTACCGCTGGCTAAGGTGAGAACAGCCATGATGGATGGAGCAAATACACAGTTTGATTGGTGCATCCCAAAAAGAACCCCAGTTACACACCATGATGGTATAAGCTGATGACTGAAAGATGCTCCAGTACAACATATTTATGAAAAGGTTTCATGACATTAATGATAGCCTTTGATTTTGCCATTATTCAGTGTCATTCCTGAAATATACAGTAACCTACCTTATCAATACAGTACACCCCCGCAAAGTTGCGGTTCAGAGTTTGCGGACTCAGTCGTTCGAGGATTTTTCCTTAGAACATAACTAATAATTGTTAGCGGAAAGCGCAAATATCCTATGCCATTTTTTATGGCTTTTTTCGTGGCAATACTGTACTGTAGAGAGAACAGAAAGCAACCGCTGAGGGAAACACGGTTTGGGATGGTGAAAGCAGCCAATCCGAGAGCTTTATTAATTTCTCCTTACTGCTGATTGACTGCTGCCCTGTGATGCGTCTCCAGCTGAGTGTCCTTATGTTATCCATTTTGTTATTCTTAAACGCACAAGATGCCACCGAAACGCCCTGCACCTTCAAAGGCTTCTGGCACTGGGCCTAAGTGCCAGAAGAAGTTTAAAACACTCCAGGAGAAGGGTGAACTACTAGATTCGCTCTGGGAACTAAAAAGTTATGCTGCAGTAGCGCGCCATTATGGCATCAATGAAAGCACCATAAGCTACATAAAGAAGAACAAGGCAGCGATCAGGAGTACCGTATCTGTAAGTTTCTATGATAGAGCCAAAAAGGTAACGATTGTAAGAAATAAAAATATCATCAGGATGGAATCTGCCTTGGCATTGTGGATCACTGACTGCAGGTAGAAGAACATCCCCTTGCACGGTAACATCATCCATGAGAAAGCACGGAAATTGTACCAGCAGTTTGCTACAGGAGACAATGTAGAAGGTACAGAGCAACCACAACCAGGACCATCAACAGCACCGGAGCCTGAATATTTTCAAGCCAGTAAGGGATGATTTGATTGTTTTCAGAAATGATTTAATATTAAAAGCATCTCTCTACATGGAGAGCATGGAGAGGCAGCATCTGCTGACAAAGAAGCTGCGGAGAAGTACCCAGAGACATTTAGGCACATCATAGAGGAGAAGGGATACAAGCCCGAACAAGTTTTTAACATGGATGAGACTGGCTTGTTCTGGAAGAAGATGCTGTCCAGAACTTACATCATGAAGGACGAAGCCAAAGCTCCAGGGTTTAAGGCACAAAAGGACAGAGTGATACTTATTGTGTGGCAATGCTGCTGGTTACATGATGAAACCTGGCCTCATCTACAAATCAGCAAACCCTAGGGCCCACAAAAACAAAAACCTGCTGCCTGTCTACTGGATGCACAACCCTAAAGCCTGGATTACCAAAATCCTTACTTCAAACTGGTGTCACCAGTGCTTCATCCCTCAAGCCAAGGAACATCTCCACGACTTAGGCATGGACTTCAAGATGTTGCTTATTATGGATAATGCTGGCGGCCACCCTTTGGATTTGTATTACGAGGGAGTTCAGACTGAGTTCCTCCCTGCCAACACCACCTCCCTCATCCAACCTATGGATCAAGGCGTGATTTGTGCCTTCAAGGCTCTTTATACCTGGATTTCTCTCCAATACCTTGTGGATGCAATGGACACGGATGAGAATTTTACATTAAAGGGTTACTGGCATAACTTTACAATTGCAACGTGCCTGTCAGTCATCCAAGCTGTTCTTAAGAACATGAAAAAGGAAACCCTCAACGCCTGCTGTGGCCAGAGTGTGTACATGACAACAAGGGCTTATCACCTGAAAAGATTCAGCATGAGGCTATCGAGAAGGCTGTGAGACTGGCAAAGATACTGGGTGGCGAAGGTTTTGACGATGCCCACTCTGAACCCCTGATGGACGAGGATTTGTTGGAGTTAACAAAGTCTGCCAGCAAAGAAGAGGAGGAAGAGACAGATCCAGTGCAAGAGGAGAAATAGCAGGGCCTGACATTGGAACGTCTGCCCGAGATTATTCGGACATCGAAGGAGTTACAAGGGATGATTGAAGCATGGGATCCCTATATGGTTCGGGCTCTCAAAGTTAATAATGGTATCGATGCTGCCATTCAGACATATAAAACGCTCCTCGCCACCATGAAGAAACAACAACTGCAACTTCCCATCACAATGTTCCTGAAACCTATAAAGAAAAGCCAGCATGAAACCCCACCAGAAGAAGACCCATCCAAAGATACGACTCCTCTTGAAGCACCCGAAGAAGAGGCGCCACTTGAGGAGTTGTAAATCCTCTGCATCGTACTGCACAGCTACTTCATCATCATCATCAATATCATTCATCATTGGTGAGTACCCATACATTTTACTGTATTTTAATCTAATTAAATTATTACATATTTACTCTACTTATAACAAAGAAAATGACAGCGCATACCAAAGAAAACGCGCTTGCATGAATTACATTACATATAGCGGTAACATCTGTATTTTACATTCTAGCACCGCGGGAGACATAGCAGTACATTACTGTACAGTAGATGGGTTTACCTTCACATTCTTTTTTTAGGTAATGTGTTACGCTGAGTTTGCAATGAAATTAAAGTGCTTTGGGGGCATATTTAGGGTTTAAACAATAAAAATAAGCATTTAAAAAGCATTTTTTTAACCACATCCAAAAGTCACGGTTTTTCACAATTTGTGGGTGCTCTAGGAACGTAACCCCTGCAAATTTTGGGGGTGTACTGTACATTCATAATGAACTGTTGTATAACACATAGGCCAGAACAGTACACTAAGTACTAAATGGACTAGTAGAATACCCTCCGTGGCCTGTGGCACATATTCAAGGAAAGGACCCTCCCCAAAAAAGATAAACGTGCACTGCCTCTTTTTTCTACAGCAGACCCGTATTGTCTATCCAGTTTATTTTTATGATGGCTTCAAAGGCATTTATAGAGCTGCTACCCATCCACGAAATTTGATGAACTAATCTCCCTGGAACATAGGACAGCCATCAACAACTAAGGGTGAGGTCTTGACATTATGTGATCTTTCATGTATTTTGGATTTGCATTGATGCTAAAATTTGAGCAACTACATATAGTAACTGACACTTAATCAATATTGTATATATATATGTTTTACTTTTATGTAACCACTGGTCATACAAGGATAATCTGATCTGAAGACAACTGATAGAATTTTCAAATTATTCCTCTGTTTGAAAGGAGGTTTAGGACAGACAGGGAAAATACAAAAAAATAAAAAAACAAAAACAGATGCCTAGCCCCTTTTACAGTCCTAAATTAGATCAAGTATTGTCACACACGCATGAGTAGGGGGCAGCTAAAGGACCCAACGTGTGGCATGAACCCGCAAGACAGGGGAAAAAGCCAGTGCACTAACCCATCTCTCTGCTCTCTCACAGGAAGGACAATCCACAAAAGAGCCCGGGGCTGTGAATTTACTCTCCGTGCTACAATCAGACAATCGGGCTCCTTCCGCATCGCATAAAGTCACGTGTCGTCTCTCCCCGAAGACATCACCTTTCCTTTCAGGATTCCCCGTTGTTCCTGACATCCTTTTCACCATCCCCGCCTCAACAAACATGCCATCTTGCCACCAAAATGTTGTCTGTGTTGATGTATACAGCTAGGCTGTTTGTACTGACCAAAGAGAGAGTGATACTATACGGTTTCCCCAACACTTAATATTTTTCCCATGTGCTTCCTATTACTGTATGTTAAAAAATGGAATGATGAGAAAATAAATCTTAATAAAAAAAAACAAAGCTAAGCTTTACAAGTTTCATAAATTTACACCGGCTGTTACAGACTGAAATCAAATGTATGTTTGTATTCTAAGATAATAAGAATAAGAGCAGCTCACTTCTCAAAACGGACTCGAACCCGTGAAGTTTTGATTATCAGTCAACAGTTGATACCGTTGCGCCACCGAAGCAGTCATAGCAAATGCGTACCTTTTGTGAAAGTGTTTATTTGATCTTTGGACTTCAGGCTTCACACATTATATAGTTTATGCCAACATTTTGTCATTTACTACTAAAATATGAAAAATGTTTCTATTTTAACAATGTGTTTAAACAGATTATTGTAGAAACGGAACACACATGAAATGCATGTGTTCCAAATAACGATCTATTTCACTCTAAAACTCTAGCACTTCACTCCCAGATAATCAATCAAGGCATGAGCTGGGAGAAGTTTGTGCACGTTCTAAGTCGGTGGGGCGATGGAATAGCAGGCTGCTTACTGCTTGTGTTAATCAGCACATTTACAGGACAAAAGATGCTGAGGGAGAGGTGAAAACTGATGTAAGGTGGACAGGATCTACAAGTTTTTTCGTAGGCTCTGGTGATTCTAGTGTTAAAAGTCATGCGGCAACTGCTACGGACAGAAGCTGATGCAATACAACACGTTTGTGATGGCTTATTTGTGGGGACATTACAACAGCAGCATTTTGTGTTTTGTTTTTTTTTCTTTTGGACAGTTGCATTGTTTTTTGATCATTTCTGCATAGCTACATTCTTTTATTTATAACCACCATGTCTGTTTCCTGTCAAGTGACATATTAAGTTACTATTCCATGCCATTATAAGATGCCGACATGTATCTGTTGTATCCTAGTCTTGGATCAATTCTGAAAAAAAAACATACTGTGGTCTTTCACTATTTTATTTTACAATGGTAAAAGGGTCTACTGTTGAAAAGAAAAAATGAACTCATCAGGGTATCATTTAGAAACTGTTTATTGTCTGACACCCTTAACTGTCACTCCACTTGAATGCTGATCATACTTAGCTTCTTTAATCTCTCTAGTCCTTGCCAACCTGTGACTTCCCCAGATCCCTGTCAAAATGTGTTTTGAGTGCAAGCGAAACATTCTTTAAATATATAGCACATTTTGCACATGAGCAATATAGTTTTCAAAAGTGTAGAACAGTGTTGGTGTGAGCAATACTGTTTGTAAAGGTGGAACATATTTTACGCATTAGTGACACATTTTTTCAAAAGCATAGTTTTGGTATGGAACAAGAGTAGTTATGAGTTTTTTTATTACTAGAACCATTTACTATTAACAAAAAAGTCCTATTGTTATTTGAGTACAAGAAGACAGCATAGATTTCCTATCCCAAATCACCCAAATAAGATGCGCTATAAGAAATACACCCAATACCCTGCTAAACCCTGATCTGTAATGCACTCCGACACAAATCACAAGAGAATCAGGTAAGTGCAGTTTGCTACTTTGTAAATAATTATAACTGCCCTAAGGGATTTCCTTTTTTCACTAAAACAAAGTACAATATTCTTTTATTTGCTGAAGTAGATGGTTTCCCCCATAATTTGCATGTATATTATACATATATAGACCAGCATACCATCACAGTTTTCTAGAAGATGTGACTCACATGGAGGCATGCTTGCTTCTTTGTTGTGCCGTACTCAGCAACATAACTTTAACCTTTCCTGCGTCTGGAAGAATTTGTTTATTTAAGGTTAAAGGATTCAGCATTAAACTGTATTCAACTTTCAAACAGTAAATGAACACGGTACATTACATAAGTTCCATGATGAGAGTACATTTTAAAATTCACCATTTAAAGAAGTGAAAAAGAGTGGAAAATACATTTGGAGTCTTTTACCATATACTAATAATGAAAAAAATATATATTTTTCCAGCTTTTAGATTATTAGATTAATGCAAATGGACGTATTTACAGAAGAAATTATTACGGCTTCCTTATAGTAAAAGTTGATCATGGTGTAGGAAATGTTGAAATGCGTTTTATTCTCAGGGTTTATTGTTATAAGGAATTTGCACAAACAAACATAAGGTCAAATTTAGAGAAACCATTCCACACTTGTTTCCATTAATCATTGATACTTACAATATCTTCCCATTTACTTTACCCATTTCTTTTTCAGTGAAATGACAAACTGTGATCAGTGACATTTTGGTGACACATATATGTCCAAGGAAACATAGCTGAATGGAATGTTTAACTGTTAATTGTGGCATGCAATTGCCATGAACTGGCTAGAAATCTTGGTACAGTTTTATATTTGTGTTACTTTAGGCATTATACCTGCTGCAACATCTATTAAATTGTTTTCCTGTGAAATAATTAGGATCCAAGACATCACATATAATAATTATTTCAGATTTAGAATTTCTCAGAAGCTCTTAAGGCATCAATTTCCAATTACTGGCTGAAGTTTAACATAACACTTCTAAAATTAAACCTTTTAATTAATGGCTTAGGTGTCAGCACTATGAAGCATCTGACTCTTTTAGAAACGCACCAGGTCACTGTCTCAAGAGAGGTCAAACCTTTCATTCCCTTTTTAATTTGTTTAATTTGTCATATGTGTCATCCTATAATTTAAGAAGACAAAGTAAACATTTGCTCTTGGAACTGTACAGATCCTGACACTGTTATTAAAAAGGTATGGCGAGAAAGATACATTTCACAAGTTATTCCATTATGCCATTATTCAGTGCTGCTAGATAGTTACTTTCCATTTCGAGATACTTTAAAGCTGAGGATGTTGATAAGTGTCACTAGTACTTCCATTGCATTCCTCCAATTTGAAAACCTCTTTGCTAATTTGTAATTTTGCACTGGCAATTATTCTTCTTATTTACTAAACATCAACCATCTTATAAGAATTAAAAATACAATCAACAAGTTTAACTCTTCTAAGGTGAGGAACAATGTCTCCAGATTGTTGGAGACTGTAGAGGGCATAATTGCTTTGCTTTAGTTATTGTAGCACTCTCTTTACCAACTATGTTACTGCTAGGTTTCCAACTTCAGGCAGTTGAGATATTGATCCTAAAAACAAACAAACAAACAAAAATCAATTCACAGTAACTTCTTTGAAGGCAAATTCAACAAACTATGGCCACACACACAGTAACCTGGGGTTACACCATAATAAAACTGTGTAAGTTAGAAAAAAGAGTTTTAAATGGGTTGTGTGAACAAGACCCTACATCATAGGTGTCACACTCTGATTTACAGTAATTGTTTAAGTATAAAAACACATCCTCTGTATACCCATTAAAATTAACCACTCTAGTTACAGAGTATGCTGCACATTGCTCCACATGATTTCAGTATTTTTAAAAGGTACTTCTCTAAACAAAAGAAACTTCACTTTGGTTTCTGGGTAAGGAAAGTAAGGATTGCTTGTTTAAAACAAAACTGGAAAAATGTTTCTAATGGCAGTTTGGATCAGCTTCTTGAATCAATCTATAACAACCATACAAAATGAAAATACGCTTTTGAAGTCATTAGATGTGTTATTATAGTGATATCAGTACAAATCTAGATTTTATGGGCCAAAAATAATTTACTATATAATAAAACACTAAGGTCTATATGCCCAGCCCCTTAGGGCAATCAGATTGGTCAGTTTAGCTTTGGTGTAATTGGTCAGTTTGGCTTTGTTGACGAGATCTAAAGGGGATATGTGAATGTGAGACACAAATGCTGAGAGTCACGTTCAAAGACACCAAGTTTAAAAGTAGATAGAAGATGAGAAAGTCACCTCGAAATAACAGAGTCTGAGAAGTAGGGAGAGCCGGTGATACCAAAGGTATAACAGGTACATTGAGAAAGCTGCCTTCAAAGCCTGTGTACTGGCTGCTGTACTGATGCCTTACTTGCTGATCCCCACGTAGTCCTTTGTTTTCTTTGCCAGTTTTAAATGCTGCAGGATGAGGTTGGGTTAGTTTGGGTTGGGAGAGTACAGAGTATAGGGTTATTATTTTAATATTTGCTAAAATGTCTTATGGTTCTCTTAAATGTTGGCTCCTGTATTTCAATAAAGATTTGATTAAAAAAATCTGCTTCTGCCATGTCTATGCATGTTTCCACATCTTTTTAACATATGCCTTTTTCAAACAAGTTTACTTCTGTGTACACCTGTGTTTAAATTCTGAGCAAATATCATCTAAATTATAATTATTAAATGTCACAATGCTTTTCCACTTCTTCAATACTGCATTTGCTTAATATTTTAGAATCACCATATCTGCTACTGTATAAACAAGCACAAATAAATTTTCCATGTGAAGAGTTATTTGTTACTACAGAGTATTTTAACTATTCTCAAATGAAGTACTAATTGATGAACCTGGTGTTTGTTCATGCTTAGATATTTCGTTGTAATACAATTTTAGTTGTAAGTTCCTAACAAGCTCTTGAGCCAATTGCAAATAGGCATATTCCTATTAAAAGATAAAGGAGGAGATGCTCTTTGTGAAGAACCAAATACTGCTCTTGACTCTCAGCAACTGGCAGTGATCTAATTCTGCAGCTTTTTTTTTTCTTTTTCTTTTTTTAAAGAAGAAAGGGATTGAAATGGAACCAATGTACTGTACCAATACATATTTAAAATATATTGTATGAAGGACACTGACTAAAATTATGGATTTATAAATTTATAGCACATTATGGGTGCTGACTTTTTATGAACACAGAGGGGGCAAAAATTACATTGTTCAGTTAAAATAATAATCTAAAAATAACAATAATAATCTGTAAACTGACATAAAAGGGGAGGCATGCAGCTAAATAAAATTAATCAATCAACACAGCAACTGGACTGCAACTTTAGGCTTTAAATGATTTGCCGAAGTCCAATTTAATACAATGTGTAAAATGGGTTTACATTAAATATTGCATTAAAACGCATATGTCTTCCTCCATTGTTCACCACTACTGGTTGACTGATTATACAAGTCCTATTCATTTCTTGCATGCTTAAATGTTCTCCATAGTTGGTAACTTACTGGATTGTATTGTGATATTACCATCTTTACATATGCAGACTAGTATAAAGTAAACAGGAATAATTGGTCAATGTTTAAAGATAATCATTATACTTTGAATTTGTTGACTTTTGTGATTATATTAGAATAGTCAGTCAGTCATTGTCCAACCCAATAGCCAATAGTAATCTTATTTCAAGGAGCTAAATTTATAGGCTTGTGGGACTGGATGGTAAGATTATAAGTATGTTGTCACAGTAATCTTTTTTGCTGGTGAGGTAAATAGAAAAATACCATTTAAAATAATGTTTCACAACTTTTTTGATGTCATGGCCCACTTCATTTTAGGTGAATCAAAGGTGATTGTGATAGTGGTGTGGGAAGAGAGACAGAGTCCTCCTTGTTCAATCTAAGACGATCTGATCTTCAGGAACTAGGAACTAGTGACCCTTTTTTGGTTGAGAAACACTGCTTTAAAGCACTCATTTCTATTAATGTTAAATGGTAATGTCACCGACACTTTAGTTTAGGTACTATAAAAATGCAATTATTACTCATTTATTCTCCTTATCCAACAAGATTAACAAAGGCTTCTTTGTGTCTTCATAACATAAAACATCAGTAGATAGGTTATTCATCTCTGTGCAGTGTGGTATATTGACATGATGGTAAAATTACTTGTTAATATGAAGGATTCACTGGTCTTACACTAAATATTTAACATCAAAAGAAACGTGTCTTAGTTAAGCAACTTTGAGCACTTGCTATAGTGAGCTGACACATCCTGCACAGTAAATAATTTGCATTTAGGTGATATCTTTTACTGCTTATTGGGTCACATCTGTCCGATGAATTACTTTTTATTACTTTTGCTGATTCAGGATAAATATCAGGACACAGTCATAACAGATTTGAATTGCTTCAAAAAATTTGAATTGTAAAATTCAAAAAATGGAATTGAGCTGCTTTTTCCGTGGTGTGAATGTGACGTTAGCAGCCTGTAGCAACGTATGACCTCAAACAGAGCTGTTACGGACTTTTCAATTCATTTTACCATTGCAACTTTTCCTTACCATTGATTACAATGGGGGGCTGGGGCAGTTGCATCTGAAGTAAGTGGTAGATAATGACTTGTGTATGTACTTTACAAGGTTAATTAAAATATTGAACTAGTAATGCATATCAATAATATGTGTGTTTACAATATTTCAGCATTTAGCGATTTATTTATTGATCTATGTATTTCACAACTTTCTTTAGCCCAAAAACAAAGCTAAGCTGTCTTTATATATAATCTTCATTTGGATCTTGATCTTTGTTTGTCCGCGAATTCACTACTTTGTGTGGTGTTCCTGCTGTGTTCAGTAGAGGGCAGTAGTGATGGAGGAGGAGAGGAAGTGAGGGGGAGGATCGTTGGATGAGGTTGGAGTGTGGTGATTAAAGAGGATTGAACTAAAGGAGACTACATGCTGTTTGTACTGGCTGAATACACAACACCTTGGTTGTTACTTTTGTTTACAAACACTGTCGATAGCACTCTTTGTGTTTAGATCTGGTGTCGACACCTGCTTCGTTGTCGAGACTGTGGTTTTTTGTGTTTCTATCGACCGTCATTGGCAGCACTTCGTCCAAATTGAATGTTCACCCACTTCTTGGAGTCGGCAGTCAGAGTATATAAGTCGGGCACACTTCTGTGATTTTCCATCAGCCGGCGTTTGGAGTTCAAAAAAGAAGCATTGGTTCTTCCTTACTCTTTGGATTGCCACAAAGCAACCTGCGAGATTGGAGAAAGGTTGAGAAGAGATCGTGAGAGGAAACGACAGCGTCATGAAAACGAGACGGACTGTGAACGGAGAAAAGCAGAAATGCTCCTCCACCACCACATAATTACTATTCGGACAGTGATTCCGAGTAGGCCGTTCCTATCGAATCAATGTCCAAGGGTTTTCTTTTGTAATTTTGTTTCCCTTATAAAAAGTCATAATGCTGTGCGACAAAGGGCCCAGTTCACGACTGGCAGCCGCGTTTAAACAGGGAGCCCTTCACAGACAACTTTAACACGCGCAACGTAGTTGTGTGCACATGGATAGTACTTTATAATCTTCAAAAATGTATGTTATTTCTTAGAGCATTTCACAAGTGAAGCACATTCATAAGCTAATGTCTGAATATTAAATACACAGATTTTACTTTATTGCTTAGGGCATAGATGTCAAACTCAGGCCTGTGGGCGAAATCTGGCCTGCAGTGTAATTATATTTGGCCTGCGAGAAAATACCAAATGTCTACTAGAGCTGGCCCACCGGTAGACAGCGCATGCACCGCTAATACTACAAATCCCAGAATGCTCTGCTGGTGCGTTGGCGTGTCAATCAGGACCCACAAGCGCCCCCTCCTCTGTTGACATTCATTAGTGACCTCATGCTACCAGTCACATTGTGCCACCCCTCCCAATGGCCAAACGAAAGGTGGAAAACAGAAGCTTTCTTGAAAAGTGGGAAGCAGAATATCTGTTCACAAATGTAAAGGACAGACCAACATAGCTGTAACCAAAGAATATAACATAAGAAGACACTATGAAATAAAACACCACGACAAGTACAAGGACCTGGACATAGTACAAAAGCACCGGAAAGTAGAGAAGATGAAAAGAAGTTTGGTTTCATGACAGACTATGTTCATAAAAGCCATATCACAAAGTGAGGCTGCTGTAAAGGCTAGTTTTACTGTGGCAGCAGAGATTGCAAAATCAGCCCGGCCCTTTAATGAGGGAGAGTTTGTCAAAAAGTGCATGATCAAGTTTGCGATGTCGTGTGCACAGATAAAAGGCAAGCATTTTTAAATGTGATCCTTAGCAGAAACACAGTAGCTGATCATGCATGTGATTGTGCCACAAATCTACATGAACAGCTAATGGAAAAGGGAAAAGATTTCATTGCATTCTCCCTTACTGTGGATGAGAGCAGCGACACATCTGATACTGCCCAGCTGTGTGCGGGGGAGCTAACTGTTTATCACTGCATCATACAGTATATCAGGAATCGTTGTGTGGCAAAACCCTGAAGATGGAACATGTTATGAGCACCATAACACGAGTAGTTAACTTTATAGGAGTTAAAGGTTTGAATCACCGCCAGTTCGAGTCTTTTCTGGAGGAGTGTTGTTTGGAATACGCAGACGTGCCGTATCACACAGAGGTGAGATGGTTAAGCAGAGGGAAAGTACTGAATAGATGTTTCAAGCTGCGTGAAGAAATTTGTCAGTTTCGAGAAAGCAAAGGGAAAGACACAGCAGAGTTCCAGGATATAGAGTTTCTGTCTGAGCTGGCATTTCTCTGTGACATCATGAGCCATCTCGATGTGCTGAACCTGCAGCTTCAGGGGTGGGGCCGTGTCATCACAGACATGTACGCTGCAGTGAGGGCTTTTAAAACAAAATTGTGCCTATGGGAGACTCAGATGTTGCAAGGAAACCTGGGCCATTTTCCTTTTGTGTCAAACCATAAAAATGCAGATCTCTACTGCCGTGTTCCCAAGTGCACAGTTTGGTGAAAAACTTGGCTTACTCAGCGCCAGGAGTACCCGGCGATTTGCTGACTTTGACGCCCAGAAATGTAGGTTTGAACTGCTTAGTAATCCGTTTGCAGTGGACGTGGAAAGTGCACCAACTAACCTCCAAATGGAGCTGATTGAACTCCAGTGTAGTGACATGCTGAAGTCAAAGTATGATGCTGTGGGTGCTGCACAATTTCCATGTTACATCCCTGATACAATGCCCCAGCTCCATACCCAAGCTGCTCAAATGCTCTCTATGTTTGGCAGCACATATCTGTGTGAGCAACTATTCTCCTTGATGAAGATGAACAAAACATCACACAGGAGTCGTCTCACTGATGAACACCTTCACTCAACCCTGAGGATTTCCTCAGCTCAGAGTCTGGCCCCAAATATTGATGAACTAGCATCCAAGAAGAGATGCCAGGTATCTGGCTTGGACCAGTGTGCATCAGAGTAGATCAGAGTGTAGCAAACTGAGCTTGAATTAATGTTTTCTTTATGCACTTTTCCTTGCTACTCCAAGGCATGGACTTGAATGGTTAGATTTTCATTGAAGGAAATTATTGTTATTATTGTTAGCCTGTGAAAAAAAGGTTACCATTGAAATTTAACTCAGAAGGCTACAAATAGAGAAAGAGGCATAAGATTTTTTTTAAATTTTATTTAAGAAATAAATGCCACCGATGTGGGGTGTGGCACGGTGGAGCAGTGGTAGCGCTGTTGCCTCGCAGTTAGGAGACCTGGGTCCGCTTCCCAGGTCCTCCCTGCGTGGAGTTTGCATGTTCTCCCCGTGTCTGCGTGGGTTTCCTCCGGACGCTCCGGTTTCCTCCCACAGTCCAAAGACATGTAGGTTAGGTGGGTTGGTGATTCTACATTGGTCTTGGTGTGTGGGTGTGTTTGTGTGTGTCCTGTGGTGGGTTGGCACCCTGCCCAAGATTGGTTCCTGCCTTGTGCCCTGTGTTGGCTGGGATTGGCTCCGGCAGACCCACGTGACCCTGTGTTCGGATTCAGCGGGTTGGAAAATGGATGGATGGATGTCACCGATGTGTCTTTTATTTGATATTTGATTTCACATGTGTTTATAGTATTAAGCTTTGCTTGTTCCAGATTCAATGTTTAAGCAAAACTTACGTTTGTTTCCAAATGAAAAGGTTCATCCGTTATATCTGATGAGAAGGAAAAACGTCCTCAATTGTAGACATTTTTTCAATAAATATCAAGGATGGCCTGTGACTTTGTCCAAGTTTTTAATTTTGGCCCACTGTGTATTTGAGTTTGACATTCCTGGCCAGAGATGGGTAGAGTAGCCAAAAATTGTACTCGAGTAAGAGTAGAGTTACTTCAAAATAATATTACTCAAGGAGAAGTAAAAAGTAGTCATCCAAAAAATTACTCAAGTAAGAGTAAAAAAGTATTTGGTGAAAAGACTACTCAAGTACTGAGTAACCGTTTGAACAAAATAAATGATTTATTTTTTAGAAATGTTGTAATAGGACAGACAAAAATATAAAATAATGTGCAAATTCTGCTATTTCCAAATAATAAAATAAAAAATGAGTACAAATAAATGACATCTTTACAAAATGAAGATGCTGTGAAGTTGCAATCTTGAGAAAAATAACTTCAACAAAAACAAATAAAGATTTGGGGACCGTCCCCGTATATTGTCGTCCAGACAATAAATAAAGAAACTGATTCAGATGACTTTGCAGTACATTGAACACTTTACTGTAAACAAAATGGCGTTTATATAACAGAATGAATGATGGGACAGGAAATGGTTGGCCGGATGTGATGACTGGAGACAGGAAATGGAACCAACGTCCTCAGGATTCAATAGGGAGCGATGGATTGTGGGACTGGAAGTGACGTCATCATGATGAACCGGAAGTGACATCATCGTGGCCATTTTGAACTCGGAAATGGAGGTCCTTATTTTTCTTCTGGTTTTCTGTAGATGGAAAGAGATTCAGGTAAGTACCACATGATGACCCTTTGTCTCGCGATAATTCACTCACCTTTAGGCTCTTTGACTGCCTCCAACTCGCACGTGTGTGACAATGCACAAATAACACAAAGTTCCAAATCTCAGTTTTTCACAACAAAGCTTTTGAAGCCAATGCCTACATTAGGTAGCATGTATGTTTGAACAGTGCAAACTACTTACAGTGACGAGATATCCTGTACACTGACAGTATTATACTGCATATGCACTTTATGGTGTACAGGGTCCGCAGATTCAAAAAAAAAGCCGCGTCACTCTCCATGGGCGCAATTGCACGACCGCGGGGAGTTAATGAGGTAGTTGGAGCGAATCACACCTGCATGTGTGGGTGCGATCATTCTCAATTGCTTCATTGGCTTTCAGCGGCATGTGATCAAGGCCCATGGAGAGGGAAGTGTATATATACGGGTCAGCACAAAAAAAGAAGGGGGAATCAAAGAAAAGGAGAAAAGAAAAGAGTCTGTAGGGGACCGGCATCATCACACACTTACCCTCCAAATAGCACAGCTGATAGAAAATAACATTAGAATAAGGCAGCTTGTGCACGTACAAGAAGTCTCACTTTACCATGACTGTCTGTGTCTGTGCATGTTTGGTTAAAACGTGCTTGTTCTTCACTCAGTGAAGTGATGGTTCAGCTTCAGCAGGAGTTGGCTCTCAAGGTTCTTGCAGTGAAGCTTTGACCATTTAGCAGTGAACAGGAGCCCCACATAACTAAAAGTCTCTCACAGGCTGCAGATGCAGGAAGTTTGTGTGTGGTCATGTGACTGGATGGCTACGTCATGTGATTATTGTTGCTACGTCTGATTGGTGAAACGTAGTCATGTGATTATTGTTGCTACGTCTGAATGGTGAAACAGTCATGCAGTAGATCCACTGGCGACTTCTTTTTGGCAAAAATATAGCGTATCTAATGTATAAATGGAAAAAAGTCATGAGTCGAGTGTTGCCCAATGTAGCGAAGTAAGAGTAGCGTTTCTTCTTCACAAATGTACTCAAGTAAAAGTAAAAAAGTATGGTGCAGTAAAACATACTCTTAGAAGTACAATTTTTTTAAAAAGTTTCTCAAGTAAATGTAACGGAGTAAATGTAACTCGTTTCTACCAAACCTCTGTGCCTGGCTTAGGGTATTCAAATGCTCCATGTATTTTTTGTTGTTTTAACAAATGAGCCCAGATAAAGGCAAGATTTGTTCAGTATGTTATAGGGCACAATGCTATATTATGCACACCCTGATCCCCCTAAAAATCCAAGTCTTTTCTTATTTAAACATTCATTTTATTATTTCTGATTAAGCTGGTAGTAAATTCTTGACTCGGCAAGTGCAACACTAAAGCAGTCTGCATATGCATGAAGTTAAAAGAAATGGTTTGACTTAACAGTTGCTGAAGAAAAATCCAGTCTGAAAAGGAAGCATAATTAGCATAATTACATGTCAGTTGCCATTAAATGCTTTCCATCATGTGGATACATTTTAAAGGGCACAAAAGTTTCTTTGCGGCAACTGTGCAACCAAATAGATATGTTAAAAAATGAACTCTAACTGTATAATATAGACGGCATTATCTGTATAAAAATGAAACATACAGTATATTAATAGTAATAATATAAAAAATTACAGGGGAAACACTAAATTGAAACACTTTTTTAAAAAATTCAGTTATTAAAGTAATATTAGTTAACTATTATAAAGAAAGTTACATAGCAATATATATTTTATAATTAACCATAGTCAGCTCCTTTTGATGGGACTAACGTTGTTCCCCACAATTAGCAAATGATAAAAAATTGTTCATTTTTATGATAAATATTGCAACATGATGATGTACAGTTGACATTGACGATATGAGCATCAGTAAAATAAAATTTTAAAATTATAATAGTTTATCTGCCATTCTACAATGCACATCTACACAGGAAACGGCTATAAATTGTAAACTATTACGATAATAAAATGAATAACATTAGAAATTAAGAAAAATAAGATAATGAGCATTTTATACGATAAAAGTAAAAGTAAAACAGAGGCATAATATCTTCCTACCATTTGTTGTTATCTTTAATACTCGTATTTGTTCTTTCTTGGTGTCTTAGTAATAGAAATAGAAACAAGCTGTCGTTACCTTTTCCATGCTTTTCAGTTTCAGTCAAATCAATTTAAAATGCCACCTTACATATGTGCAGTTCTAAAGACAAAGTGACTGAGAGAAAAACTGTGAACAAAATGCAATGGCAATTAGAAGCAGTGCTTTAGGAAAGTATCAAGGTTAGTTTAAAGGCTTTTATTTTCATTAAATGTTGGGATCCTGGTACCCTTAATCTACAAATATAAGAGCAGGGTAGATGTTTATAAAATATTAAAAAATGCTTCACTTTAGAATGCAATTTCATATGGCAAATTAATATATATTATGATTGTGAAGAAATAACTTGAAATATACCATATTTAATCTTTAAAGATGCGTTTGTTAGGTCAACTGCTGATTATCTGCCATTCCTTGACTACACCTTACAGTTTCTCCATGTTTAATATTGATGTTCTAGTTTTTCCCCAAAAACAAATGCCTAAGCACCTTTTTAAGACAGAATCAATACACTACCTGTATACTTTGGCCTTTCATGAGTAAGTGCATGTGTATACTGCAGTGTGTTCTGTGATGGACTGGTATATTGTCCATGGCTATTTCCTACTTTATACAGGCTGATACTCAGAAAAGACCCACCATAATTTGATAAATAACTGTAAAATGAGTGACTGCTTATTATAGAACACACAGATGCAACTTTGTTTTTATATTGTAAATTTAGCTGTATAGTTAGTCCATGCATACGGTAATATTTTAGGAAAATTCATGTCTTTATGGTACTAAGCCTTATCTAAAAATCGTACAATAATGCCCCATTGATCCATCTTCAGTTTATGAAATGATTCAAGGCCAGATTTTAATCAGTATGCCACGGCTTGTTTTCTCAACAAATGTTGGTCTTTTAGAACAGAATTTATTATTGTTTTATTACTATTGCTTTTACTAATTTATGAGAGAAAAGGCTGTTGTGACGACCTTCAAGTCCAAGAGTAACATATAGTTAATCAAAATGCTGGAAGTTTGTAAGCACATTCTTTGACATCTTTTTTTTAGATATTTTAGACTTTAAGTTTGATACTTTGTTTTTGCTTATGTTTTTCTCCTATAATGTGATACCATTGTGGTTATTCTGTATTTAAGAATGTATTTACCAAAAAGAGTGTTACTTCTTTAAAAATTATACTTATTGACATTTTACAGATGAAGTGAGCTTTTTGATCAATCCAGATCTTTCAGGAAATCCAGAGATTTGTGCCCTGTGTTTTTGTAGGGCCCTGCTGAAATATAAATAACTAAATTATGTGAAATTTCATGTAACCGTGAAAAGCAATATTAAATAGAATCAATGCATCACATTAATATTAATGATCTAAATATTAAATTCTGTTGTGAGGAGATGCGATTGTCAAGAAAACAAACTACCCTGGCCCATTAGCAAAATCTCAGCATAAGAACCAATTTGAATTAGAAATGGAGTAGCAACAAAAATCAAAGTTAGCATTTTTATACAGTTTGGAAATAGCTGGGCTGACAAAATTGGAATGACCTCTATTGACATTTCAAGCAAATCTGTAAAACCACAGGGATAAGTTCCTCTTTTGTGGGCTGTAGGTTAAGTGAACTTTTGAACTAAGATGTGTCATAACCAGAACTCTCTGATCTGAATTATTTAACTATAAGCTTGAGGTTTTCAGCTGGGTTTCTGTCCCAATTGCCTAAGTCAGACAGCTGGCACATATTTGCAGCAAATATTGCAGATAACGAAGACAGAAATTTTGGGGTAAATTAAGCAAAACTCACCTCTCATTGTGTCAGAGAGTGACAGCATGTTGCATGTTGATTAGCACATGCAAGTAAGAATTTCACTGTACTCTGTACAAGACAATAAGCCTATAAACCTATTGTTTGAAATTTTATTTTTTATGAATATTTAAGTTATAATGGTGTAACAGAAAAGATCTGATTAACATTTCTTCGGCATTTAAATCTGTCAAAAGTCTAAATTATTTTTTTTTCTATAAGCACTAGTAGCAATAGACAGCTAGAACTTATGGCTCCGAGAACACTGGTCACCTTAAGAGCAGTTTTGGGGCACATCTATTAAATGTGCAGGCCTTCTCCAGTCAAAAATAAAACCCATTTTCCATTATTAGAAAAAGTTTACTCAAACTAATGACAGATGTATCCAGTTCCATTGGTGGGTCAGGTTTTTATTTTATGTTTTGGCACATACTGCATACTCTTAATGGCCTGTTTTTCTCACTTTTTTTCAGATATTCTAGTGCCTAATTTTACATTCCACTAATAACCTCTACTTAAGTTTCCTCTACATTATTGCTATTCATATCATCAATTACTTCTTTTTAAAGACCATTTCTGAAGGCCTGAAATTAGTATGTTGCTGTTGTTCTAGCCATGTCAGAGCAAATTAATCAGCCCAAATTAATTTGATATTCATTTATCAATTTATTACCTTATCGTAAATTAGGCAACATGCTAGTTAATATTGTATGAAAGACTGAACAAAAGAACTGCAGTAACCAGATACACAAAATGGCTGCACCCATGAAAACTAATCTTAGAAAATGATGACAAAATACCAACACTGAAATTAAACTAAAAATAATAATTATATTATCATAAATGGCACAGGAGCTTGTGACGCTGATGTCAGTCCATTTGAAGCAGCAGCTCAGGCTTTACCCTAGGGTTTGTTTGTGGATTTTAGACCTCAAATTTAATTCTGTTTCTAATTTAACTTTAATTCTCAATGTAATAACAATACATTTTATTTTAAAGCACCTTTTAGAAAACTCATGGATACTACACAAAAATCAAAGAGGCAACAACAAACTGAGAAATATAAACTATGCATACATATAGAGCCAAATAATTTCAGTATATCTTATATATAAATGTCAATGCATCGAAGTGTGTGTGTCTGTCTGGCCCCGGAAGTGAGAGGTGGAGTCTGGGTAAGAGCTCCACCTCTGAGGAAACAGAAAGCTCGCTTAGCCGTGAATAACACAAGCGGGGCCAGCACATCAGCTAAACGAAACCTCAGAAGAAAGACAAAATCGCTTAGCCGTTAATATTGGCAAAACGGTATCCCTTTTGCTTTTCCTCCTGCTGCTAGAGAGAGACAAGCACGTCGGCAAAATGAATCCTTCTAGGAGAGAGATGCCCAGAGTAGTTCCTTTCAATTACCTGACATCTCTACATTTTAGTTTTTTTTCCTGATGATTTCAATAGTTTCTAGAACCCTGGGCTTTTTACAGCATGGGCTTACACGGCCCATCAAATATAATTATGTAATGGAAGCATGAAAATTAAATATAAAACTATAACAGAAAAAAATGCAGCTACTTCATTTAAAGGGTATATAAAGGAAAAAAAGATTGTACCAACATGGTCAGGATTTTATTGAGAGCCACCGAAAGGAATAGGCAAAACATATAAAAACCCAATCCTAAAAACCTTATATCCTCTAATTCAGGGGTAGGCAATGTTGGTCCTGGAGGGCCGCAGTGGCTGCAAGTTTCTCGTTCAACCCAATTGCTTAATTTGAAGCCAATCCTTGCCAATCTCAGACCTTATTTAATGTTATGGTTTGTTGATCTGTAATGTTAGGATCTTATATGATATCTAAATGATTTGAAGCCTAAAACAGATAATTTTCAGTCTTTCACAATAAATGTTTTATTAAACCAAACAGTGCATGATGGAGCCACAAAGGTGTAAATGGGAAAAAGTAGATGGAGAACTGCTGGCTCCTTTGTCATTTGCATCTTATTCTAATAAGGAGCTATTAAAAACAGTAAACACAGCTGTTTAAGACTGAAATAAGCAATTAAGGGGGGGAACCTTAACAAGCGAGACCACTGAAATGATGTGGCACTTGAGCAATAAGTGCATCATCAGCAATAATTGACCTCCCATTAAGAAACTGGACTGGAACAAAAACCTGCATCACTCATATTTGCTCTAATTATTTACACATGAAAAGAAAATTTAAATAATGATTTATTAAAACAAAATTGGATGACATTAACAAAGGAAAAATGCTATAACATCTGGGTAAAGTGAACAGGAAACCCAGAAATTAATTAACCCCCAAGATCTAGCAATAAATTAGCAAAGGGAGACTGTGA
This sequence comes from Erpetoichthys calabaricus, assembly GCF_900747795.2. Classification (NCBI taxonomy): domain Eukaryota; kingdom Metazoa; phylum Chordata; class Cladistia; order Polypteriformes; family Polypteridae; genus Erpetoichthys; species Erpetoichthys calabaricus. The sequence goes on along the minus strand of NC_041395.2, from coordinate 256,785,668 downwards.
AGCATGCAGTAAGAAAGGAAGGGGAGAACACTAAACTTTAAATAAATAAACTACCCCACAAACCCCAGGGGGGTATTTTCCGTATGTCGCTTAAATCATTTGAGATCAGGTGCCTCATCTTGGATAAGTTAATGCTGGTGACACTCATCCGGGATAGGTCGGTTTTTCAAACACAGCCGTGTATTAGATTAGTTTAGCTGGTTCTAATCATACGAGATGAATGCGCGCGCCCGCGCTGAGTGAAAAGCCCATATATATTGAGTCTAGAAAACATGATCAGCAAGTCTTTGATAGGCTGTAACAAAATGACGAAAGAATGGGCGCATTTTTTTTTCACACACGCGGCGCAAGACCTTTTATTCGAAGGACGTGAAGAATTTCAAGATTTAATATGCACAAGGGGTAACACTGCAAAAGCAGCCCAGACCAGAAAAGACGGCTGGCAAAAAGTGGCCGACAAATTAAATGCTAAGTAGTGTGCATTGTACTTACTGAATGCAGTGTTTCATTTCCTATGTGTCAGATTAATTATTATTTAATATGTCATAATTCCAGATCAAACGTGGGCATAAGGAGAACATGGGAACAGGTTAAAGTGAAGTACAAGAATATACTTCAAACTGGTAAATATTGGTATATAACTATTTAAAGAATTGTTGACATAAATAATCAGATATAATATAAAAAAACATTAATTTTAAAGCTAATAAGAAGGCAGCAAGCAAAAAACAGGTGGAGGTCCACGCGGTCCAGACCTAACCCCTGCAGAAGAGTTGGCTCTCCAGCAAAATGCCCATCGCCCTGTTTCTGAGGGCATTCCAGGGGGAAGCTCCTCCTCAGAACCAGTGGCAGGATGCAGTGGTCACTTCATTTCAGGTAAAGGATGGTCATTGCATATATTTGTCCTCCATGTGTGCCATAGGTATGTTCCATATAGCCCGCTTTTTTGTTGGGTCAGTTGCAGGGAATGTCATATCCCTTGAAACTGTGTCTGACCAACGACAATGCTGGACAGGCGAGATTGCATTGGTTTGGACATGTGCAGAGGAGAGATGGTGGGTATATTGTGAGAAGGATGTTAATGATTGAGTTGCCAGGCAAGAGAAAAAGAGAAATTCCTGTGAAGAGGTTTATGGATGTGGTGACAGAGGACAGAGTAAGATGCTGAGGACAGGAAGACATGGAAAAAGATGATCCATTGTGGTGACCCCTAATAGGAGCAGTTGAAAGAAGAAGAAGAAGAGGAAAAAACACAATAGTGTATCCTAGACATACAGTATGAATCCATAACTTGTCTTACCTTCAATATTAATTCTCCTCAGTGTGCATTGATCTGGCATAGGCTCTATGTTTCATCAAATCAATTCAATTCTTTTACTTTTTAGTTATAAATCTTATCTGCAGGAAAAATAAAAATTCCATCCATGATAATTCCATCATAATTAGCAATTAGAATTGTAACTGAATTTACAAGAGAGTTAAGTTTTTACAACTAAACGATCTTTAGAAAGATAACTGCTAAGCCCCCACCTTTGCTTTATTGTCATACAGAATTAAATTATATTTGCGATGACATTTCAATAAGCACAGCCATTTTTCTATGTAAAGACAGGTATCAATCAAAATTAGAAAATCTGGCATTCTGTCACTGATAAAATAATTTAAATAAAATGTTTTGCTAATCCACTCACATTAAATAGTGTCATCCTTATAGTTTCAGAATGGTTGATATTCAGATAGTATTTCACACAACAGAATATGGTAATTAAATTATGCATAATTAATTGTTTTATGATTTTCATTCTCTATATCCAGTTATTAGAGATTATCTTTCTTATTTTGTTTTTTCATTATTTTGAAGCAATATGTTTTTTCATATTCAGGGTAAAATAGACTAACATGTTTTTGTATTTAGTATGTAGTTCAAAGAAAAATGAAAAACAAAGCAATGGATGGCTTAGATTACATACATCCAGCAAAGCATGACCTATCAGCCCTCAAGACTGGCCTCTATTTATTAAAAATATTGTCTCCCAAAATGGACTTTGTCCTTGGCATTTAAGCACATAATAATTATGCTGACACAGATTTAAGGTCAACAGTCTGCTTTCTCCTCCTGTCCTTGAGAAAGAGCTCATAATGTTGGAAATGAAAACAGAATGTGTGATTTAAGGCTACAAACTTATATTAAATTTAGCATACACAACAGAAAGCTATAAAGCTACGTGACTTAATAAGCATAAGCATTGCAGATTTTAAAAAACTATAAGGAACTGAACATGAAAAGAGACATGACCTGTAATTAAGTGGTTTTTGGAATTTACTTTGAGCATATAGACAATGACCGGCAGTTTTTTAAATGAAATTTATAGAGGCAGACAACAGAGAGTCTAACTCAAATATGGAGAAAGTCATCAGAACTCACTACTTGAGTGATTGTAAACAAAGATGCTAGACATGTCACGGTTGTTAAAGTATGCAAAGAGACATAAGCTAGCAAGCCCAGGTACAAGACTACCAGAGATAATAAAGTGTAAATTAAAGCCAACTAGTACTAGAAAAACAAATCTTTAATGTGTGAACATTTCATGTTTTCATGGTTTAGCTACAGCCATTTGTGCCCATCCCTATTAAAGCGCAACACTGAGTTATCCACAGCAGTAAATATGGAAAGTTTCAGCTCTTCGCTACTCGTATAATCTGCAAACTGAGAATCATAATGTTGCTATACAATCCACACACACTGCTGGGAACCTCAGCAGTGAACTAAGCACACTAACCTGAATATGACCTCCAGTTATATAAACTGGAAAACATAGCGGGGTTCACAAACCAGTACTCTCGACTTCTGCAATGAGGAATACAAAAACAAGCATTGCTTGGATATGAAACCAATTTAACTGCTGAGATATTTTTGATGCCTAAAAATATAAGAATTACTTTTCACCTTAAGTTTGATATATTACCATTGTTTTAATGTGTGTCAATTTGAACAAGCAATCTACTAGATACAACAAAACTAGAAATGCCTGTTTAAGTCAAGGCATGGGAGAACCAAGCTCAAAAACAAATATCAAGATCAAAAGTCCTGAAATATTTCCTTCCTTTATTTTACCATAAACCCTAAGCTTGATTTCTAACTTCTGTTTCTCTAAAACTGACATTCTTTTCTTGTCTAAACACTACATTTTATCTTTGCTCTTTTTCTCACTTATTACCAAGCCTCACTTTGTTAGTTTCACCAGCAACAACACTAAGCTAACTTCCTTAATGCCTTATTAGCCTTTCCCTAAATGAAATAATACATTTTTCCTTCTTCTTTTGATTATTTTGTTCTTATAAATGAGGCATCTAATTACTTTTCTTCTTCTGCAGATGAGCATCTGTGCTTGCCATGTGCTTGTACAGCACCACTTGCAGTGCACCTAATTATATCATCTGTGTGCAATGCTGCTAGTGCTTAAAAATAAATCAAGAAATATAAACCAAGACAACACTGACCAGAAAAACAACAAGTGACGCACTGAAGTACCCCTAAATACTGAGAGGAGTCATCTATGAAAAATGTTTATTATTATAAAACAGGACTCAATGTAACACTCACAAAGAATCACAACAATTTTTACTCAGCTTGATTTCATAATTGTAAATGCATTAACAACAAAGTAAGAAATCACCAACATGTTCTTCTCATCATCTGTGTACTACGATGGCTCTGCTTTCAATTCCACTTTGTACCAGTAATTCAAAGATAAGCCAAAGTGCAATAGTTTCTTTTATTAAAACAGTTGGACTTTCAATAACTAACAGAAAATATATTTTTAGGTCATAGGTGTTTCACACTTACTGACTTTTAATTATTTTTTAAAAGCCTAATATACTATAAGAAGCTTTTTGTCTTGGACCATCTACGGAGATTAAACATAAACATCCTTTGTTTAACTATTGACATAAATTTAGGAAGTGGAATGACATCTTGTTTCTCCTCAGAAGTAGAAGTGTGACGGTGCAGGTCGGCTCCTTGCTCCCTCTTGGCTTTTAGGAACCTCTTGAACCCAACACCATCAGTACCGTAATTGAGATGACCATGGCAGATGAGAACAAAACACACCAAGCAAGGGGATGCTGAAAAGTGCAAGTGCTTTTATTACAACAAATCAAAATCCAAGTGTTCTAAAAAAAAGTGCAGTGCTGTAAATTGTGTTTTAAATAAGTGATCTTGTGGAGGTTAAAATCAATGAATGGGTAAATCAGTTAAAATGAGGTTAAAACGAGGTTAAAATAATGCAGTGCAGGAAACTCATTAAAATCTGCAAGCCCTGGTGCCTTTCTTTAAAACTGACACCTCTCCGGCTTATCCTATTCGGACCTCGCAGACGTCACCCAGCAGGTGTAGACTCATCTCATCCGGTCAGTGTCCCCCTGTGCCAATCCCATGGCATCTGTGAGCAACACTGAGCCCTGCTCTGCCTGAACCTCTGCCAATCCAGGCTCCACCTGGGGTGGGTGCTTTGTACTCCCACCGCTGCCATCTCAAAGGCTTCCTCCCAGCACCTCCAGAGTACAGTGGTCGCTCCTGCTCCCAAAGATGCTCAACAGGAGCAACCCACAGCAACCCACAGCATGGACACATGCTCCTCTTAGGGCTTCACTCCCATCCACCTGCTTCTATTCTGTTCATCAGCTTATTTCCTCTCTCTTTCTCCTGCCTGTTTCTCCCATCCTTTAACCTCCGCTCTAACCGTTTGTTTATCTTTCTTGACTCTTTTTTCCTTTCTTTTGATCTTGCGCTCCCCTTTATAGGTTGGGGAGCTATTGCAAGTGTGATCTCCTGATTGCTGCCCTGGGTTGATAATAAAGCAATTAGAATGCCCACATGTGCCGGCAAGACAATGCATGGATGGCTGACCGCCTTGCACCAAACTGGAGACGGGGCATCTTCACGGCAGATTGCTCGCACCTGCTCCACTCCCCAGCATGAGCGTGTTAATTATTAATTTATTAAAACAGCCACTTTTTTTGAGCTGCAGACTCGCTATACCACATACCTCCCCCCTTAAGCCGCCAGATGCACGTGAAGGCTTCATGCCTCTACCAGCCCAGTGCAACTGGTGGCCCAGGTCCGCGGCTTAGCCCTGGCACTGCACTAAAAGTAAATCAATAAAAGCACAAAAACAACCCCACACTAAAACCAAATCAATCCCCAAACAGACATAAAACCAATAAAATAATCAGTCCATTAAAAAGTTCAGTCCTTAAAATGTCTTCTTCCAGCTTGGGTTCCGTGGGTACTTTCAAAAGTCAGGCAAATTATCACGCTTGCTATTCTGTCTCTTGTTTTTCAGTCTCCATTGCCAGCTCATCCCACCACTGCCACCATTGTGATGCTCCCAAAAACTAGTAGGGACCAAGGAGCCGACCTGCACCATCACAAGAAGTTTAAAAGGTATGCCATCAGCAATAATATTAGTAGTACTGTCACATGTAATGCCTACTTGAATGTCTGAACAACATGCAACATGTTAAAATGTACAAAAGTCTATGTATATTTGAAAATGCAGACGATGCACACAATATAAATTTTGCTCCGGTGTCACAAAACCTCGAGCATATATTACACGGCATAGTTTGCCTTAAAAAGACCAGGGGCCTCATGTATAACGCCGTGCGTAGAATTCACACTATAACATGGCGTAAGCACAAAAGCGGGAATGTGCGTACGCACAGAAAAGTCCAGATGCAGGAATCTGTGCGCACGCAAACTTTCACGTTCTTCCACTACATAAATCCCGATCAGCGTGAAAAGTAACGCACGTGCACGCGCCTTCTGTCCCGCTCCAACTCCTCCCAGAATTATGCCTCTTTGAATATGCAAATCGATATAAATAGCCTGTGAAGAGACAATGGGAAAAGCACGGGGGAAAATATAAGAATTTCAGAGAATACCAAGTGGAGGCAAAGGAAAAACGTACTATTTGTTGGTTTAAACAGTGGTATAATCAACAAAATGAAGTTGATCGAGTGACAAAGTGTTGGAGAAACTCGAAAGCTCAAGTTCACAAAGTCGCACAGTGCCCGAAATAACAAAGAAGTCACATATCAAAGTCACCCTGAAAAGGCGACTCGTAGCGGACCGTCTAAATGTCATATGAAAGCTTATTAGGGTACAGAGAAAAAAAATAGGTACACAGTGGGAAAAAAAGCATGAAATGTTAACTTTAATCTCGAAATTTCCACTTTAATAATTTTGTCATTAAAGTAGAACATCATAAACTTCATCTTAAAATCGTTTATTTTACTAGTTTCTCAAGTAGCACTTTAAATGCTTTGTTCTGTATTTGATCTTCTATGTGCTCTATGTGTATGAATCACTATGTGCTCCCGTTCTTTCTCTTTCTCCGACAGGACACAGAATCCATTGAATTCGTGATATTACAGCTCTCTGAATAATTAAAATACTGAGATGTATACGTGATATGTTTTTCATGATGATAGGAATGAAAGCATGTTATTAAACATGGGAACACGGTGGTGCAGTGATTGTTCATATGTCACGCAAGAGGCTTGCTGCGCCATGTGCGACCTTCGATGAAATAATTTATTACAGAAGTACTGTCTCTTTCAAACGTATTAACCTCCAATTCCTGTCCTTACTTTTCTTTCTCCAAATACCCAATCGCCACACAATCAGCTCTGTAATAGACATTAAGCCATCTGTAAGCGTAGAACGCCGATTCTTCAAAACTTTTAAGGAACATTGAAATATCTTCATAGTACATGTTTAATTATTCTATCTGTCTATCCTTCCAGTGTCGCGTCAGCACCAGCAATAATCCAGCGCAAGGCAGGAGCTATCCATGAACTAGCTAGCGCTGCGGCACCGTGTCCTCACATGTTTAATTATTAACAATACAGATTATTTAAATAAAGTTAAAGTTTTATCTGTATACTATAAGCAACATATTTTGCTGCATTTCATCTTAACAATTATATCGTCATCATACACGCTTTATAAAGTGGCGCAGGTTGTGCAATATTATAACTGTAGTGCAAGTTTACAGTGAGGTAATTGTACTTATAAGTACAAACAGTTCTACAAGGAGCACTTGATGGACTGATTGAGTGCGTTTATAGTTCTTGGGATGAAACTGTTTCTGAAACGCGAGGTCCGTACAGGAATGGCTTTGACGCGTTTTTCCGTGGTTGAGGTAGTGTGTGCTTGAAACTGTATACCGATCATTCTCTTTCCGATCAGCTGCTGCTGTGATTCCCCACTCAGATACAGTGATATAAATACTCCAAGTGGTGCAGTGAGAGTAATATGGAAAAAGATGATCTGCTGTGGAAACCCTTAATGGGAGCAGCTGAAAGAAAAAGAAGATCCAGTGAGCGTTACAAAGCTAAAGCAGTTATGGTATTTGGAATACTATGGCTATTCCCTGGACCATTATATTGCTACAGGTTAATTAAAATCAGATGCATTACACTAATAAACAATATGCAGTTAATTTCAGTGTATTTATAAAGCCGCTTCAGGAATGTGGGTCTAAGAAAGAAAGGGTGACCACACAGGAACAGTAGACTGCTTTGACGCTGGGTGCCGCCAGTCTGCAAAACCGAGCAGAGAAATTGCGTACGCCAAGGTATGAGGTACCGTGGAAATGTGTGTGGCTTTACGCCAAGTTTAGGTTTTATACATCGCGATTTGAGCGTGGAAACGTTCGTACGCAACATTTCTGTGCGTATGCACCGTTTATACATGAGGCCCCAGATGTTTAAGCTGTGAAAAAAAATCTATAAATATATAAGGAGCAGAAAAAAATCATATGAAAACTAAGCATTGATAGTAATGGCTACTGTTTTTTCGGATGCACAATTGGTCATCCTTGTATACCTTATGCTACATGCTGAAACCTTCAACTCAGGTATGTATGTATAGTTGCAGAAGACATTAAGGAGAGATTGACTTCGCAAAAATGTTATTAAAGTTTTTCTTCAGGGCAAAACCGCATGGCCACAAACAAATTTTAAAACACTGGAGGAAATGCAAAACTCCAGTGGACTGTTCTTCCCCATCCACCCCTACATAACAGATCATACTACTTTAGATTTCCACTTTGAATTTTCAAAGTTGCCATCCATTGGAAAAGTTTTTAAAGTATTTTTTAGTGCAAAGCTTTTGAAATTGACAGAGATCAAGTAGGAAAAATTGTGAGGGTACAATGAATCTGAGTTTTGATGTAGTTTCTTTTTCATTTTTTAGATTTTTTAAATTTATTTTTCATGTTTATTGGTTTATCGTTATCCTGATGATGGTATTTTTTCTTTGTTTGCTATGGATATTGCCCTTTTCTGCCTATATTGTTTATGATTGCTAGTTAAATTATGTGGAAGCCATATAACATAACATATCACCCTGTCCATCCTATACAAGATGGCAGTGCACAGCTTCTGGAATCCAAGCATTTAAATTCAAAATGAAAACAAATATCTTTATTAGTGTCAGTTAGGGTCAATTAAAGGTTTGTGTTAAAGAACTTTCTGCTACAGTAATTTTGATTTAGGTTTGAGAATTGTAACTTTCTTTCTCTTTTGGTATTGTTACATTTTACTTTTTATAGTTATGCCTTTTGTTGTAAATATTTTTATTTTGTTTGTTTTTACATTTCATTCTTTATTGTGTTAATAAAAACTATTATTATTACTATTATTCTTTTGGTTATTAGCATTTTACATTGTGTCCTAATTCCAGTAGGATGGGGACCATTGGCATTGGAGATGGGGGACTGTACACAGTGTTATATAAAAGACCAGAAATCTTATGATAGTTGCTATAGCATTAGCTTCAAACTTATGCGGACTAGCTGTTTGTAAGATTTCATATTTTCTTATTATTTTCTGTTTTTTGATATTTTAGTTTCAGACACTAGAATTAATATTTTTCATATTGTGAACAGGTTTTGTTTTTGCTTTGGTTAGATGTTTAGGAATACCCTTTTTGGTTACTTTTTCTGGCTATCACTCTTAAAAATGAAGGTGTCAGTGTATTCTTCAGAGCGATGCCACAGGGGAACCATTTTTGGTTCCCAACAAACCATCCACATGAAGGTTTCAGAAAGAACCTTTATTTATTTTGATCCCTGAATGGATGGTAACAGATTTGTGAAATACCAATGGGCCATGATTTTAAAGGGAGTCATGCCGCATACATTCAGTAGCACAGGTTAAGTCCAGGATTTCTTAAACTGTTAGTGTCCTACTCTGTCCTACCTGTTCTTAATCTGTAGTGTCCTACAGATTGCCATAAATTAAAGATTTTGTTTTTGTTTCTACATATTAGGAAGTTCTTCAAAGCGCAAACAACCAACTCTGTATGCAAAGAACCCATCTCAGAATGAAATGGTGCTTTGTAAAGCAATGGAGATACGAGGAACCACACAACCCAGTAAAGAACCATAAAATGCCATTAAAGAACCATACTTTATAAGAGTATACATCTGAAAGTTCCTGCACCTTTTTGAACAGTAAAAGACTGTCCGAGCCTTAACAGATATTCTGACCCATGCTTGTTATTAGACTTCAATTTGTCCCGTTTCTGTCTCCTGATCATTTTCTTTCTCTGTTTATCCAGGACATCTTTCTGTTTCGCAAGGTGTTCATAATAGAAAGTTGCAAACATATTAAGATAATCTAATAAATATTTTCAAAAAATTCTACAATAATTTTCTAGCACTCTGTTAATCGTGTTAGAAAATGATCTGTTTAAAAGCTAGTACTGTTGTCAAGAAAATTCTAGGAATAAAAAAGAGTTAAAAAAAATGATTAAAAGTAACACTGCATAAATATACCACAGATAGATGAGCTCCAAAACACTCCTTCACAATTAACCTCCTAAACATGAGATAAGACACATTAGTAGCAAGACTCTGAACTATAAAGAACATAATGTTAAGTTGACATAGGTATACAATGCTATCTGAAGCAAGATAGTCGTCCGAGAGAAAGACAGGTCTGAAGAAAACACTTAAATGTCGGGGTCCAACCCTGCCATCACCATTTACTTCATCTGAAATCAAAGAAAACAAATGCATGATGAAGTCAAAAGTACAACAAATGATAGCTTCCTGAAAGTTCAGCAGCAAAGTAATCTTTCTCTTTTTAGGTAATAGGGGAGCTCTGTCTTTTCGGTTGTTTGGTCAGGCAGTGACACCTCCTTTAAGGAGGTCATGCTTTTATGTCCCATGAACCAAAAGCAGCAGAGTCAGCTGCTCTCATTGACCATTTTCTCGGTACAGTGGAAGAAAAGGTAAATAATATAGTTAGTGTCAGTGCCCCCTCTCAACCCAGAGTGGAACTACATACCTGGAAGGAACTTGAAGGGTGACATTCACAACACTGTGAAGGGTGACAAATAAGCGATCTTGGAAACGTGGGGATGGAACATGTGGCAGTCTGTAACTGAAGAAGACTTTTTTAAAGTTAAACAGAGTATACAGTGACAGTAAAAGCCTGGTTTACATGATGTGGCAGTGGTGCTGAATAAGGAAGCAGGGAGCCTGAACCTCAAGAGGCTTTGGAAGTTTGGCAGCAGGTAGTAAGTGAGATAATTCGGCTGGGAAAACAATGAACCAGCTGTTGTGGAAGCTATAGCCAGATACAACATATGGTATATTTGAATGTCCTCTGAAAGTTTACAAAAACGCAATCTTTTAGAATATTTGTTTATAAAAGTTAGCTACCACCCTAGAAGTATGCACCTGAAGCATAGTAGGGTAAAGGCATTGAAGTTGAGTATGGTAAGGGTATTTATATACAGCAGATGAAGTTTCCTTGTAGTAGCAACATTTGATTTAGTGATCCATAATATGTGCATTTTAATGAATAAAAATGAATCATAGATTTTTGTACAGTGAGGGTATTCTCCTTTTTGAAGAAGATTCAGAATATACGGATAGGACTAAACATAACTTATCACCAACCAAAAATAACCATTATCTTCCAAAAATGAAGTCTGCCATCATCCAAATATTATAGGCACATCTTACACATATACACAATGTGTAATATTTCTTTAATCACTTTCTCATATTAGTTTATATGTGCTGGGAAGGCCAGATTATGAGTGTGCTGCATAATTTTCTTCCTCTGGCTTAAATATTTGCAGAAACAATGCAGGTTATTTTATTATCATCATTTTGTGTGGTTCTTTGCGAGAAAAGTTCACCATATTAAGGTATAAAAAATGCAGAACAATTGCAAATATGAAAGCTTTGACTGGCACTTAAGAGTATGCCCTTGTCTATAGGTAACTTTGGTAGCTCCGTATCTCTAGCATCTGACTTAAAATAACCTGCAGGCAGCAATTGAAAGAATAGAAGTATAATGAAGTAAATGTGCTGTTTGCATTTAATGTAGAAATAAATAAAGATATTAAAATTTATATCCACCAGGATTTTCTTTGAAAGTTGTGTCCTTTTTGTCATTGGCATGTGATGCACTCAGTGTGTTATATACCGTACATGAGGTTGTGCATGCAGTGCGGAGTTGAAGAAATATGATTTATTTTAGAAAATATAAATAAAACGTTTCAATATCTTAATGTATTTTATTTATAAAATAAATGATGAGGATAAAAATGTTCTTGAGTGTGTTTTACATGTTTAAAAACTCCAGGGCTTGATTTCTGGAATTATTTTTACATTCATGACTAATGGTCAATATTGCATGGATCCTGTTATTACTTCCATGTATAATTTATCATCCTTTTATAGCTGTAAGGTGTCTTAAAATACAACAGTTGCAAAAATTAATATTGATCATTTTAAATTAAAATGAAAATTAAAATCCACCCCAAGTAATATACCAAGTTTTTATAGGAAAGACCTACCAAATACAGTATTACTATGTGTTAATTTTTTTTCACAGTCAAAAATGTGCCAGTGTTGTCAGAGCCCTTCTGGTCAGAACTGAGGCTTTATCCAAAACGTGGTATTATATTGACAATGTATTTCAGATTTTTTAAATTTAAATAGGACTGATAGCATTGGGCATGTTCAGAAATGTACTGGTACAGGACAAAAAGTATGAAATGAATGTTAGCACATTTGTTTTTAGTCTTACACAAACAAAATATTTTGTTTTCAGTTTAATCGAGAAATATATATACAAGCCTCAACATATATTCTTTTTAATACTTCTGTTCAGTGACATACAATCTCACTGCAGCAGGATAATACCTTTAGTGTAGCATAAAGATTCCCCTGGTGTCCCAAGTTCTGGTGATGAGTAGTAAGTGTTGTTACTTGATTAAATAAAGGTTAGTGACATGTTCAGTTTCAAAATATCACAACACAATGTGAACATGTATTGATTACATAGTGATAAACAACATTACAGTAAAAAATAGATAGCATCCTTCCAGTCACCACCTCTTTATTACACCAGTTTACAAGTTCAACTGTTTTTTGCAAAGCTTGATCTTAATGGTTTAAATAAATCTATATAAAGGAAGGTGATGGGTAGAATACCACATTTAACCCATGTACAGGACATTATGATTATAGGGCAATCCCATATGAATTAGTTAATACACCAGACATTTTATAAATGTGACGCGTAAGTCACTATCTTGCACCCCAACACACGAGGCTGAGTCTCAGTACTTTAGCAAAATCAGATTTATTCAGCTTGAAACAGGAACAGTACAGTTATTTATTGTAGCGGGATCTACCACTCTCCTATAAACAGACACAGCAGTCAGGCAGGGTCGTGGCCAGCTTAGTGGACAAGCAATACTGTTCCCTGCATTTATGATGTTCCTTGCATCACCAATCGATGACAAGCGTTTATAGTGAGATCACGATCGGCTCGTAATTGCTTCTGTGGCACTCCACTGCAGTACTGTGAGCCTGCGGTTGCCCTGGCAATGGATAAGCAGTCTTCCCCAGACACGGCAGACGCGGGAATCACTCTTTGAGGTGCATTTCGGCAACTGTCCCAAAAGAGTTCAGAAACTTCGCAAGACATTTATATATCCTTTGTGATGTTTTGGGAGTCTACATGATGGTTTATATATGTAGATAGCATTTTGATTTTTTGAAAGAATTAAGTGGGAGACCTGTTGTAGAGACTATCCGAATATGTATTGTGGTAAACCAGCCCGGACATGAACAGGCGGACACAGAATGTTCCAAAAGCGCACGTTTTAATTACAGTTCCAGCACACAACACAGTGACAGTGCACCAAACACCCTTAATAAGTCTGTCTCTCCCATCTGGACTTCGTCTTTACTCCTATCCTCCCAAGCTTTGTCTTCTTCCTGCCAACTCTGGCTCTCTGGCTGGAGGGAGGCGGCCCCTTTTATAATCATCTGGATGTGCTCCAGGTGCTCTGTGTCGATCTTCTGGTGGCACTTTCTGGTGTAGCAGAAGAGCTGCATGAGCACTTGGAAGCACTCCAGGTGTCCCTGGAATTCCTTCCGACAGCACTTCTGGGTGTGGCGGAAGTGCTGACATCCTGGGCTCCACAATCCTCCGGGCAACCCCCTGTGGTGGTGACGGGCCCCAATAGGGTTGAGCTTCCATGCTCGGTTCCCGTGGCCCCCATACAGACCAGGGCGGCTGCCCTCTTGTGGTTCATGAGAGGTATAGTCCCTCTCCCAGTCCTTCCAGGCGTCCCAGCTGGGCATAAACCCCAGCTGTCCGCCACAGTATGTTGATGTTGTTTTAATTATTTATTTATTTTTTGAGCACGCTGGTTTAGAAATTAAATACTGACTCAATGCCAGTTGACTAGCTATGGAAACACAAGAGAGTTTACCTACAGGGCAAAGCCTACCTGCTCTTCCTTGGCAGGTCATGGAGAGATCCTCACACATTGGCAGTGTGGTTCTCTGTGTCACCTGGGGAGATATACATTGTAGGTGCTTCCACTACATCTGACAGTCCCTTGATAGATATCCCTGAACACTGTACACTGTCTGTTCTAGTATCAGTCAAGATTAAAAATAAATCAAAGTGTCGTGTGTCAGTTGGCAATGGTATTGTACATTAGAAAAGTGTATCATCTATGTTTCTCTTTTGTATCTCTAGAATGCCAACAAAATAGGCAGCTAAGTTAAATGTTCATATATGGAAATCCAATGTCTGTTTTGTTCACAAAATATTTATCACGAAAAGCTTGCCAATAAATTATTTTAATACTGTTTTGTTGTAAATTATCTAGTGGTGAGCAGCAATAAAAATTTTTAATAGTGATTAATCGCATGATTGTCTAATCACAGACAATCACATTATGTGCAAAATTCAATAATGAACTCAAAAGTAGTGTATTTCATGTATTTGGTTTGCAAACACTTTAAACAGATAAGGTGCTTTTTAATAGCAGTATTCCCTTTACATACTAGCAGTTAAAATATTTCTTGTAAATCTCAACTTAAACATTAATGGAATCAAATCAAACATAAAAACAAAGCTATTTGCCACTGCCAGGGCATTAACATTTTATATAGTTTGTTATAGGAAAACAAGTTACCCTCAGAGTCCAGAGCCACGATCACAACATTGTAACAGGCACCTTCCGAACAACAGCAAGTTAACATTTCTAAATCTGTTTTCTTTTTTATCTGAACAGATACCAGCAGAAACATTTTCTTTTATCAGGGAGCAGCATAAACAGTCTATGTTCAGTAGCAACTCTTTGAGGGCTAATATTTTTTCCAAAAAACTCAATTTTCTAAAAAAAAGTGCACAAAGCAATGGTTTCACACAAAAATCAACATAAAACGTCTTTTGCTGCCTGTTGTGCCTGCTGTTGGCGCCTATTTGTAGTTTGTGGCAGCAGCTTCTGCACAGGGGCGGCTCGATGGGAAGCAGGAATGCACAGTGGGCTGGCTGCCTGGCTGTGTTTGTGAGACAGGTCCGCAGGGGTGGAAGTTGCAGTGAGATGCAATATGGTTTGTACCTCCTGTCATCATAAGTGTCAGTCCTCCCAGGTGAACATGGCCATAGCTGCATCAGCTACACGAATGTATTCAGCACCACGATCATCTAGGGATTGATCAGCTGATGCCGGTACCTCAGTTTTGTTTTCAATCTACAACTCCAGATCACTTGCTCCAGATCACAGAGTCTGATTCAGATAATATGAAAAAAGTCACCCATGGATTATTTTGCTTTGAGCATTCACTTTGGTATCTCTCCACATGCCATTTTAGAAGCTGTTTACTCTTTGCTACTCATGCACGTGTAGGGAATCGAGGTCAAATCAACAAAACTAACTTTCATTTTAGTAAATACGTATCGAAAAGTGCTGCAACAAGAAGACCACTGATTTCTATCGATCGCTAGTGAGACTGAGACTTTCAAAATAATAATAAAAACAAAAACTGCGTTAACGCGCGATAAAATAATTGTCAGCGTTAATTAATTAATGCATTAACACAATATTAACGCGTTAACTTGCCCAGCCCTAAAATTTCATCTTAATGTGTACTTTATAGAATGCAATAACAGAAGTGGCAACATTTGCTAACCACTACAGTAAGTGATTTTATAACTGTCTCAGTGGGTAGCACTGTAGCATAGTAGTTAGTGTTTCTGCCTCATTAATACAGTAGCCTGGGTTCAGATACCATCCCTTACAGCTGTCTGTCTTCCCATGTCCAGTTTTTGCCCCACATCTTACATTAATGAGATATTTCAGAACTGGCAAAGTTTGGGTGTTTCATTGAGCAGGACCTACTAAACACTGTTCTCCCATTCAAGCCTGTCCATATCTAGTGCTCCTGCCTTCTGTGACTCTGAAGAAGATTAAGTTGGTTTGAGAGTTTTATATAAGACTGGGACTGTAACATGGATGTATAAGAACATCCTAATAAATTCAGTTGTACCTTGTTTTAAGAATTTATCATAATGCATGGTTTAGAATGCAAATTTCTTGCTGCTTTAAGTTACATTGATTGGTTTTATTAAAGCCACTCATCTCAGGGTGCCACAGTGAAGAGCCTTCCATTATAAGGAACAGTAATTTTAATAGTTTATCTCTATCACATATGTTGAACATTAGAAGCATTTGGTTATATTATAAATAATAAAACTGCAACAATACAATAATGAAAATAATTTCATTTTCGACATATTATTATTATTATTATTATTATAATCTTTAAATGGTTCTCTAGCTATGTTAAAAATTATTTAAACTAAAAATCATTAGAATTCAAATTCCAATACAGGAACACTTACATGGTGGCTTAATATCAAAGTGCTATGTATTAATCTTTTCTTCATTCTAATACCTACTTTATACTTTATTCTTTTACAAAGCACTAAAATAAAAGATGCATTTCAGATAGTACAGCAGAAGTTATTAAACCAGCATCCACCTGAGTCTCAATAAATTATTCCTGGATTCACTTAGGTGGAAGATTTTATACATATCAGCATTTAAATTCCCAGATTATTTTAGCTTATTTTGCAGTTTTGTCATAAGGTTTAAGAATCAAATACATCAGGCTTGGATTAACAGTAAATCAGCCCTGTAAAAATAATTTTAGAGTTATTCTTCATTCAGAGTGCAAAAATGTATAATGGATGTGCGAATTGCCTTAGCGTTACATTTGTCAGCTGAAAGCTCATTGAGCATATTAAATAATTGTTAAAAATGTAGCTCACGAACATCACAGTGCCATTCAGAACGTTAGTTCAGTAACTTAATTGTTGAAATGTGTAACCATGCAGAATGCATTTTGCTATTATCTGTCATTTTCATTTAGGCTTTTAGAACTTAATATTCCGACATATTTTAGTGGAAAAGTGATTTATATTTTCATGCATTGTGTGATAATTATTCCAAGGTCAACTATGATTGTTTTTTGCTCTTAATCTAGCATGCTTTGTAGATCTTTCTTCCAGGATCATTTTTATTAAAAATACTTCTTTTCAAGGATGAAGAACATCTACCAAAACATTCTATATGAGAGCCATCAGGTATATTTTATTTTTAATTATATTTATCTCTTCAAGATATTGGGCAGGGGAGTTGTCCAGTGTGGCATAATGCGGCAGAAGGAAGATTTTAGCCCACAATCTTAGGTT
This sequence comes from Erpetoichthys calabaricus, assembly GCF_900747795.2. Taxonomy (NCBI): domain Eukaryota; kingdom Metazoa; phylum Chordata; class Cladistia; order Polypteriformes; family Polypteridae; genus Erpetoichthys; species Erpetoichthys calabaricus. Next base: position 256,768,571 of record NC_041395.2, on the reverse strand, counting down.
TTATGGCAAGCATTTATGACCAAGGCTGATAAGATCTTTTTATGACACTGAACATCCAAAAAATATATATATTTGTGTGACTCTGTATACCTCCTTCTGAAAAAAGATTATTGGCCATCTGTGTAATACCCAGAATACATGCCCCAACCATTACTGTATTTATGGAAAAGAAGAAATACTGTAATAGAGCAAAGGAAAATTTGTTTAATACATTTTACAGCCGTCAACATGAGTGACTTGAGGTAATATTCTATATCTATCATCAGGCATAGTTAGAACAGAATAAAAAGCAATGAAAATACCTTTATAGGTGTTCTAAATATTGAAGAAGGCTATGCGCAACACTCCAAAAACATCACTTTATTTGTTTTAAACAACATTCTGGAAAAGAAGTACTTTAATATAGTTTATAGACTTTTTTTTATTCTTATTACCTGAAACATTTTTATAAGTGTAATATGGCTGCTAACACATCACATTTTTAGATCTTGCAGAAATTATCATTCCGGTTGAAATAAGATACTGTATAATAGTTTTAATGTCTCATTTTAAATTTGAGTATGAGGTAAACAGATGAAGCCTTTTAAAAAGTTATTTGTAGTGGTCTGCCTGCAGCAGACTGAATGAGATCGTACTGATTCAGAAATTTTCAGTAATGTGACTGCACTAGCTTGAAAAATCTCCAGGTGGAGCAGTTAAAGCTTGAAATGGAGTGTGAGACACTCAACATAAAAACCTGAATTTGAATCTCAGTGACAGCTTAGTGACAATCTTTTTTTTAAATTAAAGAATTTAAGATGTACACTATTTAGATTTTAAATATATTTTTCTGTAGCTTGGTAACATGATGTGTAATTTCAAAGTCTCCATAGTGAGAAAAGTTAAAGTAAGTCTAAGTAGTAGGAAACGAAAATATTTTATTTAATTGTGCGTTTCAAAACATTTAAGGGCACAATATATGATGAAACCATAAAATATATAACTGTAGATGGTAGTAACACTATAAATAAATAATCAAAATTGTACACAACTGAATTCCATCCTCTTCATAAATATTGTATGCTTTACAGTCTTAGACCATTGGCCTGCAGTACTTTGTTACAATAAAATAATTCAATAATTTAATACTTACTTGATAGTACTATTAATATGAAATTGTGTATCCAAGTAGCAAAAACATATTGCAAGTTGTTGTTTAAGAAATATTTTGATATTCTACTTCCTTTTCTAAAACACGTTTTTTTTTTACTTATAGTGGTAACAGGTAATAGATTAATTTAAAGCATCGCCCCCACATGGTCAAAAGGCTGGTCAAAACATTTTTTTGTTTTCTTCTGTGCATACTGGATTGGGCTGCCATATTTGTATCCCGAGCACGGTAGTCTGTTTGGAGTTTGCATGTTCTTCATGTGTTTAAGTGGGTTTTCCCACATTTGTATTAACTTAAAGGTTTATTGGCCCCCACCTTTCGTAGTGTTATTGTGAATGCTTGTTTAAAGATTACTTTCCACTCTTGACTTTCATTGTGGTTTCATTGAAAATCACGCTTTGTGGGGGAATAAGAATAACAGCATGCAGAAGTAAGCTTATTAGTTTGATACTGCCGGCTTTCTTCTGGTCTTATGGGAATGAAAGCTTCCACAAAATGGGTGGATGGGTGAATTCGAAAAAGAAAAATTACTTTAAAACATTATGGAAACTTTTTGTAATTTTTACAACAGAATCAATAAAATACTCAACAAAAAAATGGAGCAGCATTGAACACAAGGTAATAAACACTTACGGCCAGTATATTAACACAGTAAAATGGCAGGCACCATGCAAGAACTATAGGCCACGCAGTTTAATAATAATGACAGTAGTACATATGAGGAGAGTGGCGACAAACTGAAAAATTATGAAAGAATGGATTAGTTTAAGTTAGTGTGAGAAAGTAAAAATATGTTAGCTGTTAGAGGCTACTATTGTCTTATTGTACAGTTGCTTCAGTAATTTTTCAGCGTCACGTTTATTTTTTTTATTGACTTTATGTAAGATCCATTTATTTTTAATTATTAAATGCCCTATGCCAATTGCTGTACTGTTAAGTTACTAAATGTTTACAAAACAGAAGTGACATAATAACTTGAGTCCTGTAAATTGTTATTACATACACTTCGGCCCCAAATATACAATCTGTGAGAGTGCACATTCTGCCTCTTCTCTCCTCGAGCGCCTTAACCCAGAGACACATACACAACCAAGTGTTGTACAATAACAAAGCACCGAATCCAACTAAGAGTCTGAAGGGGTAAGCCTAGCTGCACTTGGAGCAAGGTATGACCTGAATCATCACAAACTCCACTCTCAAATAAACCAACACAAGACAATTTATTTTCATGAACACATTTAAGCCATTTGAAACTCTAGTTCCATGTAAATTCCGAAGATGCAAAGAAGCTAAATAATTCTGACATTATGAAAACAAGATATGTAAAGTTGTGAAAACAATTGGTTAAATGTAAAATAAAATATTAACAAAAAGAACAACAGTAGTGAAAGCAATAGCTGAAACTAAAATGACCGTTTCAAAAGGAACTGGAATAATTTTTCCATCTTGGACACTTTTATTCAAATCCAAATCATCAGGTGTTATTATATCTACCAATATGGCTAACTTATGTTCTATAATTATAATTACTTTCAATTTAAGTTTACAAATGCCATGTTAAATGAGACACTGAAGTGCCAATATTCAGGAAACTTGTGACCTTCATATGTACTGTAAAGTACAGGTGATTTTAAGAGTCTTGGATTGTGTATAAGACAAAATTTTAGTTACAAAAGTAATTTTAGGAATTTATCTTAAAAAAAATGTTTTATGATGTGTTTTATTCTCAGCAATGTAGGCTTGTCATTTATACATACGATTTATAATGAAAAATACTTAAAATTAGGTGCTCACAAAAAAAAAATGTAAAGTCTGTGAATAAATATAATAAATATAACTTTGGAAAATTCGCATTGTGTTGTGTAAATTCACATTGTTTTTGTAGTTACAATGAATTTATTATTTGGCCATCAGAGAAGGGTGCATTGAAGCAGAAGGCCAAGTTCCCCATCGCACAGGACTGGAATGTAGCAGACAATCTCGCATATTTGTGAAACTTACTAGGGTGGACATCTTCTCTAAATTTCAATGGTTCCCTTGGAAACGGGCCGCTCCTTGGAATCTTAGGGAAAACATTATAAGCACATACATTATATACAGTAACTGGAAAACAAATATGTGATTGGATGATTCAAAGAAAGAGACACTCTTTTTTTATAATTTAACATTCTTTTAAATAATAAAGTGATCCATTTAAATAAAGAGAATGTGATTTTTTTTTGTCAATGAAAGTAAAAAAAGTAATTTCGTGTTTGCTTGAATGTCCATCTCTCAATCAGAAAGCAAAATTAGTGTGAAATGATTCAGGGGTTATTTGTTTGTATTAATTTTCTGTTTTTATTGAATTGATTTATTCTGGAAATGTTTTGCCATGTTAATTATCAATAACACCTGAAAATTCAAAAATCAGGCTCAATGACAATAGCAACATAGCAATTCCCTTATGTAAAAAATGATGGACACAATTAAAAAGGTGCACCTGTTGCAAAGAAAATGTCTCCCACTGCACACACACAAACAAGTATTTTTACTCCCCATAGAATAACAAAAACAGCAGGGTGCAACTCTTAGCTTTTGTGACAACAGTTTTCCAGCTCCAAGAAAATGAGTCTATCTCTGGTAGAAAGAGCTACAGAAAACTGCCTGTAAGATTTTAGATATGTTTCGCTCAGTTGTAATCACCAAGTTTCTTCTGTGTGTCCACAAGCATTATCATTTGTGTTAATTTATTTTTACTTCTGTGTTGATGAGATTTCATTACAGAATTTAATTAATTTCTAAAAGAAAACAGTATGCACTAAACTGCATGCAGGTCAAACTAAATGATTTCTGTAAGATGGCATTTTTTGACGCTCCTGTCACCTTTCAAAGAGACAGCACATCATTAAGACAAAAATAACACATAACAAACCTGTAGACTAACAATTCAGACTTAATGTTGGAGATGTATGGGAGAAAAAAGTACTGCAAGTACTGACTATATTTAGAGTAGTGCATGTGTTAAATTAAAAGGAAAAACAATGCTATTTGTTACCCACATTTCAAATGTGGATGGAGTGATCCAATCACAGTCTGGTAATAGTCTGTTTACTCCTGGTTTATAATTCAGTCAAATGCTATGTGATCAGATCACCAAAAATGCACATTAGGCCAATAGTAAATATGGCCAGAAGCTTATTCTATTGAAGAGAGACTGTTAATTTGTAGAAATTTTCAGAGGGGGAGCAAAACAAAATGCAACACAGTTAATATGTTATTTACTATTGCAATTTTAGTGCATATTTGCTTGCTTTCTTAGTAAGAAGAAAAAACATATTTGTTAAGCAAACATTTCCACAGTGATTTACCACTAAACCATCCTACTTCTTCATTTGTGAGCCTCAAGTTGATAAAGAAACAAGTCAGGTTCAGACAGATGTGCAGATTATAGTAAATGATAAGTAACAACACATATACATTTTTTAAACCATTATAGTAATTAAAGTCTTTAGATTGCCAATTCCTTATTATGTTTCATTTTATGCAATTTCTAAAAAGTATGTGATTTTTTTACTGTGCTAACAAACACAATTATTGAAGTATAAACTCCATTTAGTCAGAAGAAACATGTCAAAACTTTTCCAAAATTACCACACCAAGTGGTGGAGTAAAATTCCATATTAACTGGATTTAAAGGTTCATTTTTGAGGTTAAAGAAACCTCAGACATTTTGGCTAGCCAGGCTTTTAATGCACATAAAATAGCACACTATAAGGGTACCCTGTATACTGACTACATCTGTAACTGAGATTAACAGTATCCTCTCCTCAAGTATAGATTAAATTCATGTTAATTTTGGTCAATATAAAACACAAATATTTTGAATTCTTTACTCGTGGACATGATATTTGTCACTTTCGATTTTGAATTGGCTTCCATGGACGTGTATTTAACATAAACAATCTTTATACTTTTTACAGTATCCTGGACAATGGCAGCCTGTTCATACTATAGCTTTTACTGTGGTTAATACAAAAGGATAAAAAATATTCTGAGAAGAGTATGTAAATTTGATGAATATGTTGAGCCATATAGTACTTATCATACGCCAATTAGGTATTTTTCACAAATATGAAGCAAAACATTATTTCCAAGAACACTGTAACTGTGTCCTTGACGCAGTTCCAACAGGATTTTTCAAAGAAATCTCAGATGTGCTAATTGATAGTGTAATTGACATAGTTAACTCATCATTAGACAGGAGGGATCTTCCCAGATTGTCTGAAGACTTCAGTAGTTCAGCACATGCTCAAGAAACTCCTCTGTGCTTGACAACTTTAATGAAACTTCTAAATTGCCTTTTTTAAAGTCAGATTCTAGAAACAGCAGTTTTTCAGTAGTTAGAAAACTATTTATACAAGTACTCAATTCTTGATAAGTTTTAGTCAGGTTTTAGTAGAAAGTAGTAAATGACTTATGGGTTAATGCTGACAGAGGCTGCATATCTATTCATGTTCTACTGGACCTGAGCGCAGCATTTAACACCAAAAACCACAGTGTTCATACTGTAATTTATCACATTAGCAAATGGGTTATTTAACAGGTATAAAATTCTTTGCTAGTGAAGATACAGTATTTACAGTTCAGGGATACATGATATTACATCTATTCTTGGCCTAATGTTACTTTCAGTGCTCTTGTGCTATGCATATGACATACAGCTTTATTTAGAGAGGGGTTAGAGCGTACTTTACTGTTATGTTTTCCAAGCCAGTCTCATGCAGGTACGGGCCACTGGCACTCACGTATGTGAGAGTGTCACACACACATGAGACAATGTCAAGGACAGTAATGCGCACTCACAGGCCAGTATCATGGTCCTATAAGCTAATGCCTTGCCCTGCGTTACAAGTTATTGAGAGGCCTTCACACACTCTATAGCATGCTGGGCTGAGGAGCAGTATGGACCCCAACTCACATAGGATTCTCATTACAGTAGTTAGGAGCCATTATGCAAGTGCAGTTGCCATTGTAACACATATTTTTTCTTCTTCTGAATTTAAACAGCATTACACCACAGTTAATAATGTTTGCAATTAAGCAATGCCAAATGCTGCATGTTAGTTTGAATGGGAAATAATTGAATTGAAATTTTTACCCTAAAACTTTCTTTTTTACCCCAAAGGGACCATTTAGAACATTTTTGTGAATATTTCTTCCCTTTTAAAATTGTTTCTTTATTTTTTTCACTTTGTGCGTGAGTAAAGGTGAGTATTTAAAGACCACAGAAAAAATGGGTTTGAGGTTTGAGTATACAGTATTTTACTGTTATGTTTAAATCTCATAGGCCGGTGCCCCTTCCCCCCACATCCAGCCCCATCATGGGTCAACGGCCCACTCTTACTGACCAATGGCTCAATGTCACATGCCAGTGGCCCACCTTTTGCTGCAGATGACTTGCCTGCCTTCACTGGTCCACCTCTACAGGACAATAGTCCGCCCTTATTCTCTAGTTTTGCAACATAGAGAATAAGAAAAGAAACTTTTGCAAGTCAATCACGTGATTTTCTTATGCTATCTAATTACTGCATGTTCTAGCCCGTTTTTAACTGTTTAAACGAATTTCGATCAAAGCTATCTTTTGTAAATGTACTAGGTTATACAATTTTTTTTATTTTTCAGACAGTTTTTTCTTCTGTTTTTCAAGTATTTTGAAATTCAAAATTAATTTCGCAGACAGATTAAACGCCTCCAGGGCTTGATGTCCTTACTGTCACAACCTGACCGAAGCATCACTGGATCACATAGAGAAAAAACATGTTAAACACGCAATTCATTATAGTGTCAACAGTATAGGTAATCTTGTTTATGCATTTCCAATGATGTAAAGAAATCTCACATTTCTCACATTTCCATGGTTCAATGGAGTTTGCTTATAATTCCTGAAATGTATATTTGTGGAGGGCGGGTTGTGGGTAGGTAATCTTTTCAAACTCGTGCAAATATGGCAAGAACGTGTAAATGTAAAAAAATATATTTTTTTAGCTAGGAATTGAACCTAATATTCCAGAAGTGTGACCCAACAGCACTAGCCACCATTAATCACATTGTAAGAGTCAAACAGTTCATGATCTTTTTATTCCTTGCTTACTTTAAACTTGAAAAACCAATGCATTCTGAAACTAATGTGCTTAGCCAACAGAAAACGTTTTGATTCTTTGCTTCTGCCATGAGGCCAAAGAGCAGAAAAGAGCTCACTGGCATTGTCCTAAGTTTGGGAAGCTATTGCTAAGAGAATTAAACTTTAAGGCCCATCTAGAAAAACATGGTAATGTACAAGGTATAAAAGGTATAAAAAATATTGTGAATGTTTAAATAAAAAAAAAATTACAGTAAAAGACATATTGTCATCAATCCTCCTCAAAATACTCCCCTTCGCTTAGGTTCACTTTTATGGAGTCATTTAAATGTTCATCTGTCAGTCTTGTTCTGAACTTTGATTTCATGACATTCATGTCAGAAAAGTCAGACTCACAGAGGTATGTAAACCCAAGCAAAGCAGACATTTTCAGAGCTGCTTGGTGAAGATTCATATAGTTATCTGGCTCTACTAAGCTCCAGAAATGCTGAGAAAGACTTTAAGTGCACATTATTTTGAAGGTTTACTAACATATAATATATAAAATCCAATGTCTCTCTGTCTGTATGTCTGTCCGCTTTTCACAAGAGAACCACTTTTAATGGATTTACATTGGGTTTTTTTCTATAATTTGCTGGAACATTTTGCGACTTCTCTCATTTTGCTATGTATCATAGTTCACTTGCGGTACCGATTTATTTGCGCAAATCTTGCCTTACTCACTCACTCGTCAGCTTCCTCAACTCTGTTTAGCTAGCGAACGAGAGAAAAATTGAATTCAACTTTGTTTGATATTTAAAATAAAGTGTTACTTAGGTCTTGATGAGTTTGAGTCCAGATATTCTCATAAGTGTATGCCACAGTGAAAAGATAGATTGCAATTCAGATTGTGGATTGTGATTTTGTGTTAAAAGGATCGTGATAAGAGTTTTTGGAAAGATCGCCCACCCCTAATTTGACTAATCAAGTTTTCAAATTTATGTAGGATTCATTAACCCTTTGGCAAACTACTTGGAAAGGGGTTGCAAGCTAACAGTAGCTCACGAGCGATGTGTTGGAGACCCCTGATCTAAAGGTTTTTTGATGATCAGGAACAAGATGTCTTTTACTCTGTCCACATTAAAAGGATGACCACATATCTTTTTGAACACAAAAAAATTCTAGAGGTTTTAATTCCCCATCATTAAACACAAATGAAGATTGGACCACCCAAATTTGTGCCAGATGAGAAAGTTTGTCATTATCACACCAGGACCAATACCACCTGGTTTTTCCGAGGGTAATTTGTTACCCAAAATGTCACTGTTTATGACCTGTTCTTGGTGATCAAAGGTTTGTGAAATGCACATAATTCCATATTTTATTGCATATATGTGACCTTTAACCTATAAACTAATTATTTATTCCTAAACATTTTATATATATTTTATTAAATAGGCATCCATGTGTCAATGAAGACTTGCTTAGGTCGTAATACTCAGGTGTGGATCCAGATACACACCTCTGGCTTCCACAATGTCCCACTATGTTCTATGCTGACAACAGCAGTAAAGGTGTGCCAGTTTATGAACAGGACTTTTTGTTGTATATGTATGCGCTTATGACATTACGAGTAGCACTTATTATTTTTATCTTTTTAACAGAACACTGCAATTAGTCAGTTCCCGTCAATGATGAAGGACCACCTTAATATCATTGTTTCCCACAATATGATCAGGAAGGCTTTTTTCCATTGTTCTGCCATGACCAAGTACAGTTATGAGTTTGTTAGTACTTGCTTTGGCAAGCAGCCTCCAGTGTTTATTGCTAATGTGAACTGGAAAGTAACTTTTGATTTACCAAGTTAGTGTTTTGCAAAACATATCAAAAATGAATGTATTCTTAGCATTTCCCATTTTTACATGGGGTCACTATAAAAAATATATATATATATTTTAAATTCTAAAAACTTTCCTTTTCTCTTAAAACACAAAGTGAATCTCCTGAAAAGACCACATGCTGAAGATATTCAGCCAAGTGATTTGTCGGTAAACATTGAAAACAGATGGACACATCTAGAAAGATAACTAATTGCTTTTGGCTTCTTTGTTGGTATTGTTTTTGTCAGAAGTATTGCATTTCTTTTTTAATAATTCACTATGTTCTGTAAACAATTTGTATTTTTTTTGACCTCCGAAACAATTTCAAAAGCAAGAAGAGAAAAGTGTGACTCGATATTACATTACTAAATACAGATTGGCTGCCTTTCAACACAGTGGTTAGGCACCATATGTAATAGGATGAACATGGGGCACATTTGTGCCCTAATATAAAAAGAAACAAGCATCTTCATATAAAATTAGAGTAAAATCAGAAAAGCTTTGGCACTCTTGTCTTTTCTTATGAATTCATATCCCCGCATTTGCTTTTATTTCTGGGATTTCTCAACTGTATTCATGTAACTATGTCTATATGAAAGGACAGTTGCTCACTTTCAAATTTATTTTTTGTTTTAATTGAAGAGTGCTAAAAATCCTTAGAGCAGCATTTTTTTATATTCTGCATTTGCTCCTTGGATTAGATCATTGACCAGAATTGGACCAGCTGTCACAAAAACTGAAGTCGCCAAAGACCATCGACAGTGAGTTAATTAAACTATAAACACATAAAACATATAATTCTAGTGCTGTTGTCCTAGTTTTTTTTCTGTCTTTGGTTTCAGATTAACATTCTTCCTAGTATGTATTTGTTTGTTGATGACGTGATTGAATAGCACTGAAGAAAAATCTCAGACTGCAATCTAGTAATGTTGCAAGTAATAATAAAACAACTGAGAAAAATGACATGGAGAGTTTGAAGTAAGGTCATATTATTATTATTATTTGTTTAAAATGTCAAACATCTATACAAAATGTTAAAATTAAATAACTTTAAAGATGAATTAACATGATCAATGTCAGTGTTTATAAATTATTTGTGGACTGTTTGCCTTTTGAATGAATGTTTTCACATGAAAATCTCCTTTGCTTTTCTCTGTTTTAATATTTCCAGCTTTGCCTTCCAAAACATCTGGAACACTGAGAGATGGACAGTAAAAGATCCTGCACAGTGGCACTAGACAGACCACATTAATAGTGGAGTCTTTATTTGCGCAATAAGTAAAGAGCATGTTTTGCTGTTTTGGAGGGGTTTTTTTTTGGATGGGCTGTGTTTTTGACAGTTAATGTTGTTTTGATGGAACCAAAATTTTAAAATTTGATTAAATTAACTATATGAAATACATGGAATTGTCATACATTTTATGAGTTTAAATGTTCATCACTTCTTTAAGTGTTTTAAATATGAATGCATGTTTTTACTTTCTGTGATGCAGATTCACACACATACACATATATATATATATATTATGTGTTATGTATTTATGTATGAAAGCATTTTGCAATTTTATTACAGTGGAATGCAGTGTGTTCATAAGCTACCTTAGAACCTTAGAGGGTGCTATGCATTGAATTAAGATTATGTATACCATTAAAGAATTATAGACAGCCATTGCTTTGTTGTTTGGGCTCATTTTCTTGGGCACTGAGCTGTTTTTGGGTGGAGATTGAATGGCAGTTGTGCTAATGTTGTGACAAAGACCTGACTACCTGGATAAGAAAATAAAGATGTTTATTTGTTTATTTTTTAATATAATCACTAACCTGTTTTTTAATTTCAACTCTTTACAGTAAATGTCAGAAATCAAAGAAAACAACAGTGTGTGACGGCTGATTGAAATGTGTGCATTTTTCAGAAATTTAGACAAAACAGGTAACAACATTTTAGAAAATTTCAAAAACTGAAAATATATATTGTATTGTCTCTTTCTTTGTAATCACTATTTTTCACTGTCAGCTCTCTCTATCCAGACATCACCAAACTCAATTTGCCAGTGTGACAATTGTAAAGGAGAATGTCCTCACAGGTCATAGATTTAGTTGTGGCTGCAAGCTTCCAAGTCCATTTACATTTGACAGGTAAGCCGTTAGTGACAGATATATACTCAAACTCTCTCTAGTCAGATCTAAATAATAATTTATAATAATGGGGTCTACTTTATTCATTAATAGGAGCAGGGCAATCCTTTAGCACAGTGCAGTGAAAAGACTGATTGATGAACAACATATTATGGTAAGCTATGCATATAAGATAATGACATTTCTGTGTCAATCACTGAAAACGAGTCAATGTATAATCTGCTGTTTGTCAGCTTAGGGTCTGTATGAAGACTTGTTGTTTGGAGAGCAAAAGTCAAGTAGGATGTATGTCTGGCAGCATCCACAAACTTCACCAAAGTTTAAACAGCTTCTGAAGGCAAAAAGAAGTAATTTCAGTGAAGAACATGTAAGCTTAATTATTATAGTCTCACTTCCACTTGTATGTGATCTTGTCTGCCATAAGACCTATCTTGATTCTCTGAATGCCATTCAGTGTCTGTTTTTGTCATACGTTATTCAACTAGACAGGTTAACTAATTGAAAAACAAGAGAAGAGTTGGACTTCATATTTGATGTCATTATCCCAGAGGAAAAACATTGCAAGCCTATCTTACCTTAACTTTTAAAAATATAGCTTGAAAATGTAAACTGTACTTTGCTGTATTGTCACTATCTTCTATTGGATGTCTGTTTTATAGTATGTTCTTATAGATCACAATTAACATCCTATGTAAATATTAAGTGGAACTTGCACTAACATCTAGGGATGTTTGTGGTATAGCGGGTCCACAGCTCTCAGCAAAGGCCAGTTTTTAAAATAAATAATCACCACGCTCGGAGCTTAGCGAGGGGCCGTGGTAGTTGTGGCTGAAGCAGGTCTCAGGGCGATCTGCGGTTTGGGCGTTTCTCACCTAAGTGCACAGGTGAGAGACTGCCCACATCCGTGATTGTTCCTGGGGATGCTAATTTGCCGCAGCTGCTATGCCCTCTCGACCTATATAGAAGTGCGAGTCGGCTAAAAAGGAATGAAAGAGTAGAACAAGAGAGGAAAGAAAGACGGAGGTTGCTAGAGAGCACGGAGCAGGAGCACAGAGCAGGAGCAGGAGTGAGAGAGAGAGACAGAGAGCGTAAGCGCAAGCTGGTGCGGGTGAGCGAGCGAGCAAGCAAGTGAATGCTCGCAGGCAGCTGTACGGAAGCCTGCGTGTTAGGCCGACACCCAGGAGTTGTAGTAGTGGTTGCTCCCACTGAGTGTTCGAGTAGTGGGAGTGATCAGTGAAGGGCGACTGGCCGCATAAGGCTGGGAAGGCAGCGGGAGTCGGGAGGCTTGGTGGAGAAGTCCTTGATGTGAGCGTCCTGGTCATCAAGGATACCAAGTCTCGAGTCTGGGATGAGTGCGCGACCGAAGCCAGGATTGGGAGGCCTCCAGACCTGTTTGAAAAGGAGTGAAGGACAGCTGCAGAGAGTGCATCTCACCTGCTGTGGGGCCCAGATGGGTGAAGCGGATGAGGCGCTAAGGTAAAGAAGCACCGGGCTCTGAATAGTGTTTTAAAGAAATGCTTCCAGCATTGTTTTAACCTCGGTTTTAAAGGATTGTTTTTGTATTGTTTTTAAACCTCCACATTTCTTTTATGGATTATTTATTTAATGAAGAATTTGACTCACTGCACTTTATGTATTTGAATACTTTGATTTGATTGTTTATAAATAAAAGCACTTTTGCACTTTTGTACCATCCCCTTGCTATGTTGTTGCCTCACTGTCTAGCTCATCGGTAACATTACCGACGGTGACGGGTTCAAGGGCTCCCGGACAGCAGATGGGAGCATGGAGCCGAACCCGCATCGTCACAATGTTATAATGTAAAAAGCATTTGAACATTGCAGATGTTTATTCTCAAAACTTCTTTTTTGTATTGTTTTATATTGTTTTGTTTGTTTGTTGTGGGAGTGGTATTTACTTCATCATTCTTAACATGGGTGTGTGTATATGGGGGGTGAGATAGGGCAAATAATAGAATTTTGAGCTTAATAATCTTGTGGTGATCCTGATGACAAAATCAGCAAATTACATTTATAAATGTTTAGTACATTCTTAATAATTTTAGCTCTGTAACGACATTAACAGCTATCACTGTTATAAAAAGTGTAGTTTTCAGTTATTATTAGTCATCAGGAGAGAGTTTTTTTTCTTGCTGTCCCAAACACTTTTTCATACCCTCAACACGTTGCAAAATTTGAATCCAATACCTTTTTCAGGATAAAGGTGTAAAAAAAAATAACAAACTTTTCAGGTGTGTATTGGTCTGGACAAAGGAAACAACACGAAAGGCTACAGCAACACTGTTAATTTTCTTTGGTATTGTCTCACATCTAGTTTAATTATGTAGATTACATTATGTATTGTAGTGTAATGCTATTTACATTCAGAAGAAGAACAAGAAAAAAGGTTAGGTGTTACAAAGTCAACAGCACTTGTGTAATGTCTCCTAACTACTATAATGAGCTTTGCAAGCCATTAGAGGGTCCATACTGCTTTTCAGCCCGATGTATTATGGAGTGTGTCTAGGCATCTCAGTAACCTGTAATTTAAGGCAAGGCATTGTTTTGTGTGTGTGTGCCAACTCTTCTGTGACACAGTTAGTGCATATGTGCCACTTTCCTGTACGTCTGAGACCCTGGCACAGGCATAACATGCTACTAGTAACTGTTCTGTGGCACTGTCTTATGTGTGCATCCTATGATCCTGCGACACAGTTTGTGCCTGTGTGCCACTGTCCCATACATCTGAGACACTGGCTCGGCACAATGTAACAGTACGGTAGACTCTGCTGCTGTTTATTCATCTATAACACCACATGACCCTAACACTCTGGAATCTCTGATCCTATGCCTGTCTTGTATTTGACATTATATATAATGAGCAAGAAGTAATTTCCTCAAGCTAAATAAGGAAAAAAACTGAAATCTTAGTCTTTAATAAAAATGAAAATAGTGAAGCTATTAGAAATAAACTTGACCCCTTAGCAGTAAAAGTCAAGGTGGAAGTAAAGAATTTAGGTATAATCTTGGACTCTGACCTAAACTTTAAATTATATACTAACCATAATACTAGGACATGATTTTCCCATTTAAAGACATGTCAAAAGTTAGACTCTTATAAAATACTTCAAGATGCTGAGAAATTAACTCACGCTTTTGTTTTTAGTTGGCTAGGTTTCTGTAATACACTTCTAACAGTACAACATAAGAATGACACCACATGGTTAGTTCACAATGTAGCAGCAGGAATTTTAACCAGAAAAAGAAAATCTGAGCAAATCTCAACAGTTTTAGCTTTGTTAAATTGGTTACCCATGTCCTTTTGAATTAACTTTAAAATACTACCAATGGTATATAAAACCTTAAATCTTGCTGCTCCTTCTTATATCTTGGAGTGACTGTCCGCCTACACTTCCAAGAGCCAAGTTTAAAAGAAATGGTGAGGAGGCATTTTGATATTATGTACCAAAAATGTGGTTAACGCTCAAGATGAGCTCCTCAAAAACAAAGTGATAAACGAAACAGCTTTAAATAGGGTCATTTTAACAAATTGTAATTAGGAATACAGGAGTTTAATGTTTTCTGTGGCATCCATGATATTACAGTTCTTCCAAAATTACCTAACTGTTTATTTTCGGCCTCTGTTTTTTCAATAAGTTGTTGAAATGTACAATGGAGATAATATGCCTTAAAATTTGATATGACTCCCTGATCATGGGCTAGATTAACAAAGTAGTACTGGGTGGTAGATAAATTACTTCAATCGGAATGCAAGATTTTAGTTGGATAAATCATTGGGATGACTTTGTGTATTATCAATCAGTAGCAACACTTTCTGCTCTTTTTTTTTAAACTCACAGTAACACTTTACGGATGAACAAAAATTTATGGTAAACCAACTTTGGAAAATGTTCATCGTGATCCAAGATTTCCTATTAACTTCCGAAATTACAGGTAGACTAGATTTTAAAATTCCTTTCATTTCTCTTGGAGCTTTGGATTGATCAAGCATCGGCTTTAATTTGAAGTCTCCTTTAGTGCTACCACCCAAAAGAAGGGTTAAGAGGTCTTTTGTAGCTTTGAATCCTGGTGCTTGCTTTTCTTTGCGTGATATAAAAGTCCGGTGTAGCATTCTCTTCTAAAATAAACCTGTTTCATCAACATTAAACACCAATTCAGGATAATAATTCCCTTGCTAAATTATAGCTTTTAAAATTGTTGGAAATGCCTTAGAAGCTTCTATATCCGCACTTTCCACTTCTCCAGTATTTCGTATGTTGTGGAGGTTGCTATATTTTTAAATCTATCAAACCAGCCTCTGCTAGCTACAAAATTTTCACTCATGGGAGGAGTGGGATATTCTATGTTTTGTTGGAAAGGGGGGAATCTATGGTTGCAGTCCGTTCAAAATCAGTGCTTTTCACGGATTCATTTGGGTTTTGTTTGAGCATAATAGCATTATAACAAATCATCATATATTTAGAGCCTTTTTTAGGGTTTGAACAAACTGCGTTATACCAAATCAGCGTTAATTGGTGTAGAATTAAGCGGAATCTTTTTGTACTTTACCAATGGACATACTCCAGGCTAATACTGTGGAACATTTTAAGAAATTCCTAAAATTCCACTTTTTTTTAATTTTGCTTTTTTGTTGCTTCAGTTTACTTCTACTCTTAATATCCTAGATATTCATAGAATTATTATTCTCTTTAGTGAATCTGCGATCATTATTAATCTTTATTTTTCTGTTTTCTTTTTCGGTTCTTCTGTGGCATTGTATTCCACCACTATCTGATCAAAGTTCTGTGCAGTCATCTGTGATACCGGAATGAAAGTGGATACTCCAACTTGTCAGAAGACCCACTGCTTCAAATCCTCCAAGATGATACCTAAAAAGAACCAATTAAGAACTACTTAAGAACATTTATGTTAAGTAAAATGCCCAGTGGGGGCCAGGCAGTCTTTTGGCCTGGAACACCTACAGAATTTGTTGTTTCTCCTGCTTAATTGGAGTTTTTTATTTTTCTGTCCAATCTGGCCATCTGACCTTATAATTGGACTGCTGTTTAGAAACTTTGTATACTATATTTTGTATACTATTTATTCATTATTATTCTTGACTAAATTTAGTTTGTTTTTCTTTGTATGTAAATACTTCTATGACATGTTGTAAATCCCTTTGAGCTACATCATTTTTATGAAAATGTGCTATAGAAATAAATGTTGTTGTGTACCACTGGATCATCAAGATGCTGCCTTCCAGGAACTCATTAGTTGGGAAGTTATGCAAGGTTTGGGGCATGATGTGAACTGTAATTGATCCTGAGGTGAAGAATTCTTGTTGAAGAATTTAATTAGTTGTCATGGATTTTAGGGAAATAGTATTCATATAGGTTGGGTTGGTTTGGGAGCATGCACTGATAGCACATTGCCGGACCCACCACACAATGAACCACCCTCATTGTGACCTGAATACAGCAGATGACATAGGTCAGAACTTAATTCCATTGTGACAAAGAATGCTGTGAAGTCTTTGTATATTGTCATTATGGTCATGATAGGTACTTCTTTTTAATTAAATTTTTTCTACTTGAATTCTGGTTGCTGCCTTATATTTATGTGGTGTTTCCATATGGAATCAAAACCTCAAACTCCTTTGCGTTACATTGAAAACTTGAGAATTGTGTCTTTATCTTTATAAGATGAACTTGACTAGGTATAGTGGACTCTTACTTTGGGCAAGCTCTTCATAATTGTGTGTGTGCGTGTTTTTGAACAACTCATTGTTTATAATTGTGTCTATTTCATACAGACCTTTGGTAGATGTTGCATGTTACTTAGCTGTGAAATTCATTGGGCAGTCCACTGTGAAATAAAGGCTCTATAATATAGAGTACTGCTATTGTAACTGAACATGAATTTTAGTAAATCATTCTTAAATATTCCCACTGTAATATACCTTTCAGATGTGCACATCAGTCTGTTGTGTTAAACCTCTTCAATCTCAAGATAAAAATGCTGTGATGTTATTTTTCAAGGACGCTGCATATATAGTTATAATGCTGTATACTTATAATGGAAATATGCACACTACATTTTATTGGATATTCACATAGTGATTGTTTGCAATGAAAATCGCTGTATGCTGTTAATCTTTTGACTTATCATGACAAAAAAATATTTGGCAAGATAAGATATAAAAAAGCTCAGGGCCTTTTATGTTTTTTTTTTGATTAATTCAGCAGATGCTGAATTCAGAATGTCATTTCTAAACAAAACTGATGACAAAATAGCTGAGCTGCAAAAAAATAACATTCTTGCTATAATATTCTTTCAATTATTAGCCAAGGTGAACTGAAAGCTAATACTTAAAAATGATTTATCCTTCCATATACCAGGTTTATTATATTTATTGTAAGACTGTCATTGCCACAGTCATGTCAATAATTTTAGCATTCATGAATTGTTACTTTAAAAATTATACTTAACACTTCAGAAGAAACTACTTTATCAAGTGAATTTGAAGGGTGAATTTAATTAAAACTAACTAAAACTTGGTGGTAAATATATGTTTGATTATAGACTGCTTGTTCCATTTAATCATTTAGGTAATGCATTTTAGATGCTGATTTAGATTTTGATGTTAGCTGAAACAATTTCAGCTGTCAAACTGACTTATGAATCAATATTTATTGTGGCTTCCAGCAAAGGAAACATATTTGGGAATTATGCTTACAATATGGAGAAATGTTATATTCTTTCCAATTTCCCAGTGTATGTCAGTATGAAGCACCTCCAGGATTTCCCAGCCCTTCTATTTTCTTTTTCCCTCCTTTCGTTTTTTTCTTGCACTTACTCTTTAAATGTAAAAGACATCTGAGCAAATGGCTGACACCCCCAAAGGTTTTTAGTGTGCAATTTAATAGTCTTATACAGCTGCAGAAAAAAAGCGATTTAAATGTAAATTTATGACAATAAAGAACTGCAATATAAAGACTACTGCAAAGATTAGCCCATGGAGAGCTTGTAATTGCTGCAGTGCCACTGTTTAAATGTTGCAACAATTCTGTAACATTTAAATGATGTTTAAAAATTTTTAAAAATACAATATATTGTTCAAACCTGTAAATTATTTATTGCAATAAGTCCAGTTATTGATGAAGGATAAACAACAAAGGTAAAAGAATAACACATTAAAGTGCTTGCAGGCAACTCACATTTATTAGATATAATTTTCATGATGATAAGAATTAAAGCATGTTATTAAACATGGGAACACGGTGGCGTAGTGATAGTGACGAGCTGGCGCCCCTGTCCAGAGATTTTTCCTGCCTCCTAAAAGATGCTTGCAGTGCCGTGCGTGGCCTATGATTAATTAATTTATTGCAGCAGTATTGTCTCTTTCAAATGTACTAACCCCCAATTTCTGTCATTCCTTTTCTTTTTCCAAATACTCAATCGCCACACAATCAGCTCTGTAATAGATGTCAAGCCATCTGTAAGCTTAGAATGCCGATTCTTCAAAACTTTTAAGGACCGTTGAAATATATTTGTAGTACCTGGTTAATTATTCTATCCATCTATCTATCCAGGGTCGAGCCAGTCAAGAATACAGCGAGATGCAGGAACAATCCTTGAATTGGGCGCCAGCTCATCGCTAACCCTGCGACACCGTGTCTTCACATGTTTAATTATTAACAATATAGATTATTTAAATGATGTTAACATTTTATCTGTATAATGTAATAAACATATTTTGTTGCATTTCATCTTAAAAATTATATCGTCATCATATGTAAATACGTGCTTTATAAAGTGGCTCAGGTTGTGCAATATTATAACTATCACAATTTTACAGTGAGGTAATTGTACTTATAAGTACAAACAGTTCTACAAGGAGCACTTGATGGACTGATTGAGTGTGTTTATAGTTCTGGGGGTGAAACTGTTTTTGAACTGCGATGTTCCTACAGGAAAGGCTCTGAAGCGTTTGTTGTATGAGAGCAGTTCACCAGACTGTGCGCATGGCTGAGGCAGCGTGTTCTTGATGCTGTATACCAGGGGTGCCCACAGTGTTTTGGCTTGCGAGCTACTTTAAAATGACCAGGTCGAAATGATCTACCTACATTAAAAATGTTATATATATATATATATATATATATATATATATATATATATATACTGTATATATATATATATATATATATATATATATATATATAGAGTATACTTTATACATAAAATATATGTTGTCGTACCTTGCATAACTTAATAACCCTTATGGCACAATAACAGTTCAATACATTTATGGTCACTACAGTATTTGGGGTCTCGACATCTCAGCAGGAATTTCTCCCTAGCCATCTGCCTCAACGAAGGCCTCTTTTATCATCTCTCCATCTTGGAAGGACTTCTTATGCTTAATGATCGAGTGACTCACCCGGAACAATGCTTCGGTGTGTCTGCCTTTGCTTTTGAATTCAGCCTAGTGAAAAATGACAACTGTCCGATTAACTGCGATTTTAGTTCCCCCTCCTTTTTCTTTCTCAGATCGCTTTTCTGAAGGAAGTCAGTTTTGTAGTTTTTATGAACAGTTCGAAAGTGCCTTTCCACATTTTCTTTCTTTGGAATAGCAATGATAGACTGACAGATCCGACAAACGCACTTCGATTGTGACATTGTGAGAAAAAATAATCCTCTTCCAATTCTACATCCAGCCCATACCCTCCCCCCCTAAAACAACAATTTTTTTTTTAAATCCCTTCTTTAGTTGATATAAATTGGAAGGCTAACCAGATCACTTAGATAGCCAGAGTTTTCCAGTAGCTCACGCATTTGATCGTGCATGCAAGATGACCAGTGTGTTAGAAAAAAAGAGATCTCAGACTGGCCGCCCTGTATGTCAATCAAGTGACAAATGCCATAGGGAGGATATATGATAGAGTAACATTTAAAAAAAATTTTTTTGAATGCAATGTGATCTACCTGCACTACCTTTCTGATCTACCGGTCAATCGCGATCGACGTATTGGGCACCCCTGCTGTATACCAATAATTCTCTTTCCAATCAGCTGCTGTAGAGCTGTGATTCCACACTCGGATACAGTGGGATAAATACTTGAGAGTAACAAAGCTAAAGCAGCTATGGTATTTGGAATAGTTTGGCCATTCCGTCGACCATTATATTGTTACAGGTTAATTACAATCAGATACCTTAAACTTATAATTAATATGGGGTTAATTTCAGTGTATTTGATAAAGCCGCATCAGGGATGTGGATCTAAAAAAGAAAGGAAAACCACACAGGAACATAAGCACTGCTTTGATGCTGGGTGCCACCAGTTTGCAAAAACGAGAGGAGAACTTGCATTTGTCAGGGACTGAGTTTTTATACATCACTATGTGAGCGTGGAAACGGGCGTATGCAACATTTTTGTGCATACACACCGTTTATACATGAGGTCCCAGGCCACGCAAGTAAGGTCTGGTATCCAAAAGGTTGATCCCAGAGGCACCAATAAAGAGGATGGTCATGGTGGTTCAATGTAAAGGTCTGTAGCCATAGTGAAGGACGTAGTTGATCAACTTGCACTTGGGGCAGCCTCTCTTGAGATTTTGCAAAACTTCAGCCAAACATTTCTTTGAGTACGTGTTTAAAACTGGGCAAAACACCTCTGGGCAGTTCTCTGAGCGTGTGCTTGGTGTCCATGATGGGTTCTTGAAGCTTTCTGCCCCCAATACATTGCAATGAAAATGTGGTAGAGCATCAGCATTTATTTGTTTTCATTGAAGAAAATCACTTGCGGGCACATACCACATTCAGTTCTACCTTCATTTCTGTCTCAGTGATGACCTACAAACCTAAAAATAGGAAGTTTTTGTGAATAGTTGAATGAGACATCCTGTAACAATTCGTCAAGTGTGTGTGAATGAACTTTTGGAACTCCCCTTATAGTGTTAAAATAAATGTGAATAGGTCCTTGATACTAATACAGCTTTGATTTAAGAATTTAAATAATGATATTGATGAAATGTTATTCATACCCATAGTATAAGAAATTACTAAAATATTTGGTTTTTGAGGATTTTTATATTTTTTGCAAATAGCTGTTTATTTTTTATTAGCTACTAGCTGTCCTCTGTGGCTACACCCGTGTAGTGTTGAAACAGGACAGACTTTAACAATGAATAAATAAACAGGTATCACTGGCTAAGCAGAGGCATGGTCCGCTCTAAAATGCAGAGGTACACCAACTCGAACGGAGGCTGGTGTATGAGTGAGGATGGCCTTACCTGGCTCCCCAATCCTAACATCACGTTTCCCCCTCCCCTCGGCCCACAGCTTCTGTCTCAGATTAGTGTGAATATATCGAGGTCACAAAATCAACTGGAATGATCAAGCAAATTATAGAAAAAACCCGATCTAATTCCGTTAAGTAGTTCTCTCATGAAAAGCAGACATTGAATTTTATACAGTGGGTACGGAAAGTATTCAGACCCCCTTCAATTTTTCACTCTTTGTCATATTGCAGCCATTTGCTAAAATCATTTAAATTAATTTTTTCCCTCATTAATGTACACACAGCACCCCATATTGACAGACAAAAAAAAGAATTTTTGAAATTGTTGCAGATTTATTAAAAAAGAAAAACTGAAATATCACATGGTCCTAAGTATTCAGACCCTTTGCTCAGTATTTAGTAGAAGCACCCTTTTGAGCTAATACAGCCATGAGTCTTCTTGGGAAAGATGCAACAAGTTTTTCACACCTGGATTTGGGGATCCTCTGCCATTCCTCCTTGCAGATCCTCTCCAGTTCTGTCAGGTTGGATGGTAAACGTTGGTGGACAGCCATTTTTAGGTCTCTCCAGAGATGCTCAATTGGGTTTAAGTCAGGGCTCTGGCTGGGCCATTCAAAAACACTCACAGAGTTGTTGTGAAGCCACTCCTTCGTTATTTTAGCTGTGTGCTTAGGGTCATTGTCTTGTTGGAAGGTAAACCTTCGGCCCAGTCTGAGGTCCTTAGCACTCTGGAGAAGGTTTTTGTCCAGGATATCCTTGTACTTGGCCGCATTCATCTTTCCCTCGATTGCAACCAGTCGTCCTGTCCCTGCAGCTGAAAAACACCCCCACAGCATGATGCTGCCACCGCCATGCTTCACTGTGGGGACTGTATTGGACAAGTGATGAGCAGTGCCTGGTTGTCTCCACAAATACCACTTAGAATTAAGGCCAAAAAGTTCTATCTTGGTCTCATCAGACCAGAGAATCTTATTTCTCACCATCTCAGAGTCCTTCAGATGTCTTTTAGCAAACTCCATGCGGGCTGTCATGTGTCTAGCACTGAGGTATGTGTGGAGACAACCAGGCACTGCTCATCACTTGTCCAATACAGGGAATAGGGAAAAGGTTTTAAAGGGGAAGCTTTTACAGGGGAAGACAGGAAGTGAGGTCAAAGGGGTCGGGCTCATGAGGGTCTTCAACCATAGGCTCTAGCCCAGACGTGACACCACAGGGGCCAGAGTCGGCAAGGTCTTCTTTCATAGGCTCGGTCCCGGAAGTGACGTCAAGAGGACCAGGTGGAATCTCCCGTGACTGATCTGCAGGAAAGGGAGAAAAAGAGTCAGTGCACTCTATCACATCCTGGTTTGAATCGGAATTGCCCTTACTCAAGCCCTTTAGCTGCCTCCCATGTGCACGTGTGTGACAATATATGTATATATATATATATATATATATATATATATATATATATATATATATATATATATAGCTAGATATTTATTTGCAATGTTGAAGAAAGTTTTATAAGATTTGTCTAAGTTCCTACAGTTATTTTCATTAATGTAAATTATATGAACAAAGTTTGTGTGCTTACTTGGTAGACTGGCATTTTCAAAGCACTGAACAAACCACTCTTCAGAATATGCATTTATTTTTTATGTTTTACCACAATTCTAAACATACTCAACTATATGTGTATTAATAATTACATTTTGAATGCAATAAACTCTTACAGGCCTTTCATAAAAAGAGATATCATTGTGACGATCATCAGAATGACCTACTAAAAAAAACTTGCGGTGCCACACAATTGTTAACAAGACATTTGCTTAGCAGCTTTTTAATAACTGAATTAGTACATCTTGTGCTTATTTGGAATGCCCTCACATATCATCACTATGTGATTTGTTAACTATTGTTTTATGATTGTAATTCAATTTCTTATTCATTTCATTCCAGTATTGTTATTGTTATACTTTTCTGTGTTAAACAGGAAATATTTTTATAAAATTCCTACATCTTTAAGTGCCATGAATGCACTGCAAAAACAATCAAGTTGAAATTCATCTTGACAGTTTTACAGTCAGGACTCCCAGAAACCAATAAAACTTAATTACTCAGAGCACTTCAACAAAGAACTGCTAAAGAATGTAAGAAACTTTATGCCTAATATTGTATATGACAAGGGTGGCACGGTGGCACAGTGGGTAGCGCTGCTGCCTCACAGTTGGGAGACCTGGGGACCTGGGTTTGCTTCCCGGGTCCTCCCTGTGTGGAGTTTGCATGTTCTCCCCGTGTTTGCGTGGGTTTCCTCCGGGCGCTCCGGTTTCCTCCCACAGTCCAAAGACATGCAGGTTAGGTGGATTCGTGATTCTAAATTGGCCCTAGTGTGTGCTTGGTGTGTTTGTGTGTGTCCTGCTGTGGGTTGGCACCCTGCCTGGGATTGGTTCCTGCCTTGCGCCTTGTGTTGGCTGAGATTGGCTCCAGCATACCCCCGTGACCCTGTGTTTGGATTCAGCAGGTTGGTAAATGGATGGATGGATGTATATGACAAACTTTTCAAGCATGTACTGTACAAGTGAGAGAGCATCAGCAGGCTACTGTAAACTATCTTTAAGCCAATGCAGTATAGCCTCCCACTGCATTTTTTCCAGCTATTGCTTCACATATAAACCTTTCAGTTTTCAAAAGGATGGATATTATTTCTTTTCAGCACAATAGATTCCATTAGTTTTCATTTCAAGAGTGATGCATCTTGTCAGCACTCTGTTAAAACCTAGAAGTCACAAATGATATATTACTCTGAGTAAGTGACAAGACATTGCTTGGACTAGCTGGACAAGAAGCCAATATATTTTAAAGGAGATGGGGTGGGGGGCACAGAACATTGTAATCTAAAAGCATTTTCTGTTGCCACCATTAGCCAAAAGGTCAATACGGCGCAAGGGTGGGTTAACAAACACTCAAAGTTCTCTTCTGAAGTATTTCTGTTATCTGCTGTGAACCATCCTACAATGTACAATAAACAAGTAATTACAGAGGTTCTATTAAAGCCAAAAGCATACATTTATAAAATAGGATAAAAAACTTTTGATCGGACTAAGCTATTCATAATCATGTAAAATATGTAAATAATTGAGTCAGTATTTCAGTGTCCTGTATTTAAACTACATTGCTTGGGAACTGTTTCTTTGTAACTACTGCTCTTTGTGGGAAGAAATATTTTCAAACACCTGCAAGGTTTTGTCGTTAATAGCTGCCAACATTTAAAAAAAAAAACATCATCATTATTTATTTTGTTCATAACTTCAGCTTTGTATATCAAGGCTGGTTTAAGCATTTGTTTGTATAGAATAAAATAAATCAATTTTTCTGTCTTTCTTGTTAGGTCATTTGTTTATTAATTGTTCTCATAGCCTTGTTCCAAACAATCATAAAAACATTGTATTAAAATGCAAAATGCTTATAATTTTATGAAACAAAAATTTTAAAAACATTTTACATGTTTTAATTATGTACTAGCAATCTATTGATGATCACCCTAATTTGTCAAATACTCATTCTATTATTATTTTATAAAAAAATTCTGAATATATTTAAAATGGCTTAGAGTGTCTATGTTTTTAATAAACTATGACTTTCTTTTAAGTTCAATTCAGTTTTATTATTTACAGAATATAAGGTGCAGAATGGTATTTCCAAATTTCATTATTAGAGAGACAGGCTTTAAATACTTTTATTTAAATATTTCCTATTACTCCCATAGCTCCTGAAACAATGTAAAGATGATTTAATTGTAAGCATTTTGCAGTAAGAAAATATGAAGTAATGATGACTAGAAATAAGATTTATGCACCCTAATAAATCATAATAACAAAAATCTCAATGCAGAAACATCAGTAGTGTTAATAAAACATGCTATAGTTTTGATAACTACAGTAAAAATAATAAAATACTACCATAACACAATATAGCAACTGAAAACACATACAATTTAAACTCTGTAATTGTCATTATGTAGTTTTACTTCAACCACTACTCTCTGCTGCTCATTTATTTATTTATTATTTATGTAGTCTTCCTCCTATTAATGTGTTATTGCATCTGCTGGTATTTACAGTATGCTCCTAGTTTTGGTTGTTTTTTCCTATTCCTCCATTTGTAGTCAGAGCAGAAAAGAGACAGAACTGCCACCAATACAAAAAGCCACATTATGGAAGATGGAAATGTATTTATGCTAGAGTGGACAGATGTCAAAGTGGTTTTCAACCTTGTGCTCTGAAGTGATGCAATTATGGGACCTAAATTCAGAGAATGTGACTTTTATTTCCTTTTCTTCCTTGAAATTACAGGACTGGATTTAGGAGATACCATATAGAGGAAATATCAAAAATATTTTTTATATTCTACTTACCCCTTGTGCTGTGTAGTGATAACTGAGAAAAAAATATTCAATTTTTTTTGGAGAATGGATATAAAAAAATATGGTATAACAAATTGCAATAGCAACCAATGCTGTACTACGGTAAACAATGTAAAAAAATCTCATGTTACTTGTGTCTCATCATTTTTGAATTTGCAAACTTTTGAATTGATGACAGGACATGTAACTAACAAATAAGAGTTAAAAAGCTAAATCCCATATGAATTTCATTTCCTTTTGATGAGTTTCCGAATGCATATATTTAATAGTTGTCAGAAAGTCCTTTGTCAGGTTGAATTTGAACCTCTAATGGCAGAATATTAAAAATCACTTGTGGCGCCTTTCCTACATATTTCCGGGTGAAAGTTCATGCTTCGCACGTCTTTCGTCCCTTTGTTTGCTTGCTGCACGTTGTGGGAATAGTTTGTCCTTTTCTCTTATCACTTGAGCCATGCTGTGCGTCCTTGCGGAAAAGTAAGTTTATCATAGATAATTTGATATAAAGAGGTTCAAATGTTTGTTAAACTTACACGTTCAGAGTGCTAAAATGTGTATTTGTACGTAACGTTGTAACTTAGTGTATGTATTTAATTTGTTTACAGAACACAGCCACAGGAATTAAAGTACTTTCAGACTTCAGATTGTGCTTGCAATTAATCTTTACCTCGATATTGGAAAGGGGGAGTTTACAAACAAAGTTGTACCACCGTGGAGTTAATAGCGACACCTCCCGTGACCAGACATCTGATCGTGTCTAAGGTCGTTTGGACTTTATCTCACCCGCATCTATTACACCAGCCTGTTGTACCGAGATCAGTTCTCATTTTTATGGTCCTTCGAGCCGGATTTTTCTTTACAAGGATAAAGTTCAAAGGCAAATGGATAAGGAGCAAAACGCTGATGAGCTGAGCCCAGCTCTTCAAAGTAACACTTCAGATAAAGCGGACCTGATCAATACAGCAGGAAATGTTAACCCTTCAGTAGCTGGTCAGGTCAGTCCTTCTGTTTTATGTACTGAGACGAGTTACCCTCCTGAATGCACAGTGAGCACAACTTGCCAAACAAGTTCTGCCGCAGATGCACGCAGTCAGCAGTCAGTTCACCTCCGCATCCACCGGGAGACTCGCGCTCCACCCCAGCTAGAAGCCTATGAGGTGGGATATTACCCATCAAGACAAAAGGCACGCTCTGTTACAAGCTGCTCAATATCCCAACCGACTATTCCTCAGACGGCTTTGGGTTCCCATGTAGGTCACAGCGAGCGGTCACATCGCACTGTAAGTTCACAGCATAGTAATGTTACGCATTTGTCATTAAGCGATTCACAGTCTGCCTTTCTTAGAGAAAAAAGGAAACTTGTGGAACTGCAAGAACTCAGAAAACAAGTAGACGAAGACCTTAAAATAGATGAGCAATGTAGACTACTAGACACTCAGGCTAGAGAAGCATTGAAGGAAAGAGAGGATATAGCCCAGCAGTTGTCCCAGCAGCGACGTCTCCGAAGGGCTGAGCAGGACTTAGAAGAAGCACAAATGATTTCTTCATTTGTTATGGAAAATGAACGCAAAGGGATTGTGACCCCTACTGTTTCCCAGATCCCAAAGCACTTCTCAAATCTGTCAGCACCAACTAAAGATTTGCTTAATGTGAATGCAGAGCCCTTCACCATGTCCTATCCATTAGACCTGAGTGGCAGAAATAAGGATGACAGTGCCAGGGTCCCTACTGCAACAATAATGTCCCAAGACCACCAGGATTTTAGTTTTCCTATAATCAATACACCAATCCAACAGGTAACAAATAATATGCAGAGTGGAAACGCCAGGCACCAACTGCCTGGGGGTCCACGACTTGTACATCAGCCTTTCCAGCTGGTGAATGTCCCTCCTACGATTTCTAACATGCCTACAGAATCACCCTTCCTGTCAAAGCCATTTGCCTATGCCCCTTCAGTACAAGTCGCACCCGATATGATGGACTTGCTTATTGCTTCATCATGTGGGATTCCTAAGCCGAAACTGCCATGCTTTGAGAGTGGCAAAGAGAGTGGATTTGCTCTCTTCAAAATGGGACTAGACAGTCTTTTAAATGGCCATCCCCATCTCACTGAACAGTACAAATACCAAGTGCTGCTTGGATGTTTGAAATTTCCTGGTGCACACAAATTGGCCAAAGCATATATGCATTGCCCAAATCCATATTCGATTTCCCTGCAAGCGCTGAAAGAGAAATATGGTCAACCAAGGCAGCTAGTACAGAGTGAAATAGGAACAATACTTAATGCTTCACCTATAAAATTTGGGGATGCTGAAGCATTTGAGGACTTTGCCCTTTCAGTACATGCATTGGTTGGTATGCTTCAGGCTTTGGAAGGAGAAGGTGGTTACGAATTGAGGTGTGGATCTCATGTGGATCGGCTTTTGAGCAAGTTGCCCCCTAGTTATCGTGATGGATTTGTGGAATATTGCTTTGCTCAAGGAATATTACAGTCCAATGCAGACTGTACCTACACACTGCAGGACCTTTCAGTCTGGCTACAGACCAAGTCCCGTGCTAAACGCATTTCGGAGCAAGCTGCTGCCCTGTATCGGGGGGAGACATTGAAGCATGGCAGAAAGGAGAATACAATTTCAGTCCGGAGAACAGAGCCAACCAACACAATTTACTATAATGCTGAGCCAGTTGCATTTCAACCGAATCCTCACTCCTCTCCTTCACTTAAAACGTCCAATGAAAAGCTCAAACCTTATTGCCCATTCTGCAATAACAAGGAGCACTATCTGAATGCCTGCACAGACTTTAAGAAATTAAGTGCTGAACAGGTTGCCAACTGGATAAGAGATAACGAGCGTTGTTGGAAATGTGGCCGTACACACACCCCTGACTCGTGTACGTTGAAGAAGCCATGCAACACATGCAAGGAGCTCCACCTTACAATTCTGCATGATACTGTTATGCAGAGAAGAGGGCAGAGTGTACTTATGACCGTAGTCAAGTCTGATGCCATATACATTGACCGGAACAGACGTCCACATCAAGTGTTACTTAAAGTCGTGAAGATTCTAGTACACTATGCTGGGCGTTCAGTTGAGACCTTTGCTGTCCTAGATGATGGATCGGAAAGGACCATTATCATGACTGCGGCAGTCAGCACACTAAAGTTACCCCAAACCCCAGAGGTAATGACTCTTAGAACAGTCCGACAGGATATTGTCCGGATTCCTGGTAATGCGGTGAACTTTGAAGTCTCTTCGGTGAATGAACCCAACAAGAAATATACCATTCAACGGGCCTTCTCTGCAAACAGTCTGTGCTTGTCAGAATACTCATACCCTATTAATGAGTTAAAGAAGCGTTACCTGCATCTACGCAATGTACCATTACCTCAGATAGACCGGGCCTGTCCTTTGCTTCTGATAGGCTCAGATTTTCCCCAACTGGTGATGCCGATTCAACCAGTAAATTTTGGTCCACCGAATGCACCTGTTGCAGTCCACACTGCTTTGGGATGGACACTACAAGGGCCTGCAGGTCTAATCCAAGGACAGGGACAAGATGAAAGATGTATACTGAGAAATGTCTCATCCCCCTCAAATGAACTAATAAGAAATGTAGAGCGGCTTTGGCAGACCGACACTTTACCCTATCTGAACCTGCAGCAGGTGACCCAGTCCAAGCAAGACCAACAAGCCCTGGACTTGCTTGAAACAAGGACTGTGAGAGTTGAGGTCCATGGGGTCAAAAGATATGCCACCCCATTATTGAGACGTTCCAGAAGTCCATGCTTCCTTGCTTCTCCAGAAGCTATGCTTCCCCACCTTAGACGTGTAGAAAGGTGTCTTATGAAAGATCAATATTTGGCTGACTTACATACACTGCTCATCCAGAAGCTTGTGGATGCAGGCCATGTCAGAATTCTGACTGAAAAGGAAATAAAATCACATGAAGAGGCTTGGTATATACCACATCATATGGTGCAGCATAATGGTAAATACAGGCTTGTATTCAACTGCTCCTATCAGAGGGACGGACTTGCCTTAAATGATCATCTGTTTGCAGGTCCAACTTTGGGACCCTCATTACTGGGTGTTCTTCTTCGATTTCGCCAGCATATAGTTGCCATATCTGGTGACATCAAGGCTATGTTTCATCAAATACGTTTGCTACCTTCTGACAGGTCATTACTGAGGTTTATATGGAGGAATATGGACCGTGATAAGTTACCAAGTGTTTATGAATGGCAAGTCTTACCTTTCGGCACAACCTGTAGCCCTTGTTGTGCAACATATGCATTGAGAAAACATGCTCAGGACAATCAGGAAGGCTTTGAAGAGGTGTGGAATTGTGTTAATAAAGCTTTTTATGTGGATAACTGTCTGTACAGCTTACCGTGTATAGAAAGTGCCAAGCAGCTAGTAGATAAATTGTGTCAACATCTTTCTGAAGGTGGCTTTGAAATTAGGCAGTGGGCCAGCAATTTCACATCAGTCATTCAACATCTCCCAGATGAGGCCAGATCAGAGAATTCTGTATTGTGGCTTTCACAGCATGGCGAAGAGCCACTAGAGCCAACACTAGGTCTCCGCTGGAACTGTACCATGGACAGTCTTGGTTACAGATGTTGCCCAATTGAATGCATTGAGCCAACTAAGCGGAACATTTATAAGGTACTTGCCAGCCAGTATGACCCACTGGGGTTTCTCACTCCCTTTACAGCACGAGCCAAGGTTCTGGTACAAGACCTTTGGAAGACTGAAAGTGGTTGGGATGATCACATTACCCCTGACACCCTTGTGCAACGATGGCTTACCTGGGTAGAGGAGCTAGGCAGTATAAAGCATGTAATCTTGCCTCGCTGCTACATCCCACCATGTGCTGATACTCCCGGGGCTAAGAGAGACTTGCATGTATTCTGTGATGCCTCCGAGCGATTATATGGGTCTGTTGCTTATCTACGTACTGAAGATGAAAAGGGGGGAATACATGTTAGCTTTGTGATGGCTAGGTCCAGGGTAGCCCCCAAACGGCAAATCTCAATGCCTCGTCTAGAGCTTTGTGCTGCTTTAACTGGTGCTCAGTTAGCGCATCTACTTACCACAGAGCTGAGCTTGCCTATAGGGCAGGTACTCTTGTGGAGTGATTCCACTACAGTCTTGACCTGGCTGAAATCCGAATCCTGTCGGTATAAAGTGTTTGTAGGCACCAGAGTAGCGGAAATACAGAACTTAACCAATTTAGACAACTGGAATTACATAGCAACCAAAGATAATCCAGCTGATGACATTACCCGGGGAAAGACCCTAAAGGAGCTTAGTGAGTTAAACAGATGGAGGAATGGACCTTCCTTTCTCAAACAGCCTATTAACGAATGGCCATGTTCCTTGATTACTGGCCCACCTGAGGACTCCACTGAAATGAAGAATGCTACCTTTTGTGGAAGTCTTGTAATGGAGCAGCACACTAGATATCCAGATCCCAGTCTTTTCCAGTCTTGGAATGATTTAGTTAAGGCTACCATTCAGGATCTTCATGGGGCGGCTGATGGGAATTCAAGTGCTTATTCCTCAGCAGAAACCTGGAGGGAGACGGAAGTTGAACTCCTAAGAAGAGCTCAACAGAGCAGTTTCCCTGTAGAATTCAAGAATCTTCAATCAGGAGTGGAAATACCTCTAAGTAGTCGCTTGAGGACATTATCACCAGAATTTGACCATACTGTGGGTCTCATTCGAGTCGGTGGCCGACTAAGAAGAATAGAGGGTTTTAATGAGGAAGGCATCCATCCTATTGTACTGGACCCATGTCACCCAATAACTAAACTGCTCATTCAGAACTATGATGAAAAACTTCTGCACCCAGGCCCTGAGCGTGTGTTTGCAGAGGTAAGAAGAAAATATTGGATATTAAGGGGTCGTGAGGCTATCAGACGACATCAGCACCAATGTAGGGAATGCCAGCGTTGGCGTGCCACCACTCGGGCTCCAAAGATGGCGGATCTACCTCCAGCACGACTACGGCTATTTAAGCCACCCTTTTGGTCCACAGGGGTTGATTGCTTTGGTCCCTTTACGGTAAAAATTGGCCAGAGGACGGAAAAACGTTGGGGAATTATATTCAAATGTATGACTACTCGTTGTGTTCATTTAGATTTAATTGAAAATTTAGATACTGATGCATTTCTCATGGCTTTCCGTCGGTTTGTGTCAAGAAGAGGCCAGCCTTCTGAACTTCTGTCTGACAGAGGTACAAATTTCCGAGGAGGAGAAGCTGAGTTAAAGGAAGCTATTACTGCCATGACACCTTCCTTGCAGGAGCAACTCGCTAAGCAGCAAGTGAAATTTCAGTTCAACCCACCAAGTAGTCCACATTTTGGAGGGACCTGGGAACGGGAAATCAGGTCAGTGAAGAGTGCCTTACGAGTAGTTCTTGGAACCAATGTTGTGACTGAGGCCGTATTAGCTACCGTTCTTATAGAAGTTGAAGGTATTTTGAACTCCAAACCCCTGGGATATGTATCCTCAGATGTGGCAGATCCTGACCCGATAACTCCGAATCTGTTGCTCATGGGGCGGCGAGATGCTTCACTACCACAGGTAGTTTACCCTCCAGATGATTTGCTGGGACGACGGCGATGGTGTCACAGTCAGATTTTAGCTGATCATTTTTGGAGTAATTTTGTCAAGAATTACTTACCTGGTCTCCAGCTCCGTCAGAAATGGCAGACTGACTGTGATGAGTTGAAGGTTGGAGAGGTAGTCATGATTATTGATGCGCAACTCCCAAGAGCATCATGGCCAAGCGGTAAAATCATTGAAACCTACCCAGGACCTGATGGTCGCATACGTACAGTGAAGATTCAGGTAAAGGATCGAGTGTATATCCGACCCACAGTCAAATTAGTCAGGCTTCCAGCTGTTGAAGACTGTGATGGATACAGACCAGATGGGTGATGAGGACTTTCTTCTTGAAGTACAAATTTGTGCTAACAAATTTGGGGGCGGCTATGTCAGAAAGTCCTTTGTCAGGTTGAATTTGAACCTCTAATGGCAGAATATTAAAAATCACTTGTGGCGCCTTTCCTACATATTTCCGGGTGAAAGTTCATGCTTCGCATGTCTTTCGTCCCTTTGTTTGCTTGCTGCACGTTGTGGGAATAGTTTGTCCTTTTCTCTTATCACTTGAGCCATGCTGTGCGTCCTTGCGGAAAAGTAAGTTTATCATAGATAATTTGATATAAAGAGGTTCAAATGTTTGTTAAACTTACACGTTCAGAGTGTTAAAATGTGTATTTGTACGTAACGTTGTAACTTAGTGTATGTATTTAATTTGTTTACAGAACACAGCCACAGGAATTAAAGTACTTTCAGACTTCAGATTGTGCTTGCAATTAATCTTTACCTCGATATTGGAAAGGGGAGTTTACAAACAAAGTTGTACCACCGTGGAGTTAATAGCGACACCTCCCGTGACCAGACATCTGATCGTGTCTAAGGTCGTTTGGACTTTATCTCACCCGCATCTATTACACCAGCCTGTTGTACCGAGATCAGTTCTCATTTTTAATAGTATTGTAACAAAAAAAGTATGTGTTTTGTACTATATACTACATACTACAAGTGGATAACTGACATATAAGATTATGCAACACAAGTAACGCGAGTCCCCCACACATTGATTGTTTTTCACATTGTTTGTCATTGTACAACATTGTTCACCATTAGCTAGTACTATATCATAAACTTTTTAATCTTCATTTTTGTTTTGTCTTGGTAGAGTGGTATATTACTCTACTTTCCCCTTTTGTATTATTAATGTGTAGCCTTTCAGGGATTGTTTCTGCCTCGCGCTGTATGCTTGCTGGGATTGGTGCGACGCTGGATGGATAGATGGATGGAGTAATTAAACACGTACTACAAAGGTATTTCAATGTTTCATAAAAGTTTTGAAGAATCGGCGTTCTAAGCTTACAGATGGCTTGGCATCTATTACAGAGCTGATCATGTGGCGATTGGGTATTTGGAGAAAGAAAAGGAAGGACAAGAATTGGAGGTTAGTACGTTTGAGAGAGACAGTACTGCTGCAGTAAATTTTGTCATTGAAGGTCGCGCATGGAGCAGCAACCAACCATGTATATTATTATTAATACAGTGTAACTTATCTTTGTCTTTTTTAAGCTGTTTAATCAATTTACATTTCTGTTTCAAAATACATCTACCCTCGTTTATTTTGTTTTTACTACCGTAATACTGTAAGTTATTATACATTTTTTTTGATAGGGTAAAGGATTGTATGAGTATTATTTATTCTATGGAACTCACACATGATCTGATGCAAAAAATAATACACTACATATTTAAAATGAAAAGCTAAAGCAATAACTATTATTTTGAAAGTCTTTCTTGAGGTACTTTATATTATTTTGCTCTGATTTCATTGAAAGAAATTACAGCATTCAAGAAATAAGCATGTAAATAACTGTTATCTCTGAAACCTCCTGTAAATACTTTTCATGATTCAAATTAATATGTATTTATGATAAATGAGATGCTTGATACAAGAAAAATGTACATTGCTAATAAAAGAATTCCATTACTTGAACATCTTTTCCACCCACTGCCCTAAAATCACTTCAGCTTTAGGATTGAAGCTTTGAAAAGGATTGCAAGACAGATAAAATATCAAGAACAAAATGTTAGAAACAATATTTACATGATTGCCATAAACATAACAGTAATACAAAGTTTTCCGTTAGGTTGGAATCAATCCTGTCATTTATTAAACAGGGTGCAAATGTCACATTAAGACTGAGTCTTTACCACATCTATACACAGTTTAATAAATAAGAATAATTCTCTGATTTCTGATTACCTTCATTTACATAATACACTGTGCACTTAGACATTTTCATGATATTAACATAAATTCTCACTTTAAAGATACTTTATACAATATAGCAATGACACCCCCTATGCATTCCAACAGTAAAGGAAATGACTGAGCAGAAAAGACAATGAAAAGAAATTAAATGAGTAAGATACACAAATCTTCATCTAAGGCTCTTTAATGTGTACCGTTAATCGTGATACATAACAGATGGCAAAAGATGCCTGCCATCAATCATCTTCTTCCAAAACACAGACTAAGTTCATACAGTTTTGTAACTGCGTTTGTCAAGCGTTTCTAGTTCGTTCAAAATAGTTCAAATGCAGCTACCAGAACGGCATTCTAGCACTAGTATGACTTGTTGTATGAAAAAACCCTGCAGCCCACGTGTCTTCATTTTAAAGATTTTAGTGAAATACAACGGAAACAGTTAACAAAAAATAAGGAAAAAAGTTGATAATACATGCAAAAAAGGGAAAAAGGGTAACTTTTGTGTATAATAAGTATCTAAATTATGTTTCTTGAGGTTTCTGTTATCTTATAGACTGCACAGTCAAACATACAGTACATTCAGAAAACTATATGCCTTTAATGCCTATCTGTCCCACAGTTCTTATTTCTTTGTAGCGTTCTTACTTCCAGTTAAGGGCTATTCTATTGTTGCACAAAGCTAACATTAAGAGCATTCCAAAATACCTTTAACTTTTAGATGGATAAAATGAATCTTCCATTATCTGTGTTAAGGCTACATTATATTCAAGTTCAAAACTAAGCAAACTAAAGTAAACTAACCATTAACATTAAAAATATTTTTTGTGTATATTTATAAAGCTGTTTTATTTATACAGTACATTGCCATTTGTGTAAGCTGTAATAACATAGAAGGTTGTATTATACAAATCAACTAATTGACTGCATTGGCAAATTTTTGACCCAGTATTTATAGCAACACTAAATAACGTCACCTTATGATACTTCACAACTTCCTTATTTAAAATATGTATATCTCTTATCAAGGATGTTTGTTATCCTGCGTTCTGATCGATGATACACTTATTTCCTAGTTTTCTATTTATAGCCTTTTACGGCTGAAATAAAAATGGCCCATTTGGATCCAAGCCAGAGTAAATGAAGACTGAAATGTATGGATGTGACTTTTCTTTTTAAATACTGTGTGTAACCAATAAATTTGTTTGCAAAAGTTTATATTGTTAAATTAAAAAAAAAAAAAAAATTTAATCCATGGTGTCATGATTGTGTTTGTTCCAGAGTCATTGAAAAACAGAAGTTGTCAATAATGAAAGAGGGTTTTCAGAAAACACTTGCCACTGGGCCAAATACAGTCATTCTTATCAAACTGTGAAGCCCATGGAAATCTGCTTTGCTGCTTCTCCCAGAAGCTAATCAGGTTGTTGCAGTCAGTTTCATCTATGATGAATTGGATGTCA
This sequence comes from Erpetoichthys calabaricus, assembly GCF_900747795.2. Taxonomy (NCBI): domain Eukaryota; kingdom Metazoa; phylum Chordata; class Cladistia; order Polypteriformes; family Polypteridae; genus Erpetoichthys; species Erpetoichthys calabaricus. Next base: position 256,732,275 of record NC_041395.2, on the reverse strand, counting down.
GAGTAGTCTTAATCTTGTTATTCCATCATATGTTTCACTTAAGTGTTTAAGGTGAGTGATGCATATAATACTTGAACTTCAATTGCAGTGGCTAGTAAATAGCTTCCTGCGAGAAATTAAAATTACTTTTTTATTTTTTAGAATGTCTACTATTAAAATATATTTCTGTTTGTTTTTCAATCAGGCTTGCTTGAAAACAGAGTGATGAAATATTTTATTTGCAACTTAAAATTGGCCTGGTAAGAGTGAATGTGATTTCCTGTGGAGAGTGACATGCTCCAAACTGGTAACCCGATTAGTGATAGTTCCTGCCTTTCACCTAAATGATGCAAGGATAGGCTATGGCTCCTTGTACTAGACAAATTTAGTACAGTTAACACTAGAATTACCAGAGCCTACGAAAAAACTCGTAAATCCGTCCCACCTTAAATCGCGTCTTAAATCCGTTTGCACTTCTCCGCCAGAGTCCTTTGTCATCTAAATGTGCTGATAAACAAAAGCTACTAGCAGCCAGCTATTCCATCCCCCCACCGACTTAGAACGAATTTCTCCTAGCTCATGCCTTGCCTTGATTTGATTATGTGGGATTGAAGTGGAGTTTTAGAGTGGAAATAATATAGTGTTATTTGGAATACACGCATTTCATGTGTGTTCCGTTCCGTTCAGTAGTCTGTGCAAACACATTTTTAAAACAGAAACGTTTTTCATATTCTAATAGTAAATGACAAAATGTAGGCATAAACTATATAACGTATGAAGCCTGAAGTCCATATATCAAAGAAACACTTTCACAAAAGGTACAAATAAGAGAACACGTGCGCTTTTATTCAAAAATATAACTGCACACAAAAAAAAAGCCGCGTTAGCATGCCACATTGACACTCTTACTACAACCGCCGCGGTGGCATAATGGTATCAGTTCCTGACTGGGAATCAGAGGGTGGCGAGTTCGATCCCGCACGGTTCCACTTCGAGAAGTAAACTGCTCTTATTCTTACAATTTTAGAATAACAACATAAATTTGATTTCAGTCTGTAACAGCCGGTGTAACTTATGATACTGGTAAAGGTTAGCTTTTTTTTTTTTTTTTTTTAATTCACTTTTCATTCTCGCAGTCGCATTCAGAATCAATCCATACAACCCCATCTGACACAGCTGTTTTCACATAAATAAAAGTGCATTTTTATTCAAGAGTGTAACCGAAGAATAAAGAAAGCAAGTTACAGTTG